>NC_137898.1:28418553-29050995 GCF_963455335.1 Martes martes | reverse complement strand
GATTACAAAATGGACCTCACAGCAAGAACTTGGTACTAGAGATTAGACCAATATGGAGATTAGGAGGTGTGGTACAGTGAGGCTGTGCAGATGATTATGACTGGTTCTTGCTGTGCTAGATACCACATCTAGTTGGAAACACTACTTAATTCTGTTGCTCAGTGGGGAATATCTTGATATGTCTCCTTTTCGTTTTATGACTAGCATGTAATTGGAACATACCCAGCAACACAGTAAGTGGTTGATCAATAAATATATTGGCAGGGGAAGAGTAAGCCAAAAGCAGGAAATGTTGACAGGGATCTAAGAGAGCTTTGGAGATGAGGTACTATTTGACCTGGCCCTTGTAAGGGTTTTGTTTAAAAAAAAAAAAAAAAAAGATGTGAAAGGCCATCCTGGGTAATGTTAACATTTTGGCAAAGTGTTGGAAGTGAGATATCATGACATATGTTTTGGCAATAGTAAGTAGTTCAGGCTGCATTAAGGGCATAGTGTGTGTGAGGTCATATAGATTATAGGAAGGATATTAAATACTAGTCATCAGTTTGTCAGTCTGTGAGGGTCTTTATCCTAAAACCAAGATATAGCCACACTCATGGTTATTTTATAGGAAGTGGTTTCTGTGTGCTTTCTTGAGCCTTGTTTGTGGCGTTACACGGAATGGAGAGGCCCTAACGGCAATCTAGTGTCAAGAGCAAACTCTTAAGTCATTTAATAGCCCCCTTTTCCCACTCACATTGGAAAGGTAAACCCTGAGGACTTTGGGTCACTATGACCATCTAAGCAATGGGGTAAGGCTTCTGCTCACTACTAAATAGAAAATTATGAAGCAAATTTCTTAATGGTAGGTGGTGCTTAAATACAAGAAAGGGGAATCATCAAACGCTAGCAGCACCCACAGTGGTGAGTAGGAATAGGAGCCATGTGCCCCATGGGGACCGGAATTGGAAAGAATAAATGAGATTGGGCACAGGTGTTTTTGAGGGAAGAGAGAGAGAGCAGGAGGAAGGGAAATCAAGAAGTTAGGTTTAGGCTTTGATATGGTAAATTTGAGATGGTTATTAGACATTGAAGCCAAGGTTTTGAATGGATGATTGGTTGTAGGGTTTGAAGTTCATGAGTGAAGACTGACTTAGAGATAGAAATTTGAGTGTCATCAGTATTATATGGATGGAATTTAATGCCATATCATAGATAACAGGTGAATTCATTTGTTTGACTTGAGATCTCTGTGGAATAAAGAATGCTTACTCCCTTGAAAATTTGCTTTCATAGCCTGCCTCATGAGGCTTTGAGGTCCACATTTATAATACTTGCATTTTCTGGGAACCCACAAGTGGAGGTAAAGTCGTTCTAGGCTGATAATCTTTCTGGATTACCTGGCAGAAGCCATTATTTTGGAAAGACACAGTGTCCAGTCCAAGCCGTACAAGATTACTAGATAAAGACCCACTTATGAAAAGTTCACAATCTTAAATTTAATAATATGCATAGGAGCAGTCTTTTAGGAGCAAAGGTCATGAGGCATAACAAGCAGCAGGTCTAGACCTACAAGAACTTCAGTTAATTAGAATTACTAGATACATAAAACTGTCTGTCTGAAATGACTACACATGGAAGAGAAGGAATTGGAAATCTGAAAAGAAAAAAAAAAAAAAGAAAATCTGAAAAGAGACACTCTCCAAAAAGTTTAGGCAGATTTGAAGAGGACAAACAGAACTTCTAAGAATGAAAAATACTGTCTATAAAATTAGAAACAAAAAACTTAAGGTTGGGTTGAAGTGTAACTGAGCAAAGAATTAGTGAACAGAAGTTCAACCTAAGAAAATAAGTTTGCATGCAACCCAGAGAGATAAAGCAGTAGAAGATATGAACTAGAAGTTGAGACATGAGGAATAAAATGAAAATCACCCAGTAATCCAATAACAGTAATTCTAGGAGGAGAAAAAATTGAATGAGGAAAAGGTAATATTCAAGGCAAAAGTGACAGAATTTTCTAGAATTTGAGGAGGACGTAGATCACATAAATGAAAGAGCCAGCACTTCATTAGGAAGTACTCTGAGCAATTGGCTCTGCATGGCTGCTATCTTTCAAAATAATTACCAGTATCTAAGGAAGTTTCACCTTTATAAATAATGTAATCAATTGGATTCTATTTTTAGGTGTCTTTTTCCTGATGAATTACAGAGCTTTGGCTGTTTCCACATTCAATATGACAGAGTGTTGCTGTCATTACATAATAATTCAGACACAGAACAGCCTTTTAGAGTTATTATAAAAAGATTAAATTTTTTCACATTTTGAGGCAAGTAGATAAGAAGGATTCTTTGGACCGCATTTATCTTTCAGACTTCTAGTTCACTGGCAACCTGATAACTTATTCACATCCATTAGAATACAGAGAGTATGATGAAGAGCCAGGAGACATATGGCCTCATCATTCTGTTCTTTTTTCCTTTTGATGACAATGTGCTATTTTCACATAGGACAAGCCAGGATATGCTGTAAGCCCCTGGAGCATGTTTCCCTGAAGGTTGCTCTTCACATTGTGTTCTGCCAACTGAAGAGAAATGTTCCTTTACTAATATACTATAAATAATTGAGAGTAATCTTAATCTTTGGTCCTTAGTAATTCACCGTCTTCTTTCTTTAATGATCTTTTAAGCATAACTTACTTTTCATTAACATTTATGTACAGTACACATGTGACTGTATGTTTAAGTATGTGGGGGGCTTGATACATTTATGATAACTTGGTTCAATCATTCTGTATTAAAAACATTTCAGTTCTTGTATCAAACTTTATGTATACAATTTTGTCTTATTAGCTGCGTTTTAAAAAAATTTGATCTTGAGATCTTTTTAATGCATGGTCACTGTTATTTGAAACAATGAGTTTAGAGGATTGAATTTTTTTTTCATAAAAAAGAATAGTGTTTACCTAATTATAAATCTAGTTTATTTTTAAGGCTAATGATCTGATAACCTTTAATGGATAGCAGTTCAGCCTTACAAACTTAATGATTTCTTAGAACTTGGAAATTCTTTAATTCACAACTATTATTACTGATGCTTTGAGGGGTGTTGGGAGGGTGTGTGTTTTAAGCTAAGGTGATAAAGGTTCAGTGAAAAGAACTCTGGCCTGGGAATCACAGTTTGTCTTTTGGGGTTCCCACTTTGCCATGAAATATCCAGGAGTCGAACTAGTTAAAATCTAAGGTAATATTCCTAGCTTTAGAATTCTATGATAACTCAATTTCATTTTGTTTTGTCGGTCTTGGAAATATGCAGTAATATATAAATTTTCCCCATTTTTGTTGATCTAATGAATGTTAACAAAGCAGTTTTCTAATGAATGTTTTAACACTTAATTTTAGTCTGGGATTAAGTAAAGAATATGCATTATAAAATTGGTGGAGAAGATACTTCAAAAGTGATAGGTAACATGTACAATGTCAGAATCTCTTGAAAGGTAAACTGAACTCTAATTCCACATCTTTTTTTACAAGTTTGTTATTTGGAGGGGAAAATGTGCTTTAGATATTTTCAGTTTAATGAGCATGGATATAGCTTATTTTTTCATCAGTTGAAATCAAATCTGTTAAAATAACAAAAGGAAGAAAATAGTTGTGTGTCCGCCCTTTTGTGAGAGAATATTTAAGGGTATGAAAAACACTGTTTTCTGTCTTGGGATATTTCAGAGCATACCATGAAATACTGAAGAAAAGTTGGTGGAGGTAGTCCCACAAAGTACTTCCTTAGTCACGGTGTCTGGAACATAGCACGGGCTTCCTCAGTGATGCTCGCTCTGCTGCTGCCCTCAGAGACTGTCATGTTATGTGGACATTCCTCCTATCATGTGACTGGGAACTGCGACTCTCAAATAGCTTTGGTATAAGTCTTTAGACTACATCTCATTAATGTGGAGTGTATAATTCTGAAGTAAAACTGTGTTGAAGGAGTTCTTCCCTATTGGAAGTGTTATCATGAGGTACCCTTAGGGAGTCACGTGGGTCTCTGAATTCTACTGAAGAAGAGCTCCCATGTCTTTTATTTCTGGGGATTTGTATCCATGTTTGTGGTGCTAGAATGGAAAACTGTTGAAACATGTGTTTCATAAATAGCTTCACCATTTTTTTCAGTCTCTTACTATTTTAGGAGCTTTATTGAGGTACAGTTTACATACCATAGATTTTGCTCATTTTAAGTGCACAATTCCATGCTTTTTAGTTAGATAGAAAGAGTTGTGCGACATCACCACAGTCCAGTTTCTCAGAACATTTCTATCACCTACAAGATCTCGGGTGCCTGACTGCAGTCATTTCTTTCTCCCATCCGTAGTGTCATCTGCTTTCTGGCTCTACAATTTTGCCTTTCCTAGGCATTTCATGTAATAGACTCCTATAAGGTGTTGTCTTTTGTGACTGACTTCTTCCGTTTAGCATGATATTAGGGTTCATCCATGCTATAGCATGTGTCAGCAGTGTCTTCCTTTCAGTGCTGAACAGCACTCCTTCTATGCTCTTCGACATTTATTGTGAATATTGCTATCATGTCAGGATTTTAGAATTGGTGGGTGCAGTTACTGATTGCTGCTTTATTTAATACAACTTTCTGTGGCGATGGATATGTTCTGTGTCTGCCCTGTCCCATATAGTGGGTGACCCCTAGCTACCTGTGTGTTGAGCACTTGAAAGGCAACATAATAAAATGTAAAGGGTCGGGAGGATGTAAGGAAGGTTGACTTGGCCCAGCCATTTCCTTCTCGTAACTGCTATTCCTGCCGTTAGCTCTCAGGGCAGGGCGTCAGATAGCCTGCCTAGGAACACAGTTGTCTGGGGTCTTTGGTCATGCAGATAGTATTTTGTGTGTGTGTGATGAGGTGAACAGGGTTGACAAACACTTACTAGAGGCCCCTCCTTTGTCTTCCCACACTGCTGTATACAAGCCCTAATTGGGTGGGATGGCCATGGCCTGCTTGTTTGTACTCTTTGGTCACATTAAGAACTTCTTGAAGCTGGTCTGTCTGATTTTATTATTTTTTTTACCGTACTGTCTTGTACAATGTCATTTACATATTCAACTAGTAAGTGTTTGTTGTGTAAACCATTGAATTATTTTTCTCAAATCGTAGCTATCATTATGCTTCAGCTTAGTACTGAGAAGAGGTTTTTTTCTTACAGAGATGTGATTTACTTGGTCTTACAGATAAAAGCTAGCTCTCCCATTGCCACGACTATATACACCTTTATACCTTTTAAATAAAGACTTTTATTCTTAATTTTTGGCAGGACATAATTATTTTGTTAAAGTCACAGGCTGTTATTTACTTCTTAAACATGACCATTGTGTTTGATCAAGACTGTACTTCATACCTTCATACCCAGAATTTAAAAAGAGAAAGGGAAACCTCTGGAACTCCAGGCCTCAGCTCCGGCAGCTGCCCATCTGAACAGAGGATCCGACGATGATGCTGGCTTCGGTGCTGGGGAGCGGCCCCCGGGCGGGCCTCTGCTCTGGCCCCTCCTGGGGCCCGCACTCTCGCTCCGGGCCCGCTCCACCTCAGCTGCTGACATGCGCCACGAGGAGATGGGGCGGGGACACAGCAAAGCTGCCATCTCCTGCAACACGGCAGCTGAGGAGCCGTCTCTCACTTCACACCATCCATGATGTTCTGTCGGCTTCTCGGTCTTCTCCTTTGGACTACAAACTCTTTGTGGACAGAACCACATCTTCCCGTGTTGATAACCAGTGCTTAGTATGATGCCTTATATACTAATGTGTGTTGAATGATCTGTTTGAAAGGACAGTATGGGATAGGGAGTAAGAATGAGGCCTGGTTCTTAATGGTTCTCCATAACACACCGAATATTTTTATCTAAAGATGTTATGGAGTGTTTGAAGATGTATATGAAGAGTTAACCTAACATTTCCAGTTCCATGATCTTTTTTTAACAGCTAGGCATTCAAAACCTTCCTGAGAGAGACATTAAATAATTTGGTCAAGACTACTTGTAAGTGTCAGAGCTTGCAATCAGACCTGTGCCTGAGTTGGAAAAGTTCCTTGTAACTACTCTGCTTCACAGCTTTTCTCAATTATAGCACTGACTTGTTAATTGAGGCCAAAACTGAGGATATTTAGAATCATCATGGCTTATCATTAGTCTCAAAATTTTCTTTTGGTATTTACGTTATGTTCGCTTATTGATGGCTAATACCTTAGTTTCGTAAAATTAGGGATAATGTGCCCTTATATAATAATGCGATGTTTTAAACTTTGTTATGGTTTCTGGGGAGAGTTCACTGTGTAATGGATTGATCCTTCTGTATGTTTTTTTCCATTTTCTCTCTCTTGCCATTCTCATATAGCAGCTATGTGTGTTACGTGAATAGGTATATATACAGTTAAAACACCATAAAAAGGAAACAGGCTACCTGATATATTAACTGTTAGGAGCATGCTGCAAATCAAATGTTAGAACCAAACGAAATATAAATGATAGTTTGGTGTATACTTTATGATGACATGAGGATTTGTGAAATTACTGCAGTTTTTTTTTCTTCAGGTGTTTTAATCACAAACTCATGTATGAAGCCCTAACTAGAGTCCAGGGTAATGAGGTAGAAAAGAATATAAAACACTTAAGATGTATCCTATTCATATTGTGAAGAAGCTCATAGTGAGGTAAACAGAGAAAAACTCAATTGAAAACTAAAAGTAACAGTAGCAACATGACATTTTAGAATACAATTTGTGATTCATTTCAAATTAATTACAACTGTTGTGGGAGTTCTGGAATAGGAACAAAGTCATCTAGATTGATGGCTGATCTATGGTTTGTTTCTGTGTGTGTGTGTGGGTGTGTGTGTGTTTATCTGTGGTTCTTAAAGGGTGTTTGGAATTTGCAGTAGGTGAGCACAATTGATAAAACATAATTTTACTATTTTCTTATTGGGGGAATTTCTAAGTGTCTAGAAGACGTATTTAATTGCTAGGTTGCTTAGTTCAATTGTTTTTTCCATGGTTACAGCAGAAACATAAGGGTATGATTTTTTTTTTTCTTTTTGAAATACAATATATTTTAACTATGAAAACATCTGTGAAGTGTATAAGATGATAAAATCTGCTTTCTCTGTGTGACATATAGGGTTCCGTTTGGGTCTGATTTGTGCTTACCTCACCAGCCTAACCTCTCATTGCTTCTCTCAGGTACTATTAGCCCGCTCCTCCAAAGTTTCCTGTTCTCTTTTGCCTCCTGGGCTTTGGGTATGTTGTGCCTTCTGCTTGGATCACTGCTTTACTTGATTGTCTTCTCATATTTTCAGGCTCAGATTATCTATATGTATAAATAGTATGTATATAATACACATAATTATGTAAATAAATAAATATTCTTTTTTTAGGAAGCCTTTCACCTTGCAAAAACTAAATTAGATATCCCTCCTGGATGTTCCTATGGCATCCTAACTTGACCTAATCCCACCATAATCTCCAGTTAATTGTCACTAGATAGTAAGCAAGCTTGAGGTTAGAATCTTAATCCCCCCACCACTGGTGTATCCTCAGTGCCCTCAAGCATTTTTTTTAAAGATTTTATTTATTTATTATTTTACAGAGATCACAAGTAGGCAGAGAGGCAGGCAGAGAGGAGGAAGCAGGCTCCCTGCTGAGCAGAGAGCTCGATGCAGTGCTCGACCCAGGACCGTGGGATCATGACCTGAGCCAAAGGCAGAGGCTTAACCCACTGAGCCACCCAGGCGCCCGCCCTAGAGCAATTTTAATAAATATTTTTTGAGTAGAAAAATCTCTTTGGGGGTAGGCTAATAATCTCCTTTTAGGTGTTTCATAAATATCATCTAACAGATAATGTTGACTCCATTAAAATAGTTTATATTGGTTCCAAACTGTTTTAACTGAAGATAACATAACCATCTATGTGACCATCTTGGTATACAGTGTAGTTTCTGTACAGTGAACTTCCTCCCAGAGCATATTTATCCTAATGTTTTAGATTTTCCTTCATGTTCTTTTATTGAGTGTGCCTATGAATACTGAATACTGCTGTATTAGCTATTTTTGGTCTATGTGGGAAGGAGTGTATTTGTATATTACATGTTTTTCTGTACCTATATTTTTATTCTGGTTTTGTTTTAGGTCTGTCTCTTGTAAGCCATGTTTATCCAGATTTTATTTTTTTGTATTCATTTTGGTAATTGCTGCTGCTTTTAGTAGGTTGTTTTAATCTATTTGTATTTATTACAATTACTGATCTATTCGGACTTATTTCTACAATTTTGGTGTATTTTTAATTTTTTTCTTTTCCGTCTGTCTGTCTTCAGTTGGATGATAGTTTTTATTTCATTTTTCCTCTGCTTTGAGGACTGCTGTAGATTATATTTCTACTTGGGGGATGTAAATCATTAAGTATTTTGGATGCATATTTAAGTCTTGGTAATAAAATCTAGAGTTATTTAGCATTTTTCCTGCCTATTTATATCAAAAGTTCTTTGCATGCTTTAACCATCAACTAAACATTTCCTTATCCAGCTTACTGTTTTTTAGAGTTTGAGTTTTACATTTTTTAAACCCTTGGAAATTAGCTTTTAAATTATTCATAGTTACCATTCTATCAATTTCTGTAGTAACTTGTTTCATATAGTCCATGGGTCCCCTCCTGTGTCCATTTTTCTTCTTGATGAACTGCATTTTTTAATAGCTCATCAATAGGTGGTATTTCTTAGCCTTTTATGTCTAAAGAATCCTTTTCCTTTAGTCTCTCTCTCTCTCTTTTTTTTTTAATGAAAGAGAGGATGGGGTAAGGGCAGAGGAGGAGAGAGAGAGAGAGAGAGAGAGAGAGAGAGAGAATATTAAGCAGACTCCACACTCAGAGCAGAGCCTGACATAGGGCTCAGTAGCACAGCCCACAACCCTGAGATTATGACCTGCTGAAATCTAGAGTCAGACACATAACTGGCTGAGCCACCCAGGTGCCCCACTTTTCCTTTATTCTTGAATGATGGTTTGGTTGCATATAACATTCTAGACAGTTAGTTTTCCTCAGCTTTTTGAAGATATTACTCCATTGTCTTCTGACCTTTATTACAGCTTCTGAGAAGTATGCTCTCTGTCATTTCCATTGACATAGTCTGGCTTATTTTCCTGGTAGATTTTAAGGTTGTTTTTATTGTATAGGATTATTGTATGGCATTTCATGGCAGTGTATGTAATGTGGATTCATACAGTCTAACACTTTTTTTCTGCTTAATTTTTTTAGTGAGAAATAAATTGTAGAAAATATGAGCTCAATTAATTTTTACATACACATATAACCAGGTTACCACCACCTAGTCAAGATTCATAGTATTGCCAGCAAGCTACAAGGCTTCCAGTGCCCCTTCCTAGTCAATACACTGTAGTTTACAATGATCTAAACTCATTCAGAGCTCTTTCATGTTGAGGATATGTATTTTCCATTGTAGAAACTTCTCAGCAGTTATGTTCTCATGTATTGCTTTTCCATTATTCCCTCCAGTCTTCTCTTGGAAAATCCATTAGACAAACATTGGAACCTCAATCTGTGTCTCTTACTGCTTTCTTCTATTCTTAATCTTTTTCTCTGCATGTGATAAGTTCCAGGTAGTTCCTTAATGCTGCCTTTAATTTACTAATTCACTTTACTATGTCCAGTCTAGAATACATCCCACTGATTGTTTCTCTTTATTTCAATGACTGTATTTTTCATTTCCAAGATTTCTAATTAGGTTTTTCCTTCATATGTAATGTCATTTTGTTTCATTTCTGTACATTGTTTTTATCTCTTGTTCTTGTGATGGATCTTTTACCTTCATTTGTATTTCTGAACATCCTCAGAATACTTACTTAAAAATCTCTGGCAGGTTGCACAGAATGAATTACATCTGAAATAAATTTCTGTTTCCATTATTGGTTTTGTGGTTTTCTTTCTTAGCATTAAATTTCTTAAAATGTTTTGGAACTAACTAACTATCTTTCCTCCCTCCCTCCCTCCCTCTCTCCCTCCTTTCCTTCCTTTCTTCCTTTCTTCCTTCCTTCCTTCCTTCTTATTCTTTAAAAAGACTTTTTGTTTGTGTTTCCGTGTCTTTCCACCTGCCCCGCACTCTTCCTTTCCCCACCCCCAGTCTAGGAATTTTGCTGTTGATACTGGAGTTATCAGTAGATGCAGTAATGGAGCCAGAGAGTGGCTTGGCTCAGATCCTGATATTGAGGTAGTGTTTTGTTCCCTACCTTCCTAGACCTACAGTTCTGATTAAAGCCATAATCCTACTCTACAGGTCTTGATTGTCCCCTTTATTGGCTTCTACTATGAGTGGAAAACCAGCCCAGGTTTTAAGGAGACATTCTGATTTGCAACCATGTCTGCAGCAAATCACTTTTAGTTTTCTTTATTCCAGAGGAAACCACTGCATTCTCCCTGCTAACCTTTACCCCTTCCTAGCCCCTCCACCCTCACCTGCTTCTAGATCCAGAAACAGCAAGTCAGGTCTTGCTCAACATTTTTGAGTTTCCATATTGTTTCTGTTGTACAGAAATGTTTCTTATTTGACCTCAGTTGTGTCTTTGACATTGTCCCTTTTGTTTAATATACCTTATTTATTTATGCTCTGCAGTGCCAACAGGGTTTCTGAATTTATGCTACAATGTTAACCCAGAAGTGGTATTAATTATAAAACTTTTCTCCTCGTGGAATAATAGTCAAAATATATTAAAAAGAAAGGAATAGGTCTGGAATTGATTTGTTTGAAGAGTCTATGCATTCATTGCTATTGTTTCTAAAATGTGATTTCATTTTTAATATCTGTTAATAATCTTTTGTAATTGCTATTTTTCTTATAACAAATGTAGTTTATGTCTATTATAGAGCTTTTGGAAAATACAACAAACCATACACACATGCAAACCTACTCACATACACAGTGAAAATTACTTGTAGTTCTGCAGCCCAGAGCTAGCTACCAGATATTTTGGTATTCATTATTCGTGTTTTATGCACTTAACACACACTCCAGCCCACATAATTAACATTCATATTTTAAAAAACAAAACAAACCCAGTCTTGTTTTGTAGGTGAAGCTGTGAGTGCTGGAGATGCCTTATGTGAAATAGAGACTGACAAGGCTGTGGTTACCTTAGATGCAAGTGATGATGGCATCTTGGCCAAAATAGTGGTAAGTTTTAATTTTGATTGTCTTCAACGGGATGAAGATCTCTTAAGTGTGAAGTTCCTTTTTATTTTTACCACTGTATTTATAATGTTGTATTATCTGTATCTACATAATATGTTTTTATCATTTTTAATTGTATTTTTAAATTTTATTTTTAAAAATTTTGTTTATTTGAGGGAGAGAAAGAGGAAGCACGAGCAGGGGGAGGAGCAGAGGGAGACAGAGAATCTCAAGCAGACTCCATGCTGAGCGTGGAACCCAGCCTGGGGCTTGATCTCACAAACCTGACATCATGACCTGAGCTGAAACCAAAAGTCAGACGCTCAACTGACTGAGGCACCCAGGTGCCCCGTGACTGGCAAATTCTTTAACCTCTCTGTGCCTTTTTCTTCATAATAAAGTAGAGTTAATAATAATATATGCACCATGGAGCAGTAGTAGAGATTGAGATAATACATATACACTCATTACAAGACTTGTCACCCACCAAGCATCAATAAATATTGCTACTTTCATTATTATTATAATTACTCACTCAGCTCTTGGTGACCATTAGCCCCTATGTCAATCTATATGTTTATCTAATAATTTGTATTGGTTGTTTGCAACTGAACAGTAAATACCCATTCATGCCTCTGTAGTTTGGTTTGTACAGAGACAGTGCACATCTGTTAGTAGTCCATTATTGATATGTTTTTAATTCTGAGATACCGGCTCTCCTTTGTTTTGGGAATGGATACAGCACCTTCCTATGTACATTTCACCCAAATGTTATAGTCTAATTAGATGTTGATCTAGACACGGTTTTTCACTCGTGTTTCTTATTCGAAAATCCTTTTCCCTCTTTTCATCATTTATATGCTGCTTTTTACATTCTAATTAACAAACTTCCTTTACTTGTCATCTACATTATTAACAGCGTTGAAAATACTTCCTTGGAGGAAATATGAATGAAAAGCTAAAATTAATGAGGAAAATATAAATATTCATACCAAGAATAGTTTCTTCAACTAATTTATGCAGCGTTATAAAAAAGGGAAAGATTGTTTGAATTACCATATGTAATAAACCCAGCTACATTTTATTGTGTATGCTTTTGGCAAGCTGTGTTCTTGGCCCTGGCTCTGGATTGTTTGACTATGTAAGGCTTCCAGAATTGATAGCTTTTCCCACTTAGCTGCTTAGTAATGCATTTCAAATTGCTAGCAGTGTTAGAGGTCAGTAGTGCCTATTCATCTGGGCCCTAATGCTCTAAAAAGGTAGGGGGCTGAGGGGAGGGTATGACTAATAAGGGCTTTAGCTGCACAAATGGCTACTTCCTTGCCAAAGAAAAGATTGTATGTGTATCTTAGGGCTTTATGGCTTTATTATTATTCCATATGCGTTTTGAATATTAGGAATGGGAGTATATGCATGTCACAATGTAACAGTTTTATGGAGAAAAAAAATCAGGGTGATACTAGGTGATATCACTGGGGTTTTTAGTTTTTCACCCACCTCTACTCTCAGCCCTCCCGCCTCCATGCAGGTTGCACCTTTGTCTTTCATTGTGGAACAGTTCTCATATGAGTACATATTATAAACTGATTTTTTTTTTTTTTAAATATTTTATTTATTTATCTGACAGACAGAGGTCACAAGTAGGCAGAGAGGCAGGCAGAGAGAGAGAAGGAGGAAGCAGGCTCCCCGCGGAGCAGAGAACCCGATGCGGGACTCGATCCCAGGACCCCGGGATCATGACCTGAGCCGAAGGCAGCGGCTTAACCCACTGAGCCACCCAGGCGTCCCTATAAACTGATTTTAATAAGAATACTTACACAAGATCTTTACTTTCAGAATCAAGGAGTTGGAGATTAATCTAATTAAAAGGCAAGTGATGATAGAAAGCTTGCACACATTTTTTAAACCATTAGAAATTTTTAGCTATCATGTTCTTCATGGAGATTTGTTTGCCTAGTGTTTGAAAGGATTTTGTATTCTTCCCCTCCCCCTGCCCAGTTTCGTATCTCTTTGTTCTCATTCGTAAGTTTTGCATCTGATTTCCATTTTATATGAAATAATATTTATTATGTTTCAGTTAGAATCAGAAAAAAACTTAGAAGCTTTTAATAATGTTAATAAAGAATAATTGCTGTCAGTGTAGATAATTTTAGGATTTATTTCCAGTTTAGTTCAGCTAATGAGAAAGTTGTTAAATTCTAACTTAATTACTAGTAAATTGTACAAAAAACCTTAAATTTTTACACATGTATCAGTTCATAAGCTTAGTCTTAAATTAATTCGCAGGGATTTTAAATGATGTTAATAAAGTAGAATATTAGGATGACATATTTGGGGGTTTCTTTGTTTGTTTGTTTTAGAGGGGTGGGTGGGGGAGGACAGATGGAGAGGGAGAGAATCTTAAGCAGGCTCCACGCCTAGTGTGGAGCCTAATATGGGGCTCCATCTCACAACCCTGAGATCATGACCCGAGCCGAAATCAAGAGTCAGGTGCATAACTGACTGAGCCACCCAGGAACTCCTATTTGAAGAATTTATTAAAGATTGTCTTGTTTGGCTTCTAACATTTTAAGGTTACTATATGATTTGTTACAAACCAGGATACTTTTGGGGATGAAAAGGTTGTATGACCTTAAGATTATTTAAATGTACATAATTTTTTGACATTTTAATGTATTAACTGTCAAAACATTCATTGATTTTTATAACATTGATAGACCATTATTTCTCAAAATCATTTTCAAGAACAGAATTCTTTCTGAAAACTAAAATCCACGAATATTAAAGCAAAATTTTTAAAAATCCTTCCTTTAGGGACGCCTGGCTGGCTGAGTTAGTGGAGCATGCAACTCTTGATCTCTGGGTCATGAGTTCAAGCCCCATGTCGGGAGAGTTTACTTAAAAAGGAAAAAAATGCTTCTTTTTTGTTGATCATCCTAAAATTAAAAAGTAACAAAGAATATTTTTGGTACTATTTATGTTCTTCAGTTTCTTAGCTGCATCTCACTGTAACACTGTGTCACTGGTGTTTTTCTAAAGAATGTATTTTTTCTTTTTTTTTTTTTAAATGTATTTTTTCAGTATGACTTTATTGTTAGGTCCCTTTCACCCTTTATTTTTCATTAAATTGCCTGAGTCAACTTCAAAGTTGAATTTCATTGTTTGAAAGTTTATGGTTGAAATTGGACATTGTGAGACCTTCAGTTGATTCTTCTCTGTAGACAATAGCATTTTTAATTGAGAAAATAACCCTCAAAGTTCAAAACAAATTCTACTACATGAGAGATATTCTCAGTTCTAATTTTTTCATGTTGAAATGGATAAATGACATATTAAAGTGATAAATGAGTCTGTGTTCCCTCTGAATTAAAAGCTAAATGAATTGTAATCTGCTCTATAAGCTTGTTTTTTAAAGTAGGAGCATGATCTTGAACTGCTGTATGATAATTTTGGTCCTGTGAATGCAGTTTACGGATTTGGTACTTGGCGTGTTGAATGCTACCTGTAATGTCAGATTACATTTGAATCTTGGCTTGGATATCTACTGGTCTTACGATTCTGAACAAGTCATTTTAACCTTTCTGTGCTTCAGTTTCTTTATCTCTACTTGAATATTAACATCACTTACCTCCTAAGGTTGTTAGGAGAGTTAAATGAGTTGACACAGTGCTAGAACAGTGCCTGGCACTTGACTGCCAAACTGTTAGTCAAGGACTTAATGAGTGTTTTTTCTCCCCCTCTGCATTTTTAACTTGTCATTGATTTGTTTTCAGTTCAGTGTTTCTTATGTATCTTCCTTTCAGACCAAAATTCATTGTGCATGTAAGTTAAAGTGTTTATCTTAAAGGATATAGACAATTTCAAACTATATAGTGGTTGAAGCCATGATGGAAAATACCTTCTAAGGTTTCAAACCCGATCAGTCAGTCATATGACTGCTTCTCTCCCCTCACCACAGTGCACACTCCTTCTGCGCTCAGCAGCTCTCACACTATTCGATTTTACAGAAGAAAATATTTAACTTACTGATTATTTTTTAACTTCACATCAAAACACAGTTTTTACCACCACCTTTAATGGAGTGAACTCCCTCAAATAATTTCTCTGTTGGGAATTTCTGCTGTACAGATCTTGTCTCTCGACTTCCCCATCTCACATCCTGGGGGACGCTGGTGAGCTTGGGCAGGCTGTCTTTAGCACGTTTGCAGGTGATTCATGTCAGCCTATTGGAATGTCTCTTGTAAAGAAAGAGGCTCCATCCTAGGGGTCTGTCCCTCAGGATGGAGTTCAGCCCATGTATGGGTGTTTGGAGAAGTAGGTGCCCTAGGCTTCCCACCTACTGTCCCATGTTGCTGTCTACTCCCCAGTCCTGCCAGCCTCATGCTGGGCCTTGAGGTGAGACTTTCCAATGCTTACCAAAGGGCACTCCTCTGAAGTCCATTCTTGACCCGTGTTGAGTTTGGTTTTTCTTTTAAAACAAAGTTTGTATTTAACATCATATTAACTCCTCTTTTTGACGTAATAGTACAAAAACTCCGAGTAGTACACAGAGCTAAAACTTTTTATTTTAGTGTGTTGACAGACAGCTAAACAAATTGTTCTTGAGCTGTTTAGTATTTTTTCACAGCTTGCAATTCATTAGATACCCCTATATTCTATACTCTTTTCTTATATATATGTTTTTTGCTTCACCGAAGCATTATTTCTGTTCTTCTCCATCAGTATTAGTAAACTTAAAAAGCTTCCTAAATCCCATGATTTGTGCCTTATTTATTTTTAGAATAGAGTACATACTAATAAGCATCAAATTTAATGTTAATCAGAAATGTCAAGCCCATTTTAGTTATGTTCTTAGTTATAATTACTGTATTAGCGAACATCCTACAGCCTCTCATTCTATTATTCATTAAATTACATCTGTAATGAGCTTTATTTAATGTAATTGAAAGAGAATAATAAAAATTTTAAAGGAATGACATTTTCTTCCAGTACTGAACTTTAAAAACATTGTCATCTGAAATTTCCCTAGGAACTTCTCTTACTAGGTAAATAAAAATCAGCCCTTTCTCTATAAGTTAATACGCTAAAATGTTTGAAATACATATAAGTTTTTTTAGAATTCAATCTTACTTATTCTTTTAATTGACATTACCTATGAAAGATTGATTAGCTGAGACACCACTGTGTTTCTGATGTACTTGTAAAAATTCATGGGATTTTATTTTATTTCTCAGGTTTTGTAAATAGATACGTATGGGAAAAATTAAGTGTAAGGAAAGACAGAAACCAACATTAACCAGAGTAGTTAACCAGTTCTGTTTCTATGATGGGATATGCTTTTTTCCAGAGACTAAGTTTACAGAATACATTTTACATTAGATTAATGTTAGTAATAGGACTAATTTAGGGTACTTAATTCATTGTGAGCTCTTGGGATTCCTAAGCTATTGTAACAAGAAGCTATCTGGGAAAGACAAATAGTTGAAGTAAACCACAGTCTCCTGGTTTGGATTTGTACGGCTTGACATCAAAAGGAAGATGGTAATGATTGCTCTTATATATTTGAAAGCTGTCAGAGGAGAAATTCTAGTTTTTTTTCTTTCCAGGATGTAGCGTTAATAACTGGGTTGGGAAGAGCGGGGAAGGAAAGTATACATGGGGAGCAATAAGAAAGGGCAGTGGTGGGTAGAAGGAGGAGGCAGGCTGACTTAGAAGCAGATTTTAGCTCAAATTAAGAGATCTTTCTAATCAGTACAGAATTACCTAAACTACTTCATACGATCGTGAGCCTTTCCATCTCTGCAATTATTTTCTTTTTAAAATACAGGTTGAAGAAGGATCTAAAAATATACGACTAGGTTCACTAATTGGTTTGCTAGTTGAGGAAGGAGAGGATTGGAAACATGTTGAAATCCCCAAAGATGTAGGTCCTCCATCACCAGCTTCAAAACCATCAGTGCCTTGTCCTCCACCCGAACCACAGATTTCTCCTCCCGTCAAAAAGGAACACACACTGGAAAAACTGCAGTGAGTATGTTTATTTGGATGCTGATGTTTAAAAAAAAAAAAAAATTATAGCAGCTTTTAGGATATTTTAATCATTATCATATTTAAAACATTTCTGCACCTTACGTAGGAAGTAGGTGATCTTCCCTTTTTCTCTTAGGTGACTGAGGCCTGGGATGATTCTTTTACTCTCATTGTTCATTCAACAAAGAAACAGTTATTGAATACCTGTCACTTTCCAGGTAGTATGTTTAAAACCCTGCTCACCTGGTGGAGAACAAAGCAAATAGTCTGTGTCCATGTTGAACTTGAAGTAGGTTTTAGGATTATAAGATGGAATTCAGTACACCAGGCTTCATACTGTGTTTCTGTCCATGGAATTCTAGTTACCGTAATGGGAATTCCAGTTTTAAATGTATAACTGACATAAAATGGAATTGGCATCCTAACATGCATTCCTTTACAACTATACTGCATTTGAATGTCTGACACAGACTGGAGCTCAGTTTTGGCCCTGGATAACACACAGACTTAGTAAACACCATTTCACTTCAGGCTTACATAGCTTTAATTGACAGATTCGGAAAATTTTAACAGGTTCATTTATTTAATATTCTCTGTACAAGATTACTTTTTCTTTATAAGAAACTTTTTTTCTTTATAAGAAAAAGTTCTTAAGAAAGGTCCTCTTAAGAACCGCTTTTGAACTTACAACGCAGACCCTTCAGCATTTTAAAATTTTTTCCTTAAATTACCAGTGTCAGTTCTTGTCAGTGATTTTGAAGTGCTGAGTTGTAAATTTCCATCCCCCCACACAGCATTTCTCGCTGCATTGCTTTAACTTCCCTTTATTTTCTCTTTCATTTACCATGGAAATCAGAAGTAGAATCATGGAGGTACTTAACTGCTCTTCTCCTTAGGCAGAGATCATGGCGTATCCTCCATCATTCTGTGAAGATCCATCACTAGAGACTTAATGAATGTGCAGCCCCGAGGTATAGAAAAACCAGCGGACCTGGGGCACCTGGGTGGCCCAGTCGTTAAGCATCAGGCTCTTGATCTCAGTTCAGGTTTTGGTGCCAGGGTCATGAGTTCAGGCCCCCTGCATTGAAGCCCCATCGAGTGTGGAGCCTACTTAAAAAAACAAAACAAAACAAAACAAAAAAAAACTCCTCAGACCTGTGAACTGTGCAGTGTTGGCCCACACAGTGATTTTTTTTTTAAATAAATTTTTTGAATTGGTTGTAGTTAATCTTACATTAAGAAATCTAAAATTACAATTTCTTTTAAAAAATATGAAGATTGATAGCACTGAGCCCATATCATCGAGAGCTATTTCTCTGAAATACAGCAAGCACATTTGTTCTTCTCCATTTCTTGGTTATAAAGTTCGGGACTTAGCCCCTTGGACTCATTTTCTTTATCTGACTGTATAGTCTTTTGTATTTGCTGCTTTATCTAAACGTCTTACCTGAAAAGTAGATACTTAGTAGTTGTGTCACTGTTTGGTGTATCTGTTTCCATGTCTAACAATCAACATAAATTTTTGCCACTTACTCTCCTGAAGTATATGTGAAATAAAAATGCTTTCATGTTAAATAATAATGACTTTTAAAAATACGTGAGTGATAAAATTCAGCAACACAGAACGAACAACCCAATTAGAATAGGCAAAGTACTCAAATACACATTTCGTCCAAAGAAGATGCGTGAATGGCCAATAAACATGTGAGAAAATGCTCAGTGTCACTAGTCATGAGGGAATTGCCAGTAAGTGCCACAGTGAGCTACTACTCCACATTCACTGGATTGGCTCCTGTTAAAAATACTAACAATGTGTTGATGGGGATATAGAGAATGAACCTTTGTGCACTGTTGGTGAGAGTGTGTAATGGTGCATTCACTGTGGAAAACAGTACAGCAGTTCCTCGGAAAACTAAGAATAGAATTACCATATGACCCAGCAATTCCCTCTCAGGGTACACACTCAAAAGAATTGAAAGCAGGAACTCACGTTGATAATTGTACAGCCATGGATAGCAGCCTTATGTACAGAGGCCAAAAGGTGAGAACAACCCATGTGTCCAAAATATGCTATATACATACAATGGAATGTTACTCAGCTTTGAAAAGGAAGGAAATACTGACAAACATACGATGACATGGATGAACCTTAAAGACATTAAATAAGCCAATTATAAAAGAACAAATACTGTATGATTCCACTTTTATGAGTGACCTAGACTAGTCAAATTAGTAAAGACAGTAGAATGCCAGCTGCTTGGGGCAGGGGGTGGGGCAGGAATGGGAAGTTACTGTTTACCAGGTACAGAGTTTCAGTTTGAGAGAATGAAAATTCTGGAGATGGATGGTGGCGATGGTTGCACAACAGAGTAATTGTACTTAATGCCACTCAGTTGTATGTAAATTGTAAATTTTCTGTAAATTTTACCACACAGAAAAAAATGAAGGAACAGTGTAGTTAGTTCCTTATTGATGTGTTTGATGAGGAGCCGTGTGAAAAGTTATTAGTCAAAATAGAAGCTCTCTCCTTTTGAATATATACTCTTATTAAAAGAATATTTTGAAATAGTAACTAATTAAATTTGTATGAAAATGTTTGGGTGGTAAAATAAATCAAATTAGTATGGATTAATTTATTTGACTGTGACTATGGGAATCATTTAACTTTATTATAAATTTTTATTTTTCTAATTATCAGTAAAACTGTTGATGTTTAGGTATATTTGGTTCAAATTATGAGTGTTTATTGGTTTTCTTAATCATCACGTTTTCTTCTTAGGTTCCGTTTAAGTCCAGCTGCCCGTAATATTCTGGAAAAACATGCCCTGGATGCTAGCCAGGGGATAGCCACTGGCCCTCGGGGGATATTCACCAAAGAGTATGTTTGTGCTTTTTGTAATAACCAATTCCATTAGTTATCATGATCATCTTTTTCTGGAAGTATTTAAAGAACAGCTTATTCAGTATTAAGATTTAAAAGGACATACACTGTTCTTTTGTATTTTCAATTGCTTTTGTGAGTGCAGAATTCTATGCAAGAGTTATTTCGGAGTAATTACAGCATTAGTGAAAAATGGTTCGGATTCGGTAACTAAGCCAGATCCTTAGAAATAGTGATAAATGCAGAAAATTATAGAGTGCAGAGTGATGAAACTTATATATTGTTTTACGTTTGTTTGAAATAAGCTTAAATCACATTTAAATTTTTAAAACCTGGAAATATCCTTTTAAAAACAGTTTCATTCAAAAAAAAAAAAAACAGTTTCATTCATTGGCTTTTAGTCACTTGTATGATCAAAGTGATTTCCGTATGTGGTTGGCTCTTTTTGGATTTTCTTTTCAATTCCACTGTCCATGAGTTGCACCTAATTTTTAGTTCAGTATCACACTCTTAATTATAAATACTTTATAGTAAGGTTTAAAATTTGATAGAGTTTTCCTTGTTCTTTTTCAATAGACCACTTTTCTTGGTTTATTCTTATTTTATTATTTTTCCAAAAGAATTTTAAACAATTCATTTGCCCTGATGGTACAGGGGAATGATAGTGTTTTTATTGGGATTGTATCACATTTTACAATTAACTTGGGGAGGGATTGATGTCTTGATGATCCTGAGTCTTCCTATTCAAGAATACTGATACATTTTTCTATTTGTTTACATTCTGTTTCTTTTAAGAGTGTATGAGAAGAGGGGTGCCTGGGTGGCTCAGTGGGTTAAGGCCTCTGTCTTTAGTTCAGGTCTTGGGATCAAGCCCCGCATCAGGCCCTGGGATCAAGCCCCGCATCCGGCTCTCTGCCCAGCAGGGAGCCTGCTTCCCTTCATCTCTCACTGCCTGCCTCTCTGCCTACTTGTGATCTCTGTCTGTCAGATGAATAAATAAAATCTTAAAAAAAAAAAAAAAGGTGTATGAGAGCAGATGGTCCCTGCTGTATTGAAACTTAGTCTAGCGGTGAAGACAAAGATTAATCCTTTAGACATATGACCGATGTAAAATTGCTATAGTGGTGTGTGTTATTTTAGAAAGAGAGAGAGTGTGAGGAGGGGGCAGAGGGAGAAGAAGAGAGAGTCTTAAGCAGTCTCTGCACTGAGCACGGAGCCCAGAGCAACGCTGAGATCGATGAGACGCTGAGATCATCACCCTGAGATCATGACTTCCGCTGAAATCAAGAGTTGGATGCCTAACCATCTGCACCACTCAGGTGCCCCTCTGTTACATTTCTATTGGTGGTAGTAACTCAAATTTCTATTACATTTCTGTTACAAATTTCTGTTACATTTCTATTGTTGGTAGTAACTCAAATTGAGTTAACATTTTAAAGCAGTATGCTTATTCCCCATTTACTATTGATAAAAAGTGATCAGTAATATCAGCTAACATTTCTTAACTTGAGAAAGGTTATGAAATTAAGTGGCAGTGCTGGACCAAGGGACATTTCTTTTTTTTTCCACGAGATTATTTTACTCTTCATTAAGGCATTGATTTAATAGGGCGCCTAAGTGGTGACTCAGTGGGTTAAGTGTTTGCCTTCGGCTCAGGTCATGATCTCAGGGTCCTGAGATGGAATCCAGCTTTGCATAGTGCTTCCTGCTCAGTGGGGAGTCTGCTGCTTCCTCTCCCTCTGCCCCTTACCCCTACTCATTTTCTCTCTCTTTCAAATAAATAAATAAATAATCTTTTAAAAAAAATAAAACATTGGTTTATTTGGGGACATTTCTTTTATGGTGAGCAATCCAGGCTTGATTCTTAGGTAGCCTCGTTTATCTGTATTACAGCTGTATTGATGTGTTCATCAGACATGTGTATGTGGTTCTCTTAAATACATACCGTGAGTTCTGCCATACTACATGCGGTGTAAATCAGCTGTCCTGACCCATGACTGAAAAGTAGTATCCTAGACTGTGAAGTTTTAAAGGAGTTAAAAAGTTTCACTTAGCCATAAAATGTTAAAATTAAGTATCTTCATATCCAGTTAAGCCTAGTTTTTCTCCCACATCCATCCTATTATTTGTCTCTTGATTTTATTAATCTACCAGTCTGTGTTTTAGTAAGCTTTCCATAAAAATGGGATAAAGCAACTTTTTTTGTAACCAAGTAGACTTACCTATATTTCTGAGGGATAGGACCAAGAGTCTATATTTAATTCATTAATCATTGATCAAGATTTGGTGAAATCTTTGGTAAAGTAATCATAACTGTACCTTGGATTAATTCTGCAGATTTGTAGAGGATACATTGGAGCAGAAGAAACCTTGAGGTTAGGAGATAAATTAATAGGCATATAAAGTAATTCAGGTGAGAAAGATAAAAAATGCTTGAATGTGGGTAAAAGAAGTAGAAGGGAGATTATTGATCTAGACAGTGTTGTAAGGACAGAATCCAGAAGCTTTCATAAAGGATCAGATGGGGAGCCTAGACCAGGATAGCAGCAAATCAAGGAATGAATTTGGTATTCTGGTCCGGATAATGAAATTTTGGCTCCATAGGTGCAAGTAAGGGCTTTGGGAAACTGTTTGTCTTGGTGGAGTGAGTGATGTGTTAGCTCTGAAGCCTGTCATCAACGCAGACAAGCCCACAGGCATAGGGATCAGTGAGATGAAGGTTATTTGCAGGCTATATTTCGGGACTTGAAAGGGAGGTTTGGTAGGTAGTAGAGCAGTAGTTATAATTGAAATAATCAGGAGATAAACATTTAGAAGGCAACTTTTCTTGTGTTAGAGGATATCTAGGAGCTGGATAAAAAGTTAAGGTATAATCCGAGAAAAATCTTGAAGTCGGTTATTAGGTGATATTTTAGAAGGCAGTTCAGTGGTGTGACAGCAGAGGAATGAAATAGCCCTTTCTTCCTTTCGCCCTTCTCTTTCCACATGTGCTTCCTATATATATGACGAACAAATAGCGCTTTTTTCAAAAACCTGAATTGAAGTTATAATAGTAATGTAATATTTATTAAGGAAAACAAAATGGTATTGTCTTGCTGTACACCCAAAGGAAGCACTATTAAAGTAGAGTTATATTTTTAATATTTTTGCCATCTTCCTCCTCCTAATTTCCAGTTTTCTTTCCTGTCCTTATTCTTTAACTCTGCACCAGAAGAGAGTCAGCCTTTGGTCTTCAAAATCTGACACATTACAAAAGATTTCATGAGAAAAATTGATCCTGAAGGCATGCATTATTTAGGATTTTTGCTTTGTATACCGGTAAAGTTGCCTGTGTTTTAAGTTTAATATTAAGGTGGACTTCGGAAAAAACTTCGGCTTGCTGTCACCTACAGAAATATCATCTTCTGATAAGACTGAGAAATTGCAGGCTAAGCTTCCCCCAAAATACCTCAGCACAAATTCTTGAAATTTGGAGGGACGTCTTTGCTTCTTCCACTGTCAACTAAAAATGCAAGCAGAATAGAAAAATCAGTTCCAACTGCTGTGGAAGTGCCTCTGATCCATTGTGTTTATGAAGTAAACTCAGTGTTAGGGTTGCTATTTTAAATGTAGCAGCAGAACAAACATATTGCTGAAACATATTGCTCAGAATGTATGTTGCACAAAAGCATACAGACTTGACTTTGCCTTTGTATGTAATTATTTTAAGAAAGCTAGTGCTGGGTCCACAGTTAGATACAGAATACATTTAAGTTCTTTGCCTGTAACCTAATATATCTATGTCTTAAAGTCATAGCTGTAGCTAATGTTTGTATTCATATCATAGCATGAAAAACTCTGATAGGTGTGATAGGGAAGTGTGTAGCATGTTTGCAGTGGTGTTTTTTGTTTTTTTTTAAACTAAGTCATAGCCCACCCAAACGAATTGCTCTCTAAGGGATCCTCGTAGAAAAGGTTCTGCTCTGAATGAACTGCCAGGGTTTCTTCTGCCTTTGTGCAGAAGTGTGTGGCATATTTGTTTTTCTCCTAATTTTTAGAGCTTTCAGTGCCCACCTAATTCTTCATGTAGAATCTTACTCATTATTTCATGGACAGAAATCATTAAAAGCATTCTCTGCATTATAGAAACTAAATTGTTGGCTGTTACTAAACAATAATGAACATTTATACTTTATGACGTCTGTTAAGTGTAAAATCAGCAGTGAAAGTTTACTGTGAAGCAGTAGCCAGAATTGATTTCCTATTTACTTGGTTATGATTAATTAATGACTTCTCCTTACTTCTATTCTTTACCAAGAGCCTTTATACCCAGGAATCTTAATTACTACAAGAATGAAGCTAAATTGCCTATTTCTTGACAAAATAGTAAATAGTAGTTATGCTGATAAAAATGTGTCAGTTTAGTGTGACCAATCTTTTCTTAAATAGACGTATTCAGACAACTGTTATTTTTGTTTGTTTATTTTTAACTCACGCCTGAGAGTAAGCTGGTGATCCCCATATAAAGAAATGGGGGGGGGGCGGGCTTTGGTGGCTCAGTGGGTTAAAGCCTCTGCCTTTAGCTCAGGTCATGATCCCAGGGTCCTGGGATGAAGCCCCGCATTGGGCTCTCTGCTCAGCAGGGAGCCTGCTTCCCTCCCCTTCTCTCGCTGCCTGCCTCTCTGACTACTTGAGATCTCTGTCTGTCAAATAAATAAATAAATCTTAAAAGAAAAAGAAATGGGTGTGTTTTGGGCATGTCAGTCTTATACTAAACTAATTTGATTTAAAACCCAGATTAGTAATAGGTTTTGTTAGATGTATTTAATTACCTTATATAATGGAAAGAGACTAGTAATGTTAGGCTATGACTTGTAAGAGCTCTTAAAAGCTAGATACCTTTTGTTGAAGGCATTTTTTTTTCTGAATCAACAGAAGGCCTTATATATCAATGCTTATTTTTTAAGGATTTTATTTATTTATTTTATTTTAGAGGACGCTCAAGCAAGCAGGTGGGGAGGTGGCAGAGGGAGAGAATCGTCGATCAGACTCTCTGCTGAGCACGGAACCCAACATGGGGCTCCATCCCACCACCTTGAGATCATGACCTGAGCCGAAATCAAGAGTTGGTTGCTCAGTTCACTGAGTCACCCAGTCGCCCCTCGGTGCTCATATTTTTGTTTATCTGGCTAGGGTTTTAGCTTTTGGCATAAATCCCCAGAAATGTTATTGGCAGCCATTTACTTCACATGTAAATGTTATCATAATTAACTGGAAAATGGTGCTTTCGGTTGTGAATATGAGTAAATTAAAAATTGACTTCCAGGGGCGCCTGGGTGGCTCAGTTGGTTAAGCGGCAGCCTTCGGCTCAGGTCATGATCCCAGAGTCCTGGGATCGAGTCCCACATCGGGCTCCTTGCTCAGCAGGGAGCCTGCTTCTCCCTCTGCCTCTGCCTGCCACTCTGTCTGCCTGTGCTCGCTCGCTCTCTCTCTGACAAATAAATAAAATCTTTAAAAAAAAAAAAATTGACTTCCAAAGTTGTCAAAAGCCTTAACAGTACATAAGGTCATTCCCTCCTAGGCCACGTAGCTCCTCTTCGCCCTCATTCTTTCCGTTCCCATCGCTGTGTTGTGGCACATGCTCTGAGAACCAGCACTGCCTCCAGTTATACCTGTGCTGATTTTTGTGTGGTGGGTTGGAGGCCATGGTCAGGAGATCCTACATTTGGCTTTAGATCAGGTAGATCACATTTTGTCGCTCAATCTCAGACTTACTGTTAATTTGAGATGTACTGCATTCTATCCCAGTCTGTTCATGTGAAAAAAAAAATGTTCTGACTCTGCCTTGGTTTATATTTGCATGCTGTGTGCACAGGTATGAGAAAAGTAGTAGAAAATGCACAGGCTCTGGAGTTGGCCACACCTGGGTTTGATGCCAGTCCTGGCTTCATCTTTTAACCCTCTCCTCCTTCTGCACCGCTCTTTCCACACTGGCCTGCCTTCTGTTAGAAGCAGCTGTATTTTCCCTGTCTAGATTCATGCTTTCCTAGGTCTTGCAGCGTGCTCCTTCAAATCATTCCACACAAATACCACGTCCTCAGGTCTTCCCTGACCATCCATCCTATTTTCAAAGAACCCCTCCTCTCACCTGTCATTCATGTCGTTATTCTGCTTTATTTTCTTCATAGTGTGTCATTATCTGTCATTTGTTTGCCTGATTAATATAGACTGTCCTGTAGAATAAAGTATCTTGTTTAAACCCTGTATCCTCAACACCTAGAGTAGAGTAGGTGCTTGAGAAATACTAACTTACACTTGGAATTTAACCTCTCTGAGCCTACTTAGTCACCAGTGGATTGGGAGTATTAATACCTCCCGTACAGTGCTCGTGAAAGATACATAAGCACAATACAAACATAAGAGGCTTGTTTTCTCACTTTTACTCCCCTTTCAATGCTTATTAGTGATCCAAGATGGTAAAACATTTAAGAGTTCTTCGTCAATCTGACCTCTTTTGTTAAATGTCAGCTATTAATTTTGAAACAAGTAAGTTAGTTGTACTTAGTGTTAACTCCATGTGCCCCTTTTTGGACCCATTATAAAGCATGGACTCTCCTTCCTAAAAATGGTATGAGTACACATGGGGGGATTCCTCTAATAATGTGCGCCCGGTTGAAACATGCGTGCCTGGGTCAGTTTTCTATTACTGCATAACAAATTACTACACACATACCAGATTAAAACAGCACCTGTTTATTACCTAACAATTCTGTAGGTCAGAAATTGGGGCCCAGCATGGCTGAGTTCTCAGCTTCTGGTCACGAGGCTGAAATCAAGGTTTTGGCCAGGGCTAGGGTCTCATCTGTTGGAGTCTTCTTTTAGGCACATGGTTGTTGGCAGAATTCAGTTCTATTCTTTTAGGCACATGGTTGTTGGCAGAATTCAGTTCTTCTATCAGAACTCAGTCTATCTATCAGAATCCAGTCTTTCACACTCTGGCCCCTGGTTGGCTCTTAGCCAAGGACTGGTCTCAGCTCCTAGAGGCCTCCTTCAGGTCCTTGCCATCTGCTTATCTCCACAAATGCCTGTACGCTCCTCCAGCGCCAGCGGGAGAATCTTTCTCCATTCAGGTCTCTTCTTCTAGGAGTTCTTGGTTCCTTTTAAAGGGCTTATCTGATATGTCTGATCCCGCCAGGGTGATTTTACTTTTTGCTTTTTGATGAACTTAATGCCAGCTGATTGAGGACCTTAATTATGTCTACAAAGTCCATCACCTTTGTCTTGTAATGTAACCTAATCAGGAGCCTATCCATCATACTCAAGCCCACCCATACTCATAAGGGATTATGTGGGCTGTGTATACCAGGTGAAATTCTATATATACAAGAATATTGGAGCTCTCCATCTCAGAATTCTGCCTACCATGTTGCCATAAGATATTAAATAAAAGGTTTTGTTTAGGGGAGGTTGATTGTCATTTCAAATATGCCCAGCTTGCTAGGTTTTCCCCCTCATAATTCTTTTGATAAATAATAATAAATTAACTGTGTTTGAGAAGTTTAAGGAATGTAATTTGTCTTTAAATTGTGTCACCATAATGTTGTTTTTAGATTATGCAAAACCTTTTTAAAATTTTTCTTAGATTAAAAACATTTTTAATCTGTAAAATTTTGTTTTTGGAAAGGGTTCTTTTGAATTGTCAAATATTATAATTTTTGTAAAAGCCATTTTAAGAGAATGTATTACTTCATACCCACTATAACTTAGCATAGATTGAAAGCTTGATATATGTATATATATATATACACACACGTACACACACACACACATATATATATAGTAATCTAATTAAATCCCTTTAAAAACCAAAGATACCTTTAATGCAAGTTAAGTCTATTACTAATTTAGTTATCTTTCATTCTGAATGATGCTTTGGATTAGGTTTATTTCATTAGATGGTGCTGACAACATTGAGCAATACAAAATGGTGTGATATCCTGGCTATAAACAAGGTAATCTGCACTAGAAAATCTAATAATTTAGTAAATATCCTAATAAAATTTGACATTTTCTAAATGCCATGTGAAAGTTATTTGACAAGTATAAAGAACGAGAGTATGATTTAATTTGTGAATTTTTCATCTATCAGATGATAGCCCCCCTCAAAAAAAGATTAATTTTCTTTTTAAAGATACCTACACCCAGTACTTTGATAAATTTGAATGGTTGTTTGGTTTTTGAAAATGTCCAAATACTGTAGTGGGTGAATAATATGAATCAGTAGACCAGATAAGATTCGCTTGCTTAACTCAAGCCATTCATTTTGCATTATTTTGGCCTTGACATCTCTCTAGTTCAGTACCTTCTCCCCACAGCTCATCTCTGCTTTCTAAACACTCTGTTCCTTGTTGCTAATCATGGTTCTGTATCTCTTATCTTAAGGGATGCTCTCAAACTGGTCCAGTTGAAAGAAACGGGCAAGATTACTGAATCCAGGCCCACCCCAGCCCCTCCAGCCACTCCCACAGTGCCTCCACCCACACAGGCCACAGCCACGCCACCGTATCCACGACCAATGATCCCACCACTGTCAACTCCTGGACAACCTAATGCAGCGGTAATACCATTTGAGTAGACTCGGTTTTTTCCAGATTTCAGTGAGAAAGAAAACAAGAGCCATTACTATCTCTTACAAGTGATCCTACCTATCCATTTTACTAGTACCTGAAAGTGATAAAGAGGAAATACTCCAGATGTTTTGTTTTGCACACTCCTAGCACAAACCCAATTTGTTTGTATGGTGCTGACTTCCAAATTCATTGCCGTATATGTATGTTCTGTAATTATGATACTTTTCATGTAGCTTTTCTTGGGTGTGGCACTATTAATGGGTAGCTGCCACTAGCCCTTTTCTGTGGCTGTTTGATTCTGACTGAGGGAATGGATAGTCTCACTGCTAGACACTGCTAGAGACTGTACTGCTAGATATTCTTTTTCAGGTACAGGCAGTGTAACAACCCTTTTTTATTGTCAAAATTCCATTTTTGCCTTTTTTTACCTCCTTCTCTTAGTATCTTTCATGCCATTTGCTTCCAGTCAGAAGAAATGCAGGATAATCAGGTTTGTGAAAAACTGAATGGGCACTTGGGAACTAAACACACAAACGTATCCTCCTCTTTCTTCTGGAGAAGTATATCCCAGTAAATTTCAAAATAGTTGCAAACAGTTTAAATTTCATGGGAAATAAAATTCTTTTGTGTAAATTCATGATTCATGATAGCACATACAAAACATTTATGTGTAATCAGATCTTATATTTTTAAGAAGTAGATTATTCAAATTAAGAAGATAAACCTGACTTTGAAATTTTTATGGTATATAGAGAGCATTTATTCTGTTTGAACAAGTTCTCTGCCAACCTAAAATGTTTAGTTTTGAAAATCAGGTGTATTTTTAGCTGCATAGTTATTATTCTGAAGTGATTTTGATCTGGCCCCAGAATGGTATGAAGAACAAGGAAGGAGTCACATGTGGTTTAAGGTCCATCCTGCTTTTGGTAAAGCTTCAAGGAACAGAGAGGAAAAGCTACAGTAGAGTTACAGGAAGATTTTACTATCTCAACTATACTTTATATTGTGAATTTTTAGGAAATATGATACTCATGTAATTTCTTTTTAAATTAACAAACCAAAGTAGAAATAGTTTGGCAGTTTATCCAATATATTGAATTACCTTTTTCTGCTGCATGCCATTTGTAAGTAAGAATTGTCTGTTGTTGGTTTGTTGAATTATTGTATGCTTCGAGTTTTATTAAGAAGTGATATTTGTAATAGAAGCTGCTTACAGGTGGTATGTGTGTGTGTCTATCTCTCTGTCTCTCTTTCACACAGACACCCATGGGAGAATTATTCATGACTTGGAAGATTTCTTTTTGATCATCTTAGACATAGTAACATAAGATGACCCATTTATAACTAAAACATGAATTATACTATTTTCTACAGTCGTGTACTATAAAATTAAAACTCTTTGGATTTCTTATATTCCTCCTTATAATAAGAATTTTTACTTGTACTTTTCCTATAGTAATCTTTAATTATTACCGAAAGCTAAGTCACTGAGACTAGATTTTAGTTACAGAGTTTGTTTTTTCCATTTCCATATTTATGGTTTAATGGACAGATTGCAATTTCTTTACAGGGCACATTCACTGAAATCCCTGCTAGCAATATTCGAAGAGTTATTGCCAAGAGGTTAACTGAATCTAAGAGTACTGTACCTCATTCATACGCTACTGCTGACTGTGACCTTGGAGCTGTTTTAAAAGCTAGACAAAGTCTGGTCAGAGGTTAGTAAAGTTACATTTACTTAATACAATACGCGTGCTAACTCTTGTGAAATCCTTTATAAAGGTACATTGTATAACTTTTTTTTCAGTTTCAGCATCTGGGTGTATTTTAGTGCTAGAGAAAAGAATTGAGTCACTTTTCCTATGAGAAACAAACTGGTTCCATAGTATTGAGTAAATCATGCTTTTTGGTATGTTATCTGAACAAAGCGGTACTTATTAACATTTTAGAAAGTATAAAATCCCAACTGATTGAAGAATGTTTTAGATTTTACATAGATCTTAGATATTCCTGTGCTTTATACAAGTTTAAATTTTTTATTTCTTCTTCCAAGTGAACTTCTAGGTTATGAAATTTGCAGTGTACCTCCCAGCAGTCAGTTAAAACTAAGGTTGCTGGGAGACATAAAAATTTTTAGCCCGAACTGATGTTTTCTTTCTTTTTAATCGATATGGCTTTTATTTCATTTTTTTGGTTTATTGTACTGACTAAGACCTCTGGTACATTAATGAATGTCAGTGGTGAAAGCAGACTTTTTACCTTGTTCTTGATCTTAGGAAAAACATTTATTCTTTAATGTCAGTTGCAGGTTTTTGTAGATTCCTTATTTTAAGTTGAGGAAATTTATATTCCTACTTTGCTGAGAATATTACACATAAGTGGATGTTGAATTTTGTCACTTTTGTGCATCTTTTGAGATAATCTTTTTCACTCTGTTATTTTGGTCAGTTATATTGGTTAATTTCCAGATGTTGATTGACCTTGTATTCCCCATATAAAACTCAATAACCATTAATTTTCTCACCTATTTCTTGATCTCATTTTCTAAAAGTTTGCTGAGAATTGGGGCACCCAGGTGGCTCAGTTGGTTCCCAGCTCAGTGGGGAGCCTGCTGCTCCCGCTCCCCCTGCCCGTGCTCACTTTCTCTCTTTCTCTCTGTCAAATAAATAAATAAAAATATTTAAAAAAAATAAAATTTTGCTGAGAATCATTATATCTGTGCACATGAGAAAACCTGTAGTTTTCTTTTCTTGAAGAATTTTTTTAAAGATTTTTTTTATTTATTTGACAGAGACACAGCGAGAGAGGGAACACAAGCAGGGAGAGTGGCAAAGGGAGAAGCTGGCTTCCCTCTGAGCAGGGAGCCTGATGTGGGGCTTGGTCCCAGGACTCTGGGATCATGACCTGAGCAGAAGGCAGATGCTTAATGACTAAACCACCCAGGCACCCCCTGAAGATTTTTTTTCTCAGGTCTCACAGAATGAATTGGGAAATGTTCCCTTCTCTTTTATTTTCTGAAAGAGTTTGGGTAAAATTGGTTTATTTCCTTTTTAACTGTTCGGTAGAATTCACCATTGAAGCTCTCTAGGCCAGTGATTTTCTTTGTGGGGAGATTTTTTTTTTTTTTTAATTTATTTATTTGTTAGAGAGAGAGAGCAAGCGAGCACAGGCAGACAGAGTGGCAGGCAGAGGCAGAGGGAGAAGCAGGCTCCCCACCAAGCAAGGAGCCCGATGTGGGACTCGATCCCAGGATGCTGGGATCATGACCTGAGCCGAAGGCAGCCGCTCAACCAACTGAGCCACCCAGGCGTCCCTGTGGGGAGATTTTTAACTATGAATTTTTAAAAATAGGTGTAAGTTATCTGTTTCTTCTTGAATGAGCTTTAGTAGTTTTTGTCTTCTAAGGAATTTGTTTATGTTATCTAAGTAATGAAATTTACAGTAGTCCCCCCTCATCTGCAGGGAGTACAGTCCAGGACCCCCAGGGGAGGCCTGCAACCCCTGATGGTACAAAACCCTGTATATACTCTGTTTCCTCCTCTGCTTACATACTTAAAAGCTAGACACGGTGAGAGATTAACAACAATAATAAAATAGAACAATTTTAATTGTATGCTGTAATAAAAGTTAAGTGGATGTGGTCTCTCCGTCTCTAAATATTGTATTGTACTCACTGTTTTCATGATTCTGTGAGATTACGTGCCCATGTGATGAGATCACATGAAGTAAATGTCGTAGGCATTGTGACATAGCGTTAGGCTACTGCTGGCCATCTGGCAGTAAGTCAGGAGGATCATCTGCTTCTGGGCTGCTGTTGACCATGGATGACTGAAACTGTGGAAAGCAGAACCATGAATAAGGGGGTCTGCAGTATTGGCATAAAGCTGCTCATAACAGTACCTTATACTTCTAATGTCTATATAATCTGAAGTGAAGTCCTCATTTTCAGTGTGAGTAATTTGTGTCTTCTTACTTTCTTGATCAATCTGGCTGGAGATTGCTCAGTTTTATTGATCTCTTCAAGTAATCTGCATTTGATTTCATTAACTTTCTCTATTGTTTTTATAATTTTCTTCTCATTGATTTCTGCTCTTAACCTTTATTCCTTTTTTCTGTTTGCTTTTGGTTTAATTTGCTCTTTTGTTTTCTGGTTTCTTAAGGTGAAACCTGAGATCGATATGATATAATAAACCTTATTCCTAACATAAGCATATAAGGCTTTCAAGGTCCCTCTTGGCAGTACTTTAGATGAATGCCACAAAATTTGATGTGTTTTATTTTTCTTTTCATTCAGTTCAAGATGTTTGCCATTTTTCCTTGTGATATCTTTTTTGATCCATGAATCATTTAGTGGTGTAAGTATAATTTCCAAACATTTGGGGTCTTTTCAGCCTTTCTTTTATGATTTCTTGCTTAGCTCTATTTTGCTTAGAGAACACTTTTTAATGATTGAAATCTTTTTAAATTTTTTGAGATTTTATCATCATAATATGATCTATCTTGATGAATGTTTCATGTGTAGTCAAAAAGAATATGTGTTCTACTTTTTATTTTTAAGATTATTTATTTATTTGTTTATTTGAGAGTGAGAAAACAGAGCAAGCAGGAGAGAACATGAGTCAGGGAGAAGGGCAGAAGGAGAGTGAGAAGCGGGCTCCCTGGAGGAGGGAGCCCTATTCGGGGCTCGAACCCAGAACCCTGGGATCATGACCTGAGCCAAAGGCAGATGCTTAACCAGCTGAGCCACCTAGGCGCCCCTCTACCTTTTTTTTTTTTTTTTTTTAGATTTTATTTATTTATTTTGAGAGAGAGAACCACAAGCAGGGAGAAGGGGAAAGGGAGAGAGAGGGAAAGAGAAAGAATCTGAAGCAGACTGCACTGAGTACAAAGCCCAACATGGTGTTTGAACTCACGACCCTGAGATCATGACCGGCACTGAAATTGAGTCAATGCTTAACCAACTGAGTCACCCAGGTGCCCCTGAAAAGAGTGTGTGTTCTACTTTTCAGGAGTGTTCTTTGAATGTCAGGTGAAGTTGGCTGGTAATAGTGTTCATGTCTTTTATATCCTTACTGATTTCCTATCTGTGTTCTATCAATTCTCAGAAGAGTGTTGAAACCCCCAGTGGTTTTATCTAATTCCCCTTTGAGTGCTGTCAGTTTTTACATTATTTGGGAGATCTGTTTTGGGGCACATCACAACGTTAGGATTTTGGTGTGTTCCTGATGAATAGATCTGTCATGGAATATCCCTGTCCACTCCTGGTGTAATCTTTCTTACCCCAAAGCCTTCCTTATCTGGTATTGCTACAATTACTCCAATTTTCTTTACTTAATGTTTTTATATCTTATATCTTTTTACTCCTAACTTACCTGTGTCTTTATATTTAATCTGACTCCTTGCAGATAACATATAATTTTTCTTTGTTTTTTTATCTAATCCTGTACTGTCTTTTTATTTTTTATTTTTTATTTTTTTAAAGATTTTAATTATTTATTTGACAGGCAGAGATCACAAGTAGGCAGAGAGGCAGGCAGAGAGAGAGGAGGAAACAGGCTCCCTGCTGAGCAGAGAGCCCGATGCGGGGCTCGATCCCAGGACCCTGGGATCATGACCTGAGCCGAAGGCAGAGGCCTCAACCCGCTGAGCCACCCAGGCGCCCCCTGTACTCTCTTTTAATTAAATATTTAGACCATTCACATTTAATAATTTCATCCTTTCTTTTGCTTTGTACTGTTTTCCTTTGTACCATTTGTCCTTTGTTTTTATTTGTCGCATCTCTTCTTCATTTTTTTCCTCTTTTCTTGCCTTTTTTTAGATAGGTTATTTTTAAATTTTGATTCCACTTTATTTCTGTCTTACCTTTCTCTCTTTCTCTTGTGGTTTCCTTAAGGTTTACAATATAATTCTTCAACTCATCATGGTCTACCTTCACATTTTTATCACATCCCTTCATGTATAATGTAAGAACTTTACAACAGGATATTACATTTTCCTCCTTCTGTCCTTCTTGTTCTTATTATCATGTTTTATTTCTACCTATGGTGTAAGCACCAGCATATATATTTGATTTTTTTTTCTTTAGCAAATTAGCTGTGTTTTAAAGAATTTTAAATGAGGGGTGCCTGGGTGGCTCAGTAGGTTGAGCATCTGACTCTTGATTTCAGCTCAGGTCATGATCTCAGTGTCTTGAGATCAAGCCCCATGTCCAGCTCTATGCTAAGCATGGAGCCTGCTTGGGATTCTCTCTCTCCCTCTGCCCTTCCCCTCTGGCTTGTGCACTTGCTTGTACGCTCTCTCTCTCTCAGAAACAAACAAATAAACAAACAAACTGCGTTTATCCTCTTTGGGTTTCTCTCAGCTTCTTGGATTTGTGATTTGTTGTCTTTCATTAATTTCGGAAAACTCCTAGCCATTAGTTTTTACTGTATCTTCTGCTCCATGTGTTTTCTTTTTGGAACTCTTGATTATAAATGTTCAACTGTTTGAATTGTCCAAAGCTCTTAGATCCCCGTTCTTTTTTTGTTCATCCATTTTTTCTCTCTATGTTTCTGTTTGAATAATTTTCGTTGACCTAATTTCAATGTCACTGACTCTTAGCTATGTTTAGTCTGTGAAGCCTGATGAAAAATTATTTATCTTTGATTGCATATTTTTCCCCCTAACTGTCCATTTGAATGTTTTTAAGAGTTTCCATCTCTCTGCTGATATCCCCATCTGTTCATGGGCATTGTTCCATGCTTTGTCCCATACTCCCATACTCTGACATGTGTTTATCCTTCTTCAGAGGGGAATCATCACCCTTGATGTTCAGTTCACTTGTTTGTCTTGTAACCTCGACTCCCTAACAGACTCAAGAGAAGTTATGATTTTGTAACTTCTCCTGCTTTTTCCCCTGCCCTATTAGGGTGGGAAAAACGTTCTCTTGTGGCTTTCTACATCTTAAGTGACAATAGGACTGATATTTCAATTTAAATACAGACTTTGAAGAATTCATATGAAGACAACCTGAGAGCTTTTAAAAGTTAAAGGAAATGAATGGAAAGCTTGCCTCACAGAAAATTAACAATATTCAAAAAGTTAATCCTAGAAGCTCCCTTACAGGCTTTAAGCATACTTGCTTACTCATGATATAGAGATCGTTAAGGGAATAATTTTTCTGGTTTCTTCCTTTCATGAGGCAGGAAACAATACTATTTCAGTGGAGAGATGGATTAGTTTAGTATCTTTTCATGGTCCAAGTTTGGTATGTCCTTGCAGCTAGGAAGTTTCTAGGGGGTCTCCAAAGAGCCCACATTATTTCTCTCCAATCCTCTTTCTTATATAGTTATGTAACATTCTATAAGTATGTTTACAATGTTTTGTAATAATTTACAAATGAAAATATTTAATATTCCCTTCGAAACTTCTTCCTATTCTTCTCAATCATGTCACCAACAGTCTCCTTACTATTTGGAAATTTCCATAATAAAGAGTTGAAAATAAAAGATCTTGAAAAAAAATCTCCTTTGTACTCTTTTGTTTTCCAATGCCTGTTAGAAATGTCATGTGAGAATTGGATATATAAGTCAAGCTCCTGATGCATCAGGATAAGAGATAGCATTTGGAGGAATCATCAGCATATGGATGGTATCAAAACCTTGGAACAGAAGGTTCTTGCTTGGGAAGATGCCACCATTAAGAGGAAGGGACAGAAAATGAGTGAGTGGTAGAGTGAAAGAAAACCCAGGAGGGTACAGTGACATAGAAGACAGTAAGAAAAAGTGTTCCACGATGAAGAAAGTGATCAGCTCCAAAGTACAAAATGTTGGATATGATGAGGGCAGAGAATTTAGGTGAGCATGGGGACTCCAGCAGTAGATAGGGAATCATCAGCTGGGGGGTGGTTTGGGAAGTCTTCGCTGTAGATACCTATAGGTATAGATAAAGTATGAGGGAGGTTGAGGGAGACACAAGAGGTAGGCATAATGAGGTCATAAAATATGTCCACATATTTGAATTTATGCAGGCCATGTATTTTGTATGTTATCATTAAAATTCTGTAAGCTCTGGGAAACTGCTTATATTTCTACTCCTAAAAGGGTTTTAAACAAGCAAACAAAAATATTTATATCTCTGGAAATCTGAATTAAAAGAGCTATGAATTGGATGAGCAGGTGGTGGTTACCATGACTGGCAGTATTTGGGTTTATGGTAATTCATCTAATGTCTTTCTGAAATCCCCAGCATGCCTTTGTAATGAGCTATTGTTCACGTAAAATTCCATGATACTATAGTAACAGGATTTGTGTATCTTGCCACATACCATTGACTAGATCTTGATCTTAAAAATTCTTTTTCTAGAAGCTTTTGCAATAGAGAATCAAGTGTAGTTTACATTTTTCAACACTTTCCTACCCATCGGGAGAAGCAAAAGTGTATATCAGATGCTTTCGTTATGATCAGCTCTGTGGGAAGGGAGGGTACCTTAGCTTTATCTTGAAATAATTATGTATACTGGGAGGAAATTGATTCAGATGGAATCACCATACAACTAGACAGAAAATTTCGTCTTGTTCATTGCACTAGGATCTGTGCCAACATTGCTTCATCTTTGGCTTTTGCTATATATCCTGTTTTGTTAAGTGAAAAAACAGCTTGGTGGTCTTAAATTTTTTTGGTACACACTTCATTAGTAAAAAATATCTCTCTAGATATAGGTAGATACATAGATAGATACAGATATCTTTAAAATGACTGTATGTTACCACTGTTCTACTATAATCAGTGTATTATAAAGCGTATGCTGAATAAAGACATTTGGAAAGGGTGATAGAAACAATTGAATCACCGTAGAGACCATTTGTGTTTTTAGAGACATAGAAGTGGTTCTTTTCTTTCTAACTGGTTATAATGTGTCAAGTTCTCATGTATATCTGAGCAGTTTAAAAGACTTGTAATTCGGAAGTAATCTTTTACATTTATGGTAAATATTATTTATGCAGAATCTCATAAAAGTTTTTCTAATCAGGGGCCTTTTTTTAAAAGATTCTATTTATTTATTTGACAGAGATACAGCAGGAGAGGGAACACAAGCTGGGGGAGTAGGAGAGGGAGAAGCAGGGAGGGAGAGCAGGGATCCCAACGTGGGGCTCGATCCCAGGACCCTGAGATCATGACCTGAGCCGAAAGCAGACGCTTAACAACTGAGCCACACAGGCACCCCTAATGAGGGGGCTCTTAACTGACTAAGCAGACAAAAACCTACAATATTTTTCACTACAATTCGTTAATGAACAAGTTGGAAATCATAGTGGCCAATGTTAAAGTTTCATTATGAATGCTAATTTTGATATGCTTGTTTTTCTTTCAGATGACATTAAAGTATCAGTGAATGATTTTATCATCAAGGCAGCAGCCATTACCCTTAAAGTAAGTAGCAGACCCTAAATCATTTTGACTTCTACAATGGTCTCATATCTTGGGATTTTTATATGATAAATAGAACTGTCATTTTTAAGTCACAAAAATTATGTAATTTCATTGCTAAAAATATTATACCATTTAATCTCACTCCCTCAGTTTTATTCACAAAACTGAGAGTCAAGGGGGTTATAACTAATTATAGCAGAATAAAGACCATTTATTCAGCAAATACTAACTGATCCCCTGTTGCATGCTGAGTACATTATAGGCATTTAGAGAAACAGTAGTGAACAGAAGTGGACATGTTCTCTGCTCTCCTGGAGCTTATAGTGTAGTTGGGAGAGACCAGTATTTGTCAGATAGTGAAAGTGTTGTGGAGGAGGAAAAAGCAGACCCCACTGCAGAATAAGTCAGGGTGTCATGGTGCACACGGTTAGGCAAGATAGGTCTCTCTGTCACGGTGGTAACTGAGTCAAGGCCTGGAAGAGAGGGTGTGAGCAGGGGAGCTATCAGAAGAGTATGCCAGGCCAAGGGAACTGTCCACGGAAGGCAGGTGGGAGGGGCCACTGCCTTTCAGCTGGGGATACTGTTTCTGGAGGAGTGGAGGTAGCTGATGGGATTAAACAGAAGAAAGAGGGAGGAGTTGTGCTGCTGGAAATTGGTAAAGCCTTGGCAGCCATGGGAAAGACTAGGGATTTTATGATGAAGGAGAAGGGAGCCTTTGGAGGGTTTTGAGAAAGGATTGACATCCTACTTAAACTTGAAAAAGAAAAAGGAGGGACTGTTCTGGTGGTTTGTGGAACACAGCCTGTGGGGAGGCCACCGGGCAGCAGTGCGCTCTCCTGGGAGGCCATGGAAGACGACAGTGGTTTGGGCTGAGGCGGCAGCTAGTGGTGAAGCTGGAGTGAAGGTAAGATTTGGGATACATTTCAGAAGTAGAGTCAAAAAGATTTGCTGATGGATTGATTGGCTGTGTGGTGTGAGAGAAAGGACCAGGACTTTGGCCCAAACAGTGGGAGGGATGGAGTCCCGCATGCTGACGTGGGGAAAGTGGGAGAGGAGCAGGTTTAGGCAGGAGTCTACAGTTGGATTTGGATCTGAAACCCGGGCTTCCTGCCTTCTTGCTCTGCGCCATCTTCTGTCCTTTCTCTCTATGACTAGGCTATTTTTCTGGATCACTGCGTGTTAGGTGCTATATTTAATATTTATATTTATAAGGAATTTATTATTTCTTGAACAATGCAGTAATAGAGAATTTTAAATTCCTGCATTTTCTTAGCCTTTCATATCTTTTTTTTTTTTTTTTTAGCCTTTCATATCTTAAGTGTTCATATGGCTTTTGTCTTTTGAGCAAATAATATTTTGAATTATATTAGTGATTTTCTAATTATGAATCATTCTTGCCCTCCCTAAGTGAATCTCTAGTGGTCATTACATTTCATTTCATAATTTTGTATCAGGAGCTGTAAGTAATTATAATTTACATTTTGTGCTTTTCTTTTTTAAAATCAGTGTCTTCTTAAAGTGAATTTGGGTACTTCCTCCCTTCCCTTTCTCTGTGCATATTTCAGTATTATAAAGGTTTTTATTTCTTGAAGCTTTATAGAATTCACCAGTAAAAATATCTGAAGCCTAGTTCTGTTTTGAGGAGGGAGCTTTGACAACTGTCTCATTTTTTCCCCATAATTATTGAGCGTTTAATTTTCAGCTTTTTCTTGAATCAATTTTGGAAACATATATTCCCAGAAAAATCACTCATTTCATCTGGATTCCCAAAAACTTGCTAGCCCGGAGTCATTTAAATTTGCTTCTTACAATATTTTAATATAATTTAATTTAATAATTATATATTTATATACTTACATATATAAATATATATATTTAATAATTATATAATATAATTTAATATAATAATCCTCAACACTCACATTGTTCTCAACTCTGTCTTGCTCTTATAATTGCATATTTGTGTTCTCAGTCCATTTATATTGTTGCCTTATGTATTCCTTCCATTATTTCCTTCAGCTTTAGATCGTAATTATTTTAGACTTCGGTTGAAAATATTTTGTTAGGAAATGGGAATGTGTAATTATTATAGTTTTGAATATGAAAAAGAGGTTTTAAGAGTATGAGTGTTCCTCTGACCACAACTGAGGCCAGATCCCATAGGTTTTTGTTGCATAGCTCTGAAATTACATTTATTTGCCAGATATTCCTCACTTGGGAGGGTTTTTTTTTCCTTTTACTTTAGTGGTCTCCATGAAGAATTTAAAATCTTCTTGGGGTTTGGGACTTCACTGTTTATTATTTTGACATAAATGAGCTTTGAGTACTTTGAATGAACCAGCTGAGCCTTGAGAGATGGAGAACTCCATGCACAGAGCAGCTGAAAGCAGTGCAGCGGAGGAGGGCCTGGGTGGCTCAGTTGGCTGAGCGTCAAGACTCTTGATTTTGGCTCCAATCATGACCTCAGGTTGTGAGATTGAGCCCCGTGTTAGGCTCTGTACTGGGTGTGGAGCCCACTTAAGAGTCTCTCTTCCTCTCCCTCTGCCTTCAGCCCAGCGCCCCCGACTCATGCGTGTGCTCTCCCAAAAACAAAAACAAAACAAAAACCTGCAGTGAGAGCGAGCATAGCAGGATGATGAGAAGCCTGAGTACGGTGGGGAATGCATCTCCAGGGAGTGGTCAGTGTACAGTTAGGTAGGCTGTTATCAAAGCAAAGAATTTTTGAGAAGAGAAATTAGTTTGTGCTTTCTGTTTTTCACCATCATTTTTTCTACAATATTTGGCAACAGTATCAGTACATACCATCTCCAGGCGTTTACCGATTTCTTCTGCTTTTTTCATCCTCTGTGTAGTTTTGTGTATGTTCAATACGAGCATGCTCATACATTTATCATATGTTTATGAAGCCTAGGAAGTCTTTCTTAAAGAGGGAAATCACTTATTAAGGGCCGGATGGATCTCCCAGGGCTATACTAGAAACTTGGGCTTTCTACCTTCCCAATGGAATAATGTGGTTGAATTGTTACTCCGTTCCCTCCCCTCTTCTCCTCAAGGCCATCTCAGTTGCATACGAGACAGGAAGTATAACAAATGTTGAATGCTTTTAGCAATCAGGTTGAACAAAGGGAGACCTTTTTTTTAACCATGATTTATTGTAAAGAGATCAAAACATGTACATCAGCGTTTCCTCAACCTTTCTTCAAAAAGCATGGTACGTATATTCTTCCCAAACATAGAAGCCATTTAACACAGATATCCAAACCATTGTTTCAAACCAAATCTTCATTTATTTGCTTCTGTCTACCTATGCTCACTTTCAAAAATGCATAATAATGCTATTTCTCTGTATCCAATCTAAAGCTGGTCTAAAGCTGCTTTTTAAGACAAACAAACAAATAAATCTGCTTCTTTAGAATGACATGTTTTTTCTGTTTCTGTTTCCTAGCAAATGCCAGATGTTAATGTAAGCTGGGATGGAGAGGGCCCAAAGCAACTGCCCTTTATTGATATTTCAGTGGCTGTGGCAACAGATAAAGGTTTAATTACACCAATCATAAAAGATGCTGCTGCTAAGGGTATACAGGAGATCGCTGACTCTGTAAAGGTATGTCTTAAGAAATATTATGCTTTCGGAATGTTAGTATTTACTTTCTGGTTAAGTTGTGGCATCATCTAGTCACACTGTGATGTATTTCCAAATGATCATCAATCATATATGAAGATTTTTAAGTTTTAACCTAGGTATGACCCACTTTAAGAACATTTAACCTTCAAGAGTTCAGAAAAAAACACAGATAAATGAGGATCAGCTGTTTTCAAGTTATAGGTGAATGCTTTATTTCCCAAAGTCTAGAATTCAACTCTAACAAGGATATTTTAGATGGTTTTAAAGTTAAAGCTGAAACCATATTCCTATGAAGGTGGTAATGGAGAGACCTCACTGTTCACAGCTTTTTATTCTTCAAAGTTGATTTTATTCGTTTCCTCTCTAGAATTGAGACCACTAAAGTACTTAATATTGTAGAAGCAAAAGTACGGAATTTTTCCTGAGTTTCTTTAAAAGCAGTTTTTATAGCTCCAAATATGGAGGAGTCCGATTTCCCCCAAAATATTCCATTGAATCGGCAGGAACCAGACAGTAGGTCAGCTCTGACAAACACTATAATTTCCAAAGGTACTTTTTTGACAGAAGTATCAGCTCTTATAGTGTTAGAACTGAAAATTTCAGATTCATTTAGATAAGTGATTCTTTTCTCTTTCATTTACCAAAGACCAGTTGTATATATAGTGGATGAAAAGTTATAAGGAGGAATTAAAAGTAGAAGATAAGATTTCTTTGGAGAGCTGACAGTATATACGTGTATCGATGAACTTGCCCAAAATACACGAACACAAATTAATCTACTTTTAAAAGCATACTGTTGGAATTTTCAAGTTAGATATAATTAAGGGTGAACTTAGTGGAATAGACATTTTTAGATCTTCACTCCTCTTTGAAAAGATTTGCAATGTGTTTTTATAGATAAAAATGTAACTTTTTCTTAATTGGGTGGTGGTATTAATTTGACTGATTCAAAAGTCAAGTAATTAGATTGGTTAATAAGATAGTTATGTGCCTTTTGTTCATCAAAAGTTTTCAACAACAATGAGAACTCATGTATTTTAGTGTTTTGTGAAATTCAGATGAGATCACATTTAGCTATAGAGTTAGAATTTTCTTAAATATTTATATATTTTTCTTATTTTTAATATTTGCATATTTCTTATATAAAATTTTTAAATTAGCCATTTCAAGAAGATTTCGATTTTGACCAATTTATTAATTTTAATATGATAATGCATAGTCTGTTCCTTGTATCCTGGAAGAACCTAGGTTGAGGTGGTAAGGAGGCAGTGTGAGCAACCTCTGAGCGATGGGAAGGGCACTCTTAACCCTTAGCTTCTGGAGGTTCTCGAGGCTTTCCTCTAATTCCCAGCAATCCTGCGTTCTGGCTACCCTGTGCTTCCCATTCTCTCTGCTTCTCTCTCTCACCCTGCTGCTGGTGTTTAACACTTCACTCTTTCTTGTTCCTGGGATATACCAACCATTAGGCTAAACACTTTATTTAATTCTGTAATTCTGTTAGCCCTGTGTTATAGTTGAAACCTTAATTTCCCCATTTGAAGTTGAGGAAACGGAATTTTAGTAAAGCCTTTAGGAAGTTTGCCCAAGGTAATCCATCTAAAAAGCAGTAGAAGGGAGGATTTATTTAAATCTGGGTATTTCTCAGTTCAGGTGCTACTTTCTGAGGTCTTCTGTGGCTTCCATAGCTAAAGTAGCTTCCTGGCCTTACCCTGTTTTTTTACTGTCTTTATGCAGTTGTTCAGTCTTTGAAGTTACCTTGTTTATTTGTTGGTCCTTCTCTGTTCCCTTCTGTCTGACCTTGAGGGCCTTGTTCTTGCTGTATAGCCAATTCTGCAAGAGTACGTGGAAGGAAGATCATAGATGCTCAATGAATTTATTTTTTAAATTTTCAATAAAAAATGTTACTAAGATTAATTTTTTAAGGAGTTTGTGGGTCTCTGGAACTCCATCTGTGGACCCAGGTTAAGAATACTTGCACTAAGTTTTTACTTCCTGACCATCACGAGCCTCAAGGATGTCATTGTGTGGTGCCGAAGGCATGTCTCAGCTGAGTTCAAGTTTCTAGTCCCTAAATAAAAAGTAATACAGTAACAAGCCTTAGAACCCATGTTATTCTTAATTCTTCATTAATTATAACAGTCTTAAAAGACAGAGGCAAAGTTTTCCTCTATTTGCACAGTAAATTTTTTAAACGAATTAATAAAGAATGTGTATTTGCTGCTCATCTTGTATTACATCCTTTTAGCTGGAGGCTTCGGATAGCATATGCTTTGATTTTAAGTTTGCATTGCTGGGAAATCCCAGTGAGAATTAACAATTTTCAAAACCAGTGATCCTCCTCAGAATTATTCTTATTCTAAGCTTTTAGAATTCATTGGTAGGAATATCCTGCTGATGTGTTTAGGGTCTACAGAGTTTTGTTTGTTTGTTTTTTCCTTTCTTTTCTTTTCTTTTTTTTTTTAATGTGGGCTTGCAATCCCCTTTTTTAAAGAATGTCTGTGTTATTTGTTTTTAGCCTGGTAACTCAGCAGGATTGTTGAGATCATGTGCCTTTAAAGAAATGCCTTTCAAAGTTCATATGATACATGTCTGTTTATATCATGTGAGCAGTCACATTGCTTAAGGCAGAAAAAACACATTTGTAGATTATCCTGTCTATTTCTGATAGTCCAAGGACCACACAAGTCTAAATTCATCTTTTCAGTTTTCATTTTGGATCCAAGTAGTTTTATAAATAACTGCATCCAGATAACTACATCTGTCTCAACTGTCAGAAAGTCACAGTGATACGTTGAGATCATTTTTAGACTTTTAAAGAATGTTTTCGTTTTTCAAAAATTAAGTCCCCTCTGGTTTAAAATTGAACAGTTCTCAACGGTGATTGTAATTGTACTTAATGTTAGCTGTATAGTACAGAAAATTAAGCATCAGATTTATTTCATCTCCCAAAATGACAATAGTTTAATTTTTCTCTTCCACTCATGAATTAGTTCATTATTAATTTTTCATATGTAATTACTCAATCTCCATTCCTTTGTTTTTGAAGCATTAAAAAATAAAAGTTAACATAAGTGTGATTAATTGCAAATGCAAGTAAAGGAAAATTTAACTACTTAAGGTCACTCTCAGAGTGTCTGTCTTTCCCTCTGTCGGTTTTAGAAGTCAGTTTTGCTAAAGTGATAAAATATTACTACATTCTTCTATTTCTCGTGGCAGTCCAAATTGGACTAGCTCATTCAGTAAATGCCTCAGCTGTAAAATTAAGAACCAAGAAAATGTTTATGTTCTAGGGCTTTGTAATTCCACTTCTGAAAATTTATATGAAATAATTGAAAAACCAGCGAACCAAATTAAAACACTGGGACGTGACTGAATTGTGGCAGACGTAGCGTCTTTAGAATGTTTACAACTGTCTGTAGTTATGTATATGTTATATGTGAAAAAGAAGCAAACACTGGAAGATGAAAACTAATACATTGGTTGTGGGATTGTTGCCATTGAACAATTATTTAAAAGCAATCGGGTGGACAAGAATGGCTTCTTGTAATACTGTGTCTTACAAGAAAAAAACACTATAGACATAATAAATTTCACTGTTTCTATAGAAAACTCTGAAGCATTCTGCATAGTAATGATGTGCAGAGTAATTCTAATACTGGAAGAATTTTTAAAGGAAAGCAGTTTTTGTAGCGTATCAATTTACAGCTTTAGCTTCTTAAGACTATCTGCTCTCTAACTTGTTCATTTTTTAATTGTATTAGAGAAAATGAAGTCAAATCAAGGCACGTGAGAGATGAGTGTATACCCTCTACAAATATTTTAAGTGATAACATCAGCCTGTAATGTGGTGTTGGTTGTCATGCTCTATTTGTGTTTTTCTTTCCCAGGTCCTGTCGAAGAAAGCAAGAGATGGAAAACTGCTACCTGAAGAGTACCAAGGAGGATCTTTTAGGTAATATTTAAACTCTTAGTTATCAGTAGCATCAAACAGGTATCTAGGAGTCTGTGTCACTTTTGAAACACTTTTTTTAATTGAAGCGACCTGTCAGGGCTCGTAGGAACCCACTAGGATTAGCTAGTTAACCCAATCAGGTATTCTCAGAATGACTTCTAGGTTCTGAAGCTTTAAAAAAATATATTTATAAATATAATAGATTTATAAACCTCAACTTTTTCTACTCATGATCTCTTATTTAAAGGTACTTTGAAGGAAAATATTAACACATAGAGCCTTTAGTTATCATCAACTCTATTTTTATTTTTAAGTGTCACTTATACACAGTGTAATAATATACTGAATACAGTATGAATGTTTCAAGAAGTGGAGAAACCTGTGTAACCAACCAAAGCAGGATATAGACCATTACTAGCATCCCAGAAGCTTCCCTTTACCCCTTCCTAAGTATCCCCCGTGCCAAGGTAACCACTCTCCCGAAAATCATCACCATAGATTTCTTTTGCTACCTTTTTCTTTATATAAATATTATATATTTCTTAGTGTCTGACTTCTTTTACTCAGTATTAATGTCGGTGAGATTAACCATGTTGCAGTATGATACAGTTGTTTATTATTGCAGTATATGGTATTTTATAGTATATTGTATACGTATGCCATATTACTGTTGGGCATTTGTCTTTGTTTACAGTTTGATGCTGTTACAAATAATGGCACTGTGAACATTCTTATTATTAGCGTCTTACGGTGAATGTATTTGTTGTATGGACTTACAAGTGAAATACCTGAATTAAAAGCGTTAATGGATACTGTCAGTTTTCCATAATGGTTATACAAATTTATACTTCTAGCAACAGTGTATCAGAATTCTCATTGCTTCATATTCTCATCAATACTTAGTAATGTTGGGTTTTAAATTGTAACAGTTGTTGGGGTGTGTAGTGGTACTCTTTGTGGTCAGGGAAATGCAAGTTAATGATGTTGAATACTGTTTTCATTTAATAACCTTTTGAGTATCTGGTAACTTATCAGATAAAGTACCTGTTGATGTCTTGTGTCCATTTTTAAAAATGATATGTAGGGGTTCTTATTTCCAGATACACAGACCTTTATAGGATACATATTATTTCAGATATCTTTTCCCACTCTGTCCCTTGCCTTTGGAACTTTGTTTATGGTGTTTTTAATGAACCCAAGTTCTGAATCATAATGAAATTCTATTTATTAGTATTTTTTTTAACAGCTGGTACTGTTTGTTTTATGTGTGGAATTATTGCCTGTCCCAGAATCATGAGGTTATTTTTCTGTGTTATTTTCTAGAAGCTTTATAACTTTTCACATGTAGATCACCATCCATCTAAAATTGGATTTTGTGTGTGGTGGGAAGATAAAGGTCAAGATTCTTTTCTTCCCCCATATGGATATTACGTTGACCCAGCATCACTTATTGAAAAGCTTACTCCATAGCACTGAGAAAGTGACTGTGTATGTTTGGTCTGTTCTGTGTTCTGTTTTCACTTGGCCTATTTGTCCATCCCTTGCTCAGTACCACTAAGCTATAACTTTTAATATCTGGTAAGGAAAGTCTTCTAGTTTAGTTCACCCTCAAGACTGTCTTTTATGGCTCTTTCTTTTTCCGAATAAATTTCAGAATCAACTTACCACTTTCCATATACAGACACATAGAAACCTTGCTGGCATTTTGTGTGTGTGTGTGTGTGTGTGTGTGTGAAAATTGTATTTATTTATTTATTTATTTATTTATTTATGGAGAGAGCAGGGAGCATGAGTGGGGAGAAGGGCAGAGGGAGAGAGAGAATCTCAGGCAGACATTACACAGAGTACCGACATAGGGCTCTAGATCCCACAACCCTGAGATCATGACCTGAGCCAAAATCAAGAAACTTTGCCAGAGTTTTAATTAGGATTGCATTAAATCTTTTGATCAGTTTGAGGATTCAGTCTTTACAGCATTGAGTCTTCCAGGCAGTGTACATAGTATAAACCATTGTTTATTTAGTTCTTTGGTTTCTTTCAGTTCCATTTTATAGGCTTCTATACAGAGGTCTTAAATTTGTTTAAGAATTACATCTACCATTAGATTAATTAGATGTACTTCTACCATTAGATGTAATTCTTCATACTTGGTTTTTGCTACTACTATAAATGGTATTTATTTTATAATTTCATTTTCTAACTACAGCAACCTGTATATATAAAAAGTGGATTTTTATGTTGACCTTTTTATCTAGTGGCTTAGCTAAATTCACTTATAAATCCTATCAGTTTATCTGTAGAGTCTTAAATTTCCTGTATGCAGTCAGTTCATCTGTGAATAATGACTTTTATTTCTTTGTTCTTTTTCTTCTTATATTTTATTATTTCTTTTTTTTGTCATAATCCACGGCCAAGGACTTCCAGTCCATGTTGAATGAATGTTTATATTAGATACACTATTTATATGCGTGTTGTTTTTTGATACCATTGTACCTGGCATCTTTGTCTTTGGTCTTTGAATAACTTGCTCTAAGGTTCTGTGTCACAGTTTTTCACTTCTGGGAAAGGGTTCTTTGATAGAGGATATGCCGCTCTCAGAGCTTTTGTTTTCCCCTAGTATTTCCAACTTGGGCATGTTTGGCATCGATGAATTTACTGCGGTGATCAACCCTCCTCAGGCCTGCATTCTGGCTGTTGGGAGATTCCGACCTGTGCTCAAGCTGGAGCAGGACGAAGAGGGGAATCCCAGGCTGCAGCAGCACCAGCTTCTAACAGTCACCATGTCAAGTGACAGCCGAGTGGTGGATGATGAATTGGCTACCAGGTTTCTTGAAAATTTTAAAGCAAACCTGGAGAATCCTATCCGACTGGCCTAGTCCTCCAAGATACGAAGTTGGCCTTTGGCTTAGTTTATCGTATAGCTGTTACCAGAACCTACACTATAGGAAAACAAATAGCTGTATAAGCGTGAAGTGGGTGAGTTGTTTATTTATTCAAGGTGAATGAGTTTGGCCCGAGTTGTCTTCATTTTCAGTTTGGGTTTAATGGTGTAGAAATAAATAACAAACTGTAACTAATGAAAGAGAACATTTGGTAAGATCCCTTTTTAACCTCCAGTGCTGTACTAAAGTGGAGTTAAACTCGATGTAAATTAAATTAAATGTTTGGCTCATTTGAGCATTTTAGACTATTTGAGAATGTATGATAAATTGTAAAATTGAAAAATTGTTAGAACTAATTAATGTTGAAATTAGACATGATCTTCAAAGAGAAGCCCATCAATTTAATTAGTGGGACCTCACTTTTTATAAGCACTGCTGTTACTTGAACAATTTAATATGTACAGTTTATTCTAGATAATAGTAAGTAAGTAAGGATCACATTATATTAGGGGTTATGGCAACATTATTGAATTTTTTATGTATATAAAGCCATAGGTCTTAGAGTGGTTTCTGTCAGTCTTATTTTTCACTTCTATGACACTGTGAACTTCTAAAGAGGAAGAATTAAAAAGTCAAAAATAAGAGCGAGAAAGAGAGACCAAAAGATTTGTTTCAGTAATAAACTAGGTAAAATATCTAAATTTTCTGAAATAAACTATTCACCTTCATATTAAGTCGGAATATAATAAATTATGCTGTTTCGTACCAAACATTTTAAATTTGTGTTACTTTAAACACAAAATGTTGGGGTTTTTTAGTGCATTTTAATCAAGTTTGTATTGTGCAATAAAATGTGAGAAAATATAAAAATTTCTATTGTATTTTAAATGTTAAGACACAGAAGTTTAGTGAAACCTTCAAGTAGGTTAGTAATTTGCTTAGAACAACTTAGAAGAAATTCTACAGGAGGAGAGAAAGAATTTAAACTTCATATGACATTAGGAAAACAATGGACAAGGAATGTGAAACTTGGAAAGAGAGTAGAAGGGAAAACTTACAAAGTAGGCAGGAGCTCTCCTTTTTACTCCGTCAATAGTATGAAATTTTCACTAATTATTGTAAAAATTAGAAGAGCTTATTTCTCTCTTTTAACAACTTTGCTACAGTTGACAAGTTAACTGTACTGAAATTGGGTGGTAAATTAATTAACCAGTCCCAGAAAGGCTTGTGTTGGTATCTGCTGCCAGCAATCACCAGAAAAAAAAGACCCATGTGGTATAAAGTATGTGGTATGACAGTGCACTACCTCGGCCCAAACCAAAGAGCTTCTAAAACAATTAGAGCCCCAGTATATCAGCTGTTAAGAATATGCTTAACTTTGTTATTCAGTTTCAACAAGCTGGTTTTCCAAAGTAGTCTTCCAAATTTTTGTTACGTTAACAGTTACACTGAAAATTATAACCAAGTGCTATTTTCAAAATAACTTTTATACGTTACATGCTTTTAGTTTTAACTGAAATTATTTGTGTTTTCCTAATTTTTAAAAAAGATTTTGTTTATTTTTTAGAGGGTATGAGCAGGAAGGAGGGGCAGAGGGAGAAGGAGAGAAAGAATCCCAAGCAGACTCCAAGCTGAGCACAGAACCTGACATGGGACTTGGTCTCATGACCCTGAGATCATGACCTGAGCCAAAATCAAGAGTCGGACACTTAACCAGCTGAGCCACCCAGGCACCCCAGTGTTTTTTCCTAATTTTTATATCCGAGGAACAGAACGCGGGCTAGCCATAAACAGGCCTTGGCTTGGAGTTGTGTTTTGCATCAGCAGTAGTGCCTCTGTTTTCCTGTCAGTGAAATGGGCGCTGATACCCACCACAGCCTGCCTTATAAAGTTGCAAACTGCACAGGAGAAATGACATGTACATTTAAGACATTTTGATTTTTCATGGGTTGACCTCTCAGCTTTTGGTACAAATACTTTTTGACTCTGACTAAAAGCATTTTCTCAAATATTTATACTGATTATGTAAGGAAATTGCCATACTGATTTGAGAAAGAGGTATGGTAAACTTGGCTTGGGTTGCTACAGAGAGCAAACTATGCACTGCGTGGGGCAGTCTCCCTCCCCCATTTTATTTGTTTATTTTTATTTCTTTATAAATAAATAAATATAGAGTGTATATATAGATAATATTTATTTATACTGCTGATAGTTATCACACAGAATATAAAAATGAAATTTTATATTTGGTCATCTTTTTTCTCATTTAAACAGGGAAAAGGTAAAATATTGGGAAGACTTCTAAGGAAAAGGTGACATAAGTCAAATTGTTCTGCTTCTTCAATTGCAATTTCTAGTTGACATTTACAGATAGACTTTGTTCACTGTTTTGTGGTATCAGCATACTGCTTGCTCAACTTCTTTGAAACATATATAAGTCTTTTATATGGACTGAAATAGGTACCTTACAAATGGTGTCAAATGAAACTTATTTTTAGGAAATTTTTCTTTTTTGCATTTTGGACTTAATTCCCACTAATTTATATAGGCCAGACATTTGAGATTGTGTTAAAAGTAAACCTAGTTTTCTAGCCTTTTAATTGAAAGATAGGTGGTGCTGTGAGTTAATGGATTGTAGTTAGAGTGTGGGAGAAAAATTAACATGGCATTTAAATCTTCGTGCTCAAGGGAAATAGGTCCTCATTACACACTGCCTCACGATGGACTTTGTCTCAGGTGACGTGAAGAGTCAGTAAAAGAACCAGGTATGTTGCAGGTAAGAATTAACCATTAATTTAAATATGACCTTATTAATGGGAAACTTCTGTTGATTTTTGAAGAAGGAAGTAAAAGTGCAGAATTGCTGTAAGGTTAGTCTGGCCACAATGTGCAAGGCAGGTCAAAACAGTGCGAGGATGCAGGCAGTAGGAACCATCTGGAAGCTTTTGCATTAATGAGAGTGTGAGTTGACTAGATTCTGCACTAGGTCAGGGGACTTTAAAGAAGGGAAAGAATGAAGAATATTGTACATGTCAGTTTGCTGTGGTATATTATGAATATATGGGGTGGGTGTGTTTGATATAGCAAGAATGATGTATTTTCCCAGGCCAGAACACAGTCCCCCATGGCCCACATTGCCAGTCTCAAAGGTTACAGCAGTTGGTATATCTCCATTTAAACTTTTTATAAATGGAAAAAACAGTGGTCTTCCAATAAAATAATTTTAAGTAGTTTTGTGGACTTTTACATTGTATTTTCTAGTACTTCCATTGGTTTCATCAGATGGGGATAGGCGCAGTGTTGGAGGAAAGGTGTGGTTTGTCTAGACTTGTAATATTGAATGAAATTATAAGGCATAAAGGTGTGTTTTGAAAAATGATTAGACTCTGTTAGTAGCAGTCTTTTATTTCTTTGATTGTATGTAAAGCTTACTTTCACATTTTATCACTCATGTGTATTTTTTGCAACAAGTTCAAGCAGCCTATTCTTCCCAGGAAGGCAGATACTTTAAAACCTCTAACTTACCCTCTGCTACATATGACATATACAACTAAAGGAAACCTGGACTTTTTTTAAAAGTTGAGAAATTATTCATAAAATCATGAATTAGTCATGATTTGTCTTTACTCACACATAAAATGTATTCTTTCTGAAATGTCTTGATTTATTAAATTCTTTATTATGAAAATTTTTATCACTAAAAATCAATCTTTTATTTTTTTATTTTATTTTTAAGGTTTTATTTATTTATTTGTCAGAAAGAGCGAGTATGTGAGCACAAGAAGGGGGAACAGAAGGCAGAGGGAGTAGCAGGCTCCCAACTGAGCAAAGAGCCTGATGTGGGACTCGATCCCAGGACCCATGACCTGAGCCAAAGGCAGATGTTTAACCGACTGAGCTACCCAGGCGATCCCAAAAAGCAGTCTTCTGAAGAGAAGGCTGTTGTGATCAGGTGAAATATTAGTCATAGCACTTCATAAAACATAGAGTACTCTATAAATGTAAGTTGTTCAATGTTTAGTGACATAAATTGCACTTATTCTATACTTCTTTTCAGTGGCTCATCCACAGTCTGTCTGGTAAAGTATAGGATAGCACTTGATACATTACTGTCCTCAACAGAATTACTGATCTTTAGTACATAATTTGTTGCCCAAGTTTGCACACTTAAATCAAGAACATTTTAGCCTGCTTTCAGCTTTATGTATAAATTACTGTGCTCTTGGTAGAAACTTCGTTTCCTACCTCAGTATTGCCTCAGTATTCTTACCTAGAAAATGAGAAAACAGGAGGGAAAATTAACCATGGTGGTTGCTGATCTTGTTTAATCTCTTCTCAATTCTCTAAGGTGAATATATCCGACTTGAGCATCATCCTTGCCAGGCAGCGCGATGCAACAGACTCAGAGAGGATGTCATTTGGCCAGAGGCACACAGCTCAGGTGCCACAACTGGGATTTGAACCCAGGTCCGTGCAGCACCCAAATTCAAGCTGGCCGCAGCGCAGGACAGAGTTTGTAGGGTGTAGTACTATTGCTGAGACAGTTCCGTATTAACACATAGCATTTTCCACCTGGAATAACTGAAGGTCCTGCTCCTCGGCCCTACCACTGATGTGTTTGCTACATGACCGCTCTAAAATCAGTTCAGTTTTTCTATAGTAGTTCTCCTGGTGTCTCTCTGGTAATTGTATGCACAAAGTGCCGAGGGAATTTTGTTTTAATATGGACAACGCCTGTTAACCTGAAATGCTGAACTTAAGTATATCCTCTCTCTGAATGGAAGGCTTAGAAAAATAGAAACTTAGGAAACTAGGAGCTTAGTTCCTCTGAAGATAAAAACATGACATATAGAGCATTTCACTTTTAATAAATACCTTGGAATCTAGTCCAAGTTCAAAAGCAAAAGTAGTTACCCATTTTTCCTCTGGAGGCTCCAGACTTCTGTGTTGACAGCCATCTCTGTCAGGGTCCAGTCTTGTGTATTGACCTTATCAGTCAGGGACCCCTGGTTGCAGTTCACTGTCGGGCAGAGTCCATTGGGTTGTCGAGGCCAGATCTGTCCACATGTGCCAGGGAAATAGGAAGTGGCCCTCTGGGGCACAGATGAGCCTCAGCCACGGGGCTGATCCACTGAGGGGGTCGGAGCGCCACAGTGGGTGGGAGGCCTGGAGCACATGGTATGTAAATGTTGAGACGGCCATGGGGACACGGTGTTGGGAGGGCCATTCTGGACATACGGCAGGGGCAAAGACACCCACTCGTTCCTTCATGTGTCTTCTGAGAAAGCCTAACATTGTTCCTGCTGTAAAAGAGAAACGCTTACAAGAATTGCATTTGTTGTTTTAGAGCAGTCACTGAAGGGTAAGTTTGAAGCTGAGAGACAATGAATTAATAACTGGCACAATCATCCCAACCAGAAAGGCTGGGAAATAAAATGCGATGTCATTACTTGAAATCATACTGAATAATAAGACAGCTTAGGCAGGCATAGCAGTCTATGTAAGACCTGCTTTGTGGGTAGAAATTACCTAAAAGAGAGGTAATATAGAAAATATCGTTGCTTCATTTCAAATAAGTTCGCCTATTTCCTAGGCGAGACAGTTATTAAAGTGTGAAACAGAAGTAAAGTGTGAAATTCAGTGTTCATTCAGTAGCGGTGAGCATCTGTGCATCAGCACTCAGGATTTACAGCTGATGGCCCTTCCGCTCAATCAGCTTAAACTCCAGATGAACGATGGGCAACTCGGTGGCTTCTGTATTCAAAGTATGTGCATAGGGGCTGGGTTGAGAGGTAGACTTTGTAGAGGAGGTAACATTTGAAGCAGGTTTTTACTGGTTTTAACCCACGTCCTTTTTGTCTCTGACTTCTCTAATTTCAGTAGCTAAATATTTAGTCCCTTTTATATGCCTAATGTATGGGTGTCAGCAGTCCATCTTTGTATGACTCTGACCCAGGTACCTGTGCATATTGTCCTAGTAATGTTAACTCCAACAGAGCTTGGAAACTTAGCTGGAAGGAAAGCTACTCCATGGGGGCAGTTCGTGGGCAGAGAAAGCTTTACATCCCTTTATCTACAAGAAGATGTTCTTGCCAAGGTCATCATGCCTAAAGAAAGGTTAGTTTAGGAATAAGCACTCATGTGCTGTTTAATTGAAATATATTTTAATATTACCTCCATTCCCTTACCTCTTGCCCAGCCTCTGCTTTTTTGAAGATGTATATGCAGATGCCTTCTGATAATGGAGTAAGTCACTAGCCAGGACACGTACTTCTTCAGGTATCTTCAGGCTCGCTGTTTCACATCTCAAAGGGGGCCATCTGTTAAATTTATTTTTAGAGAATCATGGTCATCTTTGGGCTCTCCAGCTAGCTGAGCAAAACGATAGGTGCAAGTGAATATCAAGCTTTATTTCTACCATTCAGTATCTTTGATGCTGAGTATCAAATTAGTGGATTCTGAAGCCAACTTCATTTGCCCACTAGCACCATGCAGCCCCCTCTCTCCCTCCCCCCCCCCCAGTTAACCTGATTCCATTACTTAATACATTATGCAGTCTGTGGGCATTTTTATTTTGGCAGCAAATCATCTATTAATTAGTGGCAAAGTAATAAGAGTGTATTTTATCTCAACCTGTTAATTACATGCTAATCAGAACTAAGTTTCCAGGTATTCTCTTATACTTTTAATGCTTTGATATAACTTCAGAAGAATGAAAATATGTTAAGTTTTATGGATGTATCTGTTCCTGAAAGCAGACTCAAACTCTCCTTTTAAAAATTTCAATATTGGTCATTTTTCAGAAGCCATTATTCCTTTATGCAGAAAATATATGAGCCTATGAATTGGGCAAATTGGAAACTCAGTATTCTTTAGGGGATAGGGCTTTGGTATGTGTGTGTCCTCATTTCCTGAAGGAATCCTCATGATTTTGAGAAATATTGGGAAGAATAGCTTCGTAAAATGTTTTAAAAGTGGAAAAACTGATAAAAGAAACATATCAGTAAAACCCAGAGTATTCTTTTACTTGGGAAATCCTCTACAGGACTTTTATTTTCCAGGTGGATATTTTAATATAATTTTTCTAGTTATTAATACTCTTTAAGTAGGTGCGGACCTTTTTTCCGTTCTTCCAACTACACATATGCTGACCATGAAAATATAATAATATGATTCAAATAGGTAACTTAATGTGTTCCATGCATTCTCCCAAATGCTTTGTAAAGTATTATTAACTCATTAAATCTTCACAACCGCCTGAGATAGGAATCGGTCCTATCAGTACTTCACAGAAGACACATTAGGTAACATGTCTGAGAGCAGACAGCTAGCAAGAAGTGATGATAGGAGTCAAGGCGGGCAATCTGGCCCCAGAGCCGAGCCTTGCAAAAGAGTCCTTTTTTTAAAAAACATCCATCTATTAGGAAATTCTGGAGCTTAGCACATGACAAAGACACGAGTTGTGGAAATGCCTCTGTGTTGATAATAGTGAAGACAGCTTATTGAACTCAGTAGCATCTCCTACAGGAATATCATACAAATGAGTCTGGCTAAAGCCACAGGACTCTGATGCTTAGTGCCCTCTAGATTTGTATATTAATGAGTGATGTGTTCCTTTAATCTTCTGATTCATGAAGGGGTGGTAGCTGATGTGGATTAGTAATTAGTCAAACAGGAAGACACCTCCAACCTTCTTATTTACAGGGCAAGTTTTTGAGTGATGACCAGAGTTCTTCAGTTTTTCTCTGAGATAACAAGTTACGGAAAAAGAACTATTTAATCTTTTAAAAAAAAATAAATAATAAATGACTTTGCACTTGAAAGTATGTGTTCTTTCAATGCAGATACCAGATAAGATACCAGATACCAGGTAAGTAAAAACCTCTTGATTTTTCCCAGATTATTTTGCAAGTGTCTTGGATATGTTTTTGTTTGAAGTATTATCACAGCACCCCTCATACTTACGATCGCCTTCAAGGCTGTTAGTTCAAAACATAGGCTGACATGTTATAGGATTCTTGACTGGTTGGATTTCTCACGTCTTACCTCCTCCCAATCCCCAAATGTGTGGTCTGACCTTCAACAAACATTCCTTTTTTTAAGGGCCTGGGGAATCTGGTTGGAGCAGTTCTGTGCCTGGGTTTCAAGAACATAGTGATGAAGTAAAAATGTTAACATTCTGCAAGACTCACCCATAATATTATGCTGTCTAGAGGATGAGTTCTGAGACCAGTCTCCCTTTCTGGTGGATAGATATGTATCTGGTAGCAGAGCCCTCTTCTCTTTGAAGGTCGTAAAGGTCTCTGTATTTACATCTGCAGTACCATATACAAGACGTTCAGAAGCAACTGATAAATTGTTAAACACTATATCTGAGACTAAGGATGTACTATATGTTGGTAGTTATAAAACTACCAAGTAACAGAATCCTTTTTTTTTTTTTTTTAGAGAGAGCATGTATGAAGGTGGAAGGGGCAGAGAGAGAGGGGAGAGAAAAGAGAGAATCTCAAGCAGACTCCATGCCCAGCACAGAGCCTGATGTGAAGCCAGACACGAGGCTCAATCCATGACCCTAAGATCATGACCTGAGCTGAAATCAAGAGTCAGATGCTCAACTGACTGAGCCACTCAGATGCCCCCAAGTAACAGAATTTTCAAAATTTCTGTACAACTTGGTTTGGTAATTGGGTTTTGTTCCACGTTTAGAAAGACATTTTTATTTTTTTTTTATTTTTTTAAGATTTTATTTATTTATTTGAGAGACAGCGAGAGCATGAGAGGAGAGAGGTCAGTGGGAGAAGCAGACTCCCCGCTGAGCAGGGACCCCCGAAGCGGGACCCAGTCCCAGGACTCCAGGATCATGACCTGAGCTGAAGGCAGCCGCCTAACCAACTGAGCCACCCAGGCGCCCCTAGAAAGGTATTTTTAAATCTCAAGCAATGACAATTTAAATATGGAAGAAGCCATGGTGTGCCTGTGCACTCCGGTTGGTGACAAGTGGAAATCCTCACTGATCCTTTTGTTATGTACCCCAAACATGTACCATAGTTGATGGGAAGATTCAAATTCCTCTTGTTCCCTACTTGGGTGACTTTGTAGTCCCCTTGCTTCTGCTCCCAAGGAACCATCTGATATGGCTTCAAGGGGGAAGATACTTATTAGGCTGTAGTGCCCAAACTGCCATCTGTTAGGTTCCTTGCTTGTTTTTTTCCAGTGGCAAGTGTAGTCAGATCAGCCCAAAGCTGCCCCTCCTTGGAAGGCAGCCTTCCTAGGAAGCGTTGGATTAGGCAGATTAAATTAGCTGCTTTGAGTCTTCAGGAAAATCTCTTTTCCTTTTGATTTGTGTTCTTGTACAGTTCTTGGTGTTTTTCTTGACATGAGAGGGTGGTAAACTAAACGGCTGAGATAAGGGTGTGGACCTATAGGATAGAAGCCAAGGAAGCTGTTCAACCTGTTTTTGTTCTTGGCTTAGGCAGTGGTATACTGGGAAATGTTTAACAATGGCTCTCTGGGAGAAAACGTATAGTTACATATAACCCAGTGTAAGTCTATTATAAATTTTACTAAGGTACAAATAATTAAATATACAATTAGCAAATTGAATAGAATATGTAGTACTGTTAAATACAATCGTGTATAAATACATTAATAATACAGTGCAATAAAATACGCAGTTCAAAAATAATAGAATACACAGTCTGCTTTATTGTAAATTTATATAGCTCATTGATCCTCACAGAATGTGTTCGTTGATTTTATGGAACTCTTTTATCTGTAGCCAAACTATGGTTGCAATTGATGAATAAGTATGATTCCCAGCATGAATGTTTGTTGGTATTTTCCTTTACATGAACGACTAAGATGAAAGCACAACAGACATATGTTGGAATTTCACTTGTTTGTCAATGAAGATGGTCACTTCTTTACTGAAATCAGACCATTTTCAGATACTGGAATAACATTTCCTAAAATTTTGTGCTACTCACAATATACCAGCTATAGATGTGACATTTGTTTTTTAAGATTTATTTATTTTAGAGAGAGAGGGGAAGAGAGAATCTGAAGCAGACACCCTGCTGAGTACGGGGCGGGACAGGAGCTCGATATCATGACCCTGAGATCACGACCTAGGCCAAAACCAAGAGTCAGTCACTTTGACTGTGCTACCCAGACACCCTCTACCTGTGACATATCTTTAAGTTTAATCTGCATTATTTACACTTTCCATCTTAAGCCTGGACATAACAATAAGTCAAGCCCTGATATCTAGCTTTCGCCTGTTATATAAATGCTCTGATCTCAAGCTACCAATGTGATGTCATTGAACGTAGAGCAGGGAAGAGGCACGTGGCTGTGCACCATTATGTAGCATTTCCCACCATTAGTACAGATACAATAGATGTGAAAAACCTCAAGAACATAGATAATAGGAAATGAGTAGGAGGTGATGAGCTGTGGATATTATTTTTGGTTTTGATAATTATTTAATAGTTAAGCTTATATAATTTAACATTTAGTAAGGGCTTGCAAAATTCTTGAAACAGTCTGCTGTTTTTAACAGTCAGCTCTCCCAAGCTGGTACAAGGCAGCTTCCCCACACCCCTGGCTTTCCACCTTCCAACTCTGACCTGTACTTCCTTCATGCCTGTGGTGGTGGGGACAGGGGAGACATACGCCAATATGCCTTTTAAAATATAGAATCCAGGGCCCTACCCCTGAAGATCAGTCCGGGGCGAGACTTAAAACCATAAAACCCAGACCTCCCCAGGTGATTAAGATGCTTAAGGAGAATTGGGAACTATTCCTTGGGTGAGAGTGCTTGCTCTCCAAGTGAGCTGCCCAGGGTTCGAGCCAGGAGTCCCACAAACAAGATGTCTTTCTTGCCTGGCCTTCTTCTCTGCTTATATGTGGTATCCCTTTGGAACCCCATGGGGCAGTGGGGGCTTTAGGTGGGGAAGCATGCATGTGTTTGAGATCCCGGAACTCCCAGCGTATCGTGGCTAGCACCACTACCTATCCTACGGAAGTCGAAACCAAACCAGTTTTTCAGTTCCTAACTAGAAATTCGACTGTAGAAACCACTGAAAAAGCAGAACTGGATACGAAAGGTTGTGGGCTGGTTAGTTGGAACCATGAGGTCTTTTGCTGGGGTTGGCTACTGACTCATGGGGAAGTTTTCTGTTTCAGTACTCCACATTGCAAATATCTTTGTTTAGCAAAGCTTAACAGCCAAGCATGATTCGATGAGCTTGCTTGATAAAGGGTGGCCTCCTTCAGTTTTTTGAAATTAGTCCATGAAAACCTAAAATTCACATGAAGTAGAGATGGATATTTTTCCATAGGACTTTTTGTTTTTTGGAAAGATCCACAGAAAGCTCCCTAGAAAATACCCTTCACATAGTTTTAAATGATGCTCACAGAACCCTTGTTCACGTGTGTTTTGTAGACATGCGCCTATTGCATTACACATAGGAACCTTACCTTCATCAGACAGTATCCAGAACATGTCTTTTTATAGCTGTGAAATAGGAAATGTGGCCCAAAGGAGAGGAACTAGGGGTGACGTCCGAGCAGAAAGGGTGTATTTGAGGACAATAACAACACGAAACACTTTCTTCTTTGCTACGCTGAGAGTCACGGGGCCAGCAATCTTGAAATCGCTCTTGTCCCATCCTGGCCAATGAACTTACAAATGAAAATTGAGGAACCTCAGCTCGAGTGAAAGTTTCAAACTTTTCTTTTAAATCCATCATAAATCCATCATAAAGCTTATAAGTGAGAGGGAAAAACCATGGCTGGCTGTGGACAGGGAACCAGCGTTCACGAAACCAGATTAAACTAAGTTCTGTGCACCCATCACATTTCTGGTATGTATGTTCATTAGCCGTACCCAGAATTTCTCAAGGAAAATGTAAAAAGTCAGTGTCCAGAGAAAAACGTGAAAAGAATTTTCCAGGGATCATTAGGTATCCAGTTGTTCCCTTGAGCATTTTCCAAGGCCCCTCGTGAGCCTGGAGTGCATTAGCACGTGCGGACTGCTACAGACAGGAACAGCAACAGGAGGTGATTAGGGCAGGACTTGGGCCTTTTTTTTTTTTTTTAAAGTAATGACATTTCCATTTGCAGGCTTCCTTAAGCTCTGCGACTGCATGATTTCCCAGGGAGAATGTTCAACCTGATGTGACAGGCAGACTACTTTGGGTCTGGAGAACAGAGATGGCAAAAGAAGCAAGCAAACCCATGTGATTTGTTTTATTCATTTGCTCCTGCTTCACCTTTGTGCTGAGACAATTCAGGCTCGCTCTCTTTGTACCTTAGCTTCTCCTACTTGGAAATGGGTTCATTTTCTGTGCAGCAGCACTCTCCTGGAAGGGGACCAGTGGATCTTCTGGCCCTTTCCCCATGTTCCCCACCTCTTCGCCTGCCTCCCTGTATTTGCTGACTGTCTCCACTTCTGCACACACATTCTCTTCCTGTCCCCAAGTGCCATTTGCACTGCTGTCCACCGTCTAGATTCCTTATTTCCTGACCTTCTGCAAAGAGGCCGTGCTCCAGTGAGGCTTCCCAGATGATCACTGTACAGGGCCGAGGACAGGACAAGCACAGCTCTCTCAGAGTGGGAAGAAGGTCATGGTTGTAAATCTCCTGGGGAGGCAGACTGACACCATGAACTGGCACTGAGCCGGGACTAGTCTCCACATGCTCTGTATGCCATCCCAGGGGCCAAGGAGCAGTGTCAGATCAAGTACATTGGGACACAGAATCTTACTAACTTTTGTGAACTTAGAGCTCTCATTCTTTCATACATAATACCATTCTATGTTACAGTTCTACTACCTCTCCCCTTTGATGGTTCCTTCTCTTTTTTAAGATAAAGTTCAAATTTCTTAGCCCAAAGGACAAAGCCCTTCATGCTCTGGCTGTGACCCTCCAGTCAGTTCCTTAATTCTGTCCCTCTGCTGCATCCATATCAATCTACCCATTGCTTGGACTCTCCCAAAAGGAGTGCTACTTGTCTTTCAAAGTTCAGGTCAAGCAGCACCTCTTGGCTTTTGGATGGATTTTCTGGGATCTGCACACCTATAAATGCCTTGCAGACCTTGGAGCACATACTGCTTTTCTAATCATGACCTGATCGTGTTCACCATATTGTGAGCTTCCTGAGAGCGGACCATCTCTGTGTCCCCAGCAAAGCGCCTGACATGTGATGATTCTTCAACTCGTGTTGGAATGAATAAATGATCTGTTCCATTGCTTAGAAATTAAATTAAAACTAATGAATAAGAGAAGGGGGGGAATAAATGAAACTCTCTGAGTTCTGTTCCCAAGGAATTCGGAATTTTAGCACTGTTCAGTGACCCATGAAAGAGAGGCAAGGAAGTACGGACCCCTTGCCTGTTCTTGACAGATGCCAGAAATCTGACAACTGACTCAGAGAGTCCTAGGAATATAAAGCCTTGAGAAAGGACAAGCCTACTACTCATGAAGAACTTGAAATAAAAATTATCATTAAACAAACACTGAGGGAGGGCTGCCTTCAGTAAGAAAGAATGCCCTAAGAATGCATCAGGATTCAGAACAAATAAATCTAGATAAAGAAGAGATTGTATCTAAAGGAACATGTTTTGTTAGCTGAAAAGTTAGGAAGGATGATTCATAGTTCTGGGTTACAAAGTACAGTAGGTAAATCATGACATGGCGGCAAGAATACATAGCTTCTTATAATAGTGTGATTTTAGCTCCAGGGAAAGAAAGGTATTTCACTCCGCATGATAGCATGTATGCCACATAGCCATTTGGTAGATAAGGTCAAAGAAAGTATCAATGTATAGAACTCTAGGGGCGCCTGGGTGGTTCAGTGGGTTAAGCCTCTGCCTTTGGCTCAGGTCATGATCGCAGGGGCCTGGGATGGAGCCCTGCATCAAGCTCTCTGCTCAGCGGGGAGCCTGCTTCCCACCCCCCACCCCCGCCTGTGTCTCTGCCTACTTGTGCTCACTCTCTGTCAAATAAATAAATAAAATCATTTTTAAAAAAATGTATAGAACTCTTTCCCAGTTGGCCATAGACCTATCGGTGACCATGAGCAGCCAGAAGCTGTATCAGACAGCACCATTGTGTTGGTTTCCCCCAAAAGGCGTTGTTACCTTGTGGATGTGCTGGATCGCACAAGGATGGTTGCAAGCTGACTTACACTAGTTCCCAGCTCAGCCCTACCCTGCTCCAAGAGGATTAAAGATGGAAAAGACCTGAAGGGCACAGAACTAAATAACATTCAACACTCAACACTCAGCAATGTTTAAATAAGCATTGAAAAGAGGCCCAATTCAAGACCTTGGGCCCTACTGGCAATGAGTTTAGAATCAAGATAGCCTTATAATTTTCATTACTACCTTTCTATAGTGAACTGGCAAGAACTCTCCTGGTAGATAGTCTTGTTGAGTTTGGGGTTCTTAATGGACCTATTTTTAAAATGAATGAGCCTGTTGTCTTTCCTGTGCAAAGATCTCCCTGGGCTGGGGTTGGCCTCCGTGAAAGGTGCTAAAGCTCCTTGCTTTTGAGGAGGACAGCTAGGACATCAGAATAGGGCAGTCAGAACCTCAGAGTGGCTGTGTTTCCAGACCCCTGGACACACAGCTTATTTCCCTAAACTAGTCTTTGGAGTGGCTCTCTTTGCCTGGTCTCTTGTGTTCCCTCCTCATCCAGGGTCTTCTGAATATTTTCTACCCCAAATGGCATCAGTACACTGACAGTTCAGTAGGTGGCAGAGATCCCAAGCTGGTCATTTTATCTTCATGATTCTAGGCTTTCGCTGGCAGAATCATCCTAATTTACACCACTGCCACAAAGTGCTTGTGTTTGTCTATGGTAACGTGTGCCCTAAATAATGCAGGAAAATCCAGCAGGTGCCAGAGAGGACACTGGCTAGCTCTGCTCTTGGCTCCTTGTAACTGCTACTGACTGGCAGATAACTATGATTCCCACCTAATGACAGAAACATCAAGGAAGATCGGTCCTTAAATCTGCCTATTCCCCTGTATCTGACATGGTTTCTAGAACATACCTTAGAGCCAGACTGAGTTCGTACCCCATTGTACTGCTACTTCATGACACAGTTTAAGCTGCTCAACCTCTGTAGGCCTTTTCCTCACCCAACAAATAGAGGAGTCATAATACTTCTAGGATTCTACAGAGAATTAAATGACTTCATACATGGAAAGTGTGTGTTAGGCACTATTATTTTTTACACTTTGGGTATGCGTGAATTCTCCAATCTTCAATCTCAGGGTTACAAAGCATAGAATATACAGCTGATGGAAATATGACTGATACTATCTAGCCAGCTTCTCATTTGTTAAGAGGAGAAAACTAAAATCCAAAGAAAAGGCAAGTCCTTCCCCGAAGTCAAATGGCTATTAGGGAGAGACTAAGAACTAGCTATCCACAGGTCCTAGGCAATGAAAGAAACAGATTTCCATGGACTAAATTGGCCATTTCCTAAAAGAACTAGTCTTGCCTGCTTAGACTTTCTGAATGGCCATAATGTGGGGGACTTAATAGTTTAAGAATATAATGCCAAAATCCAAGCATTGTGAGCTCAGAAGGAGACAGATTTCAGGGGGCAATATTACAAATAGCAAGTGATCAGAGGTCCATACTTCGAGGGCCAGGGAATTTTGCTTTGAAGATAACTGATGGCTCAGTAGTGACCAAGGAAGCCTGCCTAGGAGGAGCTAGAAGTGGATTTGCCAGCAAGAGCTTAAAAAAAGACCTGTGGCTCATGTGCATATACAGTATAGTTCATGAGCATATACAGTATGGTGGCCCAGTAGTGAAGTTGGCTTCTCCAGCCAGCCAGTGACATGGGTGCCTTTATTTTATGGTCCGTCTCACATATTGTCTACACAAAATCCCCCCAGCCCACCCCAAGATCATGACTATCCTTGTCAACCAAAGTAGGCATTCTGGCCCCCCTTTACTGCCTCTTCCTCCTTCCCCCATCTGTGGCTCCTTGATGATGCTCAGAGTTCATTTCCATGTAATCAAACCTGGATATACAGATCGAGATGGGGCACAATGTACAACAGCCATGGCAGGAAGAGAAGCATTTAAAATCACCCCTAGAATAAAAGCAGTCCACAGCCCTGAGTGGTAAGTGGGGCAAGGACAATACTCCTTTTCTGAGCTGTCAGTGTTGCAGGTTGGATGGTCTCCTAGAGCCAGGGACATGGGCACCCCTAGGACCAGAGAGGAGGACCTCTCCAAATCTGTAGAGTACATCATTCCTTTATTTTTACTACATCAAGACAGTCTCCTCATGGCCCTGAAGGCTGAGGATACCTCTTACTGTTTCTTTCTCAAGTTCTCAGGAAGTGGCAACTGCCAAATTTTGTCGGTTAATTTACTTAATTTATTCTTTATGCCCCATTGAGCCCCAGCCTGTTGGGAAGCAAATGGTGTTTTCTTCTGGAATTGAGCCTGCTGACATTTTGAAATAGCCTAGGGCAGCCCTGGTGTTGATGACCAGGGTCCTCTCCCTCTGAGGTCAGGACAACCTCCAATGGACCTGCCTCCCCCTTTCCTCCAACTCCAGCGTCTTGAAGCTGAAGATGAAGCTGACTAAGGAAATGAGTAGCCTGAGAAAGCATAGCAGCGGGGTGTGAGTAAATTAAAGAATTGGGTTTTTTCCCTTGGGTTTTTAGGCAGAGGGGAACCTACCTACTATAAAAACTTAAATAAAAAGTACCAACATGAATGAATGTAGGGGCAAGCCCAAGGGTGAGAATCATTTTTTGCTCTAAGTGGATTATCCACTGAGGGAATTTCCTCCCTTAAAAAAAAAAAAAAAAGGAGGGGAGGGGGGTTAGAAACTACTGCTTTCACCATTCTACCTGTGCCTGATTTCCCACTCTTCTAACAGGGGGCCATGGAGGCTAATCAAGGAGAATACTGTCATTGTGTTGGGTGGTTGAGGAAACTAATGATTTGTTACTGGAGACTTTATTAGAAAAGGAAAGCAAACTGCTGCAGTTGCTCTGGACCAGGCACTTGAATTTGAGGCACAGGGGACCCATAAGAATGAGGTTGCAGTGCAGGAGTAGACCACTGTATTACTAATGAATGTGGTGGCCTTGGCTGCTCAGAGGAAAAGGGATCTAGCCGTGGAGTTCCCTGCCTCGGGTACTACAAAACCCAAACTTCTGGGGCATTTTACTTACTGACTGTGTCTTAAGGGACAGAGCTGTGAAATACCTCAGTAGCCCGCATTCTAGGTCCCTGTTTGTTGAAAGAAGTTAGCCAGCATCCTGACCCTACTCTGGTTCCTGATTGCTTTGAATTAGGTGGCCTGGAAAGCCCCTGAGATTTCTGGGAGTCAAATGAAAGAGAAGCTTAGCAACAGAATCCCCAAGGAAAATACAAAAGTTAGTAGCTTCTAGGAGTAGTTTCTCGGTGTCTGGACTTAGTGTCTACCTGCGGCCAGTGCCATTAGAAATCATGCCCGTTGGTTTGGGGAAAGGTTTGAAGGGTAGTGTAGCTTTTACTTTCCCTCTGACATTTGTCTGCCTGAACGAGATGTTGCTTCTTTTACTGTTGTTGCTTTGAAACACAATTGTCTTTTATTTTGTTTTTGCCATGGAAACTAATAAATAAAGGGAAGCATGATTTCCTAATGGCCTCCATCTTTAGATGCACTTCTCCGCCCAATTACCTGAGAGAGCAGACAGCTATTTGGAATAAGGAAAGGAGGGAGGGAAGGTGACTACTGGAAGCACTGGTCAATATAAGTCTGGAAAATGATGTGGTCTTATATCACTTTCTGACATTTGATGTGCTTTTGTTTGCAAAAGATAGTGTGTGCGTTATCCTTTTTTTTTTTTTTAATTGAGTTAAATCCAACTTTTTTGTGCTTTGGCTATCCTTCATGTAGCTTTCTTTAGGGGAATTGTGCACAATTACTTTGACATGGTGTCACGCAGACTCATTCCAATGGAATCCAGTTAGACGGTCCTAAGACTTTTGCTCCAGCTGTGGACATGTGTTTTGATTTACATTGTTCTTGGATGGGCCATGTGTATGCTTCATTCTTGTGGAAGATGTCATTTGCAACAGAAGACTTGGAATAGCAGCATCTTGCTTGCAAAATTTTTTTTTAATTCCTGATTTATTCCAAAATTTTCAATTACCCTTTAAGTCGGTCCCACTTCAAGTAGTTAACCCAGTGTGATTCTCAACCCTGGGTTTATAACATCCTCACCTGGGTGGAACATTAATCCCTTACACTTCATCCAGGAGTTGAAGATTTCATTCTCAGAGACTCCCAGTATGTTTTAGGTGGGGGCCTTGGGGTGGATAGATAGATAGATCGATCGATCGATCGATAGAACGATTAAAAAAAAACTGATGATTTTGAGGCTCAGTTATGGTTGAGAACCACTATGTTAAACAATGTAGTCTTTTATTTTCTTAAAGACTTTGTTTACTTGAGAGAGAGAATGAGAGAGAGAGAGTGAGAGAACATGAGAGGGGGGAGGGTCAGAGGGAGAAGCAGACTCCCCGCTAAGCAGAGAGCCGGTTGCGGGACTTGATCCTAGGACTCCAAGATCATGACCTGAGCTGAAGGCTGTCGCTTAACCAGCTGAGCCACCCAGCACCCAAACTATGTGGTCTTTTAAAGCCATTTTGCTTTAATGACAAATAATAGATACACCTAAGGACAAGATGAAAAGATGCTCACAGAAATAAATAATGCCCATGGTCACAAGGGGACTTGTTTCATGATTATAACCAACTGCTCCCTTATTACGTGGCCTAATTTTGACAAAGGCAAGTGCTATAAAACTCTATAAAATTCCATTATTTTGGATGGTTCAGTGGCACCTGGATGGTTCAGTGGATTAAAGCCTCTGCCTTCAGCTCAGGACATGACTCCAGGGTCCTGAGATCAAGCCCCCTGTCGAGCTCTCTGCCCGGTGGGGAGCCTGCTTCCTCCTCTCTCTCTGCCTGCCTCTCTGCCTACCTGTGATCTCTGTCTGTCAAATAAATAAATAAATAAAATCTTTATAAAAAACTTCCATTATATTTTTGAGATCATACCATTGGGGCAAAGTCACCTCCAGCTGCTAAAAAAAAAAAAAAAAAAAAAAAAGGAAAAGGAAAAAAAGGGACCGCCATTTTACTGGCTAAATCCAGGCTCATGTGGAAAGCTGGTGTCCATTAGTCCACAAATAAGAAGTTGTTAATTATCTGGATGGTGGTTGGCTGGTTCCTGGTAAATACCACCTCAGTTAGAGATGGACCCAAGAAAAATAGGGCTGCTTGGCACATACAACAGATACACAAGCTGGTAACAGCCACTTACCCTGTTCTAGGCATTCTCCCCATGCTTTACTAACATCACCTCACAGCATCTCTACAACATAGGTAGTATTAGTCCCATCTTATAAATGTGAAACTAGATACAGACATCTGCCCACCAGGTTGGAAATCTGGTTGCTGGGATTGGGAATCAGATCTGTGTGGCCCTAAAGCCACGCTACAACCACTACACCACCTGGTCTCATCCCTGAGATGAGAGGGGCCATACTGGAACAGCAAAGACCATGGGGCTGACAGCGAGGCAAGTACTTCAGAGAAACCTGACTGACTTTCACATAAGGATGTGTTCATACGACACGTTATAGCAAAAGGCCAAACATTCTTGTAATAAGGCAGTGATGACTGAAGAGCTTTGTTAAAAATATTACAATAAGCATGTACAGTGGAGTATTAGCATCTGTTAAAGCTAGGTGATTTTATTGACCTATTCTTCTGTATGTTTGAAATACTTCATTGCTAATCATTCTTGGGCAAAGGGAGATAGAAGCAAGCTGATAAGCTCTTCTGCATTATAAATTAATCAGGTAGTTTTGCACAAATTGGACCAGAGATTTGCTGATACGACCTCAACAAAGAGATGAGGTAGAGAAAGGAGTGTTGGCTAATTAACTACCAAGGAAAGAGAAATGTGAGAAAAAATTAAATCACCTGGTTCTCTGTGCACCTCCAAAGGCTTCTTCCCGTGTATCTCTTCCAGCTAATGGCTGAGAGCAATTAGCCAACAATGCATCTAATAGAAAAGAGATCTTGTTAAGTTTTGAGCTCCTTGCCAATTGTGGGTGTACTGTTTTCACAAATTGCATTAGTCCCTGTGGACTGGAATCGCAGTGCTTTACATACTCAAAATTATGAGACCAGCTGTGCCCAGTGATTGTTCGGTCTTTGGAGTGAACCTCAAAGGCAATCCTTGTCTAGGAGAAGAGTCTTCCAGATTCCAACAGCTTTTGTTCAATGCAGGGCATATCTTACTTATGCTTCCTTCCAAGTTCAGTATGACACAGTAGTTTGGGCTTTGATTTGACTCTCAGCCCATGAAAATCATAAATGAAGTTCAAATTCCTACCCCTGGACTTCAGAGCAGCTGGCACATCTCAGCCAATGTTGTTGCACATGCAGTGTAGATGAGGAGTAGCCTTTTATCTCTCCATGTGGGCACATTCTTCTTTAAATCCCATTTAGGATTATGTAGTAGTAGTAGTAGTAGCTAGGGCTACTAGCTAGGGCTTCAGCAGCGATTGTATCTTCCCCTTTCCAAGTGGTTGGTGATTTCACTGTGACACTCTTCATGGATGGTAGATGCCAAATGTATTTTGTGCACCTTATCATCATCAATTATCTTGAGACCCAGGATTTTAGTATTTAATTTTTCACTAAATATACACATTCAGTTTAGTTAAAAATTTATTACTTCTTGTTACCTGAAGAATTTATTGCAGGGGCACCTGGGTGGCTCAGTCCATTAAGCATCTGCCTTCGGCTCAGGTCATGATCCCAGGGTCCTGGGATCAAGTCCTGCATCAGGCTCCCTGCTCAGTGGGAAGTCTGCTTCTTCCTCCCCCTATTCATGCTCATTCTCTCTCTCTCTCTCTCATACACACACACATACTCTTTCTCTCAAATAAATAAAATCTTTAAAAAAGAATTTATTGCAAAATTAAAGTATTGCCAAACAATAAAATAAATGGTTGTAGATTTATACTGTATAATTAATGATAAAATCACTGCACAAGGCCATTATGACTACTCCATAGATGTTCTCCAGTAGAATTGGGCAGCCGCTATTTCCCACACATAATTTGTAAATACCTAACCTATGATTTCCATCTTCCTCTGACCCCAGTGAATGGTGGCCTGGCACTGTCATCCATCTCACAGACTGTGGTGAGTCCCGCGCACAGCTAGCGGCTACATCAAGTAGCCAGCAGGAATGGCAGCAGCATCAAATGGGTGTCCCACCATCACTGGAGACCAGAAGGAATTAAATTGTCCCTCACCCCCTCTATCTGAGCTCTTGAATAAGACATATTACTTATATTGAGTAGAAGCCTGATTCCACTTGCATGAAATTCTGCAACAGATAAAACTAACCTATGGTGGAAAGAAATCTGAGCATGTGTTGTCTCTGGGGAGTGAGGGCAGTGGTGGCTGAGAAAGGGCAGGAGGGAACTTACTCGGGTGATGGTCATGAACTATAGCTTGATAAGTCTGGATTAAATGGCTATACGTATTTGTCAAATCTCAGTGAATGCACACTTAAGATTTGTGCATTTCATTGTATATAAATTATATGTCAAAACAATAATATGCACAAAGAAGTATTTGGGGGTAATAGAAGTTGGCATCTGCAACTTTCAAAATAAGGTAGATGGATGGATGGGGAGAATAGATATATATGTGAAAAAATAAGCATAATAAAATGTTAGTGGAAGAATTAGGTGGTGGATATACAGTGGTCACTGTGAAATTATTTCAACTTCTTATTTGTTTGAAAATGTTCAGGGGCGCCTGGGTGGCTCAGTTGGTTAAGTGTCTGCCTTCAGCTCAGGTCATGATCTCATGGTCCTGGGATCGAGCCCCACATTAGGCTCCTTGCTCAGCAGGGAGTCTACTTCTCCCTCTTCCCCCCCACCCGCTCTTATGTTCTCTCTCTCTCTCTATCTCTCTCTCAAATAAATAAATTTTTAAAAATGTTCATAATAAAATGTTGGGAGATTAAGCAGCTTTCATTTGCAGGACAGAAAGGACTCCCCATTGTCTGTTCAGCTGCATCTTTACACACAGATAACAACTCTCATTGGTATATTTTATATACACACACATGCACACACACACACATCATATGTAAAGGAGACATATGAAAAAGTTTAGCCGCAGCTACCTTTGGATGGCAAACCACAGATCTTTTATGTATTTTCTTATTTTGTTTGCCTATGTTTTTAAATTTTCAAAATTGAACACTTGTTTCTTGTGCCATATTGTAAATTTTCAAAGTTTTTTAATGCTTTTTTTTAAATTTTAATAAACATATAATGTATTTTTATCGCCAGGGGTACAGGTCTGTGAATCGCCAGGTTTACACATTTCACAGCACTCATCATAGCACATACCCTCCCCAATGTCCATTTCCCCACCACCCTTTTTAATGCTTTTTAATAAAAACAAACATTTTTTTCCCACTTGGGTAGAAATACTTTATGTTGATCTTTTGTTTAACCTCTGCCTCTTGAATTACTTTTCTGTGGAACATACTTGGATAATTTTTCAAATTGTGGTAAGAGGCACATAACAGGCAGTTGACCATATCACCATTTTTAAGTGTACAGCTCAGTGGCATTAAGCACATTGAGGGTGCTCTGCCACCATCGCCACCATCTATCTCCATACATCTCCATCCATCTCGACCCATCTCCATCCATCTCCAGGACTCTTTCCATTATGTAAAACTGAAACACTGTGCCAATTAGATAGCTGTTCATTTTTCCCTCCCCACCCCTAGCCCTTTGCAACCACCATCCTACTTTCTGTCTGTATGAGTTTGACTACCCTAGGTACTTCCTATGTGTGGAATCCTACAGTATTTGTCCTTTTGTGACTTGCTTACTTCACTTACCTTATTTCCTGAAGGTTCATCCATGTTGGCACATGTGTCAGGATTTCCTTTCTTTTTTAAGGCTGAGTTATATTCCATTGTATAAGCATTCATTATATTTTTGTTTATCAGTTCATCTCTCCATGAACACATTGCTTTCACCTTTTGACTCTTATGAATAATGTTGCTATGAACGTGGGTGTACAGATAGTTCTTTGATTCTCTGCGTTGAGTTCTTTGGGGTATATACCCAGAAGTAAAAATGCTAGATCATATGGTAATTCTATTTTGAATTTTTTTTAATTTTTTTTTAAGATTTTATTTATTTATTTGACAGAGAGAGAGAGAGTACAAGTAGGCAGAGCAGCAGGGAGAGGGAGAAGCAGACTCCCCGCCGAGCAGGGAGCCTGATGTGGGGCTTGATCCCAGGACCCTGGGATCATGACCCGAGCTGAAGGCAGCCACTTAACCGACTGAGCCACCCAGGCGCCCCCTATTTTGAATTTTTTGAGGAACTGCAGTAGTGTTTTCATTGGTGGTAGCACCACTTTGCATTTCCACCAACAGTGCAGAGTTGCAGTGTTTCCATATCCTTGCCAACGCTTGTCATCTTTTTTTTTTAGTAGCTTCCTAATGGATATGAAGCATTATCTCATTGTAGTTTTAATTGGCATTTCCCTAAAGATCAAAGATGCTGAGCATCTTTTCATGTGCTTATAGGGCATTTGTATATCTTCTTTAGAGAAATCTCTTCTTTCCAGTCCTCTGCCTATTTTTAATTGTTAATTGTTTGTCTCTGTTTTTGAGTTGTAGGCATTCTTTGTATATTCTGCATCTTAACCCCTTATCAGTTATATAACTTGCAAATATTTTATCCCATTCTTTGGGTTGCCTTCTTACTCTGTTGATTGTGTCCTTTGATGTAGTCCCACTTACTTATTTTTCCTTATGTTGTCTGTGACTTTAGTGTCACATTCAAGAAATCATTGCCAAATTCAATGTCTTAAAAGCTTTCCCCCAGTGTTTTAAGAGTTTGATTACTATTATTATTAACATATAATGTATTATTTGCTTCAGGGGTACAGGTCTGTGAATCATCAGACTTACACAATTCACAGCAGCACCATAGCAATACCCTCCCCCAAAGTCCATAACCCAGCTACCCTAATCCCTCCCCCCACCACCCCCAGAAACCCTCAGTTTGTTTCCTGAGATTAAGCATCTCTTATGATTTGTCTCTCTCCCCGGTCCTATCTTGTTTCATTTTTTCCCTCCCTACCTGCCATGATCCCCTGCCCTATGTCTCAAATTCCTCATATCAGAGATCATATGATAATTGTCTTTCTCTGATTGACTTATTTCATTTAGCATAATACCCTTTAGTTCCTTCCATGTCATTGCAAATGGCAAGGTTTCAGTTTTTTGATGGTTGCATAGTTTCCATTATATCTTCTTTATCCATTCATCTGTTGATGGACATCTAGGTTCTTTTCATAGTTTGACTATTGTGGACATTGCTGCTATAAACATTTGGGTGCACGTGCTGCTTCGGATCACTACATTTGTATCTTTAGGATAAATACCCAATAGTGTGATTGCTGGGTCACAGGGTAGCTCTATTTTCAACTTTTTGGGAAACCTTCATACTGTTTTCCAGAGTGGCTGCACAAGCTTCGATTCCCACCAACAGTGTAGGAAGGCTCCCCTATTTCTCCATCCTTGCCAACACCTATCATTTCCTGACTTGTTAATTTTGCCATTGTGACTGGTGTGAGGTTTTACCTCACTGTGGTTTTGATTTGTATTTCCATGATGCCAAGTAATGTTGAGCACTTTTTCATGTGTCTGTTGGCCATTTGGATGTCTTCTTTGCAGAAAAGTCTGTTCATGTCTTCTGCCCATTACGTGATTGGATTATCTGTTCTTTGGGTATTGAGTTTGATAAGTTCTTTATAGATTTTGGAAACTAGCCCTTTATCTGATACATCATTTACAAATATCTTCTCCCATTCTGTGGGTTGTCTTTTGGTTTTGATGACTGTTTCCTTTGCTGTGCAAAAGCTTTTGATCTTGATGAAGTCCCAACAGTTCATTTTTTCCCTTGCTTCCCTTGCCTTTGGTGATGTTTCTAGGAAGAGGTTGCTGCAACTGAGGTCGAAGAGGTTGCTGCTTGTATTCTCCTCAAGGATTTTGATGGATTCCTTTCTCACATTGAGGTCCTTCATCCATTTTGAGTCTATTTTTGTGTGTGGTGTAAGGAAATGTAAGGACAGCACATGCTGTCCAATTTTCCCAACACCATTTGTTGAAGAGACTGTCTTTTTGCATTGGACATTCTTTCATGCTTTGTCAAAGATTAGTTGACCATAAAGCTGAGGGTCCATTTCTGGGGTCTCTGTTCTGTTCCATTGACCTATATGTCTGTTTTTGTGCCAGTACCATACTGTCTTGATGATAGCTTTGTAGTAGAGATTGAATTCTGGAATTGTGATGCCACCAACTTTGGTTTTCTATTTCAACATACCTCTGGCTATTTGGGATCTTTTCTGGTTCCATATAAATTTTAGGATTATTTGTTCCATTGCCTTGAGAAGAATTGATGGTATTTTGTTAGGGATTGCATTAAATATATAGATTGCTTTAGGTAGCATAGACATTTTCACAATATTTGTTCTTCCAATCCATGGGCATAGAATGTTTTTCCATTTCTTTGTGTCGTCCTCAATTTCTTTCATGAGTACTTTATAATTTTCTGAGTACAGATTCTTTGCCTCTTCAGTTAGATTTATTCCTAGGTATCTTATGGTTTTGGGTGCAGTTATAAATGGGATCAACTCCTTAACTTCTCTTTCTTGTCTTGTTGTTGGTATATAGAAATGCAACTGTTTTCTGTGCGTTGATTTTATATCCTTACACTTTACTGTATTCCTCTATGACTTCCAGCAGTTTTGGAGTGGAGTCATTTGGGTTTTCTACAGAAAGTATAATATCATCTGCAAAGAGTGAGAGTTTGACTTCTTCTTTGCCGATTCAGATGCCTTTAATTTCTTTTTGCTGTCTGATTGTTGAGGCTAGGACTTCTAGTACTATGTTGAATAGCAGTGGTAATAGTGGACATCCCTGCCATGTTCCTGACCTTAGCAGAAAAGCTCTCAATTTTTCTCCATTGAAAATGATATTTGCTGTGGGTTTTTCATAGATGGCTTTGATGATATTGAGGTATGTACCCTCTATCCCTACACTGTGAAGAGTTTTGATCAAGAAAGAATGCTATACTTTGCCAAACGCTTTTTCAGCATCCATCGAGAGTATATGTTTCTTGCTCTTTCTTTTATTAACATATTGTATCACATTGATTGATTTGCAGATGTTGAACCAAACTTGCAGCCCAGGAATAAATCCCACTTGGTCATGGGGAGTAATCCTTTTAATGTACTGTTGGATCCTATTGGCTAGAATTTTGGTGAGAATTTTTGCACCCATGTTCATCAAGTATATTGTCTGTAATTCTGCTTTTGGATGGGATCTTTGTCTGGTTTGGGGATCAAGGTAATGCTGGCCTCATAAAATGAGTTTGGAAGTTTTCCTTCCATTTCTATTTTTTGGAACAGTTTCAGGAGAATCAATATTCATTCTTCTTTAAATGTTTGGTAGAATTCCCCTGGGAAGCTTTCTGGCCCTGGGCTCTTGTTTGTTGGGAGATTTTTGATGACTGCTTCAATCTCCTTACTGGTTATGGGTCTGTTCAGGTTTTCTATTTCTTCCTGATTCAGTTTTGGTAGTTTGTATGGCTCCAGGAATGCATCCATTTCTTCCAGATTGTCACATTCACTGGTGTATAGTTGCTCATAATATGTTCTTATAATTTTTGTATTTCTTTGATGTTGGTTGTGATCTCTCCTCTTTCATTCATGATTTTATTAATGTGGGTCCTTTCTCTTTCCTTTTTGATAAGTCTGGCCAGGGGTTTATCAGTCTTATTAATTCTTTCAAAGAACCAACTCCTAGTTTCGTTGATTTGTTCTACTTGTTTTTGGGGCTTCTATTTCATTGATTTCTGCTGTGATCTTTATTATTTCTCTTCTCCTACTGGGTTTAGGCTTTCTTTGCTGTTCTTTCTCCAGCTCCTTTAGGTGTAGGGTTAGGTTGTGTATTTGAGACCTTTCCTGTTTCTTGAGAAAGGCTTGTATTTCTATATACTTTCCTCTCAGGACCACCTTTGCTGTGTCCCAAAGATTTTGAACAGCTGTGTTTTCATTTTCATTTGTTTCCATTAATTTTTTCAATTCTTCTTTAATTTCCTGGTTGACCCATTCATTCTTTATTAGGATGCTCTTTAGCCTCCATGTATTTGAGTTCTTTCCAACTTTCCTCTTGTGGTTGAGTTCTAGTTTCAAAGCATTATGGTCTGAAAATATGCAGGGAATGAGCCCAGTCTTTTGGTACCAGTTGAGACCTGATTTGTGACCCAGGAAGTGATCTATTCTAGAGAATGTTCCATGTGCACCAGAGAAGAAGGTGTATTCTGTTGCTTTGGGATGGAATGTTCTGAATATATCTGTGATGTCCATCTGGTCCCAGTGTGTCATTTAAAGCCTTTATTTATTTCCTTGTTGATCTTTTGCTTAGATGATCTGTCAATTTCAGTGAAGGAGGTGTTAAAGTCCCCTACTATTATTATAATATTGTTGATGTGTTTCTTTGATTTTGTTATTAATTGGTTTATATAATTGGCTCCTCCCATTGTTAGGGGCATAGATATTTAAAATTGTGTAGATCTTCGTGTTGGACAGACCCTTTAAGTATGATGTAGTGTCCTTCTTCATCTTTTATTATAGTCTTTGGCTTAAAATCTAATTTATCTGATATAAGGATTGCCACCCCAGCTTTCTTTTGATGTCCATTAGCATGGTAGATTGTTTTCCAGCCCCTCACTTTAAATCTGGAGGTGTATATTTTTATTGATTTTGATGGGGGTTCTCTGTGCCTCCTCAATTTTGATGCTTGTTCCCTTCACCAAATTAGGGTAATTCTCTGCTATGATTTGCTCCAATATACTTTCTGCCCCTCTCTCTCTTTCTTCTTCTTCTGGGATCCCAATTATTCTAATATTGTCTCGTCTTAAGGTATCACTTCTCTCTCAGATTCTCCCCTTTGTAGTCCAGTAGTTGTTTGCCTCTTTTTTTCTCAGCTTCTTTATTCTCCATCATTTGGTCTTGTATATCACTAATTCTCTCTTCTGCTTCATTTCTCCTAGCAGTAAGAGCCTCCCTTTTTTTATTGCAGCTCACCACTAGCTTTTTTTTATTTTAACTTGGTTAGATTTTAGTTCTTTTATTTCTCCAGGAAGGGATTCTCTAGTATTTTCCATGCTTTTTTTCGAGCCCATCTAGCACCTTGATAATCATCATTCTGAACTCTAGTTCTGACATCTTACTAATGTCCATATTGATTAGGTGTCGAGCCATCAGTACTGTCTGTTGTTTTTTGTTTTTTGGTTTATTTTGAGGTGAGTTTATGCACCTTGTCATTTTATCCAGATAAGAATAGATGAGGGGCGCCTGGGTGGCTCAGTGGGTTGGGCCTCTGCCTTCGGCTCGGGTCATGATCCCAGGGTCCTGGGATCGAGCCCCGCATCGGGCTCTCTGCTCGGCAGGGGGCCTGCTTCCTCCCTCTCTCTCTGCCTGCCTCTCTGCCTACATGTGATCTCTGTCTGTCAAATAAATAAATAAAATCTTAAAAAAAAAAAAAAAGAATAGATGAACGAGAGAACAAAATACTAAAAGGGTAGCAACGACCACAGAAAAATATACACTAACCAAATTGGAAGAGACCGGAAACTGGAGGAAACGAAAGGGGGAGAAAAGGGAAAAATACATATATATAAAGTATATTACATATAAAGACATATATAGACATATATATATAATATATACTTATTATACACACACACACACACACACACATATATTTTTTATTCCTATCCTCCAAAGCAGTATGTGTGTGTGTGTATGTATGTGTGTGTGTGTAGATATAGATATAGATATAGATTAGATATGTATAAATAATGTATATTTTAGACTGGTGAATGGAACAGAGCCACACACTTGATTTTAGGTGTATTTTGGTCTGTTAGAAGAAACTGTGTCCCAAAATTTTAAAGAAAGAAAAACTTACATATATACAAAAATAAGGGTAAACACAATAAAGGGATGGAATATGGCTGTAATGATGAAAATTAAAAAAGATTCTAAAAGAGGAATTTATAAGATAAGTTGATTGAAAAAAGAGGAAAAAATGTGATCAGGCTGAAACTAGAACAAAGCCATATGCTAGATTTAGGGTATATTTTGATTTGTTAGAAGAAACTAATCCCAAAATTTTAAAGAAAGAAAACCTGTATGTATATAAAAAATAAGATTAAATATAATGAAGGGATAGAATAGGAATATGTCAATGAAAATTTAAAAAGATTTTTAAAAAGGTATTGACAAGGTAAAATAGTTAAAAAACATTAAGATAGGAAAGAGGAAAATTTTTTTAAAATAGAATAAGAAAAAAATTTAAAAATTTAACTTTGAAAGACTAAGGAATCATGGGGGGAAAAGCCATGAATTCTATGTGCTGTATTCCCATAGCTCTGAAGTTTAGCAGTTCTCATTGATAGGTGAACTTGGTCTTGGCTGAATGTTCTTGCTGATCTTCTGGGGGAGGGGCCTGTTGCAGGGATTCTCAAGTGTCTTTGCCCGAGGTGAAATTGCACTGCCCTTGCCAAGGGCCAGGCTAAGCAATCTGCCCGGGTTCATTCTCAGTAGTTTTTGTTCTCTGAACACTTTCTGTACTGCTTTGGAGGATAAGAATGAAAATGGCGGCCTCCCAATGTCTGGCCCTAGAGGAGCTGAGAGCTCAGGACCCCACTCCTCAGTGTGCCCTCAGAGAAAAGCAGTCGATCCCTCCTGTCTCCCTGGTCTCTGGCTGCTCCCCATGCTCACCCGGCCTGTGACCAAGAGTTTTTATCTCTGTCACATGGCCCCGTTTGGAGTCTCCAAACACAGCAGATTCTGCTGCTCACTCCTGCCCTGCTCCTAAAGGAGGAGGAAGGAGTGGCTCTCCCTGGATCTGCCACATGTGCAGTCCCTACTGAGGTCTCACAGTGACCTGGCTGAGCCTTGGATCATGGTTTAAGGTAACCCTGAGCTGAGAGCCCCCTCTTAGGCTCCATCTCTGTAGCCGGCTTCCCACTCCGTTACCTGGGAGGTCTGCTGCAGTCAGGCATCCCCGGTCTTTCTTTGACCCCAAGGAACCTGAGACCATACTGTCCCCACGAGGGCTCCACCCCCTGCTCAGCCTCTGGAGTGATGCCCCTCAGTGAAGCAGACTTCTAAAAGTTCCAATTTTGTGCTCTACTGCTCTCTCACTTGCTGGGAACTGGCCCCTACCCCCATGGTCTCTCTTCCCATATATCACCTTGGATTCACTTCTCTGCAAGTCCTACCTTCCAGAAAGTGGTCAATTTTCTGTTCCTAGAATTGCTACTCTTCTTCTCTTCCATCTCCTGTTGAGTTTGTAGGTGTTCAGAATGGTTTGATAACTATTTAGCTGAACTCCTGGGACCCAATGATATTTAGGACTCCTACTCCTCCACCATCTTGCTCTTTCCCCCTTGTTCTAAGAGTTTTAAAGTTTTGCTCTTATATTTAGGTATTTAGGTCTCTGACTCATTTTGAGGTTTTTTTTTTTTTTTTTTAAAGATGATACAAGAAAAGGGTTCAGTTTCATTCTTTTGCATGTGGATATCCAGTTTTCTCAGTACCATTTATTGAAAAGAATGCCCTTTCCCCATTGAATGGTCTGAAAACCCTTGCCAAAAATCATTTGATCTCCTGTGTGTTTCTGAACTCTATTCCATTGACTATATGTCTGTCTTTATGCCCACCCCACACTGTCTTGTTTACTGTAGTTTTGTAATCAGTTTTGAAATTAGGACATGTGAAATTTTCAGCCTGGTTCTTCTTTTTCAAGATTGTTTGCCTCTTTGGGGTTCCTTAAGATTTTATATGAATTTTATGGATTTTTCTGTTTCTGGAAAATACATCATTGGGATGTAGAGAGGGATTCAATGGAACATTGAACCTGTAGATCACTTTGGATGGTATTAACAACATTATGTCTTCTAATTCATAAACACTGGCTGTCTTTCCACTTACTGGTGCCCTCTAATTTCTTTAAGCAATATTTTGTAGTTTTCAGTGTATGTCTTTTGCCTCCATATTTAAGTTTATTACTAAGTATTTTATTATTTTTGACACTACCGTGAGTGGAAGTATTTTCTTAATTTCCTTTGAAATTGTTCATTGTCAGTATATAGAAATGCAGCTGATTTTTGTGTGTTGATTTTGTATCCTACAACTTTGATGAATTTGTTTACTAGTTCCAACAGTTGTGTGTCTAATATTTAGGGTTTCTTCATAATCATGTCATCTGCAAACAAAGATAGTTTTATTTCTTCCTTTCCAATTAGATGCCTTTTATTTCTGTTTCTTGTCTAGTGGCTCTGGCCAGGACTTCTAGTATTGTGTTGATCAGTAGAGGCAAAAGTCATCATTCTTGTCTTATTGCTGACCTTAGAGAAAAACCTTTCAGTCTTTCACCATCAAGGATGGTATTAGCTGTGGGATTTTCATACATGCCCCTTATTATGTTGAGGTCATTTCCTTCTAGTTCTACTTTGTTGAGAGCTTTTTCTTTGTCATGAAAGGGTGTTTAAAAAAAAAAAAAGGCTTTTTCTGTATTATTTGTGAAGACCATGTGGGTTTAATCCCTTCCTTCTGTTAATGTAGTGGATTATGCTGATTGTTTTTCATATATTGCACCATATATTTCATATATCTCATATATTGCACAATATATTTCACATATTGCACCACCCTTGCACTTCAGAAATAAATCCTATAGTTTTAGGATTTAGGATATCATAGTTTAAAGTCCTATAATATGCTGTTGGATTCTGTTTACTGGTATCCTGCTGAAAATTTTTGGATGAATAATTGATATTGGTTTATAGTTTTCTTTTCTTGTGGGTTATCTAGTTTTGTTATCAGAATAATGCTGGCCTCATGGATTTAACTTGAAAATGTTTCCTCTTTTTCCATTTTTTTGGAAGAGTTTGAGGAAGATTAATGTTAATGCTTCTTTCAGTGTTTGGTAGAATCAACCAATGAAGCCATCTGGCCCTGGACTTTTCTTTGTTGTAAGTTTTTTGGTTATTAATTCAGTCTCTTTTTGGAGTTATGGTTCTGTTCAGATTTTCTGTTCTTAATGATTCAATCTTGATAGGTTCTGTGCTTCAGGAATTTCCCCCATGAAATACAAATTTTAAAGAGGTGAGAAATTTTGCTTTCATTCAGCTCCCCCCTTCCTCCACAGGTAACCAAGTATATTCATTTGTTGGATAGCCTTCCTGTATTTTATAAACTGAAGATATACCCATTTTCCCTCTTCTATAACAAAAGTTTTTCTGTTTTTGTTTGGGTGTTTTTTTGTTTTGTTTCTTACTTAAGAATGTATTATGATGGTCTCTCCATTGTGAGCTTCCACTGTGTAAATGAACCATGCTTTATTGTTGAATGAAATGTCTCTGGATTTAGATTTTTTTAAAATACTTATTTGTTAATTTATTTATTTGAGAGAGAGATAGTGTGTGCACCAGGTGGGGGGTGGGCAGAGGTAGGAGGGGAAAGAGAATCTTAAACAGACTGCCCACTGAGCAAGGAGCCTGATGCAGGCCTTGATTCTGTGACCCTGAGATCATGGCCTAAGCTGAAACCAAAAATTGGATGCTTAACCAACTGAGCCACCCAGGGACCCCTGTATATAGAATTTTTTAAAGACAGAACTGATACCTCAGCATTTTAAAGATATATCATTGTTTCCTGGCATGCATCATTGCTGATAAAAAATCAAGAATCCTGAGCCTGGTGCTTTGCATACATTGTTTTTTTCAGTCATTGTACAAACCCCATTTTATAAATATGGGGACCAAGGTTTAGAAATTTCAACAGGTTTGTTCACAAGCATACAGCCAATAATCCTGATTGCTCATTACTTCTCAGGTAATCTCTTTTATTTTCTGGTTGTTTTTCATTGTCTTCAACATTTTTCATTTTCTTCACAAATTGTTTTGGTGTACATTTATTTTTATTTATCCTGATCAAGACTTTTGTGTACATTTTCTGAGAACTGAAAACGTATGTCTTTCTTCAATTTTGGAAATTTCTGATCTATTATCTTTTTTTAAATTATCACTTTATCCCCATTTTCTTTCTTCTCGATTCCTACCTTCTGGAATTCTTATTAAATAAAGACTGATATGTTGTAAAAATTTAAAAAACGCTGTTCATATTGGATTCCTGGTGAATGGAATAACCTTTAGAATTGTTCATCATGGCAGCCTGATTTTATATCTGTAGGATTTTCTCAGTTTAGCTTTCATATTTCCTATCTGTTCCTTTGTATTTGCCATTTGTTCTCTGTGATATAATCTGTGTAGTTTCCTCAGCTCTGTCTTTCAATTCACTAATTTTCTGAGCAGCTCTAATATCCTGTATATTCTTCATTTTATTGACTGAATTTTCTTTTGGTTCTTTTGCAAATCTGTCTTTTCTTTTGTTGTACTGCCCTCTGCTTTCACTATGGATCTTATTTTTTCCTTCTTCCATTCTTAAAATGCTTTAGTTATTTGAAACATACTTATTTTGTTGTCCCTTCTAGATCGTTCTATCGAATCCAACACCTGAGGTGCTAATTCTTTTGTTTATGAAAGCTGATGACTCTCTGTAATGGTATTTACTTACTCACATAGTTTATCATTTTTCCTCTTTTGATGTTGTGAGCTTACTTTCAGGAGAAGGCCCATGTCTGTTTTAGTTTCTGCTTCTAGGGCTTTCAGTGGTTCTATACCAGTTTTATGCCAATTCCTTGGGTAGGATTTTCATCCAACACAAGAGGTATAAATTCAAATACCACACCTGTGTTTTCTATAGACTGGGAGTGTTTATATCTCAAGTATAACTTTTTTCTTCAGCTATGATGTTGGCACACGGCAAGCTTCCTTGATCTGTTTTTGTATTTTTATACAGTAGATTAAACTCTTGAAAATTTTCGTGAAAATCAGTCATCCTTTAACTGCTATGGTAAATGTTTTTCAAAAAGTAAATAATCACCTTCTAAATGATCCAACAAGTAGGGTGTTATTTTAAATTTAATTTGGTATTGCCCATTTACCTAAGAGGGAAAGTGAATGGCCTATCTTCCTGAACCGGCTGTACCCACACCACCCACCCTCAAACAGCAAGTTCAGCAAAAGGTTGAATGTTCCAGTGACTCTCACCTGTCATTAAAACTCACTGCAAGAAAAACAAGCTAAGGTTTGGGATTTGCATATGAATTCAGAGGTAGCTTGGGAGTTTGAGATTTTCTAACTGTGGGTCCCCTAGGCCTTCTTTTTGGTGGGATTGACAGCTTCTTGTGAAAAGCCAAGATGCCTCTGTTTTGGGTGTGGCTCCCAAATTTGCGTCTGTAAGTAGCGTGACTCATTTGTTGGGCTCACTTAATATAAAGTGGTGGGAAGTTGTGGGAAATGAGCTACTTACCAGGAGAAAAATATAGTACTTTGGGGGTTTCTAATGGCTTTCCTGAGACAAGGTGTCTGCTGAGCTGAGCCAGCATTAGCACTTTGCATGGGTGTGTTCTGTGTCTGACAGAAGACCCGGAGCTCATATCATCTGGTGATTTCCATGAGGAAGGAAGCCCACACTGACTGAACACCATGTGTGGGATCCTGAGCCAGATGCTCTGCATGCGTTATTATTTATTTAATGTTCATACAAACCTCATTTTATAAATAAGGGGACAAAGGTGTAGAAAAATTGACAGACTTATTCACATTCACAAAGATAGCAAGTAGGTAATGGAGCTGGGATTTTAAATTTCATTCTCCTTCTGAATCCACTGGGCCTGGAAGGATGTACAGTAAACTCATAAATTTACTTCACTGCTGGGAAAATATGTGAAGGGCTTAAATTAGCAACTGTGCCTCATTAAGAAGAATTAAAGAGAAATTATATGTGGTAAAGGGAATTTTTTTTCTAGCCAATTTTTTTTTTTTATCACTTTGTCTATACTTCCTATGTCTGATGCTCTGTCTTCCTGATGAAACTGGGCCCAGCATGAATTTTTTTTTTTTTACATTATTGAAGTCTTTATTCTCTTACTTAGAGTTGAGGTTATAGCAAATCCAATCATGGTAATAAAATTACCAGAAGTGAAAAAGCAGTTCTCTACCATCTGAAAAAAAATGCAAATATTCAGCAAGATGCATAAACAAGGAGACATTTGAATTCAAGTTGGCCTACTAGGCCACATCTATCATGAAAAATTCTAAATCCTGAAATATCTATTACATATAGATATTTTAATGTATGATTTTTTTAATTTAATTTTATTTTTTCAGTGTTCCATGACTCATTGTTTATGCACCACACCCAGTGTTCCATGCAATACATGCTCCCCTTAATACCCACCACCAGGCTCACCTAACACTCCATTCCCCTCCCTTCCAAAACCCTCAGTTTGTTTCTCAGAGTGAGTGATTTGGGGGAAATCGGAGGGGGAGACGAACCATGAGAGACTGTAGACTCAGCATGAATATTCTTGTTTTCCAAAATTTTACTTATCTCTAAAAAAGTCTCTGAGTCCTTGTACTAGGCTGAATTCTGATGCCCAGGATGAGCCCAAGAGACGTCAAACTAGTGTGTCATTTTATGAGCGAGAGCCTCTGAGCTAACTCCCACGAGCCGTGACTCACTGGGCTTCTAATTATAACTTGTCCTGGCTCCTCAGATAATGGGTTTGTCTCAATGGTTTCCAGGGACAGATTAGATCAATCCTGTATTTTGCGAGTCTTCGGTGTTTAGCCAACTCATGTTGTTCTTTGTGTCAGTGGAGGAGAGACTGACATGCAGGCCAGAGTTTGAGCACTGCTCTGAAGTTTTCACAGTAGCTTGACAATACCTCTTAGCAGGTGTACCCAGGGTTCAGATGTCAGCAGTAGAGATTGGTAGTTCCGCTTCAGGTTTCAACACTAGAGTGTACAAGTCCTAAAATAGCTTTGGCACCATGAGGACATGAATACCCCCATGGCCATGATGGTGGTGATAGGTAAATAGACTTTAAACCCCACAGAACCTGCAACTCAGGGAACACCATAAGGCAATAGCAGTGGGGGCAAGAAAGGGCAGAGCCACAGCAGGAGAGAGAAGATGTCATCTGACCTGCAGAAACTGACAGAAGTCCCATCAGTATATGGGGAACATCTTTTGGTGACCCTTGGGAGTAAATGGGAAGAACACAAGGGCCTCTTCATTGACACAAAATGTTGAGACTGGAAGGGACCTGAGAGGTCCTTGACTTAATTGGCCTGCTTTATGGACCAACCGCAGCTCGGAGAGGCCCAACAATTTTCCAACATTGCACAGGTAGTTAGAACTCACTATTTTTCAACCCCCTAATTGACACCTTCAATATCCAACACATATCTGAGTTTTTCCTCCAAAATTAAAAGATTTTCTTATGTTTGCAATTCAGTTGACTGAAATTGAGGGAGTATCTTGGGGCCATTTAAGAAGATATGGACAGGATAATTCAGTCGTATGTTTCCAACTGTAGGAGCTTCAGAACATGATGCCACATCTAAAGCTCTGGATCTCTAGAGTTCCCAGAACTCTTACAGCACGATTGAAGCTCAGGAGTCAGAGGACGAATCTGCACTGAGCCCTTTCCCTTTCTGTCCTGCCTATTGCCTCTACTTCATCTCTGTACCACAGATGCCTCATCAACACCTATCAAATCACTCCCTAGGTTAGTTCGTGATGGGGTGAGGATGAAGAAGGACCAGAAGACGGGCAGAAGGACCGGGAACAAGTCTCATCCTGAGTCAGACTTGTAAGAGACCAAGACCCTATGCTGAGGGTCAGTTTGTGGGAGAATAGGAACAACCAAGGGAAGAGGATCTAGGCCTGGAAGAGCAGAGAGATTTCCTTTCTGGTGTCAACACTCATCAGCTAATTAGAGCTTCCAGAGTGACAGATTAGGGACCAAGCTTTGTGGGATGGTCCTGTGACAGGCCAGGGGTGCCTGCTCTGGACAACAAAGGAAGAGTAAATGCTGTATTCTTGCAGTATATGGTAGCATTGCCAAATGGTTAAGAACACAAGCTCTGCAGACCTTCTCATCACTACCCCTCATGACGGGTGACCTTGGACAAGTCACTTACTTCTTCAATGTCTCATTTTCCTGACTTGTAAAATAGGACAAAAAGCCATAAATGTGAACATCACATGTAATAACAAGGGAACAAGATCTAGAACATTGCCTGGGACATAATCAGCACCAATAATTGCAGCGGTATCCCTGATCTTGGACTATGACCATGAATTGCTTTGGGGTATCTGCCATATGTAAGGATGAGGATCACATTTAAAAGGAAAAATAGAGTAAGATGAAATCAGAGAGGGAGGCTCCTAACTATAGAGAACAAACTGAGGGTTGCTGGAGGGGAGCTGAGTGGGAGGATGGGGTCACTGGGTGATGGGCGGTGAGGAGCACACATGGTGTAATGAGCACTGGTGGTATATGCAACTGATGAATCACTGAATTCTACTTCTTAAACTAATGATACCATGTATGTTAACTAAATTAAATTTAAATAATTCATAAAAATTAAATAAAAATAAATAAAAGGCCATAGCAAATAGGGTATTAACTGGGCAACTTTTCTCTTTTTCTTTTTGACAATATCTAGAAGGCATTTTGAACCTAGAGTATTGAAAACAAAACTTAAAAGTATCCTTTGAACTGAATGCTGTGTAAAGGGAATGCTCTCAAAACAATGTGGATTTCAAAAAATAGCTTCTACATAGTCTACATTGATGCTAGGTATGGGCTTTTGTTTAAACCACTGGTGCTGCTTAATTAGCTTACTCGATGGTTATTTCTAATCTGCAAACTTTTGAAAATCTTCCCCCTGCCCTGGAAATGGGGAATGGGGGAATGGGAGTGAAGAGTCTTTAACCAAGCAGGCTTGGACCTCAGATTGTGTAAGACTTTGCTGTGTACAGAGCAAATAGGGGTTGAAGCTGGCTTGACCTCTCTGAACTCCACTGTGTTGCCCTAAGACCCAGAAGCTCACAGTTCCACCGCTCACTTCAGGACTGTCAACCAGAGGCTGTTGGTTGGCTCATACCCCATGTGCTTCAGTCTGGGTGGGGAGGAAGTGTCCCCTCATTCTCTCCTGCCCCTTTACAATGTGTGCTTTCTTGCTAACCAACCTCTCCCTATCTCTCTCTCATCCCCTTTTATCTCAGCTTACTTTCAGGGGTCCACCATTATAATCATTCCCTTGCAAATACCCTCAACCCCCCCCCCCCCACCTTCCCTGGTGCCCTATATGTCTGGCAAAAATCCAACTTGCCAATGAATCCAATGTTCTACCTCCTACCTTCTCTACGCTTCTATCTGAACAACTGGACACTGCAGGAGGAAGTCAAGGAATGAAGTTTCCTGGTGTCACTTGAAATTCATAATCAAAAGTTTCAAAACAATCCTCCCACTTGTTTCTAGAAGTCTAACCTTTGTAGTTCCCAGGTGACTGTTTTGTACTCTCTTCCTCTACTTTGCTTGGGGGTCCTGCCTGCCCCATACTTCACGAAGAAAATAAAAGTGACCAGACATGCCCTACCTTCATTCCCCTAACCAAAAAACTACAAACCTGTCTACACGGCGTCCACTTCCTGCTAACCACCTGTTTCAAAACACGAATTGTCTCCCATCTCCCCAAAGACCACACTCTCCTGCCTCCTCCTATCCTCTCAAGGACTTTGGTGCTCTACCTGCTGCCTTCCCTCCTGCATCCCCATTGTTCCCCCTTCTGCCATGTTATTCCCATCAGTACATAAATATAATAGTATTTATCTTAAAGAAACAACAGTCCCTCATTAGCCTAACAGGCCTCCCACTGATTCTGCTCTTCTTAACCAAAATCCCCCCAAACTGCCATATACTCTATTGCATATCTTCTCCCACTTAAGCTTCAATTCAAACCAGACTGGTTTCCATTCCCACTTCTTAACAGATGTCATTTTTGTCAAAGTCACTGTCAGTCTGTAAGTCTCCCCCCTGGGAGCTTCCCTAGGTGTAACCTGAAACTGGCCCCCCTATGCAGAGGGTAGGAGAAACCAGAGAAAGAGGCCACCACTCCAGGGTGGAAAGTGGCAGTCTTAAAAAGCAAAGGGGACTTACTTGAGCAGCAGCAAAACAAATGGATCCCTGCTGCCAATCTTCTAAGTTTATAAAGAGGCCTTAGTTGGTTTCAGTCACAAATACCGCACGTATATACCATTCTCAACACCACATCACCATCTTATGCCCGTGTCCTTGGAGCAGCCTCTGGGAGCGGGAAAGGCAAGTGGAACTCACATTCCACAAACAGGGAAGAGGGTGAGGAGCCTCCAATTGCTTGGATCCAGCTCATGGGTCAGTCGAAGTCATAGCTTCTTAATTACCTTCACCCATAGTCACCCATGACCTTGAAATTCAAGAGGTACTTTTCTATCCTCTTCTTAACCCAGTTGAGCACCCACTCCTAGAAATGCTTTCTTTCATTGACTTTCCTCTTACCTCACTGTCTGACCCTTCTTAGTCTCCTTGGCTGGTTTTGGCTCATCCCCCAGTATTCTAACAACAGGTATCCATGGTCAACCCTGGACCTTTCCTATGGACATACTCATCTCAAGGCTTTAGAGGCTGTCTATGTTGGTGGAATCATCTCTATGCTGATGGCTCCCAAATTCATATGTCCCATTTGGATGGATAAGTCTCATGAGGTCTAGACTGTAGTAATATTATTACCAATATTAACAACAAAAGTAGCTAAAACCCAACTGTTGACCACATGCTGGGCCTGTCTGAAATGCTTTATGTGATGGAATAATTGATCTTCATCACATACCTTTGGAGTCGGTATGTTATAATCCTCATTTTATCGATAGGGGGGTGGAGACAGAATGCTTGTGTCTTTTGCAGTCCCCAATTGGTAAATAGTAGATCTGGAGTTTTAAACTGTGCAGTAGATTTTATCTACCAGACAGAAATTTTGATATCTATCCATTCAACATGTTTTCATGATACATTGCTCAAGACAGAAATCTGAAAGCCATTTTTGTATTATTTCTTTCTCTTGAGCTCCATATTTAATCTCTTTGGAATTCTTTGTCATTTCAGCTTAAAAATGCATCTTGAATCCAATGATTTCTTTTCATTTCTCCAGCCATAACCTAGTCTAGGGTTTGTCTGCATTGGTGCTTCTGACATTTGGACCTGGATAATTGTTTTGGGAGGCTGTCATGTGCGTTTTTAGGATGTTTAGCAGCATTCTTGGCCGCTACCCACTAGAGGCCAGTAGCACCTACCCCCCCACCCCCATCATGACCATTAAAAATGTCTCCAGACACGACTGCCAAGTGTCCCCTGGAGGACTGAATTGACTAACTGAGTCCAAGTCCTCACCCTTTCCTCACTGAGCTACAATAATCTCCTACCTGGACTTTTACTTCAAATTTTATTTGTATTCTTATTTTTTTGTCCCCAAAACAAACAGAAAATGGAAATAAGATAATCATTATTTAAAATGTCTTATTGCTTCCTAATCAAACTGGGGGGAAAATTGGAGATGTGTATTTATTTGTATGTTTTCCACCTCCCCTGTAAGACTCTAGGTCCCATTAAGGCACAGGCCATGTCAGTCTTGTTTACTAGGGTGATCCTCATGCCCAGCACAGCCTGGCACAGAAAGAGCCAGTCACTCAGAGAGGCTGATAAATGCACATCACTTAGAATGGTGGACTAAGTTCAAAAACTTCCCCCAAACCCCTGATGGTGGAGCACCGTGCAATCTTGGGAATACTGATGGGAGGGATTTAGCCTCAACCTGATGTGTGGCATTTAGCCACAACCAGGAGATTAATCAGAGCTGACATGGTTTGTCTTGGGAAAAAAAGGAAATCCTAGCTGGGCTACCAATGTGAATTCTCAAGCTGTGAACTGGTCGGTCCCAGGTCAGCCTTATTATTTCTGGCCCCAGTTACCCACTACTGCCTAAGTCCTTGGGTAGCATGGTTTTCCCCCTTTCAGTTTGTGGTTAGTAACTTGGGGGAAGTACCCCATTATTGATTCTGCTGGGCCCTGCAGCCAGGATGTTAGGAAACAGGAATTAAGTACAATTCCCTTGGAGCCATTTCAACAGCTGTGGTTTGCGAGGAAGTCCGCCTCTCCCAGAGCCAGCTTCAGGGTAGAGATGTACAGCAAGGACGGTGCTTGGAGACTTCCTTCTGGGAGCACACTTGTAGCATCACGCCTGGGGTGTGTGTCACGTGCACACATGCACACACGTGCCTGTGTGTACCAGGCACCTGAAAATGGACTAGCCATATCTAAAGCTAGGAGAATCTTGAGGCAATATTAGCTGCATCTTCTCATTTAATCAAAGGAAATTGAGGCCCTGAGATATCTGACTTACCTCATGTCACACAGTTAGTTGGTGAAAGAGCTGGGTTCAGATAGAAGTCAGGTCTCCTTCTACCATATCTGGAAATTTCATTTCAAAATATACCGTGTGTGTGTGTGTGTGTGTTTTCTGATTAAAGAGTAATATGTACATAAAGATTCAGAACTGCCATCCTGAACACTCTGGGATTGGGTTAACCCTCAGAAGAACCACTTGGAGCTTCCCCTTCAAGGAGCAGCACTTGTCAGGGCCCATTGCCAGAGGAAGCCTGTCTCTGGGTAAAATCCCAGCCTTGTCCTCCAAACTCACCTTAACCCTTGCATCCATACCCTGTTGATTTCAACCATGACTTATTAACTACCAGCAGGCCTGCTGGGGTTCCTCCTGCAGCCCATTATCCATGGTCCTGCTTTAGCCAACTGGTCAATCCCTGCCATGACTCTAGCCCCCTTCCCCAGCCTAGTTCTTGTTTGTTCTGAACACATATGAGCCATGCTCCTTACCTGTGGACCCAACCAACCCCTCAGCCCTTTTTATGAAACCTTGTCTATCAGCCCAGAGCGCCTCCCCTTGACCCATCAAGAGAATGCAAGAGCCCAGACAGACCCCATCTTCCTTGATTAGCCTCCCCCTTCCCTGGAAATAATGAGAGGAGAGGTCACCACACAGGGTCCCACCTGGTTTGTTTTTATTTTTCACTGGCCTATTTTACAACATATTAAATTATGTGAACCACATCAAATTTTTGTTGGAAGTGTCCAAGGGAATAATAGATATGAGCATAAACAGTGCATTTACAATGCCAGAATTTGCCAGAAGAGACCAAATAATGTGAGATACAAGCTATATGCTATAGCCCAAAGTGAGTCCTTTGAGATAAGGGTTTGTCTTTCTTTTTTTTTTTTTTTAATTTAAATTCAATTAGCCAACACTTAGTACACCTCCAGTTTTTGATGTAGTGTTCAATGATTCATCAACTGCGTACAACACCCAGTGCTCATCACATCACATCACGTACCCTCCTTTGTGCCCATTACCCAGTTACCCCATCCCCCTACCCACCTCCCTTTCCACAACCCTCAGTTTATTTCCCGGAGTCAAGAGTTTTTCATGCTTCTTCTCCCTCTCTGATTTCTTTGAGATAAGGGTTTTTTTAATGTGTAAAATCAGATCCTTAAAAGATCTGATTAGAGAGAGAGCTATACAAGAAGTGACTATAGATGTGTGTGTGTGTGTGTGTGTGTGTGTGTGTGTGTGTGTGTTTGGAGGAGATTGATATATATGGTGGATGCTCACTATTTTCTTTTTCTTTTTCTTTTTCTTTTTTTTTTTTTGGCTGTCCATCTTCCTATCCCCTTTTGGGAGGATTTCCCTACCCTGATGTTTTGTGTTGTAGAACCCAGTGCCCTCCCCCCTCATACAGAAGCTGAGAGAGGGAACTTGTGAGTTCTGGCAGCGTGGGCTCATAACCTCCACATACCCAACCAGCTGCCCCTCTGTGGGACATGGAGTCTCTTGATCATGGCGTAGGCTGCAGGGACCCACAGAAATATGTTTCTCAGCAGAAGTGACAGTGACAGCAGGAGGAGGCAATGCCTACACCACCACTAGTATCCACAGCATGTCTTGGACAAGTTCTTCCCAAGACCTGCCCTTGATGTTGCTTACTGTTCCTTGTAACCCTGAAGCTGCTCTAGTTTCTGCATTTCCCCAAGCCTCACTCTCCTGCCTTCCTGGTTATTCTGTGAACATCCCTAAAACCCTCCCAACAAATGTCTTTTCTGCTACAGTTAATCCAGAGTTAATCTTGGTTGTTCATGCTCAAGAATTCTGGATCATACAATACGGGGGAGGTGAATTAACCCTCAATTCTCAATGGCACAGCTAAGTCACTGGCCTTAGGAAAAAAAAATTAAAATGCAAACAAATAAAAAGCCAGAGACATGCCTATATGATCAATGCATTCCAAGGAGATGAGAGGAGTTGTGGACACCGAAGGCTGTTCATCCTCAGATCTGCATGACCACAAAGATAAAATTAATTGAATGAATGCGTGAATGAGTGAAATCGTTCTTCAGAGCAATTTAACTCATCTTTGAGTTTCCTGCCCAGGTAAAGAACTGGAGTTGGAAATGACTGTACCTACTGCTGTGAATTTTATGATACCATTTACCCAAGAGCTTCAGAGTCTTTCTTGGCACCACGAATACACCATCTGATCACTGTCTGGAGATGCAGGAGAGAACTGGATTCTAGAAGTCCTGATTTCCTTCAGCTCTGCTTCCTTCTCATCTTCTGGAAGAGTGACATCAGAAAAGGGATCAGAGGCAGCAACAGACCCTATCTGGGAAGCAGACGAAGGCAGAAGAGAGATGGATTTGCCTCTGGTTACTTGAATCCCTGTGACTACCCAGCACTGAGTTTATGTCATATTCATGGATCAATCCTGAAACAGGCTTCCGTACTACTGGGAAGCTCCGGAGCTGGATGCTAATTCCCAAATATGACTGAACATGTTGCAGAAGGAACATGAGATCATCTGCAATACACCATCTGGAGGCCCTGTGGAATGCAAATTCTTCTTTGAGACCTGGTGACCAGGTGAGCAGACTCCTTGCAGGGACCTTGTCCCAGCAGCAGCCCCGCCTAGCTAACATCATTTTGGGGACAACACCCCATTTTATTCACAGGGGACAATTTACACACCCTCCTTTTTGTATGTGTTGGTTTGGTTTGTTCTGTTTCAGTGATCTTGTAATGAGCATATTTCTAAGTGTTCTAGATCACACTTTCTCTAAAATCTAAGCCAAGACAGGCAGGACTTCCAGAGGATAAGAAGGCATTTCCTCTTCTGGAAAATGAAGGTGTGGTGGACTAAAGAATTTCTCCATAAATTCCTCCAGGAAGGCCTGGGAAGAGCTGTTCATCAGCTTTGAGGAGTTTTAAAGGCACAGGCTGCTTCTCCTGCTTCCCAGATAAAAAGCCACGCACACCTTTGTAGAGGGAAGACCTGAGGGCATGTGGGATCAGTGTTAGAAATCAGTAGGGAACAGGCTTGATCTTGACAGTAAGGGTGTGGGGGAGTATCCTTAACTAATTCTGAGTCACCAGGAGACCGATTTTCCAGCAGGGGAGGCTTGAACGAGGTAGGAACACCCAGTTCATGCTGCTTCTGCTTGGGAACATTTAAGAGGGCAATCTGATGGATTTTGCTGCATGGCGTCGTTCTCCTTGTGAACAGGCACCCCTCAGATCAGTGTCCTCAAGGAACTGCTTTGCTTGGATCTGATCGAGAGATAAATATACTTGTATTTAACATAAAAATTGGAGAACTTTCATCTTCAACTACTCGTATTTCAGTCTCTTGCTCTTTCTCACGGGGGCTGGGAGAACAAGAGTCAAATTCACGTAGTTGCCCACTTCAGAGAAAATCATGGCTCATCTTTAGGTTATAGTGTTCTGGCACAGGTGGTGATGCTCAGATGGAACTTACTTAGGGTACCGTCTGGTCTTCATGGTGCCATATTCTCTAAGGATCTCCCAAGTCTTATTTTAACAGCAGAAGCCTATTTCCTCTGTGGACCAAAAGTCTGAGATGCAGAGAAGGATGGGTCCTGAGGAGTCTTAGTTCCTTAAGGTCTGCTTTCTTCAAACTTTAGGGAGGATAGTCATCGGAGGAGGGATGGGGAGGGAGAGAGTGTTGTTGAGAAGATGAGCAGGGAATCCCCCATTAGGAGTCTGTTTACGTACGTGGTGGCCCAAACTCACAGAGATCTGGGTAGAGACAAGGGTGAAATAAGACTGTGTTTTGGAAACTGTGGTAAGCAGGAGGCAATGAGTCAGTGCTTACTATCCCCAGAAAGTGATATTGCTCACTGGGGAGGCTTTGGGGTAAAGCCTCTACATGTATCTGGAGGTGGAGTTGGAAAAGCAGACGGGCACCCGGGAATTTGGAGGGAAAGGTGTGTGGTGGGGGAGAGACTGTGAATGAACAAAACGGGATGGGGGGGGAACCACATTGGGGAAATAGTACTGAAAATGGGTCCCCGCGGTGGAAAGAGCTGTCAAAACAGAAGCAGAACTGTTGTGTTGTATTGATAGTGAAGGGAGATTTGCAGGCTGTGTGGGAAACCCACAGGCATTTATTTCATTTTCTTCATGCTTCTAATTTTAATTTCTTTTCAATCCGACATATGTGGAATAATTGTGGTTTAGAGCAATGTAGTCTTGGGAACCTCAGGGCTATACTTAATGTCCAAGTTTAGGGTTCAGCCAAACATAGCATACCTGGAAACAGTCTTTTATTTAGCAGTAGCTAAAATAGAAGCTGACTCACAGAAGGGACAGAAACACATCGGGTGCCTGTCTCACGCCTCCTTAGACCCCGAGCTGTTGAAGAGCCCGGACTTTGCCTGCTCAGACCTTGCAGTCTCCTCTCCATTGATATCCAACCACCTTGGCCAGCAACAATGCCCCACACACTGGTCCTCCTCTAGTCATTGTCCCAGCTATGGGTGACTGCATGTCAATGAATGACTTGCAGAGGTGAGCTACAGGGCATTCCAGCAATGAACATGTCAGCGGCTCCACTTACTGTTCTAAACATGGATGACGGAGTAGAGCTCAGTTTTGAAATATCCACTTTGCCTAAATTGGATTTCACCTGTGCTCAAAGGGAAGAGGGAAGAAGAATCCATCTCGTTTGGAAAAAGACATGCCCCCTTTTCCCACCTTGTAGTCATCAACTACAGTCACCATGCACTCTATCTACCCCCAGGCCCTAGCCTTGGAACAGAGGAAGGAATAGGTTAGGACGGAGGGTACCAATCCCTATCTCAGTGGCTCAGAGACCATTAAAACTAGTGGGATGGATTTACATCTGTAAGCAGTGGTAGTTCATCCCTTGTTTCCCACACATTCTTGCTGTCGTAGACAAGACTATGAGGATGCTCAGGTGCAAAGTGTGCCTGCATCAGGGGAAATCAAGATGATCCCTTGGGGACAAGAAGAAACTACTAGAGCCTCTATTATATTTATTTAAAATTTTCTACCTGTGTATGTCTGGTACAATGTGTATATTATTAAATTTATTCTATCTAACCATCTATCTGTCTGTTATCTATGTCATCTGCCTTCCAGTTCTCCATCCGATCAGGATGCACCTTGAGCAGCATTTTGGAAGAACACATTCCTGGGACATTCTATTTCAGTAGGTTTCAGGGGAGGCCAAGGAAACTGTAGTTTTCTGACTCATTTATCTTCATTAAGGAACCTTTTCTTAAATGTCACCTTACACGAGATCCAAACATGTACCGCAGATAGGGATGGGACCCCGTCTTCTGAAGGAGGCTGGAGGCAAGGGCAGAGGAAGGCCCAGCCTTCCTTTTACTCCATCTTCTCTCTGCTCTCCTTGATCTGCATAAACTCTCACTTGGAAACCACCATGGGAGCTTCTGAAAGATGAATCTTTGGAGGTCTGGTGTTCCATGTTTGAAACTGAACTAACAGGGTTTGATGTGGGAGATCATTCCCACCGACTGAGTCCCTCTTAGTCTGTTCTTCATGCCGTGTGCTAAACACCCCCTCCAAGGCCAGGCTAAGTAAAGGGACAGACACTTAGAATAGACTCCCTCCCAAGGAGCTTTCCCTAGGCCGCTTCCCACCATCCCATGACCACTTTGTCTTTCTTAGTACAGGGACTTCCCTTGAGTAAGCAGTCAGGACTCACAGACTCACGAGTGTTCACATTCATTGCAGAGGATGACCAGCTTATTGCCGCGAACATTTCTCTGATCTTCCTTCAGGTTTGCAGTGAGCTCCCTCTGCAGAGGAGATTCTGCTGAAACAAAACGCAGTCCCATATCCTAGGGGCATCTCACCTTTTAAGCTGATTCAAATATGCTTACGTATGGTTATGATTTCCTTTCTAATTTTGCTGGTGTAGAGATGGCCTATTTCCCAAGGGGAGTTCACACTGTCATTTATAGAGTTATACTGTCTTCATGAATAACTGTGAGAGGCAGAAATTGCCTCACAGAATTAGGGGGAAAGGTAGGGTTTGGCAGATACAGACAGGCTACCCTGGTCCCCTTTCAAGAAAGGGCCCCCTGCCCAGCTACTAGGAAGGTAGCTAGCTCACAGCCTCCTCTGTGAGCCACCTTTGAGCCAAAGCCACACTCTGTGCCCCAGTCAATAAATGATCAGGACCATGGAAAAGAGACCTGGCCATTTCTGCCAGATGACATCTTGGATCCCACAGGTGATCTTGCCCTGGAGCAACCTTTTGGGCCAACAGAGACAGTATCCCAATCAGGTGGCTTTCTCACGACCATTCCTGCTTCCTCACACTTTCCCACGGGTGCTGCTTCCTCACCCCCGCCCAAACCTTATGCACTCCTAATTCTGTTTTAGCATCTTCTTCCTAGAGAACTGGAGACTGGGGGTGGGGAATGGTGAAGAAAATAAGAACCAAATACAAATTACAACATTTCCTTAGCTTCCTTAAGTCTACAGCTCCCAGCCCCTGCACGGGAATAGCCCCAGGGGAGCCTCAGAGTTATGGCCAGGAGTCAGCAAATACACATACGTGCCTGGGGCCTAAATACATCATATGTTTAAATATTCTTAATAGTATATGTGCTATTTTTCAAATACATGAATAACAATACACTAAAACTTACTGTTTTAAATAGTACATTTTTAGATCACTGGACACACACACACATTGAGGGAAGGAAACTTTTGGCACTGCAGAGGAGTCCTCGTGAAAAGGGCTGAGAAATACTGTTTTAGATGATGTGGCCCTATCCACTGGGAAGTTCTCACATAACTTCTAAGTAAACTTGGAGAAAATCTGCCTGATGTTTCAGTTGAGCAGCTCTAGTTTGACAAATATAGATAGCTGAGGGGTGTGAGCATGACCAGTTCTAAAGGGGACCGGGATATCGTGTGGCCTTCGGATACAATTTTAAGCCTCCTAAAACTGTGCTTCTGTACCGTCAACCTGGGATCTTGATCCTGCTGCTTACAGAGACAACCAGGCAAAAAGTATTTGGCTTGGGTTATACATTTCTGTTTGTTTTGGGAGAGATCACCATGCCTTAACATACCATGGTTATCTTTAGAAGACAGGTTCAGTGTGACTATGGATTGCCATTCGGGTAAAACCTTACATCTGCAAAAGACCAGCCATCCTATCCTACACTGAATATGGAGACTCATTCTGTGAAAGGAGACTAGCTTGCTCAAAATCACACAGGTAAGTGACGCACATCTTTTTTTTTTTTTTTTTAAGATTTTATTTATTTATTGACAGAGAGAGAGAGAGATCACAAGTAGGCAGAGAGACAGGCAGAGAGAGAGGGGAAGCAGGCTCACCGCTGAGCAGAGAGCCTGATGCGGGACTCGATCCCAGAACCCTGAGATCATGACCTGAGCCGAAGGCAGAGGCTTAACCCACTGAGCCACCCAGGCACCCCGCACATCTTTTTTTTTTCAAGATTTATTTATATTAGAGAGAGAGTGTGTGTGTGGGAGCAAGCCAGGGGAGGGGCAGAGGGAGAGAGAGAATCCTGAAGCAGACTCCCCACTGAACGTGGAGGCTGACATAGGTCTCAATCCCAGGATCCCGAGATCATGACCTGAGCCAAAATCAAGAGTTAGCCACTTAACCGACTGAGCCACCCAGGTGCCCCAACACCTTTCTTAACGGTAGATGGGAGGCAAACTATGGATTGTGATTTGAAAGTGGTCAAGAGTTACCAGCTGTAACAGTCAGGATATGCTGGGCTTTGTAGCTATAACAGATATCACAAAGATATTAGTAGATTAACATGAAGGAAGATTATTCCTTTCACCCAAAATCCATTGTAGGTCTGGATGGTTCTCTGGGACATCACATGGTGCCTCAGGGAACCAGTCTGCTTTACTCTCATGACACCTCCATTTCAACGAATGACTCACGGTTCCTGCAGCAGAGGGAGAGCATGCTGGAAGGTCTCTCACTGAGAATTCAATGCCTTAGTCCATATGTAGAGGCTGCTGTCACATGACCCTGTCTGAAAGGCCAGGAGGGTTGCATAAAAGCAAGCACCAAAGAGCACTACCGCACCAGCCTCCCAGAATGCCAGAAAATTCCATTAGTTAGTATTTGGGTAAATTTCAAAAGTTCCCGAAGAGTCTCGTTTAAGTTACTATCACCCAATAGCAGATAAATCATGAATTAGCTTATCAGCCTTGGTTTAGTCACTAGTACTTTGAAGGAATGAACAGCTAGGGGGGAAACACACTTTAAGATCCCTTCTTATAAAAACCAGGCCAGGGACTGGCCAGGCAGGACAGGATTCTGTGGAAGACACTGGAGAGGCCCTGGTTCTGGGGAGGAATGGTAGTTGAGAGCTGTGAGTGTCTGAAGAAGACTTTCCAAGAGAAGAAGCAGCACTGAGAGACAGTAGAGCTGCTGATGACCAATTCTCTTGCACTCATCATTTTGCCCTAGGTTGCCTATGTGAGACACCTTTCCAACATCTGTGGGTGTCATCTGAATGATACCAAGTCTTATCAAACCTTTGATCTTATTTTATTCGTAAGAGGTTGTCTGACCTGCCCTCCCTCCCTGGCCTCTGAACACTGCTTTGAAAAGAACATGTTACTAGCCTAGGCTGTTGGGTTTCTGTCACATTTGGGTGTTGGCCGGGCTGTGCAGACCAACATGGCAGAGACACACACTGCAGAAGGAAGTCAAGTTTAGTTTCAGCACGAACTGATTAGATCCTTGACATTTTCCAGGCTACTACTTCTGTTGGCCTGGCACACACAGGCTGAGGTAAACAGCCAAGGCTGGGACATTTGTTAGCATTTTTTGAGCTGAGTGTTTACCCAAATCCTGTAAGCCATCTGGGTCTAAGGGATGGACTTGGACATCTCCTTTAAGTTCTTGCACCTTTTCACTCTGAGCTGAAAATATTTGTGAAGAGCCACTTCTGCCCATAGTGGATATGGGATGTTTACCCTCAGACTAAAAAGTGTTACAAATGGGAGTCAGATTAGAACAGAACAAAGCCCAAGGGTCTGGCCAATTGACTCTATTAGATTTTTTTTCCTTTAAAAATGGACTAACAGGCATGTGACTTTCTAGTCCAGGGCGTGACTTTGGAGTCAGACTGCCTGAGTCCCTAGGCTGACTCAACCGCTTACCGGCTATGTGGTTGTAGGCAGATTACTTAATCTTCCTGAGCTCCACTTCCTTTATCTTGAAAATAAGGACAGTTGCATCTACTTCAATAAATTTGAAGCCCATAGGGAACACTCAGTAAATATGAGCTGCTCTTGTTTCTGTTGTGCTGTAAAGAGATTCTGGGAGAGAAGTCTGATACTCAACAGCTATGACCATCGTTGTTACTGTCAGTAATAATCCTACAAGATTGAACGTGACATATCAGCACATTCCATACTTCAGTTTCCATATCCATAAAATGGGACCAAGGTTGCTGGCTTTTCCTACCTTATGGGATTTTGAGATGCATCTGATGAATAAGAGATGCCTTGAAACACGAATATATCCTGTGGGGGTGGGAGATCTTGTCCAGGCTGGGCACAGGAATAGCAGCAGTAGCCATGGTGGTGGGAGGGGGTCATTGCCCATCCCACGCCACTTACGTGAATGTTGCCTCTGCCTGTATGGTGATAGAGGAGCCAGATTCTCTTGGGATGTGTGGGGCTAGTTCTTTCTGCGTTGCCTTGTGACAGAACCCCATGTGGTTGAGAGCACTGCTTTTTGATGTTCACCACCTCTCTCCTGGAGTCTGAAGTGCTTCTGCTAGAGGTGGTTAATCACTGAGGTGAATGCCAGAGCCTGCTTTCCAGCTCAAGGACCATAGGAAGAGCAAAGCCAGGTCCTACAGCAGCAATATGAGAGACACAGGGGATGCGCAGACCCTCCCACCCTCTCCTATCTGAACAATCCTTTTGAGATGAGTTGCTGGGCTGCCCCTCGTTAGGAAATAGCAAGAAGCTTGCATTTGTAGAAAAAGGAAGTGGGAAAAATCACCGATGCTTTCATGCTTTCAGCATGTCACAGCTCCTGTTTAAGGGAGAGGATTCATTTTCCTCTAAGTTGAGAATATTTGGGATGGGGTGTTGGGGTGGAGGAAGTAGAGGGAGAAATTGAACTGTCCAGAGCCAGACAGAGATTTGCATATATAGTAAAATATTTGAGGTTCTCATCTGAGGGAGAGTTCTTTCATTCCAAGCATAGAAAAACCGACTTTGGCTAATTTAATCAAAAATAAATTAAAAGATACACACACATAGATATCATACCATATGCACACATGCATGTTAGAAGGCCACAGAGGAGCTCATGGAGTCAAATAAAAAGCTGAGAACTCTGGCTTCATACAGGACAGGAAGCTAGGAAACTTAGGTTGGAGAAATGAATGGACTCCCCATTAGCCAGAGGTCCCTTATGTCCTCTTCCCTGGGGAGAGTTAATCGGCCTCGCTTGGTGCCATGCCAACTACTTGACCCGCAGGAGGTGAGACAGCTTGCTTCGGGCTTTGTCAGGAGGGTGAACAGAATGTTGAACAGGCCACAGAGCAGATGTCTACTACAGTCTCTGCTTTGTATCATCAGCTTCGTCACTGTAATTAGTTCCCCAAGGCTGCCTGGATTTGCATTCGTCCAAACGGAGTCAACGTGTTTCTGTTTCATAGCATCCTTGATAAAACTCACCCATGTAAAAAGTGGATGACAGTCTTCTCACCCAAGACGAGATCTCTGCCTTGTCTCTCCAGTCCACCTAGAGAGCCAGTGCTCAGTCCTTCCTGTAGAGGGCTACCCACCTCGCCTTGCTTTCTCTTTAATAGCTCCCTGCTCTGGATCACAGAAGTTTGGGCCTTGAGGGCCCCAGTTGTGCCACCTAACCGTTGTTTAAAACAGCAAACTAAAAATAAGTGTCCCCAGGACTGCTCATGTTGGCAATGACGGTTGGGCTGCCACCTCACCACAAAGACACTTGTCATTTGGGGGTTTGGAAAAGGGAAACACTTAAGTGCTAGTTTATCAGCCAAAAGAAGCTACAATGACAAAACACACACATACACACACACACACACACACCACCCGTCCCACCCACAGACTTCTGGTCAGAGTATCAGCTTGCAGGGGAAAGTTTAGACTGTTATAAATTAAAGACATAGAGATGTTGCTTTATTTACACACTTGGGGGAGGGGGGGTGAGGGTATGATGTGAGACCACAGCTGCTGCCTTTTGGAAGTTTCCAGGGAAACTAAAAGAGAAAAAACTGTTGTTTTTTTTTTTAAGTGTTAGAACATTTGCAAAATACAGAAGAACAAAGAAGAAAAAGTCTGCAACTAATATAGCACTAATGTGCTATGTTAATATTTCACCATGTCTCCAATCCTGGCTTTTCGATGAGGAGGAACGTCAATGGCATGGTGCCGACCGTGACTCCTTTCCTGTCCTATCTGCTCGCACAGAGGGAACGGGGATGCCCCAAATGAAGTAAAAGTGTCAGAGGGACAGCTACCATGATGACAGGTCTTTATGCATGCCGTTCAAGTGTGTCCTTTATGCACTTAGTTGTAATGTGAGGCATTCCCCGTGTTTTGGAATTTCTTCACCAGTGTCATTGACATGCCTTTATAATATCTCGTCAGATGGCTGATCCACAACTGAAGCAGGCCCGGCCGTGGACATGAAGTATTACAGGGAACGCTGTGAAAGAACTCTTTGTGCATAAACCAGAGCACCGCCTGTCGAAGCAGAGTCCGGCCAAGCCACCTGCTGGGTGTGAGGTCTCCGTACTGTCCCCTGCTTTCTCTGGTAAAAAGCAGTTCTTAATTGAACAAAGTCTAATGATGCATTTCATAGGGTGTTTCAACCCAATTTTTCTTCACTCTTTTTCCTCTTCTCAGGTGTCTGGTAGTTATTTCTGGGATTGTTAGCAGGCATGCCAGAAAATTAAAAGGAGGACAACCTTTGTTTTAGGTACTTCTTGCTAAGTCATAGAAAAACATGTGATGCGGGACTTTAAGAGCTGGGGTGAGATTGATGTAAGAAAATCAGACAAGTCTAGATATTGCCTTTAACAATATACTAAGTACTCTTGTATTTTCTCAAAACAGTTTACGGTGCTATTGTTTTTACCTGTTTCCGTTAGGCACAAAGTAATTGTGTATGTGACAATAGCAGTAATAACTCATATTTAAGGCAGAGAAAAGAATTTACAAGCCCCCATTCTTTTTCCGCTAAAAACATCTGACCTTCCTCTCTTAGGAGCTCCTGGGGCCCAGATGGTGAGGTCATTCCTCTTTCCTACTTCATTTAGCTAATCACCTATGCCTGCATTTTTTGAGTATCTGCTAGAACGGTGATCAAAGCAGTAGCAAGAATTAGTGTTAATGGAGTGCTTACTCTATGCCAGGTGCTGGTCTGAGTCTTCGGGTGGATGGACTGATACATTTAATCTTAGCAGAGGGAGGATGTCTAATGCAGATCCCATGGGACATTCTGGGGAGGTGACAGTCACAGGAAGAGTGGGAGGAGACCATCCTGGCATGGGTGACGGGCCCCAAGTATGGAGGAGCATGGCGTCTTCTGCTCTGGCTGCGGGTTAGTTAGAGAGCAGGAACATGGTGTCCAATCCAGTGGAAAGCATATGGAGCGAGAGAGGGACAAGAGCAAATCCTTATCTTAAGAAGACTATGTACATTTTCGACGTGGAGGTAGATTGCAGGTGAAGTGGGGTGTGTTCAGAGGGCGCTGTTGAGGAAATGGATGGTGGTAGCCTGGACTCCACGGGCTGCTGGTGGATATGGACACGAGCAGGTGGACTCAGGATGCACTTTGCAGATAGAATTGACAGAAGGTAGGACAAGGGAGTCACAAAGGCCAAGTGCTTGGTTTCCTATCTGAGTGTGTAGGGCTAATGGCGGCGCCGTATTCTATGATGTGAAAACCTGGGGGAGTAACTGATTCATGGGCAGGGAAATGGAAGGTTTTATTCTTACCTTCATTTGCCAAAATTGACACAGTGGCCAAAAATAACACAAAAGTAGAAGCTTTAACTTTTTAGTCATTTTTGTATAGCAAGAGGAGACCAGACAGAACTAGGACTGGGTGCAGACAGACCTAGCTAGGACTGCCCTTTGCAACTTGTGGGGCTTCCAGCAAACTCTTCAACCACTCACCACTGGATGCCTCAATTTTCTCATCTCTAAAAAGGGAATGAATATCCTCTGTCCCACACAGCTGTTGATGCAATGTAGGTACCACTCCTAGCCCAGTTTCTGGCATATAGTAATGCCACATATATGTTAGTTGTAGTTCTTTGAAATAACCTCCACAAGAACATGCTGCAATATGCAATATAGTCTTCCTTGTGGGCATCCTGTACATGCCTTAGCCTGGGTGACAGGTTATGATCTGGATAAAAAGCACCTGGAAGGCAGTGGTGCCCCCAGATGTCTCCTTTACTCACTGTCTGAAGTCCCACATCTAAATATTTCATTGCTTTGGCAGAAGGCTTTTTTCCTTACTGATATACCCAACCTAATTTATTATTATTATTTGTTATTATTTTTTAATCTTTATTTTAAGTAGGCTCTATGCCCAATGTGGTACTTGAACTCATGACCCTGAGATCAAGAGTCACATGCTATACGGACGGAGCCTGCCAGGCACCCCATCCTTCACAGAAATACCAATGGCCTTGAAAAAGAGAATTATTCAAAGCATATTTGTTAATAATAGACAGTCATCATAATATGGTGATTAAGAACATAGATTCTGGAACCAGGCTGCCTAGGTTCAAATCTCATTTTTGTCACTTACGAGCTTTGTGAACTTGGGCAAGTTACTGGACTTCTTTGTATCCAAGTTCCCTCATCTGTGAAATTGGGACATTAATGATTCCTACCTTAGGGAGTCCCTAAGAGTTTTAAAGGAGCTAATACATACAAAACAATGTCTGAAAAATAAGAACCGCTATATAAGTATGTGCTGAATAAAATAGAAAAAGTTAAGGTGGCAAAACAGATGACTTTGAGAAGGCGAGAGCAAGGCAGGGCAGGGCAGGGCGAAGGGGTGCTGGGTCTCTGAGAAACCCAGAGTATGACAGTGTAGGCAGTCATGGTAGGAGCAGACAGCAGACTTTTGTGCTTCTGTTTTGTCTTGTCAGGCCCCCGAAGAGAAAATCCCAGCATGGCCCCAGTCCCAACGAGGAGGGCGCACTTTTCCCCTCCTTAGAAGCAGCCTTTCATCCAAGTGGGCTCAGGCGAGGTACCATGCTGTTGCCATCCACAGAGCTCTCTACCTGGAATCTAGACAGGACTTGGCAAGACGTCCTCTACCCACTTGATTTGGCTTGAGTGCATGATTTCCTATGGCTTATCAAGGTCCTGATGGAAATCTGGCCCCAAGACTACTCCTCCAAAGCCTCAAGCGATAGTCATCATTTCTGATGGTGTTTAAAATGGACTGGAGAGGCCAGGAAACGTGAAAGTTTCCTTTCTTGTCAGCCTCTCTTAAAGGAAAATGCTTGGTAGGCTGTTCTATCTAGATGACAGTAGGCTTTTATCATTAATCTCCAACTGAGCCAAACTTGGGACAGAACCTTTTTAGAAGAATAGGGCAGGAAAAAAGTGGGCTAGTGAATCTGCAGACTCTAGCAGAATCTAAGGAGTACCCCTCGATTTTCCCAAGTGCAGTGAGAATGTGGAGAAACGAGATCACTCATACACTCAAACAAGTGTCTAATGGTATGGCCACTCTGGAAGGCAGCTTGGCGGGTTCTTAAGAAAGAGATAGGCAACTGCCATACACCCCCCCCCCCCAGCAATTGCACTCTTGCCCATTTATCCCCATGAAATGACAAATTAACTTTCACACAAAAACCTGTACTCCAATGTTTATAGCATTTTTATTGGTTATATCCCCAATTGGAAACCACCCAGATGTACTTAAGTGGGTGAATGGTTAAACAAATTTTGGTGTAGCCACACCATGGAATATTACTTAGCACCAAAAAAGGGAAGAAGAGCAGGCATGCCTCAAAGTGAGTCAAATGAATATTTTGGCTTCCCAGTGCATATAAAAGTAATGTTTATAGTACACTATAGTTTATTAAATGTGCAGTAGCATTATGTCTGAAAAAACAATCTATATCCCTTAATGACAAGATAATGTATTGCTAAAAAAGATGCTAATTATCACCTGAGCTTTCAGCAAGTCATAATCTTTTTGCTGGTGGAGGAGGCCTTGCTGCTGACTGATCAAGATGGGGGTTGTTGAAGGTTGAGGTGGCAATTTCTTTAAGAAAATAATGAAGCATTTTACTGCGTCCATTGACTGTTCTTTCAGAAACAATTTCTCTCTAGCACGTGATGCTGTCTAATAGGATTTTCCCCACAGCTGAACTTCTTTAAAGCTCTGCCACTGCCTTGTCAACTGAGTTTATGTAACATTCTACATGCTGTGTTATCATTTCAACAATCTCCACAGCATCTTCCCTGGGAGTGGGTTCCATCTCAAGACCTTTGTTCATGCATACAAAGGAACTTCTCATCCATTCAAGTTTTATACTGAGACTGCAGCAATTCAATGGGGCAATAATGAGAAAGATTGAAGGAGTGTGAGAGTTACCACAGTGTGCCACAGAGACATGAAGTGAGCAAACACTGTTGGAACAGTGGCGCCGACAGACTGGCTCAAGGCAGGATTGTCACAAGCCTGTAGTAATAATAATAATATTGCTAATGATAATAAATGAGATATGCCTATATTGACACAAGCAACAACCTAGATGAATTTCCAGAGAAGCATCTGAGTGAAAAATCCAATCCCCAAAAGTTGCATATGGTGTGATTCTATTTACATCATATCCTTGAAATAACAAAATAGTAGAAACGAGGAACAGGTTAGGAGCTGCCAGGGGTTAAAGAAGTGGTTGAAGCAAGATACAAGTAGTAGTATATTTTTAAAAATATAATACAAAGAATCCTTACAGTGTTGGAAATCTTCTGTGTCTTAACTTTATCAGGGTTACTATCCGGGTTGCGATATTATGCCATAGTTTTTGCGAGGTGTACCCCTGGAAGAAACTGAGTAAGAGTGTAAGGGAACTCTGTTTCCTTTCTTAAAACTGGATGTGGATCTATGATTATCTTCAAATAAAAGTTTAATTTAAAACAAAAGGAGACAGGAGAAAGATGGTTAACTATCCCCAGACTCACCTTGAACTCTAGCAAGACCTAAATAATGCTCTTCAATTTTCCCAAGTTCCCTGCTTCAAGGAATTTCTAGTCATAGGAAGCCTTAACCGGATGAGAAGTCAGGCAGATGGATGTGTTCCTTGCCACACAGTGAAGTCTTCAGTTCACCTACTATTTATTAGGACATTCACTCATTAGATGAGCATTTATGATGCCCCTCTTAGGTACCCAGGACTGTACTTGGTGCTGTGAATACAGGGAGACAGATACTAGACTCTGTCTGACCTGAATGGAGCTCCATCAGAAGGGGATCATTTCATCGAGTGCTGCTAAAGATGCAGTAGAAAGGGTAATGCAGACAGTGTTAAGGGAGTGAGACTCTTTTGATAGGAAAGTCGGGAAAAGCCTTTCCTAGTGAGTGTTTTTATGAGAGCTAAATGATGGAACAGAACCCTAGAGCTGGGGAGAAGAGCAGTGCTGTATTACTTCTAGAAAGGTCATTCTTGCAGTGTAAAAAATACATTGAAAGGAAGCAAGAATAGAAGTGAAGTGACCACTTCACAGGTCATTTTGGCGATGGTTTCCTCATAAGGTTTAGCAAAGGAGACAATGGCACCACGCTTTCTGGGAGGAGAAAGCCTGTGAGGAAGGAGGCACTAGGTTTGGTTGGAAGAAAGAAATTAAGAGTTCTGTTTGGTTATGCTCATCTTTGTATATCTGATGTGGTACATTGGGCCACAAACATTGTGCAGCCTCCTTTTCCTTAATCCCAGCTGGTGCTCCATTAGCTCTGTGTCTCTCACCCACATCCAGACTTGAATGACGTATCACCCTGCAAGATGTCTTCCTGCGTGCCAGCCAGGGTTTAGGTTATGCATATCGAAAGTATGGAGCTAGCAACCTGAAGGTGAACCGTGAACTAGGGGAAATGGGAGCTAAAAAGGAACCAGTCAAACTCTCCATTTTTCCCTCTCCTATGGACTACTCAAGGGTAAAATATCTTCAGACACCTCTTCCAGAGAAGGACCATATGCTGAGTGAACACAAATTCTGAGTGACCTGCGGGGTGTCTTGGCAGCATTCTGAGGTGGAAGTGAGGATGGTAACACAGCCCATCACATCATACCACACCTTTGTCTTTTTCTCTTTTTTTCTCCTACACTCAATACCCAAGGACTTGCACCTCTCAATTAAACTGTCAGAATCTTAATCCTTCCCTTGGGCTCTGTTTTATGAGGGACTCAATTAAGACAACATCGAAGTGGAGATGTCAGCTAAGAAGTTAAAAGTCTAGAACTCAGGAAGGAAGTTAGGATTGGAACGACTAACTTGGGAAACATCAGAAGTACATAGCATTTGGGAGCATAGGAGTAATGCAGTCACATTGAGAGAGTGTGTGGATAGAAGTATGTGTCAAAGAGCAAACCTGAGGCACTCTGAAGCCTAATGTTCAGCGGCGGCGGGAGGAGGTGCTCCAGCTGAGGAGAACTGAGAAAGAATAGTCAATGAGGTAGAAGAAAATTCGAAGAGGTGTGGCAAATCAAAGCAAAAGGGGAGAACATCGAAAGAAAAATGGAAATAATTGAGTGGGTCAAAACTAGCTGAGAGGTCTAGTAGTGTGTGTGAGAGAGGAGACCACTGGGTTAGGAGCCATAGAAGAGGCAGGTGGCTTGAGGAGAGCCATTTCTGTGAGGAAGTAGGACTGGAGTGGGTTGAGGAGACAGAGGGAGATGAGGAAGTGGAAATAGCTAACATCATAGACAAGTCTTTGAAGAAATTTAAATGGAAATGGGGAAGAAGTAAAGTGGGTAACAGCCCGGCAGTCTGCTTGCTGGGCGCTAGAGCTGGAACTGTGGGTGTGGGAGAAGCATTGTGACTGGGATGCCAGAGACCTAAGTTCTAGTCCTTTCACTGCCATTAACCAGCTAAGGAGGCCCTAAGTAAATCAGTTCCCTCCCTGGGCATTAATGTTCTCAGTTTGTCAAATTAAATATCTCTTGGATTCCTTCTAGCTCAGAAAAACTATGTCCTGTGGAGACATTGAAGCTGACAGAGAAGGAACAGTAAGTGGGAGAAGTAGAATCCTTGAGATGATGGTGAGAGGAAGGATTGACTAAGATGATGCATGCAAAGCACTTAGCACAATGTCTGACATAATAGGAAGAACATTTATTATTAGAAGTAACAGAGCAGTATTAATAGCAGAAACTTGCAGAACAGTGTGCTGCACTGCTCCACTAGACACACAAGAAAGTGCCATTTGGATTTAAAAAGAAGGGTGGGGGGGAGGAGAAGTAAGGATGGACCAGACTGTGCCTGGCATGGCAGTGAAGATCACACTAGAAGCAACTTGTGGAATGAAGTGTGCGACAGATTTTAGGATGGCAGCTCAGAGCTGGTAGCTTGGGCTATGGGAGGCTCCACCAAAATGGAAAGACATTTTACTTTAAAAAATGCTTTCTATCCCATGTGAAATTAAGGTAGGGGTACAAAGAGCCAAGAATTGGCAAGACCACCTCAAAGAAGAGCAAAGTTGGAGGACTTAGCTAGATATCAGGATTTTGTATAAAGTGATGGTACTGAAGACAGTATGGCATTGGTGCAACAATAGACAAGTGGGTGGAACAGTCTAGAAACACAGCCATGCACATACAGGCACTTGGTTTATGAAAAAGGTAGCACTTCAGAGCAGCGGAGGGAGGATAATCTTATCAATAAATGGTCCTACATCCAATGGATATCCAAATGGAGAAATAAGAATAAAACTCAACTTCTGCCTCATACTAGAGAAAAATCAACCCTTTGTGGTATGTAGATTGTAGATGAAAGCTTCTGGTGAATAACATAGGAGAATAGCTCTTAAATATCGATAAATAGGACACAAAAAAGTACTAACCATAAAGAGGAATATTTCTATGTTGAACTTTATTAAAGTTAAAAATCTTAGTTCATCCAAAAATCCTATAAAGAAGGTAAAAAAGATTAAACAGTCAAGTTACAGAGTGAGAAAAAATATTCTGATTACTAATAAAAGGCTCAAATTTAGAGTATGTAAAGAACTCCTACAAAAGAAATGAAAGATATCTCATTTGCAAATAAACAAAAGAAAGACCTGAGTATGTTCCTCACAAAAATAGAATAGCCTGTGCACATGGGAAATGATGATCCACTTGTCATCAGGGAAACACAACTGAAAATTATATTGAGAGATCATTAAATTACCTATGAGAGCGAAAGTAATTAAAATGATGAACAATGCCAAGTGTTGGGGAGGATATGGGTCAACTAGAAAACAAACTTTGCCAGTGGGAATTTAAAATGATTCAGCCATTTAGGGAAAAGTTTGACTTATCTGCTAAATGTAAACATAATGTGTACAAAACCTGTCAAATCTATTCCCAGATATTTATCTGGCAGAAATGAGAACTTATCAAAGACCTGAACAAAAATGTTCTTTGAAACGTTATTCATAATATATGAACTTCAAAACCTAGTAGAATTCCTCTATGGTGTTATCAGAACAGTGATCCTTTTAAAGAAGGCAGTAATGGGAAGGGATGTGAGGTGAAGTCTGGGTGCTGGTAATGTTCTATTTCTTGACCAGGAAGGTGGGTACATGGGTGTGTTCTCTTTGCAATAACTCCTCGATAACTTACTTAAAGTTTGCGTACTTTTCTGCATGGATGCTCTACTTAGAAGAGATGGTTTATTTAAAGAAATGAAATTTGAGGGGCAACACTCATTTCAATAAATGACAAAATGTTCCTCCCCTCCTTGTTTCCGACATCACTCCCCCATCCACATTCCCCACTGCGTGGACTTCTTGTTCTCACCAGATGAGTCAGTCACAATGGAAAAAATTGAATGGATTTTCACAGATTCTTTTTTAAGTGCAATGTCTTTGTAAGGTCTTTAAAAAACACCACCTTCAAATAAAATCACCAAACGTCGCCCTCCCTCACTTTATGGGTAAGAATGCTAAAATGCTGGGTCCAGGAACAATACTCATCCTGCGATCAGAGGGTGAATGTGGACCAGAAATGCATGCATTTCATTCACTTGGCAATATTTATGAAGCACCCACTGCAACTCAGATATTATTCTAGGCACTGCGGATAGAGCAGTGAACAAAAGAGGAAAGGGCCTGTTCTGAGAGATGTAGAAAATACACACAAAAACGAGCAAATGCCATGCAGAAAAACAAGGCAAGGGGTGTGGGATAGTGGGTGCCAGGAGTAAGGTTTTGCTGTGTGTGTAGGGTGGTCAGGGAACTTCTCACCCAGAGGAGAGGACCAGTGGCTGTGTGGGTGTCTGGGAGAAAGGTGCCCTGTGCAGAGGGAGCCTGAGATAGGAGGAACAGCCGGGAGGCCAGTGGGGCAGGAGGGGAGCAAGCAAAGACCAGAGCAGAGATGGGAGTCTAAGATCGTGAGGCCTCCTAAGGCAGTCTAAGGGTTTTGGGCTTCTCCTCTGAGTGAGATGGGAGTTCCTGGAGGGTTTTGAGTGGAAAGAAGGACCTGATCTGACTTAAATTCTAAGAGTCACTCAGGGTGCTGGGAGGGAATAGACAGATGAAGGGGAAAGGCAAAACAAGTCATTGTAGTGGGACACAGGGGAGCGGTGATGGTGCCTTGGACCAGCAGTGAAGACAGTGAGAACTGGATATATTTTATGGGAGAGATCAAAAGGGTTTACCGTTTGGGTTGTGAGAGAGAGAGGAGTTGGGGTTTTTCCCCTGAGCAGCTGGAAGAACAGAGTTCTTATCAACTGACATGTGGGTGGAACAGATGTAGGTAGAAGGTTCCGAAATGCTGTTTGCGCATGTTTAGTTTGAGGTGTCTACCAGACATCCAAGAGGAGATTATAAGGATGCAGTTGGAGATAACAAGGCTGGAACTCAAAGGAGAAGTTGGGACTGAAGATGTAACTTTGGGTGTTGGTGTCTAAAGCCACAAGGCTGAATGAGATCACCTAGGGAAAGGATATAGGCAGAAAAGAGAAGTTGTTCAAGGAATGGCCCTCTGAGATCAGCCCTGCCCTAAATTCTTCCTTCAGCTGCAGGAAAGGAATATCTTCATGCTGGAGGGATTGGCCCCATTTTGCCTTTTGCCAAATGGCTGATTCATTACTGGTGTGAGAGTCCTGACAGTTGGAACTCAATGGCAACCAACCATCTCCGGTTAACATTCCTCCTCTCCCTGTCCCCAGTTCAGCTGGGGTTTGAACTAGTGACCTAGAGACAAGCTTCTCCATCCTAGTACAGGTTTGCCAGCACCCGTGGCCTTCTCTTCTGGTCTTCTCTTTGCCTGTCTACAGGTCTAGCTTCGGGTATTCTGCTCTTCCAGAAGAGTGCTTAATCCCTGGACAAGCAAGACATCCTTTCACACTAAGCTAGAGACTGAGGGCTGGAGGAAGGGCCCTCTAAGGCAGCAAGGGCTTGGATAGGAGCCGTCCTACACATTTTACCCATTAACTGAAAATCCTTTCATAATGTTTTCCATTCCCCTTATAATGAGTCATCATCTGAGCAGGGCCTCTGCTAGAAAGATCGTAAGAACCTTACAGGATTTGATGGTTTGAGCAAAGAGAAGAAATGGCTGGTGGAAACCTTGGAAGGCTGCAGTCAGAAACTCTTTCCAAGATTGCTTTTTATTTCTAAAACTAGATGACAAGGGAAATGAAGAGGAGTGTTGGGGAAGAAGCTCTCAGAGTGCCTCCCAGTTTTCTCCCTTCCTGAGTTTTATGGTCACCTCTCAGGCTCCCTAGGACTTGTTTCAGGGAGCCCCAGCCAAGAAAAGCACCCACAGGAGGGAAGTTGGAGAAACAATAGTGGCAGAGATGGGGTTTATTGACGTAAACTTTCCAGCACCCCGTCTCACTTTCCAGAGACACCATCATTTTCCCACCTTAGCTGTCATTCTTTTAAATGATTCTGACATATACTTGGTTTCTCTACCCACTCCTTCCCACTCTGTTGATTCTTTTTTCCTTCTCTCTTCCTCTTTGTGGTAAAGGACCAGTGGTCATACATAGCTATTCCATGGCCTTTGATGCCCCAGTTGGTGGGTGCCTGTCTCAAGGCGTCCCATTCTCTCTCTCTCTCTCTCTGGAATTCACTAGAGACGCTACTCTTTGCTTTTCTACCCGAGAGGGAAAAGTGGTCCAAATAACTCACTACCCGAAAGCAGAGGCAGTGTTTATGCAGCTGGTGTCTACCTGTTCCAGGATGGGGTTCCCTCCGAGTCAGCTCTGGGAACTCAGTACACAGCAATAAAAACTGAAAAGTCTGAGATCCTTGGGGAGTTGGAAAGACAAATTCCTCTTCCTCTTACCTTTAGCCAGGGTCCTAGAACACAAAAGAAATTACAATTCACTCTCTGCTTCTTGTAACTGGTAAGAAAGCAACTGTTTTTGCTATGTCCAAACTCTGCCTGCAAACACTTATGGAACTCAATGCAGAGGGGGCCTTTGTTGGCTCTTCTCTGCATAGTGTTCGCTACTGGGTATCAGGGGACTCCTCAGCAGAACCCACAGAGGCAAGAATTAAAAACAATCTTGTGTGTGGGGCGCCGGGTGGCTCAGTGGGTTAAAGCCTCTGCCTTCGGCTCAGGTCCTGATCCCAGGGTCCTGGTATCAAGCCCCGAGGTGGGTTCTCTGCTCAGCAGGGAGTCTGCTTCCTTTCCTACCTCTCTGCCTACTTGTGATCTCTGTCAAATAAATAAATAAAAATCTTTAAAAAAAATCAATCTTGTGTGCTAAACAAAAATTTGCCAAAGACATTGATAGTACTAGGTACCTTTCCTACTCCGAAGAGCTACCTCATAGTTTTTGCATCCAAGATTTTCATTCACTCATTTATTCATTTGGCATCTTGTTATTGAATGACCACCCAGGTTTGTTCCTGTGTGCCTCAGAAAGAATGGAGAAAAAGATGGTTGAGTCTTACAGTAAAAGTATGGGAGAGGCAAAGAAATAAACAAATACATCCAAATTATTTCACACTTTAGTGTTATGAGCTATCTGTGGGCTCCCAGCCCAGAGGGTGAGGTTTGATGAACTACAGGCTAAACATAGAAATAAAAGCGAGTTACATGTTTTAATGGCTCTTTTACATGTAACTTAGGAAATATTCTTTTTTAGAGAATCACAACTGGATTTTAAAATGGAATTGCTTGCCTCTGAATTAGAACATCAGCATTATCCATGATCTCATGAACACAGATCATGTCTCCTGAAATGCCTTTCAAGTGGTGTGGTTTTGCCTCTATGAGGGAAATAAATTGAAGAAATGGCCCAATTGCCCCAACAACTGACTCTACAGGTTATCTCCCCTGTAGCTGTTCTGTACTCACCAGCCCCCTTTTCCATGATCTCACGTAATGTCTGGGGAGGTCTTCAGGACATTGTCCCTGAGAGAATGGTCTAAAACTCCCCACTGGAAAGTCGTTTGGAAAAAAAGTAGTTAATATCATCCTATTAAGAGAGAGGATGTTATGGAGGTCCAAAGAAAGCAATGTAGGTTGACACTTTCCCTTCCTATATTGCTTTCCTGAACTTAGAGAATGAAATCTATACTGTAGCGCTTTGCTTGCCCTTATTTTAGCTCTCTTTTATTTCTAGGGAAAGCTCTATATTTGATCCTTCTTGACACAGATCTCATCAGCACTGGACTTGCTGACCTGTTGCAGCTCTTCACCTTTCTTCTATGTCACCACTGACAAATGTGGACTCTTACAGGTGCTGTTTCCCCTCACAGCACACATCAAGCTTAGCATAAGAGGGACACCACATTGACTGAATCATGTTTTTTTTTTTTTTAATTTTTTATTTATTTTCAGCGTAACAGTATTCATTGTTTTTTCACCACACCCAGTGCTCCATGCAATCTGTGCCCTCCCTAATACCCACCACCTGGTTCCCCCACCCTCCCACCCCGCCCCTTCAAAACCCTCAGGTTGTTTTTCAGAGTCCATAGTCTCTCATGGTTCACCTCCCCTTCCAATTTCCCTCAACTCCCTTCTCTTCTCCATCTACCCTTGTCCTCTATATTATTTGTTATGCTCCACCAATAAGTGAAACCATATGATACTTGACTTTCTCTGTTTGACTTATTTCACTCAGCATAATCTCTTCCAGTCCTGTCCATGTTGCTACAAAAGTTGGGTATTCGTCCTTTCTGATGGAGGCATAATACTCCATAGTGTATATGGACCACATCTTCCTTATCCATTCATCCGTTGAAGGGCATCTTGGTTCTTTCCACAGTTTGGCGACCGTGGCCATTGCTGCTATAAACATTGGGGTACAGATGGCCCTTCTTTTCACTACATCTGTATCTTTGGGGTAAATACCCAGCAGTGCAATTGCAGGGTCATAGGGAAGATCTATTTTTAATTTCCTGAGGAATCTCCACACTGTTCTCCAAAGTGGCTGCACCAGTTTGCATTCCCACCAACAGTGTAAGAGGGTTCCCCTTTCTCCACATCCTCTCCAACACACGTTGTTTCCTGTCCTGCTAATTTTGGCCATTCTAACTGGTGTAAGGTGGTATCTCAATGTGGTTTTGATTTGAATCTCCCTGATGGCTAGTGATGATGAACATTTTTTCATGTGTCTGGTAGCCATTTGTATGTCTTCATTGGAGAAGTGTCTGTTCATATCTTCTGCCCATTTTTTAATATGATTATCTGTTTTGTGTGTGTTGAGTTTGAGGAGTTCTTTATAGATCCTGGATATCAACCTTTTGTCTGTACTGTCATTTGCAAATATCTTCTCCCATTCCGTGGGTTGCCTCTTTGTTTTGATGACTGTTTCTTTTGCTGTGCAGAAGCTTTTTATCTTGATGAAGTCCCAGAAGTTCATCTTTGCCTTTGTTTCCTTCGCCTTTGGAGACATATCTTGAAAGAAGTTGCTGTGGCTGATATCAAAGAGGTTACTCCCTATGTTCTCCTCGAGGATTCTGATGGATTCCTGTCTCACGTTGAGGTCTTTTATCCATTTCGAGTTTATCTTTGTGTACGGTGTAAGAGAATGGTCAAGTTTCATTCTTCTACATATAGCTGTCCAGTTTACTGCCCAGAGCAATCTATACTTTTAATGCCATTCCAATCAAAATTCCACCAGTATTTTTCAAAGAGCTGGAGCAAATAATACTAAAATTTGTATGGAATCAGAAGAGACCCCGAATTGCTAAGGAAATGTTGAAAAACAAAAATAAAACTGGTGGCATCACGTTACCTGATTTCAAGCTTTACTACAAAGCTGTGATCACCAAGACAGCATGGTACTGGCATAAAAACAGACACATGGACCAGTGGAACAGAGTAGAGAGCCCAGATATGGACCCTCAACTCTATGGTCAAATAATCTTTGACAAAACAGGAAAAAATATCCAGTGGAAAAAAGACAGTCTCTTCAATAAATGGTGCTGGGAAAACTGGACAGCTATATGTAGAAGAATGAATCATGTTTTTAAGTCTAGTTCCTGAACTGGTTTTCAGTCCTTCCATGTCCACTGTCATCTTGATGGTGTCCTTAGCACCTTTGTTGCCTACTAGTCCCACCCTGGGAAAACTTTCTATCAACTAATTTGGTCCTCAACCTGCCTGCTCTGCATCTCAGACTTGGACTAACACTCTCCCTTGTGAGCTAGTGTAATGGTCTTTCCAGCTGAGCTACTCAGCATCCTTTGTTGGGGAGAAGCCATATCTCTTTCTTCTTTTCCTTCTCTTCTCTTTTTCTCCTCTCCTCTCATCTCTCCTTTCCTCCCCTCCCGACCCATCCCCTCCCTTCTCTTTCCTTTCTCTCCCCTCCCATCTCCTCCCCCCCCACCTCTCTCTCTTCCTATAGGTGCTAAGTCACAGGGTCTAGTATATATCCAGCTGCAAGAGTGGGAGTGAGAAAAATCACACAAGTCAAGTTTGAATCTATCTGACTCTTCGATTTAACCTGTACATAATCCTCTTAGTGAAAACTGGGTGGAAATAGAACATGTTTGGGCTGAGAAGATCTGTGGTTGAAAGAAATGGGGAAAGAATCAACTGACGATTGTAGGTAACATAGCAGCCAGCGGCCAGTCCACCTAGAAAGGCCAATGAAGATGGTTCTCCACTGTAGAGTAATTTTTTCTTGATACAGTCATCTCTTTGGTATTTCCTGATCAACTGTAATTGCATCTAGAACCTACTGCTGAATGCAGCACTTCTGGGGATGGGCCCATGTCTGAACAACAGCTGTCATACAAAGAATCTTTTGGGGGAGTGATTATGCAGCTAAGTTGCCTAGTAGAATATACTGTCATCAAAAGAACTATTTCTCTGAACACAGGCATGTAACACTTTAAGAAAACCCAATGTGAAGGGTTTAGTAAACTGGAAAGTGACTATCTGCTTTCAAACGAAGTACCATGTAGTTCTTTTAAACATAGAACAAAAATATTACTGCTGGAACACATTATTTTTCACAAAAATTGAGAATAATTCCAAAATAAACAAACAAAACCAAATGAGTGACTCCACTTAAGGGAAGACGAAGTAGATATATTTTTCCCTATGATTCCCTGGAGGAACAAGTGAAAAATACAACAACGACAACAAAACCCTGGAGAATATATATCAAAAAAGTTTAAGAGGACTCTAAAATGGGAGAGAAGAAGGCAGATAATCTAGGAACATTGGGACCCATGGAAGAAAACATTGGGGAGTTTTCATCTCATATACCCCAGACTTGGAGCTGAAAAGCTGGCAACCTGGAAATGCCAACAGACACAGACCAAAAAAAAAAAAAAAAAAAAAAAAAAAAGCCACAACAAAAGTCTACTCCCTCTAGCTAAAGTTGTAGGAAATGAATAGCCTAGGAAGATAGAGAACTTTTAGATAATAACTGCTCTACTTTAGCCAAACACCACAAGGAAAACTATGACTCCACTCCCACTCATACCCATAAAGATCCAGTGGAAAGCTTAGACTCCACCCTCACCAAGCTGTAACAAGACCCCCTAACACTAAACCCTTAACTCCCCAACTCCCTCTCGGGGTGATGTTAGCAAAAGCTAAGTAGGGAAGCAGGACTTTCATCCTGCCAGGTGGTAATTAGTACCCTATTTCAGTATCAGTGGAGACCAGAAAGAAGTCTAGCCCTGCCTCCCCACTCAGCAGTAATGAGGTGCCATCACTGTTCCCCCAAACAGGAGTGCTGTTAGAGGAGGCCTAGTGAAGAATCAGCCCTTTCACTGTGGCAGTGTGGGGCCACTCTTCCTATGGTACCAATGGAGGCTACCTGGGAAACAGTAATGAGACACTCCTACTCCACCTAACCAGGGAGATATCAGTGAGCCCTAGTAGAGGGTTGGAACACTCACCTTTGGCCAACATTAATGAGGAATCCCCCTTGGATATCAAGAGAGGTCAAGTGGGAAACATGGCAATAATGAGGCAGTGGCCCTACCCTCTTCTCCTGCCAGAGAGGTGTCAGTGGAAGCCAGCTGAAACAGAAGGCTTCAATAAGATCCAGAGTCTTATAATATTCAACTGTCTAGGTTTCAATACAAATCACTCATCATGCAAGGAACCAGGAAGATCTCAAACTGAATGAAAAAATAAAATCAATGAATACCCTCACCCAGATGACAGAATATTAGAATTATCTGACAATTGTATGGCAGTCTTCATAAAAATGCTCCAAGGAGCAATTAGGAACATAAACAAACGAGAATATGGAATGTCTCAGCAAAGTAATAGAAAGTCTCAGGAAATAAATACGAAATATGAAGAATCCAATGGAAATTTTAGAACTGAAAAATATGATGTCTGAAATAAAACTCAGTGGATGAGCTTGACAGAAGAGTAGGGAGAACAAAAGAATCAGTGAACTGGAAGATGAAGCAATAGAAATTACCCAACCTCAAAAACAGAGATATATCCTGGGAAATGCAAAAAGAAAAATGAACAGATCCTCAGGGTCAGTAGGACTGGAACAAAAGATTTAACATTCATGTCATCAGTGTCCCAGAAGAAAAGAAAGAGAGCAAGGGTAATAAATAAATAAATAAATAAATAAATAAATAAATAAAAACAAACTAGAGGTTGGAAATTTCTCAAATTTGGCACAAGATACAAATCCACAGATTCAAGAAGCTGAGAAAACTCCAAACAAGATAACTCAAATTCACACTAAGATACACCACAGTCAAACTTCTGAAAACTAAAGACAAAGAATCTTGTAAACAACGAGAGAGAAGCCGTGCCTTAACTTCAATGGGAAAAACATTCAAATGGCAGTGAATTTCTTATCAGAAACCATGGAGGACAAAATGAAGTAACACATTTTCCAAAAGCTAAAAGAAAAAAATCGTCAACACAAAATCTTATATTCAGCAAAGATATCCTTCAGTAACAAAGAGGAAATCAAGACGTTCTCAGACAAAGAAAAACAAGAGAATTTGTCACTAGCATTACCCTGAAAGAATGGCTAAAGGGATTTCTGTAAACAGAAAAGAAATAATAAAAGAAGGAATCATGGAACACCAGGAAAGAAGAATGGACATGGGAAACACACATACAAGTAAATAGAATAAACTTTCCTTCTCCTTTAGATATTTCTAAATTATGTTTGATAATTGAAGCAAAAATGGTAACATTGTTTGGTAAGGTTCTAAATGTACATAGAGGAGGGATGCCTGGGTGGCTCACTTGGTTAACCATCTGACTTTGGCTAAGGTCATGATCTTGGAGTCCAGGGATCAAGGCTCAATTGGGACTCTGCACTCAGCTGGGAGTCTGCTTCTTTCTCTCTCCCTCTTCCTCTACCTCTGTTCATGTGCTGTCTATCTCACTCAATCTCTCTTTTTCAAATAAATAAATAAAATCTTTCAAAAATAAATAAAATTAGAAATGGGGAAATATTTGAACAATTTACCATATAAAATATCAGATGCCAAATAAGCAAATGAAAAAGTTCTCAATATTATCAGTCATTAGGGAAATGGAAAATATATTACATTGAAATATCACTACACGCATATTAGAACGGCTAAAATGAAAAATGTTGGCCATACCACATGTTGATGAGGATGTAGAAAACTAGAACTCTCACACAGGAGGACTAGTGGGAGTTCAAACTAGTATAAACATTGGGAAAGAGTTCAGCTGTTTGTGAAAAAGTTAAACACACACCTAGTGTGTGAGCCAGCCATTCTATTCTTGGATATTTGCCCAAGATAAATGAAAGCATATAATCATATAAAGACCTAGCAGTTTTATGTTTTTAAATTTTCTTTTTTACTTTTTAAAAATTAACATATAATGTATTATTAGCCCCAGGGGTACAGGTCTGTGAATCGTCAGGCTTACACACTTCACGGCACTCACCATAGCACATACCCTCCCCAATGTCCATAACCCAACCACCCTCTCCCTACCCCCTTCCCCTGGCAACCCTCAGTTTGTTTTGTGAGATCGTCTCTTATACTTTGTCTCCCTCCTGATCCCATCTTGTTTCATTTTTGCCTTCCCAACCCCCCCAAACCCCTTACTTTGCCTCTCAAATTCCTCATATCAGGGAGATCTTTCTCTGATTGACTTATTTCGCTCAGCATAATACCCTCTAGTTCCATCCATGTCATTGCAAATGGCAAGACTTCATTTCATTTGATGGCTGCATAGTATTCCATTGCATATATATACCACATCTTCTTTATCCATTCCTCTGTTGATGGACATCTAGGATCTTTCCATAGTTTGGTTAGTATGGACATTGCTGCTATAAAAATTTGGGTGCACGTGCCCCTGTGGGTCACTACATTTGTATCTTTAGGGCAGATACCCAGCAGTGCGATTACTGGGTGGCAGGGTAGCACTATTTTCAACTTTTTGAGGAACCTCCATGCGCACCAGCTTGTATTCCCACCAACAGTGTAGGAGGGTTCTCCTTTCTCTGCATCCTGGCCAGCATCTGTCATTTCCTGAGTGGTTAATTTTAGCCATTCTGACTGGTGTGAGGTGGTATCTCACCTGGTGTGAGGAGGTTTTGATTTGTATTTCCCTGATGCCAAGTGATGTGGAGCACTTTTTCATGTATCCGTTGGCCATCTGGATGTCTTCTTCTTCTTCTTTTTTTTTTTTTTAAAGATTTTATTTATTTATTTGACAGAGAGAGAGATCACAAGTAGGTGGAGAGGCAGGCAGAGATAGGAGGAAGCAGGCTCCCCGCTGAGCAGAGAGCCCAATGTGGGGCTCGATCCCAGGACCCTGGGATCATGACCCGGGCCGAAGGTAGAGGCCCAACCCACTGAGCCACCCAGACGCCCCAGCTGGATGTCTTCTTCTCAGCAATGTCTGTTCATGTCCTCTGCCCATTTTCAATTGGATTATTTGTTCTTTGGGTATTGAGCTTGGTAAGTTCTTTATAGATTTTGGAAACTAGCCCTTTATCTGATATGTTGTTTGCAAATATCTTCTCCCATTCTGACAGTTGTCTTTTAGTTTTGTTGACTGTTTCCTTTGCTGTGCAAAAGCTTTTGATCTTGATGAAATCCCAGTAGTTCATTGTTGCCTTTGCTTCCCTTGCCTTTGGCGATGTTTCTAGGAGGAAGTTGCTGTGGCTGAGGTCGAAGGGGTTGCTGCCTGTGTTCTCCTCAAGGATTTTGAGGGATTCCTGTCTCACATTGAGGTCTTTCATCCATTTTGAGTCTATTCTTATGTGTGGTGTAAGGAAATGGTCCGGTTTCATTCTTCTGCATGTGCTGTCCAATTTTCCCAACACCATTTGTTGAAGAGACTGTCTTTTTTGCATTGGACATTCTTTCCTGCTTTGACAAAGATTAGTTGACCATAGAGTTGAGGGTCTATTTCTGGGCTCTCTATTCTGTTCCATTCACCTATATGTCTGTTTTTGTGCCAGTACCATACTGTCTTGATGATGATAGCTTTGTAATAGAGCTTGAAGTCTGGAATTGTGATGCCACCAACTTTGGATTTCTTTTTCAACATTCCTCTGGCTATTTGGAGTCTTTTCTGGTTCCATATAAATTTTAGGATTATTTGTTCCATTTCTTTGAAAAAAATGGATGGCATTTTGATAGGGATTGCATTAAATGTGTAGATTGCTTTAGGTAGCATAGACATTTTCACAGTATTTGTTCTTCCAATCCATGAGCATGGGACATTTTTCCATTTCTTCATGTCTTCCTCAATTTCTTTCATGAGTATTTTATAGTTTTCTGAGTACAGATTCTTTGCCTCTTTGGTTAGGTTTATTCCTAGGTATCTTATGGCTTTGGGTGCGATTTAAATGGGATCAACTCTTTAATTTCTCTTTCTTTTTTTTTTTTCTGTCTTGCTGTTGGTGTATAGAAATGCAATATTTCTGATTTCTGTGCATTGATTTTATATCCTGACACTTCACTGAATTTCTGTATGAGTTCTAGCTGTTTTGGAATGGAGTCTTTTGGGTTTTCCACATGAAGTATCATATCATCTGCAAAGAGTGATAGTTTGACTTCTCCTTTGCTGATTTGGGTGCCTTTAATTTCTTTTTGTTGTTTGATTGCTGAGGCTAGGACTTCTAGTACTATGTTGAATAACAGTGGTGATAATGGACATCCCTGCCGTGTTCCTGACCTTAGTGGAAAAGCTCTCAGTGTTTCTCCATTGAGAATGATATTTGCTGTGGGTTTTTCATAGATGGCTTTGATGATATTGAGGTATGTACCCTCTATCCCTATACTTTGAAGAGTTTTGATCAAAAAAACATACTGTACTTTGTCAAATGCTTTTTCAGCATTGATTGAGAGTATCATGTGGTTCTTGTTCTTTTACTAATGTATTGTATCTCACTTGTCATGGTGAATAATCATTTTAATGTACTGTTGGATCCTATTTGCTAGTATTTTGGTGAGAATTTTCGCATCTGTGTTCATCAAGGATATTGGTCTGTAATTCTGCTTTTGGATGGGGTCTTTGTCTGGTTTTGGGATCAAGGTAATGCTGGCCTCATAAAATGAGTTTGGAAGTTTTCCTTCCATTTCTACTTTTTGGAACAGTTTCAGGAGAATAGGTATTCATTCTTCTTTAAATGTTTGGTAGAATTCCCCTGCGAAGCCATCTGGCCCTGGGCTCTTGTTTGTTGGGAGATTTTTGATGACTGCTTCAATCTCCTTACTGGTTATGGGTCTGTTCAAGTTTTCTGTTTCTTCCTGGTTCAGTTTTGGTAGTTTATATGTCTCCGGGAATGCATCTATTTCTTCCAGATTGTCACATTCGCTGGTGTATAGTTGCTCATAATATGTTCTTATAATTGTTTGTATTTCTTTGGTGTTGGTTGTGATCTCTCCTCTTTCATTCATGATTTTATTAATTTGGGTCCTTTCTCTTTCCTTTTTGATAAGTCTGGCCAGGGGTTTATCAGTCTTATTCTTTCAAAGAACAAACTCCTAGTTTCGTTGATTTGTTCTACTTGTTTTTGGGGCTTCTATTTCATTGATTTCTGCTGTGATCTTTATTATTTCTCTTCTCCTGCTGGGTTTAGGCTTTCTTTGCTGTTCTTTCTCCAGCTCCTTTAGGTGTAGGGTTAGGTTGTGTATTTGAGACCTTTCTTGTTTCTTGAGAAAGGCTTGTTTCACTATATATTTTCCTCTCAGGATGCCTTTGCTGTATCCCACAGATTTTCAACAGTTGTGTTTTCATTATCATTTGTTTCCATGAATTTTTTCAATTCTTCTTTAATTTCTTGGTTGACCCATTCATTCTTTAGAAGGATGCTCGTTAGCTGCCATGTATTTGGGTTCTTTTCAACTTTCCTCTTATGATTGAGTTCTAGCTTCAGAGCATTGTGGTCTGAAAATATGCAGGGAATGATCCCAATCTTTTGGTACCTGTTGAGATCTGATTTGTGACCCAGGAAGTGATCTATTCTGGAGAATGTTCCATGTGCACTAGAGAAGAATGTGTATTCTGTTGCTTTGGAATGGAATGTTCTGAATATATCTGTGATGTCCATCTGGTCCAGTGTGTCATTTAAAGCCTTTATTTCCTTGTTGGTCTTTTGCTTGGGTGATCTGTCCGTTTCAGTGAGGGAGATGTTAAAATCCCCTACTTATTATCGTATCATTGTCGATGTGTTTCTTTGTTTTTTTATTAATCGGTTTATGTAGTTGGCTGTTCCCATGTTAGGGGCATAGATATTTAAAATTGTTAGATCTTCTTGTTGGACAGACCCTTTGAGTATGATATAGTGTCCTTCCTCATCTCTTATTATAGTCTTTGGCTTAAAATCTAATTTATCTGATATGAGGATTGCCACCACAGCTTTCTTTTGATGTCCATTAACATGGTAATGCTTTCCAGCCCCTCACTTTAAATCTGGAGGTGTCTTCGCGTCTAAAATGAGTTTCTTGTAGAAAGTATATTGATGGGTTTTGTTTTTTTATCCATTCTGATACCCTGTGTCTTTTGATTGGGGCACTTAGCCTATTTACATTCAGGGTAACTATTGATAGATATGAATTTAGTGCCATTGTATTGCCTGTAAGGTGACTGTTACTGTATATTGTCTCTATTCCTTTCTGGTCTACTACTTTTAGGCTCTCTCTTTGCTTAGAGGACCCCTTTCAATATTTCCTGTAGGGCTGGTTTGGTGTTTACAAATTCTTTTAGTTTTTGTTTTTCCTGGAAGCTTTTTATCTCTCCTATTTTCAATGATACCCTAGCTGGATATAGTATTCTTGGTTGCATGTTTTTCTCATTTAGTGCTCTGAATATATCATGCCAGTTCTTTCTGACCTGCCAGGTCTCTGTGGATAAGTCTGCTGCCAATCTAATATTCTTACCATTGTATGTTACAGACTTCTTTTCCCAGGCTGCTTTCAGGATTCTCTCTTTGTCACTAGGACTTGTAAGTTTTACTATTAGATGGCGGGGTGTGGACCTATTTTTATTGATTTTGAGGGGAGTTCTCTGTGCCTCCTGGATTTTGATTCTTGTTCCCTTTGCCATATTGGGGAAATTCTCTACAATAATTTGCCCCAATATATCTGCTGCCCCCCCTTCTTCTGGAATCCCAATTATTCTAATATTATTTTGTCTTATGGTATCATTTATCTACCGAATTCTCCCCTTGTGATCCAGTAGTTGTTTGTCTCTCTTTTGCTCAGCTTCTTTATTCTCCATCATTTGGTCTTCTATATCACTAATTCTCTCTTCTGCCTCATTTATCCTAGCAGTAAGGGTCTCCATTTTTTATTGCACCTCATTAATAGCTTTTTTGATTTCAGATTGGTTAGATTTAATTCTTTCATTTCTCCAGAAAGGGATTTTATTTCTCCAGACAGTGTTTCTCTAATATCTTCCATGCCTTTTTCGAGCCCAGCTAGCACCTTGAGAATAGTCATTCTGAACTCTAGATCTGACATACTGCCAATGTCCATATTGATTAGGTCCTTAGTCTTCAATACCGCCTCTTGTTCTTTTTATTGTGGTGAGCTTTTCTGCCTTGTCATTTTATCCAGATAAGACTATATGAACAAGAGAATAAAATACTTAATGGGTGACAAAGACCCCAGAAAAAATGTAAACTAACCAAATCAGAAGAGACCCCAAATCGAGGGGAGAAGAAAGGGGGTAAAAAGAAGTTTAAAAAAATTTTTTAATTAAAAAAATATATATATATTAGACTGGTGAATAGAACAGAGCCACCCACTTGATTTGGGGTGTATTTTGGTCTCTTAGAAGAAACTACCTTCCAAAATTTTAAAGAAATAAAAACTTATATATACAAAAATAAGGAAAAACATGACAAGGGGATGGAATATGACTTTAAAGATGAAAATTTTAAAAAATTTCTAAAAAAGGAATTGATAAGATAAGTTGGTTCGAAAAAGAAAGAAAAAGAACGTGGAGGGAATTTGCTCAGGCTGGAGACTAGAACAAAGCCCTGTGCTAGATTTAGGGCATATTTTGATCTATTAGAAGAAATTGTATCCCAAAATTTTTTTAGAAGAAAAAACCCTATATGTATACAAAAAATAAAGTTATATACAATGAAGGTTAAAATACGAGTGTAATAATGAAGGTTTAAAAAGATTTTTTTTAAGAAAGGTATTGTTAAGATAAACTAGTTAAAAAATGTTAAAAGAGGAAAGAGGAAAAGTTAAAAATTTAGAATAAGACAAAAATTTTAGAAAAATTAATTAACTTTGCAAGACTAAAGAATCATGGGGAGAAACCCATGAATTCCATGCTTTTCTTTCCCCTCCTCTGGAATTCCATGTTCTCCTTGATCAGTGAGCTTGGTCTTGGCTGGATGTTCTTGCAGTCTTCTGGGAGAGGGGCCTGTTGCAGTGATTCTCAAATGTCTTTGCCAGAGACGGAATTGCGCCACCCTTGCCAGGGGCTGGGCTAAGTAATCTGCTTGGGTTCACTCTCAGGAGTTTTTGTTCCCTGAATGCTTTCTGTAGAGCTCTGGGGGATGGGAATGAAAATGGCGGCCTCTCAACCTCCGGCCCTGAGGAGCCAAGAGCTCGGGGCCCCACTCCTCAGTGCACCCTCGGAGAAAAGTGCTCAATCACTCCTGTCTCCCTGGTTTCCGGCCACACTCCGAGCTCACCTGGACTGTGACCAAGCATTTCTGTCTCTGGCACACAGCCCTGTTTGGAGTCTCCAAACCTAGCAGATTCCTGCCTCCAGAGAAGGAAGGTGAGTTTCCCCAGATCTGCCACTTGTGGGATCCCTGCTTAAAGAGCAGTGGTCTGACTGTGCTGTGGATCACAGTTGAAGGTAACCCCCAGCTGAGAACTCACTCCTCGGCTCTGTCTCTGTAGGGGTCTTCCCCGCTCTGACACCTGCGAGCTCTGCTACACTCAAGACACCCCCGATCCTTCTGTGACCCCATGGGACGTGACACCACACTCTTCCCATGAGGTCTCCACCCCTGCTTGGCTCCCTCAGTGTAGCAGACTTTTAAAAGTTCTGATTTTGTGTTCAATTCCTTCACTGCTTGCCGGGAGCTGGCCCCTCCCACCACGGTCTATCTTCCCATTGTTTCAGGTTCACCTCTCCACACATCTTACCTTTCAGAAAGTGGTCACTTTTCTGTTTCTAGAATTGCTGCTCTTCTTCTCTTCCATCTCTTGTTGGGTTTGTAGGTGTTCGGAATGTTTTGATAACTATCTAGCTGAACTCCTGCTACCTGATGTCATCTCAGTCTGCTACTCCTCCACCATCTTGACTCCTCCCTGGCCTAGCAGTTTTATTTTTAATAACCGCAAAGTGGAAGCAATTCAAATGCCCATCAACAGGTATATGAAGTGATTACACAGCAACAAAAAGGAATGAATTATTGATGCACATTTCAAATGGAATGATATCAAAATAATTTTACTCAATGAAATAATGTATGCTTCTATTTATATAAAATCCTAGAAAATGCAGAAGACAGATTAGTAGTTGTTTGGGGATGGGGTTGAAGGACAGAAAGGGAAAGATGGGAAGGAGGGATTATAAAGGAACATGAGCAATTTTTGCAGGTGATGAATGTGTTCTTAATCTTTTTTTTTTTTAAGATTTTATTTATTTATTTGTCAGAGAGAGAGAGAGAGAGAGAGCGCGAGCGAGCACACACAGGCAGACAGAGTGGCAGAGGGAGAAGCAGGCTCCCCGCAGAGCCAGGAGCCCGATGTGGGACTCGATCCCAGGATGCTGGGATCATGACCTGAGCCGAAGGCAGCCGCTTAACCAACTAAGCCACCCAGGCGTCCCATATGTGTTCTTAATCTTGATGGTAGTGATGGTTTCATGCGTCTATATATATGTCAAAGTTTATCAAACTGTATGCTTTAAATGTGTGCAGTTGATTGTAGGACAATTGTCAAAAATACACCTATTTTTAAAAGTCTATGATAATAAAGCTTTGGCCATTGATTATAATTATTACAGAACTCTAGCTCAAGTAGTATTTTTTGAGCATCTGTCTGACGCAATCAGCTATAATCAAACCACAGAATAACTGTAATGTAAAAATCTGATAGTTTTCAATTTCTTCCAAAGTCATCAAAATTAATTGTAACACTTGATTGGTTTGAAGGAGTTCAGATAATTATCAAAAAGATAATTCAAAGCTACTCTTTACTAAGAAAGTATAGAGAATTTTAATTTGGGGGATATAATAGTTATTGGAAATTTGTTATAATTAAAGAAAACAAATAGAAATAATTTTTTAATGAGGGAAGGAAGCCTCCAAAATTAGAACTATTTAAAATAGTATTTGGCTTACAAAACCTTTAACTGCACTCAACTTTTGAGAGAAATACTTACCCCATAAAGTAAAAAGATACGCAGAACAAGGGGGTCAGACTAACCCAGAGCAGCAGCTAGTGTTAGTCAACATTATTGACAAGATTTTTGTGCAGAGTTTTTTCAAAGTTCTTGTCCTTTTCTTATTTAAAAGTTTATTTTTAACATTCATTCATTAGGTCCCAAAGTTGTACCCTTGTGAATAAGTGGATTTATTCATGCATGTATTGAGTTGCTTATGAAATCTACCTAGCATTTTCACACCGTAATAAGGTCTTTCCAAGGTCATATTATTACTTCTAATAGCAGGATCAATACAATTTATAATGTTGATTTTTCTTCATCCTGACACACTACATGGGTAGCCCTGAGGCTGTTCTGGCTGCTTTTCCCTGCTTCTGCCAGAGTTTTTTAATTATCTAAGAGAGAAAAGTTTTCTCTAAATCCATAACTATTACAAGACAAACCATGCTTAGCTCTTGTTGGTAGTTCCATTGAATTATGCAGAAGTGATAGAAAGATAAAGATTCCTCAGGTAGAAGAGACAGAACCAGTCCAAAGCATAGGCAACTAAGTCTTTGAGAGAGAGTGTTTGTGGGAAGAAAGAGGGTGGGTCCTGGTTGTAGCATGGAAACAAAAGCAGAAGTTGACTCACTTGAGTGTGCTCATCCTCGAGACATGCCGCGACCTCAGAGGCTGGTGGAGGAAAAGAGAAGAAAGCTGGGAACTGCCAGGCCCAAGACTAAGGCACCAAGATTGTAAAATAGGACTGACCCCCTAATGGGGGCATGGAGCAGCCACCAACATAGCATCAGGTAAAAAAGAGCCCCTAGGCCAGCATCTATATCTAAATGGAAACCTTTGGGCAAGAAGAGCAAGATCACAGGATTTTCTAGATACTATGGTCTGTGGGCCAAATCTGGCTCATGATCTGTTTTTGTAAATTTTATTAGAACACACATTTATTTGCTCATGCTACAGTGGTACAATTGACATAGAACGTAGGGTTTATAAAGCCCCCAATTTTTCTATCTGACCTTTTAACACAAAATGTTTGGCAACTCCTGTTCTGCAAGATGATGAGGGTTGGAGTCAGCATTGTGGTCCCAGTTGATGTGTTTGGTTTAAAGACACACCCTAGGCATGGGTTGAGGGAAAAGAGACAAATGGTAAGGTGTAGACTGGATGTCAAAACCACAACCAAATGTTCTAGAGTTTAGTACCTCAGGTATAGGCAGAACCCAAGGCAAAATCTCTCCAACTGACAGGAACAACATGGTGGGAATTAAATCAGGAATGAGGTTCAGTAGAATTTTGGGATTCAAGCTTACCTTAGTTATGGAAGATACCAAGTCTAGGGCAGCAAGTCCAATTTCACTGATCTGATGGGAGGTTTGAACCAATGGTCAATTTCAGGTGCTTAGTGCTCCACAGAGTTGGAAGGCAGAGGCTGCCCTGGAAAGAAGGAGCCATCAAGTCCAAATAACTTGGATCTTTCTTCTAAAAAGTAGGAGTGTGGTGCTATCTTCTCTATTTCCTCTTCAATATGGTAGCTTATCACCCTCATCAACCCAAGGTCATGAGATTGAAATTTCTCCTGGGTAGGATTGCCAGATTTCAAAAAATAAAAACACAGGACATTGAGTTTAATTTGAGTTTCAGATTTCAAAAATAAAAATACATGACATTGAGTTTAATTTGAATTTCAGATAAACAATAAAAAAAAGTCTTAATACACATATGTCTGAAATATTTCAGTGGACCTATTTATAATAAAAATTATTTGGATTTCAAATTTAACTGGAATCCTGTGTTTTTTCTGGCAACATCATTCATTCCTAGGAAACTGGCCACCAATTTGTGATAAATCATGACTAAACTAAATATTTTGACTTCTGGGGCAGCAAGAAATTTCTAGTCCTTCAGTTTCTCCTCTAGTCTTTTTTTTCTGGCTTCTCCCTCTGTCCACATACAGACTTCTTCCTCACCTCTTCCTAGTTCCGCTACACCACTTCCTTTCCAAGGGCTGTCTGAGAGAGAGGGCCAACACTTCCAAGAATTATAATATGGTTTCAACTGCCATTGATTGAAGCAGAAAAGGGCTGAAAACTGAGAAAGAAGAAGTCAGGCTCCTTAACATGACTCACAGGAAGGAAACCTGGTGAACAGACAGTTGAATGATAGGCTTCTGACTCACAGAAAGTTTTTTTGCTAAAGATCTGTAGGCCCCCATCACCGTTAGTTTGCTGTTGAGAAACCTCTGAAGATTCCCCCGCAGTACACAGAATGCTGTCTTGGTAAAACAAACAAACAAAACAAAACATGAGGATTTAGATTAACTGCTGAGCACTTGATGGTTCCAAACATTGAATTAAAATGGGCATTTGGGGGATTTGTCTTTTCTCTGAAATTCTCAGATAAAAAGAAGACGACGCTGAGGGCTAGTATGCGAACATTGTGTTCTATGCAGATGTTCTTGGGAAAGGCCAAATCCGTGTGATTTGTGCTATGCTGCCGCCAGTGGGTAAACCTCACCTGCAGTGAAGAGGATGTGGGCAAAGATTATGCTCTGTGATGACTTTAGGAGCTTGGGTAATATGTAAGCTGTAGAAAATATTAAACTGCTATGATGTTACCATTCCCCCCCATTGATCATATGTCTAACAACCCTTCCACCATGATGGCAGTATTGGACGCCATTTGGGTCTTCCTTCAAGAAAGAAATCGCCGGTCAGCTGTAAGGTGTGCAGTTAGCTTATAGCCTCCAGATATTAGTACCCTAGGATCTGCTTCACCTTTTGAGCACGGGGGCCGTGATCCTCCTGGGGCATCCCCCTGCCAATGGCTGAGTGATAGTGGGGGCTAGGCCTGGCCATTTCTTTTCAGTATGGGCTTCCTCTAATGAGTGATCTGTGTTCTGGAATTCCCCATTGAGCTGGCCAAAACTTAGAATGGTCTGAGGCTCTCCCTGTCCAATCTTGCTTTCTCTGCCTTTTACCTTCACAAGGATCACTACCCAAGAAACCTCCTACCTTCTTAATTCTGTCCCAGTGTCTGCTGCTCTGGGCGCAAATGGGCAGGCCAGGTGGCAATCTAGCAAAGGAAAAGATATTTTGAGGGTAACATTCTTACCAGAAAGGAAGGCTGGGAAAGGCATACTCTTTCCTGCCAAGGACGGTATGAAAATGAGAAGAGATGTGGAGGCAGAGTAAGACCTTTACATATTAGGGTGCCTCGCCTCCTCCTTGGGGTCAAGCCTTGTTGGGGGAGTGAACCATGCATCCAGAAAGGGAGTGGGAGACTAACAATATTGGGGCAAGTGACCTACTTTCTATATAAGCTGGAGGAGTCTGAAAGCCCCTAGGAGAAGCCCCACATTTGTCTTGGCACCATGTTTCCCATGGCTTGAGTGGGACAGGGCAGCATTAACAAATGGAGGGACCTTGGTATTCCTGTGTGCTCTGCTGAAGGTCCGGGATCACTGGCAATGCAGAAACCTGAGGTTTGGAAATGGAGGCCAGTGAGATCAGGCAGTGTGATTGCTAGGGGCAAGGGCAGTTTCGATGTCCCATGCCATTGCATATCATAAAACAAGCTCGACCAGGGGCAACGGGGGACACTAGCACAGACTAAACAGGCCTAGGAACCCAGCAGGGGAGCCCAAAACTCTGGTGAACCAACACCAGAGTTCACCATTCTATTTCCCACACTCATGGCCACATAATAATGACACCTCCACCAACCAGAGACCTAGGTGCTATGTAGGAGACTTGGGGAGAGTGGAAGAGTCCAAGATATGCTGATTGAGTGTGTAAGTCTAGTCTTTTCCTCTAAATTCTGTAGGGTTGGTTTTTTAATATAAAACAAAGAAGCTAGAGAGTTTCGCATGTCTGTGTGTTAATCAACTGATAACCCCATTGCACTTGAATAAAACGTTTTACATTTTTAATTTTAGCCCAAGAAATGAAGTTAAGGAGAGGTCAGGCTTAGCTTCTCCTAAGTCATATCTGGACAGCAGCTTCCTGCAGAGAAGGTCCATGGACTGGATACATTACAGATCCATGTACAATCAATGTTTGGCTGCTCTCTTGACCACATTTTCCAAGGGATGGGAGATAAACCACTGGTGATAATCAAGATGATTTTACGTTGTGCGTGAATACCATCAATTAGCACTGAATCACACCCGAAGTATCTTGTTTCCAGTTTCTCAGCCCTTCTGATCACGCAAGAGCAAGTTTTGGTGGTGTTCTTGCCTTGACCTCTTGAGCACTTTCCAGTTCCCCTCCCTAACCAAGTGAGAGCAGACTTCAGACTCGGTATCAGCGGCCTTTCCAGCCCCAGTCTATCCCCCATGAGACCGCCTTGTGACCCTTCAACAGAAGTCAACTTGTGCCCCTTCTCTGCTTAAGACCCTCCGATGTCTCCTCATTTCACTCACAGGGAAAGCCCAAATCCCTTCAGTGGTACCATGGCCCTGCTTGACCTGACATTTAGCCACGGCCCCACCCTCTCTCCTCCATGCATCCCCTTCCTTTCACTGCAGTGGCCTCCTGTTGGTCTCGAATATTCTTGCCCCAGATACCAGCACAGCTCACATCTTTATCTGCCAGGACTTGATTCAGATGCCCCTTTAGCAGTGAAGACCCCCGGTTATGTTATCCTAGATGGGAAATCTCGCAGATCTCTTCTCCTCTCCTTCTGCTTTTTGCATGTGTGCACGTACAATGTATCTTACTTATTTGGAATTTTTTTTGTGTGTAATTTTGTCATTTCTTTAGAAATTTGTCATTCTTTTTTTGTCTTAATAGCACTTTATTTTTAAGGTTTTTTATTTAAATTCCAGTTAGTTAACACATAGTGCAATATTAGTTTCAGGACCCATTCCTTACACAATCTCTCTATTTTTTTCTCATCATAGCACATACCCTCCCCAATGTCCATCATCCAGGCACTCCATCCTTCCCATCTGCTTCCCCTCCAGCAATCCTCAATTTGTTTCCTGAGCTTGAGAGTCTCTTATGGATATGATCTCACCGATACAAGGAATTTGAGAAATAAGACAGAGGATGATAGGGGAAGGGAGGGAAAAATGAAACAAGGTGAAACCAGAGAGGAAGAAATTTGTCATTCTTATTGCCTGCCTCTCTCGCGTGAACATGAGCTCAATGAGGGCAGAGTTTCTATTTTGTGTACTGCTGTATCCCCAATTCCTAAAACAAGCTCTGGGATATAGTGAATGCTCATAAAGCATTTATTAGTTGAATAAATGAGTTCTCAGCTTGCTCCTACTTGTTATTGTCAATTGCATGCATTCCCTCTCAATGCCTCGCTTTTTCATTCTTTCCTTTCCTGGCAAAGCGAATGCAAACAGAACAACAACCAAAGAACCCCCACAAGATGCTACTATTCTCCCCTTCTCAATTTCGTGAAAATTCTGATACATATATGTATTGCTTATATATGTGTGTGTGTGTATAAAATAGATCTTCCTACTTACATTGAAAATATGTCCTAATAAACCCATAATAAATTTTAAATATCTTACGTCAAAAAGAATGTGTGTGACAGTCCTAACCTACCAAACACTGTAGCTTAGCCTAACTTAACTTAAACGTGCTTGGAATGCATCACTTAGCCTACTGTAGGGCGAAATCATTTAATACAAATCCCATTTTAAAATAAAGTGTTGATTCTCTTATGTAATTTATGGAGACTGTACTGAAAGTGTAAAACAGAATGGCTATGCGGGTCCTGGATGGCTGTAACTATCATTGCTGACCCTGGCGATCGGAGGGCCAGCTGGGAGCTGGGAGCTGGGAGCTGACCACCCTGTCCAGCAGCACCAGACGGGACTATCCCAGGTATGCCCAGTCCGGGAAAAGATCGAAATTCAGAATTGCAAGTACGGTGTCTGCTGAATGTGCGTCATTTTCGTGCCATTGTGAAGTCGAGAATCATTCGGTCAAACCATCCTAAGTCAGGACTCTATTTTTTTCCTTCCAGATGGGAGTATTGGGCTGTAGAGTGTCAAGGGAAGAGAATGTGGGAAGCTCTTGGCCTAGCTGGTCTTTCTTCCCCCAGTGCCCGTTCTTTCATCTCCCTTCCCTCCTTGCTGCCCTGCTCTTCCTCCAATCTATGTGATGAGCTCTTGGCGTCCTCAGACTGCACCTCCGGGCAAGGAGGGCTGAGCCCCAGGCTCCGTGTCGCAGCTTCCCCACGCTGACTGGTTGTGCAGCACGAGGAACATCTGCCAGGCTGTGCTTCCAAGGGTACGGTTCTGGGTCGCAGCGAGACTAGACTGAATGAATGCTACAACCTAGAATCCTGAAAGGAGAGTGGGTACCATAGAACGCCCAGCTCCGCCCAGCTGGCCCCGCCCTGCCCAGCAAGCCCCGCCCCGCCCAGCTGGCCCAGCCCCGCCCAGCTGGCTCACTTGTTTGCACTGTTTCCTCTTGTCACCACAGCACCGTGTAGGGTTGTCAAGGAGATAGGAAGGAACGTTCTGATGAGAAAGAAGCTCTCCAGAGCGTGGGTGGCAGCAGACAGTCAGTCATCGAGGACAACACCCTGTTCCTTGGCTCCGCCCCTCCTCCCATCCCCCCAAAAAAGCCACACAAGGAGCTGGAATTCGAGGGACTGACTTTGGAATTCCAACCAAACCTGCCCACATCTATACTCCAGTCCTTGTGTCCTTTGAGGAAGAGGTTCTTGCTGCTAGATCTGTGGAGTTCTCGAAGCTTTGGGGGTGTGTTTGTGGTATAAGAAGGCACCTGGTGTTTTTCAAGGGTCAGAAGAGATTAGTGGCTGAGCGCTTCTGCTCTCATGATCGGCCCTTGATCACCATGGAGGCCCTGGGAAATCAGAAGGAGAGAGGCGAGGGCAAAGCCCCTGGACCTGGGATTCCTCCTGTGAGTCTGCCGGCCTTCAGCAGAAGGAGGTGCATGGCGTGGAGACCCCGGACTCGGAGAAGGGACACTACCATCCAACCATCAACTCTCATGAACACCGACCTATCAGGAACCGATCTGACAGGCCTTTGGAAGTACACAGCACTGACAAAAGAATGCTGCTAAGCACACCTTCCTCTTCACAAAGCTTGGGTCGTTCTCCTAATCCTCTCCACATGAACAGGGCTTCATGTTCCCCATTTTACAGATGAGAAGACAGAGGTGGAACAACCTCGTGCTACCAAAAAGTGGCAGGAAAGCCTTGCAAGCCTAGGGCTCATGATCTAAATGTGGGGTGTTTCCAGGTCCCTCCCAGCAGATGAGTTCCTTAAAGACGAGCTGCAAAAGTCTGAGGCCCGAAACCACAGGGCCTTAATGCAGCTGCAAGCTGCTGCTCTCGGCCAGAGAGACCAAAGCCGAGTGGAAGAGGAACCACAGTGCCCTGGAGGACCTGAGCGTGTCTCACACATGCCCAATATTTACATGTGTTCCCCACACTGTCTCTATGGCAACTGGCTGAGGTGCAAAAATGCTTGGTTGGTATTTGTAAGAGGACAAGAAGAGAGAGCTCCAGGATCCTCTTTACTCGAAGCGCACTGCGCTATTTCCATCCCCTGTCTTCATGACTCTCCTCCCAGCAGCCGTTTGGCATGAAGGTCTCCAACAGCAGGGAGCCAGTGAATCAGTCCAATGGGCGTTTGGGCCTCTCAGGATGGAAGGACCTCATCTCCTGCTCCCTCTTCCAGTCAATTATGGATGGAGTCAGGAAGGGATTTTGTTATTAAGAAGTCTCAATGGCAAGGAGCTGAGAGGTTGTGGTTTCCAGCTTCTAACCACAACATTTAAGGCGTGTCTCCATTTTTCTTATGGTTTCCAGTGCACATCATTATCTAATTCTCCCTGAAGAGTCCGTGTTGCTTTATGATGCGTGTATCACAGTGATGGGAGCTGAGGCTCTGACCCAGCAAATAACCTCTTTCTCAGAAACCTCCCTCCTCCATCCCTTTGCCCACACTGTGCCTTGAAATTGCCCCTACCCCCCCTTTTTTTAAAGATTTTTTATTTATTTGACAGATAGAGGTCACAAGTAGGCAGAGAGGCAGGCAGAGAGAGAGGGGGAAGCAGGCTCCCTGCTGAGCAGAGAGCCTGATGCGGGACTCAATCCCAGGACCCTGAGATCATGACCTGAGCCGAAGGCAGAGGCTTTAACCTACTGAGCCACCCAGGCGCCCCCTTCCCCCCTTTCTAACTCAAACACTGCCTGGGAATCCGTGGGCAGGAATGAAGTCTACGTTGCCATGATGGAAACTGTAATTCAACTCCACATACGTGTGACAGAATATTTTAACTCTCGGCACTCCAGTTTGTGACTTACATGACTTAGGTGGTGTCTGTTAGTGACTCGTGTGTCAAAAACACCATTCTGTGTGCTCTGGGAGGAACAAGGATTAAGATGACTCCCAACGGTCTTATAAGCTAGTCTAGCAAACTATTACATAGCATTGAACAAAGCATTACACGCTCAAGGTGGGACCCACACATTTATTAAAGCCATGTGAAAAAGAAAGCCCTTAAGCAAATGTCCCAGGTGGGGCTGAATTCATGGGAAAGTAATTGGAGCGGTTGTCTGAGACTCACGCTCAAGGTGCCTTGCTTGAGTTTCACACAAGACGTTGCTGCAGTCTTGCATTTCTTAATTTATCTCTGACTTTGTGTTTTATAAGTGAAGTCTGATGGGACAATGGCACTCAGCTCACCAGTGGTCCTGCACCCCACCTCCAGCCACTGATGACCCAGACCTCACCTGACTGGTGCCTGGGGGTGCATTTCATTTCATTTCATTTCCCCACACCACAATTCTGTAGCCAGACCAAACACACTCCAGTGACTCCCTGCTGTACACAGTCCAAGAAGGTCTTGAATCACCATCATTAAAAAAGCCAATCCTGACTTCCTACCAGTTCAATTATGGCAAATTAGATTCTGTTCCCATTTAAACTGTAAGCCACTTAAACCATAAAAATACCAAAACTAATTATAAACGTGAAATGTGAGTCCTATGAGGTCACCTCATAAGTACATTTAATATATTTGAGATTTGTAATATATCTCAAATGTATGATCTTACTATATGTATGTGTATAAAATGAGTTCCACATCCTAAACTCTTGTTTATTATGGAAAATCAAGCGCAATGTACAATTGACATCATACGTGTGCCTTGTGGGAGATTTTCCTGCAGAGACTGGACTGACTAAAGCTTTGTTCTCAAAACTTGGGCAGACATTTTAAGTGTTGAAAAGTGTCATTTTGATGACGATTTCTTTCAACACTCTTCTGGCTTTGGAAAGGAAGAGTTACAAATAACAAGGCATAAGATTCCCCTCAGAGGTATATTTTTAGCAAAATAACCCCTTGTAAATTTTCCTCTTGTGCTCAACAGCTAGGCGGCTATATAGAAGGTCTGTCCAAGCTGACGCACGCTCACTGGGAATCTGCTGTGATAGGAGTCCAACCCCAGGCTATGGGCAACGGGGAGGCTGTAGAGATAATTAAGAGGGTCCTTGCCTCTAAGAAAGAAGTGTATCAGCTGGGGAAGACACATAAATTTGTAGCTGTGGAAGGGAGCTGGCCTCGATCTTATGGGTGGTTGGCAGGCCCTACTTAGCGGCTAACTCCACCCTGAGCGCCATATTGTCAGCAGAAGCCTGCTGGCCCAGGCTGACTGTGGATAGGGCTTGATCACTTACAGGCCATTGGGAGCTGCTGTCCACAGCCTGACACGTAGAGAGCCTTCCTTCCTGTTCTCTCTCCAACATTGACATCGCTTTTGGAAAAGCACCATTTCTTGGGCCAACATGAAGATTACCCTGTGGAAGACCCTGGAAATATTAGCTATAAGTAACTAATATCACTGAGGGCTTGCTACATGTGAGGCACCATGCTGCAGTCCAAAAATAGAGTCCTTCCTTTCAAGGTGTCAATTAGAGGAGGTGTATATATAAGCAAATGACAAAATAAAATATGCATTGAAATCAGGCATGGGAGAGTGACAGTCAAAAGATCTAACCTTAAATCTCAGCTCTAATGAGCTGGCTCAGTGGCTCTAGTTAAGCTATGTGTCAAGTAGCAGAGACAATGTCTCTGGGCTTTGGTTTCTTTATTTGTAAATAGGTTTATGGCTGAGGGGAGAGAGGTTGTCTGTCTGGTTTCCTGTTTTAAAATTGCTTGTCTCTTTGAACTTCCCAGTTCTATGTGTTCATAGGCAAGATTCTCTTTGACCTGTGTATGAGTTTTGTAGGGCTTCTGTGACAAAGTATGACAAACTGAGTAGACTAAACAGAAATGTATTATCTCACAGTTCTAGAGGCAAGAAGTCTGAGATCAAGGTGTTGGCAGGTTGGTTCCTTCCGAGGGCTGTGATAGAGTCTGCTCCGTGCTTCTCTTGTTTCTGGTGGTTTGTTGTAATCTTTTTTTTTTTTTTAATATTTTATTTATCCACTTGACACAGAGAGAGAGATACAAGTAGGCAGAGAGAGAGAGAGAGAGAGAGAGAGAGAGGAAGGGAAGCAGACTCCCCGCCAAGCAGAGAGCCCGATGCGGGGCTCCATCCCAGGACCCTGGGATTATGACCTGAGCTGAAGGCAGAGGCTTTAACCCACTGAGCCACCCAGGCACCCCAGTAATCTTTGACCTTACTTGGCTTATACAGCCCTATCTTCATGTTCATATAGTGTTTTCCTGAGTGCCTCTATGTGCAAATTTGTTTTTTTTTTATAAGGTTACTAGTCTTAATAGAGAGGGTCATATACTTCAGTATAAACTCATCGTAACTATATAACCTCATCTTGACTAGTTGTATTTGCAATAAGCTTATTTTCAAATAAAGTCTCATTCTGAGGGCAAGGACTTCAACCTATAAATTTTTAGGGGACACAATTTAACCCAGAGTAATAGCCTGTTTTACCCTTTCTACCTTAGAATCCTTGGTTCATCCTTACTCAATATGATAAATCTTTTCCATTTCAGTTGCCAGTTCGAATCAATGGGAGTGATTGCCCAGAGTGTTGCACAGAAAAGGGTTGTGAGTTGACATCCAAGATTAATGGGAAAGGTGATTGGAATTGGATCAGGTTTTTTTTGAAGGGTACAGGATATAAGAAATAGGGGCTTGTTGTGTGTCTGCTCACCCAAGGAACAGAAGACTTTAAAATCCTGCTGTTCATTCCTAAAGAAGGAACCTCACCAAAGAGTGAAAAACCTACAGAACTGTTAAGCTGAAAAGAAATAAAAAATTTAAAAAAAAAAAACCTGCAGAAAAAAACCTGCTCTTTTCAGATCTCTCTAATTGAGATGATCCCTAAAAGGTGGCTGCCAGCTTTCAATCTTGATATGTTCAATAATCCTTGTAAGGCATTTTAGTCTAGCCCATGAAAATGATCAAATCTGCAGTAGGACTTGGCTAGTTAAAGATGGGAGTAAAGGGAGTTTAACTTTCAGAAAGGCATAATCAGTCTAGGATTCCTGAATGTTTTCCCTGTTGAGATTGAGAAGTTGCTTTGGCTAAAGAGTTGCCACTGGAACCAGATAGGAAATGAGCTTCTGGAAGCACCAAAAATGAGTCCTCACTCCCACTCTTGACACCTACTACATCCAAACCACCAGATGATGACAGCTGCTGTAGAAATCTAAACAAGTGGAAGGATGCCCATCTTGGTACAAGAGCCAAGAGATGGGGAACGATAGGAAGCTGGTTCTGTGCCACGTGGATATAAAGGAAGTACTTTCAGGACACAGAAGGGAAGTGGTTGGGGACCCTTAACTCTCCATGGAAGTCCTTTATTTTTACTTCATCTTCTGAGGTCCTTGAGGAAAACCTAGCAGACCAATCAAGGCCAAAGCCTGCTCAACACCAGAGGGTGTTTCAGTTGAGGTCTTTGTTCCTAAGATATTCATCTGAAGTATGACTGTCACTGATTTGAAACTTTTCCCATCATGCAAAGGAATAAGGATCACATCCAGGCACTATTTCGTATGTTTCCCACTGGTGAAGGCTACATCCTCTTCCATAGTGTGGTAGGATTGATGCATTCATGACCCATTTTCATGCCTCCCTGCATCTCCTCCTTTATTAGTGTCCCCTCACACTGATTCTTGGTTTGGTCATGTAATCAACTTTGACCCTAACAGAGGCTTAAAAAGCACTGGTTCATTTCTGCTTACCCTCTTTGACTCTGGCCCTTGTAATGAGAACATACCCAGGCTAGTCTGCTGGAAGTAAGTCAGGAATACATGGAAGAGAGCCAAGTCATCCAGCCAAGACCATCCTAGATCAGCTACCCCCAGTCACCTAACAAACTATCCGCAGGTACATGAGTGAGCTTAGCCCACATCAGCCAAGCCCACCCCAGACCAATAGAACCACCCAGCTGACATGTACACTTGTGAGGAGTAAGGAATGATTATTTAAAGCCGCCAAACTCGGGGGTAGTTTGTTATGTAGCAATAACTAACTGTTACATATGATCTCCCACATGCAGTGCTAAAGAAGGACAGGAAAAGATTAGGTGTAAGCTATTGGAATTCAGTTGTGACTAGGAAACTCTGAGGAACTGTCAGGGCAGGTCTGTTCAAAGGTTATTTGCATGAGGTACCTCCCAGGGGGGAATTCATCCCAAGGGAAGAACAAGTCAAGCAGAGAAGCTTGGCCTGGGAACAAAGACTTAGTCATCAGAGGCTGAGAAAATCCACCCCAGTATCTATTATCCTACTGGGTCTTCTGGCTTAAGCTCAACGGAGTCTTGTCTGACTTATATGGTGGAGGGTACAGGGAAGGTGTAGGCAAAGGATTATTTCACTAACACATCTCTAGGACACTGACGTACAAGCTCCCCAGCTTTGGGCTCAGCGTGGAATATTGTAGAACTAAAGTAGAAGGAGAGGATCTACGTGAACAAGCACAAGTTTGGTACCCAGAAAACTCCAGGACCTCCATCAAAGATAGGGTACACTGAAGAGGACTAAGTCACATCTTTCTAAATAGCTACCTTAATTCACTATTTCATTCATTTATGCATTCAACAAACACTGAGGGCTATCCAGACTATACCAATCAGGTTACATCGAGGGGAGATGAATGCATTCATAAAATAGGGTCCCTCCCCATAAGGAACACACAGACTGGTTTACATTTAAAATTAGGCCTTACCTCATGTGCTCTGATTGATTCATAATGGCTGCTTAGAGCATTCTCTTGAGCATTTGAGGGGTCACATCCTGATTCCAAGGAGTGCTGTGATTGCCTAGCAGTTTCTGCTTTGGCCCCGTATTTGTCATCCCATTGTTTGAGCTTTCTGTCCTGGCTCCATAGTCACATTTAGCCGTCAACGCAGAACTAGGCCTCTTGCATGTATTATGTGAAAAATCCATCTGTCACTGCCTGTTCCTGCTTTAGCTGGGTGACAACGGGCCGAACACATACCGAGGACATGGTCGTGAGCCAGCGTCCTTCTTTTATAAAAAAAAGGGGGCATGATATTTTCTCTCTTATCTGTTTCTGCTCCTCCTTGCAAGTCAGAAATGTAATCCCCCAAATGGGGATGAGGTGGCATGAATTATGGAGTGAATGCCTATGCACAGTGTCAAAAATTACGCCACCTTCCTCCAGCAGAGTAATAAAGGCTTTGTAGATGTCAGAGACTGTAACCTAGCCTTGAAAATAAGCACTGAAATACTACCAGCCCATACTGACTTGGTGTCATATGGGCAACAAAATGAAGAACATCCTAGGGTCAAGTCTCTTGTATTTACTCAGTATGAATGTGGTTAATCTCTTGACATCATTGGCAAGCTGCAGGAACAGGAGAGTGCCAGCCAGAGCTCTCAGTGGGCATTTCATGAACACCATGGAAGAGTCCCAGTAGCTCAACTGAGCAGCTCAGCCTGGATTTGGACGTACAATCCTTAGATAACTGTAGGGGAGACAAAATGTTTATAAGTCACTACTAAATTCACTGTTCCTACAGGTCTGTTTGTTTTGTGAGCCATCTAGAACTCAAAAGGCCAAGTACTTAATGAGTGTATAATTGAGTATGGCTTTCATAGTCTGCAAGACCTGTTCTCAAATCTCTGTTCTGCTATTCTCTAATAGTGCGACTTTGGGTAAGTCCCTTAACCCATTTTTGTCTGAAAAACAGGGATAATAATATCTATCTCAGATATAATATAATATAATAAGATATAATATTATTGTGATAATAGTATATTATCTTATTATATAAGATATAATATAATAATAATAATATCTATCTATCTTTGTTCAGATAGAATGAGTATGGGAAGGGCTCAACAGAATCGCTGGCCTATACTAGGTACTCAGTAAATGATAGCCATAATTATTAGCAGTGAAGTTCTGGACTCTTTTGGATGTCTCCTGCACCCCCTTTATGCCTTCTCCTTTCTACTCATAAGTGGGATTGGACTCCAACTCCATGTGGCCTGACACTCTGGGCAAGGGCCCTCAGTGGGCCTGGGTCTCCCCTCTTTTTCTCAGCCTTGCCTCAAGCCATCCTGCCAACACAGGCCATGGGGCAGTGTGCATGTTTCCAGAAGGAGATGTTGTTTTTCAGAGGCCCAGTTTCCATTTCCATGGCCTGTTTTGTCATGTGTCACATCAGACAAAACCATGTGTCTGCAAGGCCCAGGCCATTGTGACACTGCATAAGGAGGGGGATTGCAGGGGACAAAGAAACAGAGCTCCTGCTCCAGTCAAAGCCAAGAGCATCCTGGAAGCCACAGGGACTATTTACACTCCCTGAGGACAGTGCCTGCTGCCCAGAGCGGGATTTCAGTACCTGAAGCCACAGTGCCCAAGCAGAGCCACGACCACCCAGGCTGCCTCTCTGGGCCACCATGATCTGGTCACCTGGCACGGACAGGGTATTGGGGGACATGTTTTAGAGAGAAGCATTTTGGGAGAGAAGGGTAGGAGGGATGCCTTCTGGTTCTTACTCTCTGGGCTTTAGTTTCCTTTACTGTTGAGGAAAACAAGACAGGGAAACAGAGTATCTGGCCCATTGTGTGGCTGAGTGGGAAAAGCATAGGATTTGGTAGACAAGTCCCTCCTTCAACACTTGCTTCTGCTGCCTTCTGCCTAATATTCTTGGGCAAATCCCATAGTCTCTCTGAGTAGCCTCAGCTTCCATATCTGTACAATGGGGCCCGTCACAAGGGTGATGGGCAGAACATACAGGGTAGTGTATGTCTCAGTCTTTTTGAGGCAGGCAATTATATATACAAATATTTCTTTTGCTTATTTGTCTTTCTGTGCCTCATTTTGCCTCTGCGCTGCCTCCTTCCCACCTCTCATTTATTTCCTTTTTTCCCCCATACTTTACCTTAGGCTAGGGATTTTCAAGTCATTTCCACCAAAATACCCCTAACCTCCAAAAAGAATAAAAAGGATTTAGCCTCAAATGCTCCATACAAGTGTGAGATATCATTGGCATTGGAGGGTGAACTTGTGCTCAGCTCCATGAACTGTCCATGTGCAGCAGTGCCCTTTCTTGACTGAAACAGCAGAGCCCATTTTGCTAGCTCCAGCGGAACCAGACATTGAGGACAACTGTGAATTGGGAAGGCAGATCAGAATGTCATGCTCTCCTTACATGGGAAACCTGCCCAAACCAGCTGGCCTGGGGCTGCCCCAGTGAATCCCCAGTGGCATCAGCCTTGAACACAAACACCACAGCTCGTCCCAGACGGGGCTTCTCTTTCTGATTGCACTGTAGAAGACACCAAATACCCAACACTCCCCATGTGGAAAAGGATGCCTCTGCCACCATGTTGCCCAAAGGTGGATTCCTCAAGACCCCTTCCTTGGATGGCTTTCTGCCAAATTGAAATCTTGTGTCAGTGTCAGGGCCCAAAACGCAGACCATAACCTCGCTACAAGAGAAGATGGAAGAGTGAATTCCAGTGGGACTCTCAGTAGAGGACATTGTCCCGATAGAGAAAGACTGTCAGAACATAGGAAATGGTCATCAGTGGGCCTCATTGATGCATAACATTATTTAACATTATTTTAATGCATAACATTATTATTTCACATTATTTTTTAGCTACTGATCTGCAAGTGAAAACAATGTTCCAGAAAACATATGCCCTGTTTTCCTAAACCTCGTGTACCAGTCATTGTCCCAGGGAACAGGTACTCCAGTTTGAGAAGCTCTGGGTCCTCCCAGAGGCACTGCCCAGTCTCATTGAGTGTACCTTCAGTTAAAAATGAGTCACCATGCCTGGAAAGAGAGGCCAGTTTCCATCTCCTAAAAGTGGAAGCACTTTTGAATTTTGAATTTGAATAATGCCAGCTATGTCACTGTCCTATTGGGCCAACAGAGCTGACTTCTCTTGACCGTCCCAGTCTCACTGCGAAGATCTAGTGTTTCAGTTGATGTTGGTTTCTGTGGCTTCCTCCCATCCATTCTTGCCTGGGCAGGCTGAGCTCCTCTCTAGTGAAGGCCATTCGGGTCCATGCAGCACATCTTATGCTCAGTGTTTTTTACAGTAAAGCATGAAATCCCTCCTCTGTCACAGTCCATGATTCCTCCCGGAAATGGAACCCACTGGGAGAAAGTCACAAAAGGGCTGAGATTCTTCTTGGAGCTCTGATTTTGCCTACTTATGCATTCTAAAGTTGCATCATCTTCATTAGCAGAAAGCCCCAAGGCCATAGTTGAGTCTCTTTGAGAAACAAAACACAAATTCAAATTTCCCGTGGCGGAAGGTAGTAGTGTTGGCGCCATGAAGGTTAAGGTCTTCTGGACAAAATACAGACTGACATTCTCCTAAAAGCATGGCCCCGTCATTGTTTGGAATGGATTCTCTCTTGCAAACTCTCTCCAGGGAGTGGACACTGAAACCACTGGCCAGATTTCAAATATGTACATGCAGAATGAGAGAAATTTTTCCAGTGGGTCACTAGAAATAGAGCCCAGGCAAGAGCCCTAAAATTGGAAAGTACATTTCTTTGCAGTTTTTTCCCCTAAAAATAGAAAGTTAGCTTTGCCATTGAAGAGGCAGAACTTGAGGCCCTAGCCTGGGGAAAACAGGAAAGCTACCCCTACGTAGAAGGCCATCAGGGTCTGAACCTGGTGAGACCTCGCTTCCCTGTTTGTAGGGTAGCCCCATCTCCTGAGAGCTGACTCCAAGACCCTGAGCGTGGCCCTCCTTTGCCCCGCCTGGCTGTATTCCACAGGAAATATATGACCCTTCTGTCTCTCATAGTCCCGCCCAGGCCAGTGTGCTAGGTTGCCAAAGCTTGCTGTTGGCACAGGTCTGGGGTCATTAATACCATGTGGATTCACTCCAAGACAAACCAATGTTTTGGAAGAGGCAATAGATAGATACTTAAGGTGGTGCCATGTATTTGCTGAATGGACAAGGGTATGGATATGTATATTCTCAGTCGAATTTGAAACATGACATGTGTTTCCTGAGAGCACACCAGACAGGGTGACAAAAAGGGGATGCAGTTGACAGCAATAAATCATGTTTCACTGGCCTCACCTGCCAATACATACTTTTGCTCTTCTCAGAAGGTCACCGAAGAATCTCTGTGCTCTCTTAGTGTTTTATTAAAGGCTCTCATAACCAAGCCCTCATCACTTCCATTTGGTGCCTGCTACTGTCCTCTTGTCCGGCTCTGGCCCTGTCCACTAGAGTCCCATGTCCATGACTCTTCAGCCAGCAGGCACTGGAAGAACAAGCGTGCCCAAGGCCACGTCCGCACAGTCAAGACCGCTGTTTGGCTCCATAACACCAGGCAATCTTCGCTGCTCATAGCTTATGTCTCTCCAGAGCTCTTACACTGAAGTCCATGTGGGGCTGGGCTCACTAATCTGGCCAAGTGACATCACCATCCTGGATCCAGAATCATCCTGCCCTTCCCACAACGAATGCTTTGTTATCAGGCCAAGCTTCTCTGCTGATATTCTTTCTCCTTAGGGTGCGTGGCCCGGTTCTGCCGCTGACTTGCTGAGTGATCTTGGGCAAAGTGTTTAACCTCTCTGGGCTCCAGTTCACTCATCTCTAAAATATGGGAGATGTGCTAGCTGGGTTCCCGTGGTCCCATCCATTCCTGAATTTGATGGCTTTGGAGGCACAGTGCTTTATCAACCAATACACAAGAAGGTATTACACACCGCCGTGAGCTAAACACTGTCCAGCTGCTCTGTAAATAAGGAATCACTATTCTCTTTCTTGTCTCTGACAAGAAACAGACCTCTCTGATCATCACTTTGCATAAAACCCTTCAGTGGATTCCCGTCATACTTGGAGGAACTCCAGACTCAGTGGCCTCCTACCTTGGCGATATCACCTCAAACGTCTTCTACTCTGGTTTAACATACTCCAGACACACCAGCCTTCATTCTGTCCTGGGAACATGCTACATCCTTTACCCCTGGGCTTTTGCAAGTGCTCATTGTCATATCTGGACAGCTTTTCTCCCAGACCACCCAGGATTGGCCCTTTTGATTATTTTTTTTTTGAAGATTTTATTTATTTACTTGACACAGAGAGAGAGAGAAGGAGAGAGAGAGCACAAGCAGGAGGAGGGCCAGAGGGAGAGGGAGAAGCAGGCTCCCTGCTCAGCAGGGAGCCTAATGTGGGGCTGGATCCCAGGATCCCAGGGATCATGACCTGGGATTAAGCAGGTGCTTAACTGACTGACCCATCTAGGTGTCCCCTCTATTATTATTGTTGTTGTTGTTGTTATTATCATGGTTGTTATTGCTATCCAGGTCCCCAGGTGCCTTGTTTAACATCCTTCCCAAGCCTCCCAGCTTGTCCCATCCCAGGGCTTGGCAAATTATGGTCAGAGGGTCAGATCTGTTCATTGATGTACATACTGCCCATGGCTACCTTTGTACCACAGCAGTAGGGGTGAGTATTATGCTCGAGAAGTAGCAACAGAGACCAGATGGAGCTACCATCTGACCCTTCATAGGAAGTTCGCCAGCCCTTGCCCATCCCTTAGCCTCTTTATTCACAGTGCCTGTCAGTATCCGAATTAATGAACCTGTCTGCTTCCTTGCTTTCTGTTCTTCTCCCCCAGCTCAATAGACATAAGTGCCAGGCAAGCCAGTAGAGTCCTCTGTCTTGATCTGGGTGCTGCCCTCATCCCTTCGATGGCTCAGCCAGTGGAGCGGAGGACTGCAGTGACTCCCTGGGTCCCGTCCTTAGTTCTTAGCACACAGCCTGACTCCGAGCCAATAAACAACGGCAACCTAGATGCATGTAGGTCTATTTCCTTTTGCTTTATTGCAGCAACAATGAAGTTTAGCACCAGTCCTAAGGTAAGTCCCACCACCTCCATGGTCACATCCATACCCTCAGTGCTGACTGCCCAGCTCCTCTCTGCTGCCACCTCTCACCCCCACTGTCCCTTTCTTATTCCACGGTGACACCCAGGGCTGCCAGTGTCCGCTTACCCTTGCCCCTGCATTTTCTTTCCTTCTTTCTTTCTTTCTTTCTTTTTTTTTTTTTTTTAAACTCAGCTCTTGCCCTCAGTGAAGCCAGCAGCCCTCCAGGGAACAGCTCATCACCAAGAGGTCAATCCAAGGGCGGCACTGCATTCCGCTCAAGATATTTTGGGGTGGGGCTGAGGTGTGATGGGCTCACGAACTCGGATGCATTCTTGAGAGCACTTCACGCCTTCTCATACCTGAGCTTTTCCATTTGGGGCTATGTGAAAACTGAATCCGGGCTCGAAGGGAGGGGAACTCAGGGGCCGGGAGAAGTCTGAACCTGAGGAACTGTGGTGGTGAGATATGAGATGTTCATGAGGATCCTTTAGTGCTTCCTGGATGTCTCCCCCAAAGCCCACCTGGCGGCAGGTGGGAACAATGCCTTTCCTCCACAGAGAAACCTCACCCCCCCTAAATTCGCTATAGTTCAACAATACATTACACACATTGTGCTCTATTTCATAATATATTTTTAAAGAAATAATGATTTGTTTTTCCAACCTTCAAGGATAGTTTTATCCAGCCCTGGCCCACCTCCCCTGGCACCAGGACAGCTTGGCGAGCACGCAGACTCCTCCTTTAGAAGGGGGGAACACCAAAGAATTGACAGAGATGGTCACAGAAGAGGAGCCTCCTGACATTTAGGCCAACTCCGTTCTGACCTTCTCGGGAGGATGGACTACTCGGCAGTGGGATGAGGCGTGTGCTGAGTGGTCTCTTTGGGACCCTCTGGATCCACCTGCCGCCCTTGCCCCTGTGCTCTGTGATTCTGGAGGCTGACACGTAGGCAGTTTCAGCAGTCTCTCTTGCCCTCTGACCTGCGGTCGATGGCCAATGGCGGACAAGGCCAGGGACATGGAGTGCAAGATGACAGAGTGTTTCTTCCCCAGCGCCCCCTCTCAACCAGGCTTTGACAATAGCTGTGCTCCTCTGTGGGAGCCAGCTGTCCCTTCCAGCTAGAGGCCCTGCTAGATCCCGGGAATGACTCTGTTCTCTGCCTCGGATGGGGGAGCGGTGATGGCTTCCACATTCGTAACCCCAGAGTGCTTCACGTTCCTGGCCATACATGGGTGACTAGTGCCCTCACTGTATTCTCTTCAGTCCCCTTGTCAGAGTGCCCTTTGTATCGTGCCAGGACCATGGTAATAAATGGCACCAGACGCAGCCCACAGAAACAGCCCCTTGGAACAGGATTCCGGGATTGAGTGGCTCACACATATATTAAGCACACATACAGCTACCTTGTGAGAGGAACGGCGCTATTTATTGTGGTTTTCTGTGGCCTTATAAATACTTACATCATTTCCACTGTGGCAGTGGAAGCAGGGAAATGCAGGTGGAGGGTACTGTTTTGAGATCAATGACTGGGGTTCTTAGTCACTTAAGAGTAACTAAGCTGACTAAGGTGACTAAGGTCACTTAGGTGACAATGATGATTATGAAGATTATGATGCAGGCTGACTAATGTTGGAGACCCTAAGAGTATTCACGAGGTAAAGAACAAGTTCAAATCTTTCAATATCCGACTGAGAATGCACAGAGAAAATCGCCAAGCCTGTGTAGTCCGAAAGGCACAAGAGCTCTGTAAAAGCAAGTAGCTCAGACCCCCACGGCACTTCCTTTCTTCTCCTCCTTGCAACCCTATGTATGATTTCATGGAAATTTTTCATGTTAGTTAAAGAAGAAAAGACAACGATGGACCAAGTTTATGGACGGGTCTACATATGATCCTGGCACCAACAGAAGTGGATGGCCACTATTACAGACATATTCAAGGGTGGCCCTAAGAGACAGTGGTGATGAGCAATGCCCTGAGTAGAACTTTTGACAGGTCAGGGACTTAGCAAGAGCAGGATTGGAAGACTGGGGTCAAGGAGGTTGGGAAGAAGTATGTGTGGATGGGTCTGTGGGAACAGGCACACAGTGGGAGGATATCTGTCCTGAAGGGCACTTACTGCATTGAGGATCCCAGTAATCAAAGGGGCAAAATACCAGTCTGGGGGATGTCAGTCTTTCTTCCAGATGACCCTGTGCTTGCTCCATGTGAGAAGGGGTCAGGGCAGCAGGAGTGGGTGATATACATGGGCCCAATAACATTAATGTCCCCTTACCAAGGCTGATATAACTACCACCATTGTCAAGACTGCTCTGTCCAAAAAAGAAACCACTATAAGCCTGTAATGTGGTTCCATTCTCCAGGGACCAGCCTGGTGGCAGGATGATTATATCGAGTCCCATTTATTATGGAGAAGGCAGGGCTTTGTCCTCATAGGAAAAGATACCCATTTCATTTACAGAATTTTCTTTCCTGACCCTCAATACTTAGCTCACGCTGTCTTTTGGGGTTATATAGAGAGCTTTATTTATGAGAGTGGTGTTCCTATATAACATTGGCTCCAAGCAAGGGGATCATTTTATAACAAAAGTATAGCATGGCGTTTGGGATTATAGAATTTACTGGTGTTCTCACATACCCCAACATCCAGAAGTGGGCTGGCTGGATATATTATCTGTTGCTGCTTAACAAATTCCCTCAAAACTTAGCATCTTAAAGCAACAAATATTATGTCCAAGTTTCCATAGATCAGGAATATGGGCATGGTTTAGTTGAGTACTTAGGGTCGCTTACAAAGCTAGAAGCAAGATATTGGGCAAGACCGTAATCATCTCAAGACTTGACTAGGGGAGGAGTCTCTCACCCACATGGCTGTTGGCAGGCTGCAGATCCTGGCTGGCCATTGGCTGGAGATACCAGTTTCTCGCCACGCAGACCTCCCCAGAGTGCAGCTCACAACAGAACAGCTGGATTCCATCAGAACAAGCAAACAGGAAAGCAAGCGAGAGAGAGAGAGAGAGAGGAAGACAGAAGCCAGAATCTTTGTGTAACCTACTCTTAGAAGGGACATCCCATCCCTTTTTCAATATTCTATTTATTAGAAGCAAATCACCAGGTCCAGCCCACATTCAAGGGGAAGGGAATACACAAGGGCATGAATACCTAGAAGCAGGGATCATTGGGAGCCCCTTTAGAAGCTGCCTCTCACACTGGAAATAATGATAAGATAACCCGCTGAAGCCTCAGTTATGGAGCTATCTGGTAGGCAATATGCTGTGAGATTAGGGGTGCTATCCCACAATTGGCAGCATATGACTAAGAGTCAGCATGTGGTCCCCACCTGGAGAATGCACAGATCTGGAAACCCAAGGGTGGAGGTAAAAAGTGTCCCCTCTCACTATTACAAGGAATAACCTACTTAGAAGAACTTTTGCCTCCTTTCCCTGTGTCCTTGAGCTTAATAGGATTGCAGATCCTAGTGCCCAAGGGTAGAGTGCTTCCCCCAGGGACAACAACTATGGTTCTAATAAATTATAAACTTGAGCTTGCTGCTGCCAATATGGGAGCATCAGACACCTGAACCAAAAGAGAAGAGAGTCCCTGTATTTGTAAGGAAAAACTGGGCTAATGCTACACAAGGGGGTCAAGAATGACTATGCTTGAAACTTGGGGGATTCCAGACACAGAAGACAAGGGGCATCTCCTGGCACTCTTTGTGTTTTATTCCTGATCATTGGCTAACTGTGGCATCCAAATGAAGAGAATCCCAACCAGGTTGTGGCAACGAAAGTTTGGGTCACAAAAGGTAAAGGACTTCATGCAAACATGGTGCTGGCGGAAGGCATGGAAAGCATTGAATGGTGGTAGAAGGAAACTATCGTCATTACCTTAGACTTAATGGCTAGGTATAGAATTGGGGTCTGTAGAAGCTAATTTTATAGCAATTGTTTCTTTGCCTCTACTTTCCTCCACTACCTTATAAGAAAAACTCTGGTGGTGCCTAAACTTTTAGATCTCAGGTGACAGTGTGACAGAATTCATCACCTGAAATGATGCAAATCATTGAGGGACTTTGAAGATGCTGAGGGATAACAGGGCTGAGTTTAATAGTTTTGATCTGTTTCTGTAATCACATCTACCTTTCTCCACCTATCTCTGTGCCCTGTGAGACTGATCTCTACAGACCACATCAACTGGGTTTTCTCACCTCTGGCTTCCAAGACACCCTGGCTTCACCACCTCTGGTAGGGTGGAGAGAGATCAATATCCTTATTTATTCCCTGAGGTCTCTTCATGTTAGCTTGCAGATTGGTAGTGATCATGCTTTCCACCCAAGATTGGCTTTCTGTGTCTCAGTTTGGGTTCCCTTGAAAGCAGCACCTGAGAAAAGAACTTGAGTGTTGGTGATTTACTTGGGAGTTGGTCCCAGAGAGCAGAAGGAAGGGAGAAAAGCCAGTAGAGTGTTTATTCATAATCTGGTTATTGCCACGGACGACTGGAGTTCAATCATCGCGGGGACTCCCTGAGGAACTGCTAGCATGTGCCTCGAAATGATTTCCACAGAGGTCAAGGGGTTTGGCCATTTATCCATTGAATCCTGTTCGTTTGTTACTGATTGAAATTGCTCCTAGGAACACAAACTTCGTGAATTTCTGTTTCCCCGTACTGTGTTGACTAAGTGACCTTGGAGAAAGCCAAAAGCAGTGAAGCAGAGATATTCTTTGAATAGTTTCTCTTTGCTTTTGAGGTGGGACCCTGGTAAAGTGCATGGAGCCACTCACTACGTGGTGCTAAAGCCTAGTGGACTGAGTGTCTGGGGTGTAGTATGTCACCTCTCACTCTCACAGCTACAGGACCCCACCCTGAGCTGCCTTCTTCCCTTTCCCCCTTCAGACCTAATCATCCTCACACCTTCTTGCCCTTAAAGCCCTGGGGTGTTTCACTAGCCCTTGTTTGTTTCCACTTAAGTGACCTACACCTTTGTAAATAGCACTTCCTGAAACTCTTCAATCATCCTTTTGAGTGGCCATCTCTTTTGTGCCAAAACTCCAGCAGGTAGAATGAATGAGTCTCTAGAAGTGAACATATAATGAGCCAAAATCCGGACAACTAGTCTAGACAAGGTCTAGTATTTCTACACCCACCATGAACAAACTCCTTCCTTACTGAAACGTTCAGAGCCACAGAATCCATTTTCTGGAGCCTTAAAATCCAGAGACCTTGAGAAAGCATTTTTCATAACAAGAAAACATGTGCTTTCTTTCAGAGAACTAGCATGCAAATTCATTATTAAAAAAATTTTCTGTATGACTTTGAAATATTCAAGAGTAAAATTTTTAAGGAAATGGAAGTTATAAAATGTTCAACATCCTAACACCAACTAAATGGACATCTATCGCTCTGTTTGACTATCTAGCATCTCAGCCTCTTTGCTGCGTTTGGAGAATTTTCCATCTTGCAACTCTTGGCGGAAGGGAGAGACGACTTCCCAGGCTCCTCTGCAGCAAAAGCATTTGCATGTGACCTAAGCTCTGCCGAGCAGGCACACTCTTACCACACTTTGAGCAGAGACGGGGCCAGTGAGGCCAGCAAATAGGAATCCTTGTGGCAACAATGGAGGGACTAGGAACAGCTTCATCAGTCTCTTCAAATTGCTGCCCCAATTAGCAGCAGTGCCCACGCCCAGCAATGGAGGCAGAAAGCAGCCAAGTGCCCAGCACTGGCAAGGGAAGTGTCTGGTTGAGACCAGTCTGGGCATGATTTTGTATGTTGTCCTTGGCCATGTAGATTTTAATCCTAGTTTATTGGCAGTTGGAGTGTTTTGTGAGCTGATCGATGCTTTTTAAATTTCCCCCTCCCTCCTTTTTTTCTTTCTCCTTTTTCCTTCTTTCTTTCTTTCTTTCTTCTCTTTCTTTCTTTCCCTCCCTTTCTCTTTCCTGCTTTCTTTCTTTTCCTTCCTCCCTTCCTTCCTTCCTTCTTTCCTTCCTTTTCTATACTAGCCAGAATCAATGTCTGTGTTTTGCAAATAAGTATCCTCAAGTAAGAAAGAGATTTTCACTGATAGCTCTTTGCAGGTATATAATGCCTTATAAAAGTAATTATCAGATTGAGTAATGGTGTTGATAAATGTAAAACAAATAGCGGTAGCAATGCTAAATGCAAAGTCATCTGTTCCACTCAATTTAAAAAGCTTTATTACCATGAGGATCATTTATATCATATGTGTGTCTCTGTCTATAGGTATGTATATACATATGTATATAAATCACAACCAGAGAATTATTGGTTAGTGAGGTCTGTCTGCGTGGAAGACTGTAGGCTATGGCGTGTGTTCCATTTAGACCACTGGTAGGGTTCTCATTTCCTTTTTGGAGAAAAACAGGAGCTGCAGATGATCAAGGAGTTACAAAAGGTCATCAGACTTCCTTACTTCAACTACCATTTATTCTGTGCCTCTTGAGATACCAAATCTGATTCTCCCACTTCCCCTAAAAATTGAATGTGTGTGTATGTGTGTGTGTGTTGATACTGTAGGTCATTCCTCCTGCAGACACTCCTTCTTCCATCTCCTTCTACTGCTCACAGTCACAGATGTCTAGAAGTCCTTCCTCTTCTCGAAATCTCCTGTAACTAAAGGAAAAAAATAGGGAGAGATCGACATGGTGCCTATATGACTATAGAAGGGACTTACATATTCACTTCCACATACCAGCTCAAACCCAAGCATTACAGTCCCTCTTCCTGTCCCCGTACAGGGTTCCTGTTGGATTGTATGACTAAGCAAACTCGGTCTATTGAAACCCAAAGTAAGAAGGGTCACCTTATCAAGTATAAAGGCCTATGTGTCTTCATCTTCAAATGAATCATACATTCAACTACTAGCAGCCAGCGTTTGGTAAGTGTGATATCCATGATGGTTGTTATTGATGAGGATTTACGAATCTATACCAGTAGTTCTCAGAGTGGAGTCTCTGAACCAGCAGCATCCACCTCATGGAGGAATGCATTAGAAATGAAAATTCCCAGGATGTACCCCAGGCCTGCTGGATCAGAAACCTGGGGGGCAGGTAGTGAGCCCAGAAAGCAATGTTGGCACAAGTCTTGTGTGTGTTCTGATGCACACTCAAGTTTGAGAACCCCTACTCTAGAACTGTGGTTCTTAACTCTGGCTATCCTTTAGAATCAGCTGGGATGGTCTTTCAAAATAGCAAAGGCTGAGTCCCCCCATCAAAAAATTGAATCACAGCCTCTTGGGGGGAGGCCCAAGTACTGGAAGATTTCAAAAGCTCCCCCGTTACTTCTGTTGAGAACCATTGATCTAAACGCTTACATTCAGTAAGTAGAGCCATGGATTGTAAGTAGCTCTAGAACAAAGTAAACTGGGACAGCATTTTAGCACACAAACACAAAAAAGGAGTAACTGATAAGTAAAGAGTAATATATAAATAATGCTGGCTGTTATAATAGATACATTTCCAAAGTACCTGTTTGGTATCATTAAATTTATTTCATGTTTGTGATAGCCTAGTGCAGATCTGCAGCTCTCCACTTCACATGTCCACTCAAGAGGCTCAAGCTTCTTCCATCTATGGCTCCATCCTCCTCCAAGTCTTTGGAGCTCTTCCCATTCATCCGGTCAATGAAGAAGTGTGAGGATCCCAGGTTATGGGCCCCCCTGCACTTCCTGGGAGGGTGTGAACACAGGAAGAGGAAACCAGGAGGTCATTGGCAGGCAGCCCTGTTGCATCATCTGTAAATTTCTTGGAGTGACTGTCAGCAAACATCTTGAACTGATGAACTCCAAGTTTGGAAATAGATGGACTTTGTATTCTCATTTATTAATATATGGACTTTCCATACTTCTCTTTCATTTTTTTATTTTTAAAGATTTTATTTATTTATTTATTCATTTGACAGAGAGACAGGGAGAGAGGGAACTCAAGTAGGGGGAGTGGGAGAGGGAGAAGCAGGCTTCCTGCTGAGCAGGGAGCCCCACGTGGGGCTCGATCCCAGGACCCTGGGATCATGACCTGAGCCAAAGGCAGACACTTAACAACCAAGCCACCCAGGCACCCCTCCCTGCTTTTCAAAAAGAAGGAAGATGAAGAAGTTATACAGTTGGATATTTAAGTTGGATAACTTGGATACAGAAAAAGTGTGAATGTTTTGGAGACATAGTAAAAATAGCAGGTTTTGAAGAGAGAGTCATAATAAAGGAAAGAGGAGGAGGAAACTGTCAGAACCTTCCGGAAGTCATGGAGAAAGTAACTGTACAAGTCTAGAAATAACTGAGAAGTTTAAGATAGGAAAGCAACCTGACGAATATGTCTGTGAAGGTTTCCATAAACACATTCATGTACATTCAGTCAAACTCTCTGAATGTTGTGGGGGGTGGTGGGGTGCTGCTTCTCAGCTGTGATAATCATTTGGCCTCAGAATCTGCCAGAGCATTTGTGTGAGTTGCCTTCTGGGTCATATAATGGCAAGTTGGGGGCAGCCATGCGGGGCTGTGGGTGGTTACGAAAAGCAATGGTTCTGTGGGAGGCTGGGAATTTTTATGAAGCTTTCGGTATTTTAGGCAAACCATTTTAAGAGCTGACTTTTTCAAAGATGTGTCAATAGAGGTTTCAAAACTGACCAGACATAATGGTTCCTAGGTCTAAGGCAAGTTAGCTACATCTCCTGGAATCAGAATTACAGAGTTCTTTTATTCACGGATTCAAAACCGTATGCCATATAAAGAAAACCATGTAAAGAACCTAACATTTGCCAAGAATTGTCATGTTCTGGAGATACAATCGTGATCAACACGGAGTGGGGGACCCTGTCTTCCCTGAGCTTGCAGTTTGGTGGTGGTTACGTATGAGTAACTGGGTCTCACAGTGCAGCGTGTTAAGTCCTTTGTGAAGTCTTAGAAATTGCCTGAGGTGGCACTCACCTAGTCTTTGGAAGGAAGGGTGTATTAGTTATAATCGTGCTTGTCTACAGATAGGAGACTCCACTCCCCGACCTTAACCTCTTTTCAGGGGGAAGAAAAGAGCAGCCTCAATAACTGGGAAGGTTATATTTCCAGAAGTAGGTGGTCCAGGGTTATATGGCGGTTCCAAGACGCCACCAAGGCCTTACTCAATCATTCCTATCATATGGATCATGTCCTTATGGTTCCAAAATGGTTCTTAAAGTTCCAATATAAATTCTACATTCCGGGCAGTAAGAAGATGAAGGGCAGATGGCAAAACGCCAGATGAACCTGTTGGATGTTTTCCAGAATCGCGATCCAACACCTTATCTTTTTGGCCACAACTGTGTCCCATGGCTATTCTAGATACAGGGGTGGTAAGAAATGTAGCTTTTGGCATCACTAACTCAGACTAAACCGGACTTCTGTCAGTCCAGGAGAAGGCAGAGTGACTATGGGGAGTCAGTTACGACAGCTGGTCAGTGGGGGGCTGGGCGCAGTGTACATGGAGGAAGAGGGCACCATGTTCCTTGTCCCTGTGTTGTTGCCTCAGGGATTCCTCTGATAGTTTGTGTTTTTGTTTTTTTTTTTAAGATTTTATTTATTTATTTGACAGAGAGAGACCAAAAGTAGGCAGAGAGGCAGGCAGAGAGAGAGAGAGGAGGAAGCAGGCTCCCTACTGAGCAGAGAGCCCGGTGAGGGACTCGATCCCAGGACTCTGGGATCATGACCTGAGCCAAAGGCAGAGGCTTAACTCACTGAGCCACCCAGGTGCCCCTTCTCTGGTAGCTTTTGAAGGTGCAGGTGAACACAAGGTTGGAGCAGGTTGGGGGGAAGCCTGAAACACTTCCTCCTCAGTCCTGCTCTTTCAAGCAGAACCACCCCCAAACATGTTAGATGCACTCAATGTTGGGATGCAACAGTGAGCCAGAAAAATTCCTCACCCCCCAGGGACTTCACACTCAGGGAAGGAGTCAGAAAACACAATCCTTCACAATTAAAGCCCTTCAATGTGTTTTCACATCGTTCTTCCCAGCAAACTCTAAAGCAAGTGTGTGGTCTCAGGATTTGGATACAGAAACAGAAGGCCAGAGAGGGCAGAAACTTGCCCAGGGCCGGACTGTTGGCTAACGGTGAAGACTGGACTAGGGGCCAGGGCTTCTGCTTTCCAGAAGAGAGCTCTCTCCTCTCCGGGGCCTTGTCCTGCCCTGAGTGTGGAGACCTGCTGGCTGCCGGAGTTCAGCAGCACTGAACTGAAGCCTCACGGGGGTGGGAGGGAGGAGAGAAGAGGAGGACAGGCTGGATGGCAGGCATCGGAGCAGCCATAGGTGTTATCTCCCCGGGAGCTGATGAGGCGCTGCCTGTTCTCTCCAGCTTATACGAGAGCCAAGAGCGCTGTTTCCCCCCATGATCAGAGGCTTCAGGAAGGAACTTCCAGGCCAAGACCTGCAGGGATGGCACCTCCCTGGACTAGTTCTCTTTTTTCCTCCATCGAGCCCATCTGGTTCCTTTCCCTCTGTGAGCATTTGGGAAGGTTGGCCTTACGACTGGAAGATTGGCCTTTTAGCTCTCTTGGGGCCTCCTTGACCGTCAGTAGCCTGTTCCCCTGGGTTCAGGGTGGAGTCGCTCTGAAGCATCCCTTGGGGAAGTGAGGCCTGGCCTTACCCCCCACCCCACCCCCACTTTCGCTTTCCTTTCATTCCCTCCCAGCTGGGGCATTTGCAGGGTTTCCCTCTTCCTGCCCAGTCCTGGCAGCCATGGCTTCAATGTCAGATGCTAAAAGGAACTTCCATGTTTCCCTCATGGATCAAGGTCTAGGTACTTCTTGGCACCACGGTGGGTCTTTAAGGAGGCTCATGAAGGTGGCTGTATGGACAGGGTGTGCCAGACCGTGTCTCTCTGCCAGTGTTTCTGCTGCCTGCAGTGGTCTTCCTGCTCCTCCTGAGTCCTGTGCATAACTCAGGACCTGGTTCAAGTTTATCTCCTTTGGTGGGTCTTCCCTGCCCCTTGCTTGCCCCCTTCACCACTATGCAGTCCTGGAGTGGAAAGATCCCTCCCCACTGCCCACAGGTCTCAATGCACTCAAACCCTGGCTCAGTACAGTGCACGGATCTATGTGTCTGTCTACGGGTCAGACTGCCCTTGACTCTGAGATCCTTGCACTCTCCAGGGCTAGACAAGTGCCCGGCACTTAGTAGGCCCTCGATACATAGTGGGTAAATCAAGGACACATTATGGTACAGATGTTCTAGAAGCATGTGGAAAAGGCCTTTGCCATGCTCTTAAGGTAACTTAAGCTAAAGCAGCTGCCAGGTAGGAGAGAAATAATAATGACCACTGATAATTCACGCTAAGCCCTTAATAGTTGCCAGGCACTACCATAAGTTTTTGCATGCATCACCCCCACTGAGTGCTCACAATAGTCCTATGACCTATGGGCTCGCCCCACTTTGCTCACGAGGTAAGAGATGCACAGAAAAGCTGAGTGACTTACTCGAGGCCCTACAGCCGGGAAGTGGTGGAAGGATTTTGGCCATGGAAGCTCCAGCCATTGACCTTGACCTTGGAAGCTGTTACTCTACGTGCCCGCCTCCCTGCCGCCCGAGAGCCTGTACGTAGCATGGGCAAGATATCCTCGTGTGGATCAATTAGACAAAAAGGCAAGAGCCAGCCTGCCCCAACCCTCCACACTCGATCCTTGTCCAAATCGAACGTGGGAGTGAGAGGCGGGAAGAAGCGCTGAGAACGGGAACCGAGAGCGAGGGCGGGCCTCGAAAGCCTTCCACAGAGAAGGTGGACCCTCATCCAGCCTAGAGGGGCAGAGGGACCAGCCCCGCACTCCTGGCTGACCCACGGCGGTCCCAGCTGCCAACCCCCAAAGGAGCAAGGCGACTCCTGCTTCTCAGTCACAGGTCGACTGAGGTCAGCTCTGAATAAGGCATCGCTGTGGCCTTTGGAGCAGCGTGGTTGTTTCTCCCCCCGGTGAGAGAGCTGGGAAACATGAGCCATCTGGGAAGGGCTTGCTGTCACCCACAAATGTCTCCTTGCCACCACTCCAGTGCTACCACGCTCTCCGCCACCATCGGGGAGAGATTTGGAAATGTTACCCCTTCCTCTTCTTCAAGATGAAAAGGGTTTACATACCCATAAAACCCTAAAAGCGTCAGGTTCTTATCTCGGTGGAATTTCCCCCAGACACCAGGGAAGCACGCAGGGCCCTGTTAAGTCGTACTTCAAGCGCCAAGTGACGAGGCTGTTTGAATCCCACCTCTGACCGGCTACAAAACCCAAGGTGACTCAACCTCCGGTTGCCTCAGCTTTTTTTGCTAGAAAGCGGGGCGATGACAGTACCCATCTCCTAGAACTGTTAGGATTGAATAAGTGACGGATGAGATGGGAACAATGCCTAGCCTGTGGCAAGTGCCGTGTAAACATTGTTACCAGGATCCCGTTTTACAGAGGAGGGAAATTGAGGCTCAGAGAGAGGAAGTGGTCTTCCCCAGGCCACACAGCCAGTTGGTGGCAGAATGAAGAGCCGATCTCCTTGACATGACCTTCCCGCTTCCGGGAGCCTGAGGATCCCCAGTGAGAACAGAGCCTCCTCTTTTACCCTCCTCCCCAAACGCTGATACTCCTTATCTTTTGGACAAGAAAAACAGGTACCTGGCAGAGAGGAGTGAGAAGAAGATCATGAGAAAGGAGTGTCCCGCTTGCTAACATTCTGCCATGCACTAGACTGTCGGGTCGGGGCTCAGCAAACTTGTTTCTTTAAAGAACCAGCTAGTAACTGTTTGAGGCTTTGGGGGCCGTCTGGTCTCTGTTTTGACAGCTCACCTCCTAGGCTTATAGAACAGGGGCAGCCTCAGGAATACGTAAATAAAAGGGCATGGCTGTGTTCCAGTAAACTTTATTTCCGGACTCTGAAGTTTGCATTTCATATAATATTCATGTATTGTGAAGTACGGCTCTTCTTTTTATTTTTTAGAGCTGTTTAGAAATGTAAAAATTCCTTTCTTACCATACAAAAACAAGTGGCAGACAGTAACATGCTGACCCCAGATACAGAGCTAAGAGTTGGTTCATCCCACCCGTGGCTCAAGATGCATTTTACACACGAGGAAACTGAAGCTTGGGGGGGACTTGGGTGATGGGGGCCGTGGTCCATAACCGGCCTAGGTGACAGCCGGTGGGAGAGCAGAGCTGGAATTCAGGTCCTCTGCTCTGCCCGGCTGCTCCATGATGCCCTCAGAGCTGGAGGCTTGGGTTCTCTCTGCATTTGTCATCACCACATGGAGACAGTGTAAGACCCACCCTTATTGGGACAGGAGGCGCTGTCCTAATGGAGGTGCCCCTTCAACGTGTGATGGCCCTTTGGGGAAGCAGCGTCTCCCAGCCAGTGTTCCAGCCAGGACAGCAGGCGGGCACCATAGTCCCGACTTGGTTTGAGGCGTGGGGCTGTGCTTCTGTCTAAACATACCCGCTCTGAGCTCTGTGGCACTGGTGACAGGCTCCCCGTTCCCAGGGCTGTACTCAGCAAGAGGCTCGGAAGGTCCCCATGGCATCGTGGAATAATCCAGGAAAGTGGCTTGGCTTGAGGGCATCACACTGGGCAAGTGGCAGAAACTGTGAGTGAGATGGGCGTGCCTGCGAGGTGACACTGGACCACGAGGTTTCCTGGAGGGTGTGGCCCGGGGCTGGGAGAGCTCCTCAGAGGGCCCTCTGACCCTCTTCTTGCCCTTCCTCATTCTCCACACGTCAGACCCCAGGCTGGCGTCTGCCCCAGCCCTCCAGCCACGCTCGGCTGAGCCAGCTGTGAGGCTGTGAGGAAAGTCTGGCCCTTCCTCCCCGGGGCACCCCGGACACCCAGGGGTGCCCTGAACCCGATCTGCAGCTCCCAGACCGCCACAGAACCGTAGCTGGGGCTGCCTGTGTTCAGGTCTGATCTTGTTGAGGATTTGCCGGAAAGGAAAGCACCACGCCTTGTGCAATGGGTGCAGTCTGTTCTGGGAGCTTCTCCGAGCTGGCTGGAGGGAGGGTGACTAGGGACCCGGGCGTTTGTCTGTTTAGTTTGTGTCTTTTTAAAACAGTGGTTACAGAAATAAACATTCTCAAAGTAGAAAACTTAGGAACTCTGGGCAAGACAAAAGAAGGGACACATAAAAAAACCACCCATAAGCCTCCCTCCCAGAAGTAAGTTTGTTTTACTCATCCTTCCAGTCTTTTTTCTGTGTGTGTGTGTGTGTGTGTGTGTGTGTGTGTGTGTGTGAGCTCCTTACCCAAACAGGACTGAGGGTCAATTCTGCTTGGGAAACTCTCTTTCTTCATCATTTCACACTGTAGGGTGAGCACGTTTCCTTGTCAAAATACATTTTTCTTTGCTCTCATTTTTCCCAACATCCGTTTTTGGCAAGTCTTCTTTCAAAGGTGTGTAGCCCATAGATTGGGGTCACAGGTCCCAACCGGATCTCAGAATCCAGCCCTTTTTAGGTAAGAATGCTGGGGCGGGCTCTGTGGTTTTGCGTCATGGAAAAGCCCCAGGCTCGCTGCCCTTCGCAGCCAGAGTTCCTGCCCCAGCCCCACCCTAACTCATGGAGCCATCTTAGACGAGTCACTTCACCCCTCTGGGCCTCAGTTTCTTTACCTATAAAACGGGATGGTTGAATTAAGGGCTTTGCCAGCCCTAATGCTCCATGACTAAGCACTTGCGGACTCACGGGATTCTAGAAGCTTCTGGAAAATGTTAGCTGCTGAGAGGAAGTTGTTTCTCCCCTAGTTCTAGGCTCACCAGGCTGAGGGTCACGGTCCAGAAGATTTGAAAACCCCTCTGGGGTAGCCAGTGCCCTCTGCTATGGGTCCCAGGGCCTCCAGGGGCCACCGGGTCCTCTCCACCCTCCTGCTCCCCACCGGCGTGGAGAGGGAAGCGGCTGCTCGAGAGCCAGCACTGATCTCCCCAGCTCTGCTGCTCTGGGTCATGGCAGTAACAGCTGGGACCAGTGTCTACCGGCTGTCAGCTCCATTTTGAAACACAACGAAGTGTCTGGACGGAAAGCACAGCCTGGGTCAGGCCTGGGGTCACCCTTGGGAGCTGGTGTGATCTGGGAAGATCCTTGGGTGGACAGGCCTTCTCCACCCCCTCATCCCATCACCCTACTCCTGCCCTGCTCTTTGTCCTCCTTCCCTCCAGAGTAGCAGCTGGCTTCTGTCGGTCTGGTTTGGAGAGATCCCACCATGACACTTGGAAGGCAAGGCAGCTGCTGTGTGGAGCCTTCAAAGAGGCAGGAAGGCCATCAAACATAAGCAGCAGACTCCCTCCCGCAGAGGCTCCGACTGTGGGCCTCCCACGTTCCCTTGCAAACATCACCATTGCAACAACAATCACGGCGACATGGCTACCCTGTCATACACGTTTGCTCTATGCTTGGCAACGAGCCCAGCATTTCCCTTGCTTCATCTTCAGTCCCCATTAGGCAGCTCCCCAGGGTGGGGTCTGGGTATTAATACTCCCATTCTACAGATGAGGACTTTGGAGCTCAGAGGTGGAACCGTTGGCCCAGGGCTCCCCAGCCCACTGAGTTACAGGACTGCAACTGGGCTCTGGACCGTAAGCACCCGCGCCTGCCCCGTAAGCACACTGCCCTTCCAGCTCCTCCAGTTCCGTGCCGCAGTTGGTTGGGATTCTCCCACTGCAGTTGCAGATTTTTCCTGAGTGCAGACATGCCCAGAGACCTCACAACTCTATTGGTTCCAGGCAGCTCTGTGCCAGGTCCCCACCAGGCGTGTGCCCCAAATGTGTAAGACATCGTCCCCAAGCTGGAAGTGTAAAATTTCATCGATGAGACGAGGGATGTAGATCCTGGGGTCCTAGGCTGCATTTCTCTTTCTCACAGTATCGCAGAAAGAGTGCATGTCTTTGAGCTCTCCCTACTGCAACCGGAATGCCGCCTTTGCCATTTACTAGCTGTGTGACTCTGGGCAAACCTCTTACCCTCGGGCTGCACTTCTGTACAAGAGGGATAATACTACCCCTTTGAATTGTTGATTCTTAAGGATTAAAGAGAATGGATATAAAGTACTGTCACAAAGTAGATGCTTAATAAATGTTGGCTACTATTATAATGATTGAAAGAACAAATAGGGTCCCGAGTCAGATGGCCTGGGTTTGATTCCCCCTTATGTACTTACCAGTTATGTGACCTTGGATTGTTTACTTTTACCACTTCAAGCTTCAGTTTCCTCCTCTGCTAAGTGGGGATATTATGGGATTGTTGTAAGAAATAAATGAATTCATACATGTATCAGAGGAAGAAATATTCACTAAGTATCTGCTAGGTGCCTGACATATACTGATGGCTCAAGAATACTAATTTTATTATTAATTAGCATCACATTATTATTATTATCATTGCGATTCATCACACATCTGATTTATGGATTCAAGATCACCTCACTGCCTCTCTTAGATGATCGTATTTCTACTCACCATCTTTTTAAGTCATCAATTCACAACCTCAGAATCATTTATAATTTATCTTTCCCCATCTGGAATGTCCCCTGTTTGGAATGTTTCTTCCATTAAAATTGTCTTTTCCATTCCCACTGATATGGTACCTTCTTAGTCATTCATACCTGATGTGAATGAGTGTAGCAGCTTCTTTCCCAGGAGCTGTTTTTGATGCAAAGAGAAGGAAAAAACATGATGGCAGTGGACACATCGTATTCCACAGTCACCCTCCTCTGCTTGTTATTTCCAGTAGAAACATCCAAAACTTCACCTTGAACTTGGCTCTGTCTACTCCCCTACTGAAAAACAATCAGCAGCTCCCACACTTCTTATTTTACACACAGATATTTGAGGCTGAGATTCAAGACTTTTCACAGTCTGGCCCAAGCCTACCATAGAGGGAGAAGTCATTGTGACTGACTTTCTACCTTGTATTTTGCTTAAACCATTACTTTATCCTCTTCATAGTAGCTCCCCTGTCATCGATTGGTTCAGGAATGGGCAGTCCTAAGCCATTTTGCGTCAATGGGATCAGAGGAAAGGTTTGCTCAGGTCCTCTGGGAAAGAAAAACTATTCCTTTCTCTCTCCCTTTGAACATGAACAACCTAACCCTGGATGTAGTTGGCAGCCATCTTGCAGCCATGAGGATGGCCACCATTAGGGCAGAGTGAACACAGAGCAGAGCAGGACCAAGAGAAGAACGGAAAAACAGACACAAAGCCCTGATCAAACTGTTCTTGGAGTTCCCCTGCCTCTCTGGATCTCCAGGTATGATATACATTTTCTTACCACCTACGCCTGTTTGAGACATACTTTTATTACTTGCAGTTCAAAGAATCCTAACTGATAGACCCATCTTGCCAGCTTTATCTCCAGCCATTCAGAGTAACTTGTCTCTTTTGGACTTTTCCCCACTTTGTTGCCTTTCCCATTCTTGTCTTCACCTGGAATGCTCTCCCCAGACTCTGCTTGTTAAGGCCTTTTGCAATCTTCAAAGTTCAAACTCAAATGCTCCTTCAGAAAGGAGCCTTCATCCTCTCCTTCAGAAAGACTGTTTTTCTTTCTGCATCCCCAGGAGGTTTTGTCTTTACCTGCGAGCACTAGAACATTCCGCTTTACAGTATGCTCAGTCGCCTCCTTCTCTGGATTGCATTTCCCATAGAGGCTGTTTCCCTTTTATTATCTTTGAATCCCTTCGTCTGGAAGCTGGTATGCTTGGTAGGTACTTGTTGCATGATGATGTGGAATTCAGTACAAATGATAACCCATTCTCCTATGATGGTAACAAAAATAATCATTGTTTTGTAAGGCAGAAAGGGATGAGATCTCTATGGGTTGAATGGTAAGGGCAGGATACGTAGGTCTTGAGATGTGTGTGTTCCCAGTGGACGGGTAGAATCTGGACAGGCAGGGCTGGTGGGAATTCCTCCATGGAAAGGGCCAAGCAGGTGCAACGGGCCTGTTTTTCAGTTCCTCTGGCCACTGCAGTATGTTTGGCAGGTTCTCTGTACCTGTTAGGAAATGTAGTCTCAGTAATTAAATTCATATAGGTGGAAGAGGAGAAAAATAAGTTTTGTCCGAGTAGAAATGACATTTTCACCTTTTTTATGATTAAAAGTGGCAGTTGGGAATGACATGGAAGTTTCTTGAGATGGTCCTCTATAAGTCCAACCAAGTATGGGGCTTGCTGGGGGCAGCAAAGGGATGTTTCATTTATCACCACTCTCCCTTTAGGTATCCAGACACCACCTCTGATTCAGTGGGCGTAAGTGTTCTCGGTTGTTGTAAAGGAGTTTGTCAACACATTGGGATAGCTTCACCAACGATCTCATTTTCTTTGTGGTTGCATGAGAAAACTCCACTTCTTAGATGTCTTGCATCCAAGTGCTGCCATGTGACCACATCTTGCCAGTAGGATGCGGGTGTGATGATGGATGTCACTTCCAAGTCCGGCTCCTAAAACAACCTGTGCAATTCTCCCTGTTCTCTCTCGGCTTGCTGTCTGGCTGAATGCAGAGCTCCGCTCCAGGGGAGACTCTGAGGAGGGCTTAGGACATAGCAAATCTACCAGATGGAAGAAATTTGCATCCCTAGCTTGGATGAGATCTGCTCAACCAAAAAAAAAAAAAAAAATTCTGTATTGAACTTTGTATAAAAAAAGAAATAAAGCTCTACTGTGTTAAGCCACTAAAATGTTGAGGGTTTTGTTTTTGTTTTGTTTTTGCTGTTTAGCCATCCCTGCCTAATATGGGTGGTGAAGAGAGGGCTTGGCAAAATCTGTGGGCCTAGGTAGATGGCAGTACTACCAAGATGACCCGTAAATCAGAAGAAAGAGGCCTTTACCTGATGGCCAGGAGAAAGACACTGAGTAGAAGCTCTCACCACTCAGAAGGTTTAGTGTGCCCTCGACTGGCAAGGGGCGGTTTTCCCAGTTTCCTGATGTTGGCTGCAGACGGTCCTCACTAGGCAGAGCCTAGGCAGTCTGGAAGCTGACTCTGCTCCTCTTAGGGTCTGATTATACTCTGATCCTTCCTGCAGGCCTCATGGACCTCCCGCACCCCTCCCTCCTCTGCCTTCCATTGTGTGGGTAATTCCAAACCACCATCCACAAAAAAGAAACCCACTGAAAGTCCCACCGACTGTTTATAGGGTGGGGTAAGTGCCTATTTCTCAACGTACTATCCAGCATTGTGTATTACCAAACTTTAATGTAAGAAATGCTTTATTGTGGTAAAAAAAAAAAATACACAACATAAAATTTGCCATCTCAACCATTTCTAAGTGTTCAGGCCAGTGCATTAAGTACATACACATTGTGGTCTGACTAATCTCTAGAACTTTCCTATCTTGTAAAACTTAAACTCTTCACCCACTGAACAATTCCTCATCCCCCCCCACCCCCGGCAACCATTACTTTTCTTCTGTTTCTATGAATTTGACTACTCTCTAGAGACCTCGCAGGAGTGGAATCATACAGTATTTATCTTCCCATGACTGGCTTATTTTGCTTCGCATGATGTCCTCCAGGTTCGTCCACGTTGTAGCCTGGGTCAACTTTCCTTTCTTTTAAGGCTGAATAATGTCCCATTGTATGTATATTCCACATCTGGCGTATTCATTTATTTGTCAATGAACATTTGCATTGCTCCCACCTTTTAGCTCATGCTGCTATGAACATGGGTGTGCAAATATTTCTTCGAGATTCTGCTTTCACTTCTTGTGTCTATATACTTACAAGGGGAATGGTTAGAGCAGATGGTAATTCTATTTTGAATTTTTTAAGGAACCACCATACTGTTTTACATAATAGCCGCACCATTTTACCTTCCCACCAGTGGTGTCACAAGGGTTGCGGTGTCCTCACAGCCTTGCCAACACTTGTGATGGTAGCCATCCTAACAGCTGTGAGGTGACATTTCCCTGTAGCTTTAGTTTGCATTTCCCTAACGATGAGTGAGTGGCACTGAACATCTTCTCAGGCTTGTTGGTTTAATCTCCTTAGGTTTGTATTTACTTCGTTTCGTTCTATTTGGAGGTCAAAGAGGAACTCTTAAGGCAGTGGTGAGATGTTTCCACTCTCCAGTCTTGCAAGGACTTCCCCAGCTTGGCAAACAACTATTCGGTTCTGGAAAGAGTCACACGTCAGGGATGGGAGGAAAGGCTCACGTTCTGATGGTCATGCTCGTGGCAGGCCAGGTGTACCAGCACTCTGTCATCATGCACATTATCTCATCCAACATATCAGCCTTGCCCCCTGCAGAAGGTAGAGGAGATGGAGGTTCAGAGCTGAGAACACAGAAACAGAAGAAGACTGTATCTTTAAAATCACAACCACTGAGGGGCACCTGGGTGGCTCAGTGGGTTAAATCCTCTGCCTTGGGCTCAGGACATGATCCCAGGGTTCTGGGATCAAGTCCCCTGTTGGGCTCTCTGCTCAGCGGGGAGCCTGCTTCCTCCTCTCTCTCTGCCTGCCTTTCTGCCTACTTGTGATCTCTGTCTGTCAAATAAGTAAATAAATAATCTTAAAAAAATAAAATAAAATAAATCACAACCACTGATACAAATATCTAGTAATACGCACAAGACACGGCAGGCTGCCCACCCAACATCCATTCTCCCCTTTCCCTTGGGTCAGAGCTCCGGTTTTCTTAGAATGTCCACCCCATCTAGCTATTAGGTCAGAGACAATAATAGGGGCTCCATCCTCTTGCTTAGAGATTGGTTTGGTAATGGCCAGCACAGTGTGGAGGGCATTTTCAGGAAGAGCTCCTCACTGAAAATTGTAAATCAGAGAGGGCATGGTCCCTTTACTTTTTCTGGATGAGGTAATTCCCAGAGGGGATGCCTGGAACGGCAGCGCGGACCTTAGGATTCCAAGCAGGGCCAGTGTTAGCATGAGGTCAACAGGAACTTGACAGAGCAGAAAAAGAGAAAGACCCTGAGTTCATGATCACTGAAGCGGTAATACCACCCGCTTGTGTGAAATAATCAATCTCTATTGCTTGAGCCCGTTTGAACAGGGAAATTTGGTTTTTGTTTGGGGATTCTTGTTGTTGCGATTACTGATGTACTCTTCCTGAGTAACGATGGAATCACAAACTGACAGAAAACCAATCTGAAAACATGAGGCGACAGCAGCGATGTCCGAGCTGCACCCCTATCTTGGGGGTGCCAGCTGTGGGCCCACACTGTCCCGGGGGCGGGGATTGTTCTGGGCGGGGGGGTGAGGGGGGTGGCCATGGGGAAGGCCAAGAGAGCAGGAGGGAGAGAGTGGGTCCAACCATAGCTGGGAGACAGCAGTACAGGTCCAAACAGGGAGAATGAACCTGTTGTCACCACGCCCGGCAGGTCAGTATGGGATCAGATATGGGGTCCAAAAAGAAACCTACTGTTCCCCGCCCTGATAGTCCCATGCCCAGGAACTGTAGCTAAAAACACTCTTGGCCTCTCTGAGCATCCTTTGTGTCCTCCTTTCAGACAGTGAGTTTGGAGAAAGACGGAAACGTTTTCCACGCAGCTCCTTCCGCAGCTCCTCCCTCTCCCTCTCTTCCGGAGGTGCCCACCCCCCGCGGCGTCCCCTCCAGGCTGCCATGCACTCCCCAGCAGGTGGGGGAAGCCTGAGGGTATTTGGGTAGGGAGAGATGCTGCAAGTTCATTCCAGGGGCAGTGTTGGAAAGTCCCTGTGGCTGCATAGTGAAACCTTGTTCTGTTCTTCCGCTGCCCTGTGATTAAAGCGGGCACCTTCACCTCCATCTACCTGACTCCCGAGTATACTGACTCCCGAGTATACTTCCAGTTTGGTTCTGAACTCAGGAAGAATGGCGAAGGCACTCTTCGTCGGACCCCTACACCTTCACCCAAACCACAAAATTAGTAAGTAGTTAATTTTTTTTAAAGATTTTATTTATTTGAGTGGGGGGCGGGGGGGGACAGAGGGAAAAGGAGAGAGAGAGAGAGAGAGAATCTCCAGCAAATTCCCCGCTGAGCACAGAACCCGATGTGCTCAATCTCATGACCCATGAGATCATGACCTGCACTGAAACCAAGAGTCAGACACTTAACTGACCGAGCCACCCAGGCACCCCAGTATGTACTTAATTTGATACAGAAGCTCACATTACATTCACTAGTCTCCTGTTCCCATCTAATTATATGTCCAGCAGGATAGGGAAGGGGGTGTTTTAATATACCTGTGGTCATCTCTGGGGCCAGGGTCCGACAAAGGCCTTGAAAGAGGCTTGAAAGAGATCAAGCAAAGACAGGTTTGAATAAGTCTCAGACTCAGGATGGACACATTTGTGACGGGAGCAAGTGGCACAGTGAGAGTTAGCAGTGAAGCAAGAAGATCTAAAGTAATTTGACCTGTTAGATTATTGCAAACCAGGTTGAGTTTGCCTCTAGAAAACCTTTTCACTTTCAGCCACATAGTCTTAAGTCAGCTTCGTCTAAAGGAACAGAAGAATAGTGTGAGTACAAGGATAGTCACAGCAACCATGGGGTTCTTCCTTGTAATAGCCAAAATATATGGAATACGTGGTATTTTATTTAATTCAGCCCTCCCTACAACCATATAGGTTAGGGATTATGCTTGCCTTGTTTTACATCTGAGAAAACTGAGAAAGATAGTTTGTCCAACATTACTCAGCTAACAAGGGCCAAACCTGAGTTTTTAACCCTATGGGGATGCCTGTCTTAATACTAACTCTATATTGCAATCAAACTGTTCGAACCATTTTCATTCCTGATAACTTTTTAAAGAAATAATTCAATGGAAGCAAAAAGTAACATGCTTAAAAATGTCCATTAGAATGTTCTGTATAATTGTGACCAGAGGAAGCAACTTAAACACGCACCAGCAAAGAAATATATATATTTTTTAATATTTTTAAAAAGATTTTATTTATTTGTTTCACAGACAGAGATTACAAGTAGGCAGAGAGGCAGGCAGAAAGAGAGAGGAGGAAGCAGGCTCCCTGCCAAGCAGAGAGCCCGATGTGGGACTCGATCCCAGGACCCTGAGATCATGACCTGAGCCGAAGGCAGAGGCTTAACCCACTGAGCCACCCAGGCGCCCAAAGAAATATATTTTTTAAAGATTTTATTTATTTGACAGAGAGACACAGCGAGAGAGGGAACACCAGCAGAGGGAGTGTGAGAGGGAGAAGTAGGCTTCCTGCCAAGCAGGGAGCCCAATGTGGGACTCGATCCCAGGACCCTGGGATTTGACCTGAGCGGAAGGCAGACGTGCAACGACTGAGCCACTCAGGTGCCCAGCAAAGAAATATTTTAACACACTAAGCTGTATCCAATCAATGAAATGCTGTACATAATTTTGAAATCATAATTTCAGGGGTGCCTGGGTGGCACAGTCGGTTAAGTGTCTGACTCTTGGCTTGGGCTCAGGTTGTGAGATCCAGCCACAGTGGGGCCCAATGCTCCATGTGGAGTCTGCTTGAGACTCTCTCTCCCTCTGCCTCTACCCCCCAATCAAATAAATAAATAAATCTTAAAAAAATAATAAAATAGTAATTCTGGGATGTGTGTTGAAAAATGAACACTATAGAATAAATGCTAGGGAAACAAAGCAGGAAGGAGAATGGTGTGTACACCACAATGGCAATAGGTAGGAAAAAACCTTAATGTGCCCATATGTGATCCAAAAACTGAAAAGAAAATACACAAGAGCAAAATAACTTTTAATAACAAGTGGAATCTAGGTGATTTTTTTTCTTCCTCCCAAAAGTATTTTCAACATTGTGGAGGCACTACCTTGTCAATAAAAGCAGAACAGATCTGCATGGAACACTGAAGTAGAATCACACTGGAGAGGAGAGGGGTCACTGGGCATATCTGGGGGAGTTTAATGAGGTTCAGCCTCCATCTAGCCTGCAGTTATTAGCGTGCCCTTGAGAAGGTCAGTTGCGTAGGATTCTCCTCTCCTGCCCCCAGGTCTCCTTTACCTTGAAGCAGACCCCGAAGTCACCCATGCAGGTTGCTGTAAGCATCCCACAAGGACAGGAAACTTTGGCCCTGACTCCAAACAGCTTGAACCCTGAAGCTCCACAAAGTAGAGAGGTTCTCTGGAATTGGCCCATGGGGCTGGTGACGTCACGGAGACGTGGGCAGAGAAGCGGGTAGGGCAGGACAAGGGAGGAGGCAGAGACATAGACACCATAAACTTTTCTAGAGGAAATGAGATGCAAATCAGTAAAGGGCAGGAAAGAGAAAAACAAATGCTCAGGTGCTGGATGATGGTGAGAGACTTTCTCAGATGGTTCAGAGAGGAAAAAGCAGTCCGTCGGCTGGGTTCCACAGTCTGCGGCAGCCCTGAGTGTAGTAGAAAAAACAAGGGCTTGACATGAGGCCACATTTTTGTGCTAGCTCCACTGCTGTATGACTGTGAGCAAGTCACTTAACCTCTCTGATTCTCAGATTTTCTAACTTTCCCTGACAACAGCCATTCCTACAGCACGGAGTTCAGGGAGATGCCCTGAAGAAGCCCTTCTCCTGATAACTGGTACTTTCCTTGTTCTCACATCTCTCCCGTGGGGAGGGGGCTCTGTAGTCATTAAGTCACCAATGCATTCCCTGTGCCCTCCATGCCCACCCCACGTGATAACTTCCTGCCATTCGGGCTTTCTGTCTAACAAAGGACCAGAGAAGCCTGTCATTGCTTCTTAGCGGAAGAGAGAGGTGTGAAGCGGAGCCGTCCTTCTGCTCTGAAGGTGAGTTTCCAGATTGCGTGCGATGAGAATGGAAACATGAGAGAAGTCTAAGCTGGGCCGCCAGGGACTAACACTCTGTGGGTGGGGAAGAGAGAAGGGACAAACCCCGGCTGAGGAGGTGGCAGGTGGGCTGATCAAGGTGAGGGGAGAGAGATCGAAGTTTTAAGGAAGAGAATGTATATGGCGGTGGGAGGCGAAGCCAGTCAAGAGACAGGAATGAAGGGAGGCAGGGGAGAGAGGTCGAGCAGCAGGAAAAGGGAAGTTAAAAGGAGGTGGAGAGAATGGGGGCTGAGAAACACACAAAAAAAGCATGGAGAAGCTGATAGGATTCCAAACAACCCCCTCTGCATTCTGCTCACATCCCCACCCCACCCCAAACACCATGCCCAGCGCTGGTGATTATGAACGCAGCTCTAAGGGGAGCGGGCATCGGCCGCTGGACATGGGGCTCTTTCCCCACGAGATGAGGCAGCAGAAGTGCTATTGCTGGTGGATTTATCTGTGGAGATACAGGCCCCCTGTCCTGGGAGTCCCCCTGCCCCACGAGCCTGAGCCAGAATAAATAAATTTTTCCATCCTCGAACAAGGGCAAGCCAAGGCTTGAAAAGTGCCAGCTGTCCTTGGCATTGCCCCATCTGGACTGGGAAAGGGGACAAAGGTTGCTTCTCAGGCCAGATCAGGTACAACGAGCACCAAAGCCAAATATGTCTTCGGTCCATCCTCTCTTTCTGGGGTTTTCCTTCTGGCTTTTCCTGAATGCTCAGAGTTCCCGGGTTCCTGCCCACGCCGACCACCACTGGGCCAAACTCGCTCGTAAGGAATGGTCTTCAAAATGTATTGACGCAGAGGCTAAAGTGACCGAGAAGGCTGTAGAAGGTCAGATGGTAGACACTGGAGCATCAGCTGGCTGGCAGAAGAGAGACTGATAGAAACTTCCCTGAACAATGTCATATTGTGGCCCTGCCTTCAGCTGTCCAGATTTTGTCACCCTCCCCCATGTCACTTGTCAGAGGCCACCTAACAGCACTTGTAAGAAGGGACCACGTCCCCCTCAGCCCCATTTCCCATAGGACTGAGGTCTGTGAGGGTGGGCAGAACTTCCTTCCCAGCTCTACTGCCAGCAGATGGGTCCACCCAGTGTGTGGTGGAGACTGCCCTCAGGACTAGGGTGTTTCCCTGGAGATGATGTCACAGCTACTCAGGGTGTGCATGTGTGTGACTGCGCATGTGCGTGTGCACACACGCCCATGCACCTCAATATGCCAGTTACATAGATTGCATCTTAATATATTTTTCAACATTACATATCCTAACTTCTGGAGAAAATTTGAAATCACCAATGACATAATAGTATTTTACTTACTTTATATCAAAGAGCCCTTATCTTCTAGAGATACATATTGAAATATTTACATATAAATAAGATATAATGTCTGGGATTTGTTTCAAAATAATCAGGTAGTGGGGAAGGAAGTAGGAGGTGCAGATAGATAAAACGGGCCATGAGTTGGTCATTGTTGAAACTGGGTGATGGGTGTTTGGGAATTTATTATACTCTTTTCTTAAAAAAAAAAAAAAGGTGTCTGTGGTCAAATAATTTTGGGAAAAGCTGTATAACATGGCCCCTCTTAGAGACCTACAGTGTGTATTAGTGTTAGATTTTATGTTGCTAGAGAATAGGGATTACATGGGCGTGTTGACCACGGATCCGCAGTGCCTAGCACAGTGCCCAATGTTAGCAAGCACTCAAGAAATGGGAGACGCGGGAATAAACAAGGAAAAACACTTACAGTGAGGAAACCTAGTCCCCTTTTTCAACCTAGTGTTTCCCAAACGTATTTGCTTATGAAAAGCCTTTTATTGAGGAGCACCCTTATATTAAAATCCCTTGAAATTAACATTTTGGGAAATGGTCTCAGAGCAGTTTATAAATAGTATTAAAACCAGTCTCACAAGGTCCCAACGAGTTGGCAGAGGAAGCCACAGGTTTATAGCCCAGGACTACATGGACCATTTCCCGCCTATAAACTGTGCTCAAGGTCCCAGGTGGCTGGGTTTGGAATTGAGACAGCCCATTCTTGGCAGCCCATTCTCTTTCTTTTTGCCCCAAACCTTCTCCTGATGTCTGCAGTTGGACTTACCCAATGTTCGAGTGGAAGACAAGAAGAAAAGTGAGCAGGGCTCTTGGAAGATGGTGGCATGTTCAGTGAGTGAGGTCAGCCTGGTGTCTCCTTTCTCATGGCCATGGCATCGTGGGTGAAGTAAACCTTGTGAAAAAGTGAAGAAGCAGATAGAAACCTAGGCATCTACTTGAGGACGTCTACCTCAGGAGGAGGAAAGCAGGAAGGAGCTTAGAGGAAGAGCCAGGGCAGGATTCAACTCCACTTTCTCCCCCTTCCCTGGACGCAGAGCGGGACTCCATTTCCCAGGTTCCCTTGCAATTAGGGGTGGCTAGAACCCAGTCCAGTGAGTCCTGAATGAAAGTGACGGTCCCATACCTGGCCTGGCTCATAAAACCCCCACAAACAGTGCTCCTCCATTCTCTTTTTCCTTCCACTGAATGAATGACGAATGCCCCAGCGGATTTGGAAGTCATGTGTTGCTAATTACAGAGCCTGCATCAGCCTGAATCCTCCATCCTCCCCACTACCCTATCTATCCAGAAACCCCTATCTTATGAGTATTAGATGATTCAAAAATAAGTTTCTATGTATTTGAGCCACGATGTATTTCTGAGTTGATTTGTCAGTAGCTAAAATTAGACTACAAGGTACAAAAAGAGAAATCCGTCTGAAACGTAGAATGAAAAATGGGCTAGGGCAGTATCTATAAAGCCAAGAAAGGATAGAATTTAAAGGAAGGGAGGGTGAAAATAATTGTAACTACATCTGGGTTTGAAAACCCAGAACCTGAGACATGAAGAGGTTGGCTGGGGGATGGTGAGATTTTGAGGATAATTTTTCTCTTTGATTAAAAGAGAGAACCTGTGATGAAAGATCTTTTTCTTCTTGCCTACCTCCTTTCTTCAGCCTTGGACATTGTCAAGTGAGGATATAATGCCTGGATCTGCAGCAACTATTTTGTGACATGAGGCAAAAAATCATTGAGAGAGGGAGCTGGCATGTTGAGAGTGGTACAGAAAAATGAACAGATTTTGTGTCTATAATATTATCACTGAGCTACTGAACAATCCCTTGAACTACTTTTTTTTCTGTATTTTTTGTTAATAAAAATTAAAGGCTTTCTTTTTAAAAAATAATAGTAACTACAATTTTTTGGACCCTGCTCTATTCCAAACCCTATGTTAAGATAAACAGATACATATCTTGAAAGAAGTTGCTGTGGCTGATATCAAAGAGGTTACTCCCTATGTTCTCCTCGAGGATTCTGATGGATTCCTGTCTCACGTTGAGGTCTTTTATCCATTTCGAGTTTATCTTTGTGTATGGTGTAAGAGAATGGTCAAGTTTCATTCTTCTACATAAACAAAGGCAAAGATGAACTTTTGGGACTTCATCAAGATCAAAAGCTTCTGCATAGCAAAAGAAACAGTCATCAAAACAAAGAGGCAACCCACGGAATGGGAGAAGATATTTGCAAATGACAGTACAGACAAAAGGTTGATATCCAGGATCTATAAAGAACTCCTCAAACTCAACACACACAAAACAGATAATCATATTAAAAAATGGGCAGAAGATATGAACAGACACTTCTCCAATGAAGACATACAAATGGCTACCAGACACATGAAAAAATGTTCATCATCACTAGCCATCAGGGAGATTCAAATCAAAACCACATTGAGATACCACCTTACACCAGTTAGAATGGCCAAAATTAGCAAGACAGGAAACAACGTGTGTTGGAGAGGATGTGGAGAAAGGGGAACCCTCTTACACTGTTGGTGGGAATGCAAACTGGTGCAGCCACTTTGGAGAACAGTGTGGAGATTCCTCAGGAAATTAAAAATAGATCTTCCCTATGACCCTGCAATTGCACTGCTGGGTATTTACCCCAAAGATACAGATGTTGTGAAAAGAAGGGCCATCTGTACCCCAATGTTTATAGCAGCAATGGCCACGGTCGCCAAACTGTGGAAAGAACCAAGATGCCCTTCAACGGATGAATGGATAAGGAAGATGTGGTCCATATACACTATGGAGTATTATGCCTCCATCAGAAAGGACGAATACCCAACTTTTGTAGCAACATGGACAGGACTGGAAGAGATTATGCTGAGTGAAATAAGTCAAACAGAGAAAGTCAAGTATCATATGGTTTCACTTATTGGTGGAGCATAACAAATAATATAGAGGACAAGGGTAGATGGAGAGGAGAAGGGAGTTGAGGGAAATTGGAAGGGGAGGTGAACCATGAGAGACTATGGACTCTGAAAAACAACCTGAGGGTTTTGAAGGGGTGGGGGTGGGAGGGTGGGGGAACCAGGTGGTGGGTATTAGGGAGGGCACAGATTGCATGGAGCACTGGGTGTGGTGAAAAAACAATGAATACTGTTACGCTGAAAATAAATAAAAAATTTAATTAAAAAAAAAAGATAAACAGATACAGCATTACATTATATACTTTAATTTTCACAATAATTATAGAAAGCATTAAATGAGTAACGAACTCTGGGAGCCTGAGTGAATTGTCCGAGGTTACATAGCAAATGAATAACATTCTTTAGCATCCTAGGTTATTGCATCCAAAGTGATAAGTTTAAAGAGTCAGATAAGTGCAAAGACTCTCTTGTAGGCTAGTGGGTGGGATTGGACCAAGAAAAGGGAAGGATTTAATGGGTTTGGAGTAGAGATGATGGAGCGGGAGGGTGACCTTCTAACAAGACTATACATTAAGATCTCACTTAGGTACCCCTTCTCTACAGAACCTTTTGGAACCACACCTGGTCACTCTCACTACTTTGCGAACTCCTTTTTTACTGATTGTTCCTGAGCCAGTTCATGACAAACTGCATTGGAGGGTTACTGGACTTACTTTAAAGTTGACTTACATGCTAGATTTTTACTCCTTGCTTATTTATGCTCAGTTGTTCTGCACATTTAGGCTCCTGGGCGAATTACCCTCCCTCGGATCCCTGGCAGTTAGGTGGGGTCATGTCACTGGTTTTAGCCAATGGCATGTGAGCAGGAATGGCACGTATTATTTCTGTGCCAAAGTGTTTAATTGCTGGCGTCAGATCCTCTACTGTCCTCTTTCCCTGATGCAGCGACTCTCTTAACGTGGAGATGCTGTAAAATCAAACCACTCAGAATCACTGAGTTACTGCCTGGAAGACAGCTGCCTTGAAGAACCGCCTGGACCCACGGGAGATTTCGCATGGCAAGAAGTCACTTGGAGGATTGCCTTGATTCACAGAGATTTTCATGATGTTGTTCGTGCAGCATAACCTGGGACTAACCTGATTGATACAACTTAATATTCCATCCGGATCAGAGATGGGGAATGTTGATCACGAGCCTTACCATCACCTCATCTCAAAGATGTGACATATATTCTTAACCCATCACTGAACTCTTACCCACTGAGTTGTGAAACCTCAGAATCCTTGTCATCACAGTGACCTACGAAGTCACGGCTAGTTAATCAGAGCTGGAAAGTGAAGGAAACCCCACGGGAATCATACCACTGAAATCAGCACAGAATCTGACTTTTCCCTGTGGCTTGCAAAGCCACGCAAGAGCGAAAGCTCAGCCTCCTTTCCAATCTCCTTTCTGGCCACTTGACCTGCTGGCTCGCTCACTCACTCAGCTCCAGCCCCACTGGTCTCCTCTGTTCTTCAAACACACCAAGAGTATTCTCCTCTCAAACCTTTACATTTGCTGTGCCTTCTTCTTTGAAAGCATTTCTCTAATATTTTTATGTGGCTCAAATGTCACACCCTCAGACAGACTATCCTGTCTACCATGTTAAATGTACCCTACTCCCTCCCCCAACTGCCCCAGTGACAATAAAACACTGGATTTTTTTTTTTTTTTTTTACTGTTGGATTCCTACCACTTAGAGTAGTACTTGGTGCAAAGAAGTGACTGGCCGGTCCCTATCTAGACCTTAATTATTTTGAGAAGAGAGGTCAGGTCCTGTTCCTCATTGCTTTTTCCTTGGTTCCAGTCCATGTAATGTATACAGTAGAGGTCCATTAAATTCCTGGTGGATGGTTAGAAGACTTTTATTTCCCTTCATTTTTTTGGAATGTTTGTCATAGCTTTATTATTATGCCCAAATTAGAATTGCCCCAAACCGGAAGTGACACAAAAGTCCAGTAACAGATGAATGTATAAACAAACATGACACCCTCGAAGTCCTACCCAGCAATAAAAATGTCATGAGATATTGATGCAGGTAGGAATATGGGTGAATTTATTTTCTTTTAAGATTCTATTCATTTATTTGATAGAGAGAGTGAGAGAGCACAAGCAGGGGGAGCAGCAGAGGGAGAGGAAGAAGCAGGCTTATTTCCCTTCGTATCATGGTGGGTTTATGTCTATATCTTTTGTCCTTCCTCCACCACTCATGCACTCAAGATGTCTCTCCTTTCTCTTTTCCCTTCCCTCACTGGTTCCTCCCCCAATTAAGTTCAAGTTTCTTTCTCACCCACGCCATGCCTTGCAAAGCCGCGGTCGACTGTGGCTGAGCAACAGTATCCAGCAATCAAACGGGTTTTGGCCTGGCCTCACATCCAAGTTCAGTACCTATATCCTTTCCTGCAGGAGTTAGCACTGAGCCCCATCCAGACTTGGCCAGCATGTTATGCCCTGACATCGGAGCCCAGAAGTTTTACCCTTTGGGTGTTTTGAAGAGAAGCAGCTGTTACCGTTTGCCAGCGGAAAGGTTTTGCTTTTGAAATCGTCTATGAGGCATGTTCAGGCAGAAAGGGGCTCTCTGGAGAAGGCCTGAGGAGACCCACCACTCATTGGAATTGCCATGCAACTGTGGGCAGATCATGAGGGATGCGTAGTTTCTGTAACAGTGAAGGAGAAACAGTGGCATTCTTCGGGTATAAGTGGATGATAAAGGGGAGGGTTCGTAGGTGAGGTCAGGTAGAGAAAAGAGCATTGAACTTAGAATCAGAAGACCTGAGATTTAGAGGCGGAGTCCTGAGTTCAAAACCCAGTGGTAGGCACAGCCCCCAGCCATCTGAGCCTCTACTTACTCTCTTGTAAAACAGAGTGATGCCCTCCTACATTCCTCAAGTCTCTTTGGTTGCAACAGAAACCAGCGTAAGCAAACACAAGGAAACAAAAGGGGTATATTATGAGGATGTCAGGGTAGGTCAGAGAAGTCGCAGGCAAGAATGCAGTCAAGTGTCAAGAATGGACGAGGCTCTGGGGCGTCTGGGTGGCTCAGTGGGTTAAAACTTCTGCCTTCAGCTCAGGTCATGGTCTCAGGGTCCTGGGATCGAGACCCACATCGGGTTCTCTGCTCAGCAGGGAACTTGCTTCCTCCTCTCTCTCTGCCAGCCTCTCTGACTACTTGTAATCTCTGTCTATCAAATAAATAAATAAAATATTAAAAAAAAAAGAATGGACAAGGCTCCTACATAAAGTCTCACACCACTAATTCAAATTTCATCTTTAAAAATTCATGTTAGCTACCACCAAACTGTGGGACTTGACCTATTGGCATACTATCTTAGCTTCAAAAGTTCTGTAGAAGACCATTTTGCACCTGACATGGACCCTTCTAGAATCCAGAGGCACCCTGGCCTCCTTGGCGTTTCTAGGGTGCACCAGCCACACGGGCTCCCTTATTTGCCATAATTTGAAAGCCTTAGTTATGCAAAAGTCTCAGCTCTGTAATCACACTTGGTTAGCTCAAGACTAATGAGTCTTTCAATGTCATTTATGTGTCATGAAGATTGTTTCCCAAATTACCAGCTTATTTCGACTTCACTCATAATTATTTCACAGGAGCTTTTTAAACCACTGTTCATTTGCATGTGTAGAACTCACATGTTGAGAATAAACTAAGAATGGATTTTTTTTGTTTTTGTTTTTAGTTAAAGTTGAACTGGAATGGCACTTCACTGTACCTTGGCGGCTCGCCCCTCCTGCAGCCCCATGCAAGAATTGACTGTTGTCCCTTTAAAAGCGTCTGGTGGCCGGCGTGTTTATAATCCTGGAGTCCCATGATTTGGTCCCACCTCCCAGCCTTGCTCCACACACTCCTGCTCACATTGGTCTGGATTTGACTTTTCTTTGCTTAAGAAGAACAAGATTTATTGCCAGTCAGAAGCCAGCAGGCCCCCACATTAAGGAAAAATAAATAAATGAATCCTAGTCTGCCAGAGCGAAGCGCGCTCCGGTTCCCCTGGGTCTTCCGAAAATGGTCACGCAGATCAGATCCTGCTGCGTGTCTGCATCTAGAAAGTGTCAAGTTGTCCAAATGCTTCTCTCTTTTGGCTCATGGGATTCCTGAAGTTACCCTCGGAGGTGTTTGGGGAGGAAAAGGAACAGGTCATTCATACATTATTTAATGCTTTCTTATTGAGAAATGTGTACCTGCCAGAGACGGGGTATTGATTGTCAGGAACTGAGAGCTGGTGCACGCAGTGTCTAAGACTGGGAGGTCCCTGTCCCCAGGTAGCTTAGTGGTTGAGGAGTCGTTGAGCCCTCCCATGAGTCTCGATGCCTTCTTTCACTTACTAGTCATAGCAGACTATGAGAAAGGTCTTATTAACCTCACTTTGTAGATGAGATAAGTAAAACTCCCGGCGGTCAAGTGACCTGAGTAAGGTCACCCAGCTGATGAGAGGGTGAGCCACAGCTAAAATCTGGGCTTCCTCAACCCACGGGCTATGGATTGGGTCCTGGATTCTTATTTAATTGTGTGACCTCAGGTCAACTCAGATCAATTCAAGTTCTCTTTTCCTGTCTCCCACAGCCCTGGGTTGGGCTTAGAAAGGTAACCGGTGCAACACACAACAGATACTGGGCGTCTCAATTTAGTAACTTCAGGGATTTAAAGTTTATAGAGGCTCCAAGGGGAGGAGGGAATGTCTTTGTGAGACCGGGAGCTCAGGGGTGGGGTGTCAGAGGCGTCTGGGCTGGATAGAGGATGACAGGATTCTCTCAGAGAGGTGGTCCAGGAATTCCCAAAGGTTGGTCTTGACTCAGGCCATTGCTCTGTCAGTTTGAAATGAGTCACTTGTGGCATGGGAGCGAGCAACCTCAGTCCCTCGCTAAACTACCGGGAAGAGGGTCCGCAAGGTATTTCCTTCTGGGAGAGAAGAATCCTAATTACAACCCCTAGAATTTGCATGGCCCTCCAGAGTTTGTAAAGCACATTCACACCAGTTACCTCATCTGCTGATTGTTAACTGTCCAGAGGCCTAAGGGACCAGGGTTCCAGAAGACCGAGTCAAGTGGTCTTTATATATTTTTTCCAAAGTCAACTCCTTTGTCAGAATGAAATCTCACTCAGTAGTCTAGGGTCTAAAGTTGATGAGATTGGAAGTCACCATTGGGATGGGGATGGGATTGGGGGCAGGGGCACAGCCTATGCTGAAGCCTTTGCTTCGGCCCCTAAGTCTGTTCCTGAAGGGTCTCCCAGGAATCTGCAACTTCCGTGAAACCCAACGAGAAACATTATTGCAGTGAACACCCATTCCATTTTACTCGCGTCTCCTAAGAAAAGAGACCTGAAGGCCCGGGAGCTAACCAGAAAAGTCCAAGGTCACTCTTGAGCCAGTGCCTGCTCCTTGCAACTCATCAGAGCTGCTTCCTCAGGTGGTCAGAGTCTGAAGAACTTCCTGGGGGTCACTGGGCACCCAGGTGTCTCAGGAAGGTGTCTTCTTGGTGACAGACATCTCTGCTATGACTGGGGACATGGTTCAAAGTGCCTGCTTTGCAGGTGGGGCTCAGAAGCATTGTCTTCTTTTCAGGAAAAATGGGGCCGGCGGCATAGTGGTTGGGAGTAGGTCTAGTAATTTTTCAGTCCCGAACCCTCTCCCTGGGAATGCAAGAGGGGCAGCCTGCTGTCACGCAGGCTCTCCCCAGCTCTAAACCTCACGCAGAACTAGAGAGTGGTCGTTATTGGCTGAATGTTTCCCCCAAAATTATATTTTAGACTCTTAACTCCGAATGTGATGATACTTGGAGGTAGGGACTTTGAGAGATAATTAGGTCAGGAGGGTGGAGCCCTTATGAATGGGATTAGTGCCTTTTTGAGAAGGACCTGGAAGCAGGCTTGCTCCCTCCCCTGCCCCTGCTCAATCTCAGTCTCTGTCTCTCCCTCCCTCTCTCGCTCTCCTTTCCTCTTTCTCACTCTACCCCTCTGGGTCTCCTGCCCTCTCGGTCTCGCCCCATCATGTGAGGGTAGAAGACAGACATCTGCAAACCAGGAAGAGTGTTGTCAGCAGAATCCAGCCCCGCTGGCCCCCTGATCTGGGACTTCCCAGCTTCCCGAACCGTGAGAAACAACTATGTTGTTTAAGCACCCTGTCTGTGGCATTCAACTGTAGCAGCCAGAGCTGGCCAAGAATGTCCTGGAATGGTTGAAATGGTAAATCTTACATTAGGTGTGTCTTAGCACAATAATAATAACAACAACAATAACAGCAACAACAACAATAATTAAACTTATATTGGCTCCCTATTTCCTAAGGGTCAAGTTCAAAGTCCCTGATACAGTCTATGACCTGAGCCGGGGCCTCCTGTTTGCTATCCTCTTCTCAACATCTTCCTCTCACTGAATCTTCAAGCCACCCTAAACTGCTCCCCATTTCCCGAACAAGTCATGTGCTTTCACTTTTCTGCGCTCACTCACAAGTTTGCTTTTAGTCATAATAACAAACACTTCTACGGTGCTTACTGCCTACATATTTACACATATATCTAGTGCTTAATATGTACAGGACATCTGAGTCATTTAATCTTCCCCAAATCTATGAAGTAGATACCGTTATTAACTCCATGTTAGACGTGAGAAAATTCAGGCAGAGAGAGGCTAATGTGCTTGCTTGCATTGTGACCTTCTGGTCACCAAGGCAAGTAGGAAGCTAGGCATTCCAGCTCCTGAATCCTTGCTTTTAGTCACTACAGAGTACTGCCAGTGGGTGGATGTCTTGTCCTGAAGAATTCCTCATCCTCCTTTAAGACCTGGCTCATATTCCACCTCCACCGAGAAGTCCCCCTGGCGTTCCCCCAGGAAAGGGTGGGACTTTCTTCTCTAGGAAGGATAGCACTCTGCTCACAGGGATTCTGCGCTACATTTCCTATTGTATGCTAACAGCCAGCTTGTGAGTCTGATTCTCTACCAAATTGTGGGGCCCCTGAAGGTAGGGCAGATCTTACTTATCTTGATATCCCTGAGCACTCACTACAGGTTTGGTGAATAAGGGACCGATGCATACGCTTTCTCCCAATTTTTCAATTTCTTCCCATAAATAACAAAATCAAAGGGGAATTGCTTTGGTCCGAAATCCTGACACGGCTCCTTCAGGATCATGCCAAGGTCACGGACAACATTATCTTTTTCTGCGTACCCCACCGGGCAAGAAGCCCATTCAGTTACACTTTTGGTGGTCCACATCAACAATAAATACTACTCTTGACTTTCAAATGTGAAATCACTGTTACGTTATAGGTAGATATGAAATTTTAATGCAAAGGGTGATTTTTCTAACTCAAAATGCCTCTCTTGAAAAACAGGACAATCTTCCTTCCCTTTCTGAGATGTACTGGGTAGGACGGAGGAGGGAAAGTGGATGAATGTTTGCATCACTGGAGTCTAAACATGAGCAAGAGAGGATGGGTGGATGTATGGATGTATGTGTGGTGGATGTATGGATTTGTGGGTGATGGGTGGATGGGCAATGGATAGATACACTGATGAACAGATGTGGCTGGCTGGAGAAGAGGACAGTATCCAGATGGATGGATGTAGGTTTATGAAGACACTTGGAAAAGGATGTATGGGAAGGTGGAGAAGTTGTATAGGAGGGTGATAGGAAGAATAAGTGGATGGATGGATGGATGGTTGGATGGAGGGATGGAAGAAAGAATGTGTGGTTGGATAAGTAGGTGGTAGGGTTGGGTAGATGGGTAGACAGGTGGAGAGGTGGGTGGAAGGATGTTTGGGAAGATGAATGAATATGAGTGGCTGGATGGATGAGTGGCTGGATGGATCCACGTGCCAGCCTGAGGCTGGAAGATGACACGTGGGTTGGAAGAGGGAAGTAGCAGTCCCAAGACTGGTCCTCTTTCCTTTTCTCTGAGCAGCCCTCATAAAAAGCAAAACTCCACCTGAGCCAGGAGAACTTGGCTTCTCTTTCACTGGGAAGAAGAAGGATCTCATCCTCTTCCCCTGGGAAGAATCACAAGCTCCAGACCCCTCCTGCCCAGTGTAAGCACCGGAGCTCCGCTCTCCATGCAGGACCTCCTTGCCATGAGGCCATCTCCCCTCCCAGAATATCCAGTTGGCTTCGAAACCCAGAGACACCACTCCCCAGCCCGATTCCCAGAGAAACTCAGCGGAGAGGAGGGGTCGGAGGCTGAACCCAAGGCGGCTGGGTTTGGGGACCCAGTCAATCCCTTGAGGGTCCTGAGGCAGCCCTCCCAGCTGGCCGGGAGAAGACCCCGGTGCGTTCCGGGGCGCACAGGCACCCCGGCCCTGCGGGCGCCCGCCCAGGCCGCCCGGATTTACGGTCTCGGCGGAGCACGGGGCGGGGGCGGAAGGGCCAGCGCAGGGGAGGGCTGCTACGTCTTTAAACCTCTGTCGGCTGCTTAGTCACAGCCCCCTCGCTTGGGTGTGTCCTGCGCTCGCTCCCTCCTCCCTCTTAGGTCACTCTTTCAGCCCTTGAATAAAAACTGCACCCAACTTCCCAGGCGCCCTCATTGCCCAGCCGGACCCCAGCCCCTGATAGGTTCCGCCCGGCCCGCTGGCCCCGTGTTCCGCCGGCCCCCGCCCAGCGCCCCCGACCCTCCGGCGCCCCGCGCTCGCTCTCTCGGTTCGCTCGCACCATGGACAAGTTTTGGGGGCGCTTCGCCTGGGGACTGTGCCTCCTGCAGCTGAGCCTGGCGCAGATCGGTGAGTGCCGCGGGGGGCAGCGGGAGGGAGTGGCCTGGGCGGCCCGGAGGCACCCGGTAGCCACCTGGCCGAATTGGTCCCGGGGACCGGGGACCGGAGGCAAGTGGGAGGCGGGCCGCGTGGATTTGGTTCCGGAGAGCGGAGCTAGGATTTGCGTTAAGCCGTTGGAGAGTGTGCTGGAGGGAAGCACCGTTGGGTTGAAAGGAAAAGAGAAAGAGCAAGGAAAGTTGGCCGGGCAGGCTGCCGGCGCGCGGTTTTGGGTGAGGTCGCTGGTGCGGGAGCACAAGGCAAAAAGTAACTGTACTCCTGGGTGCGCGCAACCGGTGTCTGAACCCACAGGCTCGTGTGCCCACGGGCGCTGGAAGCCTGGCTGGGCTGCGGTCGCGCAGGGCAGAGCTAGGCGGGGCCGGGGCTGTTGGCCAGGTGGCCGTAGAGATGGTGGTGTGAGGGCTGATGGCCATGAGCTTTCCAGAAAGGGGTGCGGGCGCCCTGGAGCTCCCCACTGCGCCTGGGTTCCAATGCTCTTGGAGCTGGCTCCAGTCACTGCCTATCTAGCGCTTGTGGGAACTTGAACCAGCTCTGTGAGGTTCTGGGTTTCCACGAGGTGCCAGCCTGGGGCAGGGAGTGTGGGGAGGAAGGGCAGTGACTGAGCCAGCTACTGGATCCTTGCGAGCCTCCTGCTTCTGCCAATCAGTTAGGGGAAATCCAGACAGTACTGTGGCTCACATTCCCTGCCTGGCAGCCTCAGAGCAGGGAGGGGAGCCTGGGCATCGGGGTGGTGTTAGGGACCCTGGAGCTGGGGCTGCCGGGCCCCATCCCAACAGGGTCTGTATCTTCAGTGGCTTTGGAGTGCAAGATGGCTCGTGGGCTATTCTGGTGAGACTGAACTCCAGGCGTTCCTTCCCTTTGTCTGTATATGCACGGATAATTACATGGCTGATTTGCTTATTGCTAGCAAAATTAATTTTTCTTTTAAGAAGTGCCAGCTGGGTCATTAAGGCAGCTCAGCCTATGGTTCATTCCACTCAGCAAGTCTTTATTAAACCCAGCTCTGGGGGGACCAAGAAAGTAAAGACACAGTCTTACCTGGGTATTTTGGGCTGGGGATGAGTGAGGATTGAAGAGTTAGATTGGTGAAACAGAAATAATAATCGCAATGATAATCATACTAATAGAATAAATGCCGGCTCCGGCCGCCGTTTGCTACACGCTTGCAGGGGGCCAGACGCCCTGCTAAATCTTTATAAGCGTTAACTTTAGTTTATGCTCACGGTGGCCCAGGGAGAAGTGTCCTGTTACTAGCCCTGTTTTAAAGGACGGAAACAGACCGAGGCTCGGAGAGGTTAAGTAACTTGTCAGTTTTCCCACAGCCAGAAGGATTGGTGCACGTGTGAACCCAGGTCCATGAGCCTATGCTTAGTGGGAACATGTTAGACTGTATGGATGGTGCAAACATCCTTGGAAAGAGTTTGCGGACAGAGGGCTCAGGTGGACAGAGGCCATTGAGGAAGGCTGCCAGGTGAACTGAGCTCCAGCAAGCCCTTGAAAGGCAAAAATGCTCCAGGTGCCAGAGAAGAGAAAATCTGTAGTGCAGGGAGAGCCCTGGCCCGGCCTTCTCTGGGACCTCCAGGGACATCTCTCTGCGTATTACCTTCCAGCGTTTCTTCTGCTTTGTTTCCGAGGATCCTGATTACTGACTCCTTCCAACCAGTCTCCCTGATTCTTCTGAAGGGCCCTGTCCCCAAATATTTGGGGCTGTCCTGACCCCGGAGGTTCTCCCAGAGACCAGAAGCCTCACTCCCTGCCCCGCGTTTTCATGGTCCTTTTGGGCAGCATCATCTGGAGGAAGCACGAAAAAGTGCCAGTAGCAATAACTGTCAAGAGTTTTGGCTTTCATGAGCTTGTAACGTTGTTTGGAAGGAACTGAGACTTGGAAGGGAGACGTGACTTAACAGCAGCTTGGCTGGGCAGGCAGAGAGGGGAAAGAGGAAGAGGAGCTGGGGTGGGGGTGTGGGCAGTACCTTTGCCCCAGTCTCCCCCCGCCCCCCCAGCATGGGTGGATTAGTAAAGAGGGACGCCTCCAAAAGACAACGAGGAAACTTTGGAAAGGAGCAAAGCTTTGGGGAGGAAGAAGGCCTCCATCCTCCGTGTCAGAAAGCAAAAAGTATAGAAATGGCCAACAGGGGACCCAAAAACTAAGTTGGAGAATAGACACTTTGAACTCAGTGTCCTAAGCAGGGCAAAGAAAGTGGCCCCAGGTAGAGGACAAGGGGGTGGAGCCCTCCCACCTCTCCTCTCCTCCTCTCCTCACTGCTTGGGAATTGCGCCCCTGGTGTTGAGAAAGAGGGGTGCATCTGAGGGCTCTGCAGCTTGGGGGCGGCAGGGGCCCTTCTGCTCCCTGCGGACGTTAGAGACCCCTCTTCCTGGGAGTTAGGGCTTTGGCCGAGTTTTCCCAGGTGCAGAAGCAAGAAATCCATCATTGCTGAGGTTAGCCTCAATCAGTTCGGTTGTTCCCCAGATACGCATTGGACATCTTATTTCTTGCAAAGGCGCAGGGCCAAGTAGGTGTGTCTGAGGCTGGCAGCCAGTAGGAAAAGGTTCCATTTTCTTCCAAATCACCCCACGCAGGAGCAGCACAGGCAGCATGAAATTCTTAACTTATGACAGATCCCCTTCCATTCATTCAAGAAATATTTCTTGACTCATTGTCATAGACTCAGCAATGGGGACTCCAAGGACCATTTAGAAAAATCCTCTTTTTTCCCATGGAGGAAACAGATCCTGAAAAGGAGGGAGGAGTGACTTTTCCTCTTGCAGATGGACTGAGGGCTGGACATTTTCCATCCATGGGTCTCTGAAACACCTGTACCATCCAGGACAGTGATGAGCCCCCGCCTCTTGTCCCTGCAATGGGCACAACACTTGTCTCACACCTTAAATGCTATATTAAACATCCACTACATTTTTAAAATTTTACTCTACAATATATCCAGTTTGAGCTTAATAGAAGAATAATGATATGTATTTCTTACCACAAAGCAGAGTTGCTTCTCGAAGCCTCACGCTGCTACTGCAAAGAAGAATGCTAAGTCCCAGGAAGTGCCGTTTACTGAGCACCAGCTCTGCATTAGGCACTCAGCCAGGGGATTTGAATAGGTTATTCTGTATAAGCCTCATGACAGTCCTGTATATGTTTAGCACTTTCTTAACCCCATTTTCTAGATCAAGAAACTGAGGCTCAGGGAGGAGGCGTGACTTGCCCAAGGACACACAGCTAGTAAACGATGGGGATGGGGTTTCCCATTGTCTAACATTGGAGTGTTAGACTTCAATGCTTATGCTCCTTTGATTCATTACTTGGGAAATTGTGTGTGTATGCGATTCTCCTCCCTTCCCTGTCCCATGTGACCAACTAACATGAAGCCTGGTGTGAATGGCTTCTCCCCCCGGCAGGCTCTGTGGACTCTTGGCTGCCCTACCCTGCCCTACCCTGGACTGTTTCTCCCCAGGCTTGGCCACAGCTGTCAAGAGATGCCAACCTAGTTATTTGTTACTAAAATAAGTCAATTGCCTTATCAGAGTTCAGCTGCCCTTCTAGACATGCTCTCATTTGCAGGCTTGGAAAAAAGGGAGAGGCTCTGCTTCTCGTCTAAGAGACAAGTTAGGGCAATTCCCTCCTGCCTGAAAATTAAAGAAGAGCCCCCGCAGAGTTCCTCACCCTAACCCTGCAAGCATTTTAGATGCATTAACCTAGCAAGGCCCTCATTACATGCTCCGCGGAGGCCCCCGGTGTTTCGCAGGTTGTATGTGGCCCAGTCCCTTAAGGACTCAGGTGGTGGGCTGACATGGTCTTCTACAAAAGTCAAGGATCTTGAACTGAAAGCCGTATGGAACTCGAGGTGACAGGCAGCCACCCAAGTGAGATTTCAGATCCGTCTACCGCTTCTGGGCTGATGGTTCTAAGCTGGGGTTCCCTGACAGAGTAGAGTTGGTGGGAGGCAAGCTGGGCTTCCCCAGCAGGGGTCCTGCCTAGGGCTGGGGCAGGGCTGGGGCAGGGCTGGGGCAGGGCTGGGGCTGGGCTGGCGCGGGGCTGGCGCGGGGCTGGTGCTGGGCTGGGGGCTGTCCCGGGACTGGGGCTAGGTTGTGTTGTGCTGGGGCTGGGCCAGGGCTGGGGCTGGGGCTGGGTCTTGGCTAGGACTGAGACAGAGGCTGGCGAGTTATGTCTCCCCAGCACCTCGGTTCAGCCAGCTCCACCCAGAGCCTGAAAAGGAAGTGGCTCTTGTGCAAGGGCGAGCAGAAGCAGGTGGCAGATGCTGTCGGACAAAGCATGGTTCTCAAAGGGGATCTTTTCTGCTTCAGAAAGAAATTCTGGGGGATTGCACAGCGAGAAGCTGATGACTCAATTTCCTTTGTGTCTCTGCTTGACTAGGAAGTACACGAGTGTTCTTTAGAATGATCAGGGTAGCCTGGTGCCTCCTACTTTAAATTCGAACCCCACTCTTCACTCACTTGGCAAGTTGAAATTTTTCTTAAAATATGTCCTCCCCCCAGGCGCCTGGGTGGCTCAGTGGGTTAAGCCTCTGCCTTCAGCTCAGGTCATGATCTCAGGGTCCTGGGATCGAGTCCCGCATCGGGCTCTGTGCTCAGCGGAGAGCCTGCTTCCCCCTCTCTCTCTGCCTGCCTCTCTGCCTACTTGTGATTTCTCTCTCTGTGTGTCAAATAAATAAATAAAATCTTTAAAAAAAAATGTCCTCCCCCAAAGCTGGTCATCCAGGGTATGGGAAGCCAGACCAACCTGACAGAGTTAGGAAGGAGTGTTTTCTAGTCTGTGGTTGTGGAATCTGGCTTGGTATGGATAGAGTGATTGTGCATGCCAAATTTCCCAGGAGAGTCAGGATATCAAATGTGCAAACACTCTACCACTTAACGCATAGTATATATTTTGTCTAAGGGTCTCTATTCGTCTACCAATAAATGTATGGCTTCGTGTGATTAGGAGTCAAAACCTTTGCAAGGCATTTTGCATAAATGAATTTACAGCTTGACAATGCCTTCTTCAGTTTAGGGTCCGATTAAATTGATATTTGGTTCTGAAAACATGGAGAAGTATTGGAGGGAAACATTTCATATGCCTCTGCTCCCCACTTCCTGATCACCCCAATATGTGAACTACCAAAACAAGCTACATATTTGATTCTTGCTGGCTGCGTGTGGGCATACATTCATTGTGGGTGTTGGTATGTGTCTGAGCCCACGCCTCTGCCCCTCATGTGGGTATTGCTCGCCCCTCCTTAAGCATGGATCAGGTGTCTTCTGTGGGCCCCACACTGTGCTGAGTACCACGGGGGAATTACGTGTATGAGATCGGCACCTCTGGCCCAAAACCTTGTGGTTCTATGTGTAGAATATAGTGCACCCGACTGACAGGCTAATGGCATTGTCGAGCTGACACACGATAAGCAGGGCTGGAGAGATCCACGGAGAGGAGGTGGCAGTAGGGACCAGATAGGATTTGGGCGTGTCTCTCTGTTACCCCGCTACTTATCTACCCACTGCCGAATACGTTAGTGAACCAGCCCATAGCGTCAACAAACATTTATCCCATCCCTGCTGGCTGTTGCAGCCAGTTAGGCACTGGGGGGCTTGTGGTCAGAAGGCCACCGCCCTCACCCCTGAGTCGCAAGCGCATGGTGTGGTATGTGGTTTCCTGGGTAATGGCTGGCTGTGTGTCTCTGGCTTCCACATACTAGATTCGGGACTTGCACTGTCCCCCTCAAGTCACGAAAACCCAGAATGCCTCCAGACGTTGTCAGATTGGTGGTGGTGATAGGTAAAGTCACCTCACGTTGAGAAGCTGGGGTCGTAGGATGGCAGCCATTCCAGGAAGCTCACTTCTGACAATGCAGTATCTGCTTCTCATAGGGCCCCACTGGGCTAAAATTAATTAGCCTTGAAGCTGCGCAGTAAAATCATGCAGAGGGAGGGCTTTTTCCCTTTGTGGGCCAAGGGGTGCTAATGACTTTCTCACTTCTCCGAGGGGGAAAACCCCAAACCAGACATGCTCTCTCTTATCTGTCTTCTGCAGAACGGTGGGAGCCCCCTGACGTCAGGGATCATGTCACATTCATTGTATGCATGTGTGGCCCCAGATCCAAGCGTTGGCCCTGGTTACCGGTAACTGTTGAACCCAAGTGAATACCCAGAATCCAGAGTTAACCTGGCCGTCTACACGGATGCACGCTGGACGGCATACGTAACACAGCGGATACGTCTGTGCGTGTATATGATAACAGTGGTGATGGCTGTTTTGCTGAGAGCAGGGGTGAGAAGGGCGCTGGGCTGGTCAGCTGCCCACCACAGGGCTCATGTTTGGTCTGCCCAAACAGGGAGGTCACCCGTCTATTTGTGGTTTTGGTGGCTGCTTGCTGTGGCTGGGGACGTCTGTCTCAGGACAGGGTTACTAGCTTCTTGGGCCAAGAAGGGGGCGGGAGCCAGGCAGGATGGTGACACCAACCCCCAAATTTAAGCCTCAAAATAAAACCCTCCCCAGCAGCAGCCCGCTTGGAGGTCTGGTTATTGGGGAGATGCTGATCTGAGGTTGGACTCCTTGAACACCCCTCTGATTCTCCTCCTCCCACCACGCCTGCTTCTGGAAGGTGGTGGCAGCTGGGAGAGAAGCAGAAGAGCTTCACAGAAGTGTCTCACCTTCTCTGCGGGTCTCCTGCAGCTCAGGAAAGAGTAAGTCTCCAGGGAAGCCTGCTGTTTGCTGGGGAACCCCACGGGCAACAGCAAACTGTGTCTCCTCTCCCTAGAAGCTTGCCAAGTCTGGAGTTGCCCGTAACTGGGGCAGGTCCTGCCTCCCTACCCCAGGGATCATCTGCCCAGTGACGCTTGGACACAGGGAGTCAAATGGGGAATGAAGGGACAGGTGTTGTGGGGGAAAAGACCATCCCGAAGCCAGATCTTCTGAGCGTGGTGTGCTCTGGCTGCCTGTGTGTGTCCACCCGAGGCAAGTGGCTCTTGTGAGTGCAAGTGTGGGCCGACTGACCTGGGGGTGGGAGGGGGCTGACTCACCGGGAAGGCGATTTGCAAAACTCAGGCCCCAGAAATCTTCCTCGAGGAAGAGTTTGGAGTTTTGGAGTTGCGAAACTCCAGTGGGGAGATATTATTCACATTTGCTCTGGTGTCTCGGCCAGTGTCCTCTGGAGGTACCTGTCAGCTCACCTTCCTTCCCCACAGCCTTCCTTGACAGTTAGAGAGCGCGCCTGTACCTTGTGCACTTGTTTCTTTGCAGTAGGCTGGATATTTTTGAGGTGACGATCACCACAATTGGTAAAAATAGTGAATACTTACACAGCGCTAACTCTACACTAGCCTTCTAACATACACCAGCCTTCTGAGCAGTGTGATTATTTGCCCTGTTTTACATATGAGAACGCTGAGCCATGGGGAATTTGAGTAACTTGTCCAAGGCCACGAGCTGGTACGTGATGGAGCTGGGATTCCAACCTAGGTGATCCCGCTACTGGGTCCAAGCTCTTAGGCACTGCCTTACTGTGCTTCTCTTAGTGTATCAACCTGTCAGGGCCCCCAGAAACCCCAGTGGTGATGCCTGGTGGCACTCTGGTTGTTTCCATAAACTCCATCTGGGACTCAGGTGTGGGTGAGGTCATAAGGTCCACAGAGCTTGTCTTGCCTTTCCTTTCTCCTTATGATGCCAGAGGAAGGGGATGGAATTGCAAATATGAAGGAGAAAGAAGTTGTTATGGAAACTTCTCCCCATTCATACTCTGAGCATCTTGTTCATTCTAATTCCCGGAGAGAAGCTCTGCTCTCTTCTATATGGTGGGAAGTTGGGGGCAGGGAGTAGGATTGAAAAGGATGGTGGATTGAGTTGTTCATTCATCATCACTTCATTACTTGTCCCCTGGAGGAGAGGCGGAGGTTGCTGATGGGGGATTCTCCACCATCTAGGACTTTGGCTGGCGAATGGACAAAGCTGGGAAAGGGGTCAGTCAAATAGCAGGAATGTGCTTGCCCTCAGTGCAAGGGTCCTTGGTCCCAGGGCCTTCTCTCTACCAGCTAGAATTGATGAGGGAAGAGGGAACTGAGAGATGAGGCCATGAGGAAACAGGCTATACTCTCTGGCATAAGGACCTGAGCAAATACTACAAGTGGGCCCTTCTTCCTGAGCCTAGCCTACACCTAAAGGTGGCCTGGCTTCTGTGTGGCCCAGCAGGTGACTTGTGCAAGGGGAGGTGGGGGAGATGGGCAGTGTTTCCTCTGGGTGCTTTGCTTGAGAAACAAGCCACCAAGGAAGTGTGGAAGCAGAGCCCCCTGGGGACATCTGCCTTGTCTGTGTGTGTTTGGCCTGGGCTCAGAGACTCATCACAGATTCCTAACCCACTTGAATTTCACTTGAGCAGGTCTGCAGGGCCTTCTAGGACCCACACATCCGTCATGGATCTAGGCAGCATCTTTTACTACTCTTCTCTCAAAGAGAACCTGCCGAGGTATTAAGGTGATGACAGTAAAGCCTTGTAGGTGTTCGTCATTATGCAAATTGAGATGCCGAGGAGAAATTCACAATGCCCAGCAACCAATACCTGGTCTCCTGCCTCGGGTCTAGAGGGTGGTTTCTGTGCAGGTCCCTGGCCCCAGCCGTCACACAGTCCAGAAGTAGTAAATGAGGATCTCTTATCTGCCCATCACAAATGTGACGGAAGGAAGCAGAGTCTAGCAGAGCTGTGCACTGTCTTACAGCAGGCGGGAGACCAGGTGAGGTCACTGAGCCATCCTCCCGAGACCCCAGCTGGTTGCACGGTCACATTTTCCTGCAAGGAGAAGACAAGTATTCAGGTACTGACCAGAGCGCTGGTCACACAGAGGTAGACTAGACTTTGGAGAGGGAAGTGATGCCGGTATAGAAATCTCTTACCTGAAGTTCATCTTCTCTGTGGATCTTCTGTGGTTGGACAAGTTGTCTTCCCAATGTCAGCCTTAGAGGTCAGGTACATCCCTCCAGTCTCGCCTGAGTGACTTTTATTTGCGTCTATTGTCTTGTTTCTCCCTGATAATTCATAACCCCCCCCCCCCCACCCAGGAGCATATCTCCATCTAAAAAAAAATTTAGATGAAGTTTAAGGGATGCTTCTAAGCTGTGTGTGGCCATCTGTTCTCTTTCACTGGTGAGCAGAGGAGCTCCTTAAGGAAAAGTCCATGCTTTATGTACATTGTGTACATTTTTGTATTGTGGTAGCCCCCAATTTTCAGTTCCCCAATTATAGTAGATGTTCAATAAATTTTGGATGACTGAATGGGTGAAATTTCCAGATTTGGCAAAGCAGTCTTTATCATTTACCTTTGGTGATTTTTATAGATTCTGGCTAATTCTTTTTTATCTTTTTTTTTTTTTACTGGTCTATAGAAACCTTTTAATTTTATTTATTCTAGTGTCGCTTTTAGTGATCCTCAAACCTCCTTGAAATTGCTTTTCTCTGCATTCTCCCTAATGTGAGTATCTTTCTTAAAGTTTGACATGTCAGGCAAGGCAGGGGAAGTTCAGAGCTCATTAGGTTTTGTCCAGTAGAACAGGGATCTTGATTTCCTATAAATCTGTCTGCCTCTATGCCCCAGAACTTCCAAATCTGGTCTCCTGCACAAAAAACCCCAAGCCTCAAAATCATATTCCCAATGACACTTAGAGAAAAGATGTTGTCTTTTGGTCACTCTGTTAAAAAAAAAAAAAAAAAAGAGGAAGTTGTTTTTTTCAATGGTTTAAAAACCTCCTATTCCAAAGATCACTTGTGGGAAATCAGAGGTTTCTTGTGGTTCCCTGGGAATGAGGAGGTTTGGCTTTGGAGGAGGGCTGTGTAGAAGGAGCAGGGGCTGTGAAAAGAGCCAGACATGAGGCTGATTTCCCTCTTTTCCACTTCGGAGCTGCGTGAGCTCAGACAGTGCATACGTTAAATGTCTCGAACAATGTTTAGCATGTGGTATCTTGTGCTAAGTGTCTAGCACATAGAGGTGCCTCAAGAATAAAAATAACTATTATATTATTATATTTTAGTTTGCTGAACAAATCATTTCACCCCTATTTACCTCCAATTTTCCATGTATAAAATGAGAGGGTTGGATTCTAGTTGATCTGTAAAATCTCTTCCAGACCTCACGTTCTATAAATCCACCATTCTGTAGGCCACGAACACCTAAGCCTCATAAAACTTAACGGAAAGAGTAACATGACTATAATGCAGGGCCAAAAAAAAAGTGATACCTGGCTTGTATTAAATGTCAGAGGTGAATTATTAACCCATGCCAGAAACAAGTCTGTTGACTCAGTTGTACTCTAAACCCCAACAGCGGGGAAGCATGACTCTTAGGAGCAAGGTGCTCTGTTCAGAGGACTCAACTGAATCCTCTCAACCATCTTGGAATGGGCAGATGCAGAAGCTGGGGCCAGAGAAGTTAGGAACATGTTTGAGTCACACAGCTAAAACTGTAGGAAGCCAGTCCTGAGATTACCTATAGGATCTGAATGCAATACCCTTTTCCTTAAACTGTACCTTGGAAGAGACATTGCTTCAAGTGATCCAAAAAGCCAACCTGTGAAGAAAAGATCATGTCCTTTACTCTCAAAGCTCCATGAGTAACTTGGATTTCTCCACTTCCCTTAAGGGAATGCTGCAGTATGCTGGTACAAAATGAACCACACTACTCAGCCAAAGCAGTGTGTAGAGGGTGAGCTGTAGCATCCTATGGAAAACAACTAGGGTGACCATGGGGGGGGGGGAAGCAAATAAGATAAACAAATATATTATTTTTTATTATTTATGTATTATATACATTACATAATTAATATATATTAACTATTAATTGACCCATATTAAATACATTATATAATTAATATACAAAAATATCATATAATTAATATTATATAATTATATAATAAATATTAATATATCATATGATTAATAATACATAAATATGCATGTATTTATTATAGCTATTATAAACACACACACACACACACACACACACACACACACACCCCTACCAAGGCATTGGGCATGACAGACCTTTGAGATGGCAAGTTGCTGCTTCTACTGAGAACCTTCCAGATTCCTGCTAAGATATTTCTTTTTCATAAACCCAGAGAAGCTCTTTTTGTTGAGGAAAAGGTTGAAAGGAAGGATGGGAGGGAGAGGGAGAAAAAAATAGGAAAAAGGAAGTCCTAAAGATGGCACTACTTAAGAGTTTGCCCAAGTGAGTCAGGGACTAAATTCCGCGCCAGGGTCCTGACCTACCACCAGTCTCTCACAATCCTTACTGAGATCACATCCACCCTGGGTGTGCCCCTCTCATATCCATCTGGGATCCGCCAACCAGAAACCGAAATAAAATACCACATGGGTTCTGTTCCCTTATACGCAATGCCCTCCATTATGGCTTGGTCACCGTGCCTCCAGCCCGCCCCGCAGACACGGCGTTCTAGGACAAAAGACAACCGCATGCAGCCCGCGGAGGTCGGCCTTTCTCGCCTTGGTCACAGAAGGACTGTGGGCCAGATTCGCCCCTTACGGTTTGCCCACTTCCCCCGTTGTAACACGGTGATCAACTCCCTACTTCAGGTCACTAAACAGTGTAGTGTGGCTGGCACGGTGAGAAGTAGTGAGGGAAGAGGAAGATCTAGATTCTGTCCTCGGGGAATTTAAGGTTTGGGGGGAGAACGAGCAGGTGACAGGGATCCAGGAGATGACGTATCACCAAGCGCCGGAAGCTGAGAAAAGGCGGACAGCTCTGAGAGCCGCAACCCTGCGGGCTTCCTGCAAGGGGCGGGATTTGAGGACGAGGGGGATGAGCACATGGAAGAGAAGATGGACAGAGAGGGGGAGAGTAGGGGGGCACCCTACGCAAGTGCAGAGCTCGGACTGGAAGTTTCCAAGGGGTGCAAGGAAGTGTGGCCTGATGGGCTCAGGAGAGGGCGCGGGCTGTCTGAGGAGGAGGCTGAGCTGAGGACCGGTGAGGGATGACATCGGGCGGATTCCAGGCGATCAAGTGTCAGTGGCACGGGCGGCAAGATCCAGTTCTTCTGCCCCAGGGAAGTTCCCACGACACCCTCTTCGGAGGCTGGACGGAGTTCAGAAGTGGGGCAGCTGCTCCCACCCTGCTTGGGATAGAACTTGGGCAGCTCTGGCTGGGTTGGAGAGTGGCAATGGAAGAGAACCCCAGGCAAGCCCTACGGCCCCGGTAGCAAATAGATTTCGGCTCACGGACCATTTCCCGTTGATTGCTCGAGGCTGCCTGGAGGGCTGTGCTAAGAAGCCAAACCTTGGCTCAGCCACAGAGGGTGCTGTGATCCATTAGTGATGTCTGCCACGGGCACGATCTGGAAGACTCAGCTCCTGTCTTTCTGGGAGAGCACTACAGCAGAGCAGCAGGCTTTTCTGGTTTTCCATTCTGGTGGCTGCCTGTCCCTAGGACGTTAGCCACTCCAATCTAGTGAGCAAGTCATTCTGTAGACTCCACCTCCTTCTAGAAGAGTATAAATTCAGTCTCTCACCCAGAGGAGTTTGGTGGCTTGAGCCTTCTAGGATTCCTTTGCACTGTTTTCCCGTCACCCCAAGTGAAGTTAGATGCTGGGAGCCAGGAATCTCCTCTGTTTGAACCAGAGCCAGGCTCCTTGGCAAAAGGCCCCTTCTGCACATCAGTTTCTCCGTCTGCGAACCGAGAAGACCAAAATGACGCCTCACCCATGGGGGTGATAGGAGGAATAACTAGCTAATGGGAGTAAAGCCTTTGAAGATGAAAGGGTTGTATGTGCACGTTAATTACAACTTTTATCAGCCCTGGAGCCTATGCGTTCTCAGCTGCCACTCGGGGCTCTTCAGTGCCTCCCAAGTGCAAACGGCAACAGCATTCCACAGACTGGCCCCTCTGGGTCCAGCTTGTAGCCTGCAAGTCACGTAGGCTGGATTCTGAGCTCAGGCCGGCAAGCCCATCCTGGGACACTCAAGTTTCCCACTAGTCATGCCCAAGAGAGAAAGCCAGCTCACTACCTGGACAGGTAAGATAAGATAGAATCAAGGTATAAACAAAAGGCTCCACCAGGAGTCTACTAGAAATAGCCCCCAGGTGAGATTAGGACACTGTGCTCTAATTCCCACCATGTCAAAGCCTAATTGTGTGACCTTGGGCTACTGGCTTTATCTGTCTAATGCTTCAATACACTGTGTGAACCACCTGGGGATAATAATCCCTCTGCCTCCCCGGGACCTCTCCACCTTGGCCTGCTGGTGTGAAAGTGTTTTGTGCTGGTTGGTAGAAGCACGTGGTGTGGAACTACAAGGTCCTATTATTACCAGAGGTAACTTTCGCCTTTATCTCTGTCTCCCGTTGCTGGTTGACCCCAATCGTTGAAATTGTATTCTTCGGAATGTTTACCCATCTCTTCCGAGCTGCCATCCCCTCCTGGGCAGTGCTTATCTGGGAAGACCTGGTATGTGCTCAGGCTTCTTGGTCGTGCCATTGCCTGAGGTGTGCAGATACAGTTGGGTTGGCAGGGGACTGGGGTGCTGTGTCAAGGTGAATCACAGTACCCTCGCTAGGGTAACTCAGTAAAAGCACTGGAGGCAAGGGTGGGAGGGTTTTCAGAGGCTTTGCTAGGGCTTAGAAAGTGCCAGCTGCCCTGGGCCCTTATAGCAGCACCAAAGTGTGGATCCAAGGAGGGAGAAGAAGACCCTCAATGAGAACTTGTCATGGGCTGGTGACTCAAAGCCAAAGACAATGGCATGTCAGAATGGAAAAGGATGCCAGAAACTCTGTAGAGCACATGTTTATTGGATAGGTGAGGGAAGGGCAGCTCAAAGACTGCAAGTGACTTGCCCCAGGTCATGTAACTAGTTAAGATCAAAACCCTGGTCTTTCGATGTTCAGTCCAGTACCCTTTCCATTTCGTGCTTTGAGATGATAGAGGGAAGGCATTAAACAAGATGAGGCTGGCAAGAAGACTTGGGAGGACAAAGAGAGGAGGCTAAAAGGGTACAGGGTTTTGTGGCACAATGGGAAATAGTGTAGGTGTTTACACGCCGTTATTGTACTTGGACCCGGTTTCCTGTGACATACCATGTATAGCCATATTTGGTGTTCATCTCGATCTTTTTTTGACTTAATGAGCGTTTGGAAACCAGGAAGCCCAGTGCAACCCAGCCTGGCTTTTGCCCAGCCTCTCCGAGCAGTTCTGTGAGCTGAGTCAATAATTGGTGGTTTTCAAATGATTCATTTGTTCATATGACACATGCGTATTGAAATATAACATGTGCCTTGTGTTCTCCCAGGCATTGGGGACACAGTTTCTACTCTCATGGAGTAACATGTCTTCCCAGTCTATCTGGGAGGACAGAGAGTAAATAAGTAGCAATGCCCTTAGAGAATGACAGCGATGAATGCTGTGATAGGGAAGCAAAGGGTCTTTGAGGCCACGTCACGGGGAGACCTCCTCTGATCTGGAGCATCAGGGGAGCCCGGGGAGATGAAGAACAGGAACTGTGTTTACGGGATGTCCCCAGTTCCTTGGGGGCCCTTGTTGTTGAACTTTTCAACCCCACCAGTGCTCAGGACTAAGAAGCATTCTGGTGAGTGGGCTCAAAGCCCCTCAGCAACTCCAGCCAAGGCAGCCCCTCTTCCAGCTGCCTCACACTTGGCTCACTGAGGAAGAGAGCAAGAAAAGAAAGTTCTACTCCTCACAATTCTGAAAGCAGCTGGTTTATCATGTCTTCCCAGAAATAGTGGTGAAAAGGGAGCCACGGGACTCTCCAAGCTGGCTGAGAAATTTTAATTAATTAATTAATTAATTAATTTGTTTATTTATTTATTTTACTGGATGAGACCTTTGGAAGTATGTGTTGGGGGAGCAAAGGAACCCAAATTTCGGGAAACAAGTAGTGTCATTTGATGTCAGAGTTATTTTAAGCCATGGGAAAAAATTCACAATGAGGAATCTCAGCTGTTAAGCCTGGTTGAGGGTAAGATCTCTTTGATTTTATTAGAGGTTTCTTGGTCTTTTGTGGAGAGCACTTTGTTGATTGGAGCTTGGGCTCCAGGTACATATATAGGGAATGATTTGCAGGATGACCTCCAGCAGTCATGCAGGTGTGTCTCTTGGGTCTGGGCAGCAGGAAAGGCAAGAACCCTAGGAAACAGATGTCCAACCATGTGGCTACAAGGGCCTCACTCCTTTATCTCCTTTGTTGCTGGTAACTACTTGGAGATGACCTGATGAAGTGTCCCCCCATGTAATTATTATCTGTCACATATTTCTTGGTGTACTCATATCAGTGCATGCCACCTGAATATCACTGGAAGTAATAGAACAGTGAAACAGAAACCCTCATAAAATGCTATCTCCCCCAACAAGAAGTATGGAGGTAGGAAGATTTTAGGAGCTCACTGATGTTGTCAAAAACCCAGGTTTTTTTTTTTTTTTTTTCTAATTTTCCAGTCCGCCATGCCCATCACCTTCTTATAGGTTAGCCCTCTTCATAATCTGATACTGACTCCCAGAATTCCAAGCATCCTTTGAAAAAAATAACAGTATCCAGCAGCAGAAGGAGGAATGCTTATTTACAAGTGTCTCTTCTAGAAAATTGGAGGAATGGCCTTTCCAGAAGTCCTTAATTGACTTCCCTTTACTTCTGATTGGAAGAACGGGGTCACATTCCATGAAATGCTCACGCAGAGCCAGTCATTGGCTAGGAGACCTTTGACCACAGTCCTTGATTTAGACCAGTCATGATTCACCCACTGAAGCTGGCAGTTAGGACCTCACACCCCCTGAAGCACAAGTTAGGGATTTTGAACAAAATCAAGATTCAATTAGGAGAACTTTGTTGCACTAATAACAATGTCTGTTACGATGAGTAAGGCCCCGGAGGGTGTCCCCGGAGGTAGAGTTGTGGTCTGAGACCATACATAGAGTAAAGAAAAAAAGCAAAGCTAAGTTCTTGTGTTCCTAAGCCACACCCTCAGCCTTTTCTTGAGAAGACACACCTAATGGATAGAGTTCATGTGGGGGACACACTGCATTTTGAGACTTAGATGTACTGCAGCTTACACTCAATCATAACAGCAGCCCCAAAAATCATATCGGGGAGTAACCTTTAACACTGTTGTAATTTACAAGAGGTAATCAATTGTGTGCATCCTTGAGCACTTTACTATTAGAAACACGTGACAGCAAGATATCCCAGGACTGCTGGAGCCACACCATGCATGAGGAACACTAGTCTGTAGTGATCCATTTTAAAAGAATGACTATGACCTTGAGTGAGTATCTCTTCCTGTAAATTATGAGATGATCACCCCCAAGGGAGATGGTTAGCTTTCCTTTTCTATAACTACACTCCTCGAGTGTTTTAGTGTGTGCGAAGTGTTTTCAGCTCGTTATATAGCCCGGCCCTCACATTAACTTCATGGTTAGCATTATTAACCTCCTGTAGAGGAGATAAGTTTAATGACTTCCTGAAGGTCAGATAACTAATTAATGCGTGTTTGGGATTTGAACCCTAATTTTCTACTCCTGGAGCTGACGTCCATGTCACCACATGGTGTTGGCTTCCAATGGACCTGAGTTCCTTTCAAGGAGTCTGAATTGACTCTTGCATTTTACATTAATAATGCTCTTTCATAAGCAGGAATGAAATTGCTATTTCATTCCTAATATAGCTTCTTTGAGTCTGAAGTTCAAGGTCTAATATCTTAACATTTTAATAAGCCCAGCGATGAACAGGAGGGCTTTCTGGGACAGTACTCTGCCTCCATGCAGCTGGCTCATGAATATAGTGGTATGGGAGGGAAACTTGGGGATTTTGTTTGTTTGTTTTCCATTCTTTTTTTTTTCATGTAAATATCATTAAAGGATTTATGATGACTGCATCCAGGGAAGAGAAGCTCAAAGGATGTCTAATGTGGACCTCAAGGATATGGTCCTTTCTTAAACAGGAAGGGGACCACTTGTTTTTAGTATCTAATGATGAAGGAGCTAGAGGAAATGGATTCTATTTAACCAAATGATTTATGGCTTATTCTGAGGGTGAATTTCCTGACCCTAAGGTTTGCTGAGCATGAGACTGGCTGGCTAGTTCCAATCCACCTTTAGTTCTCAGCTGAAATGGCATTTCCTTAGAGAGACATCCCTTGGGGACAGCAAAGACCTTGGAGAAGAGAGGCTTCCCTTTGGACTAATCACTCAGCACCTTGTACTTGTGTTACAACATTTATTGAGTCATGTTGTTGACTTGTTTAATGTCTGTCTTCTTCCCTGGGCCATAACCTCCACTGGAACAGTGACCTTGCCTACCTTGCTCAGTGCCCTGGTCCCTGTGCCTAGCACATGGGGGCTGAATGATATTTTGTTGAATGAATGAAGTTGGGGCTGGAATTCTCTTTTCTGAAGGCCTGTATCCACTTCACTGTTGGGTGGTTTTGTGGGATTGTGGTTTACCGTCATGGATTCAGCTGTAATCTCTAAATTCAACTTAAACAACAACACTCTGTTTCTGTCTATCATCTATATACCTACCTATCTGTGTATCGGTCTGTCTACTTACCTACCTATCTGTGCATCTATCTATTTATGTATCTATCACTTATCTATTTATATCTCTATCATCTATCTATCATCTATTGAAATAACTTTCTATTGGAATAAGAGACAAGCGCTTAAAAGCAAAGGAGGGTCAGCAAGCAGGTCACATTTCTCATTCTCTCCTACATACTCATTTATGGTACACACCACCCCAATTCCCACCTTCCCTTCTTGGCTGGCATCATCCAGTCTTGACCATGATTTCCTGCAAGGGCACCAAAGGGAAGCTGAGTATGTGGGTTGTCTGGCCACTCAAGGTAGATGTGAAAGACGAAGGAGAAACATTTTCCATTTAGACAGGAAAAATGAAGCAAGCCTTGGGGGAAGCAAGGCTTGGGTCCTCTAGATTCTTCTCTCTGCACTCCCTCTGGGACATATCTGGGGAGGCTCTCTCAAACAAGTGGCACCAGATAAGCCCCCGCCTTCCTAAAGGATTGTTTCTTGGGAATCAGGAAATGTACCCTATTATCTGTTTGAGCTTCCTGTTCTTTATATTGTTTGGGAGGCAAAAGTCAACAACCACGTTTATATTCTGCATTGTTTGCATTGTTAAAAACTGGAAAATTAATTTGGTTTCTTCTCCAAATGAGCTTCCCATACCTTCTGGAAGACATTCAGAAACAGACCTCACTTCAGACAGGCCGGCAGGAAACATTGTCTCTTAAAGCCAGGTTTCTGACCTGCTTCTAAAGGCTGCCTTTGAGGATGTTTGCTCCAGTTCTCAAGGTTCAGGGCCCAGGGCAAGGGCCGGCTGTCAGGGATGCCCAGGGAGAAGCTGAGTCTGATGTCCTGCGGCTCAGAAAGCAGTATGGGTGCTACAGGTAGGCCTCCCTTGGAGTCCTACTGCTCATTAATTCTGTGGCTTTAAGCAATTTACATAATGTCTCTAAGCCTCAGTCTTCTCATCTTTACAACAGAATAACAATACCTACTTGTCCAGTGGTGTCAGGACTAAGACGATCATTTGCACAAAGCCCTTGACAGAACCACTGGCATGGAGGGAGCGCTCATCATCCTTGTGATCATTGTTATGATTAGACCTGGGACCCCTCCACCATGCAGCCCTCATTTCATTCCTCTTGCTACGTTTGGGAAATGCATCCAGCTGCCTTTGGAAGGTTTTCATTCCATTTCCGGGCAAAACATCAGCCAAGGGACTCACATTGACTTTGGTGAGGAGGGCACCCCAGAGAGCTGGCCCCCATGGTGCTGACTGCAACAGCCATGACTGAGCCGATCCAGCCTCATGGGATGTTCCGGGAACCTTGGCTAGTGCGGTAGCTGGTGAAAGTGAATGGGGAAATGCACCGCAGGTCTGGTCTTGCCTCTCGAAATGACAGCCAGTCTCCCAGGCTGCGTGTCTCAGCAGGATCGGCCTCTTCCTGCCTTAGGTCCTAGGAGCTGGTAGTGGGGCCGGAGGAGGAGGGAGTATTTTCCTCCTTCTCAGGTCCAAGCGTTTGCAGGACTGTTCTCCAGCCTCACAGTAGAGAAGGGCCCTTCGGGGCGGTTTAATGCAAGAGCTTCCTTCTCATTCGGGAAATTTTGGAGTTTCCCAGAACCTGCTTCCTCCCTAGGAGCCCAAGCTTGGAATTTCCTGGTTGTGGTTGGGGGAAAAATTCAAATGCATGGAGAGAAAATTCTAGGTGCATAGAGTGTCTGGCCATCAATCACGGAGGGGGGGAGGTTAAGAATGGTGGGGGCTTGCTTCTCTCATCTCCAAAAAGACCTTTAATTACCTTTAACTGCTTAATTCTGCTATCCTCTAAAGAAAAAAAGATTTGGCCACTCCCAACCACACCTGAGGAGTGACTAAGGCTCTTGCACCTTTTAATAGGAGTATTTGCATTTTTGTTGGATTCTCATTTTGCTTTTAATTTCATGAGAGTATGGCTGTGGACTGTTGTTCAGGCTGAAACAGAAGATTATCAAAGCACAAATGGTTTTTCGTGGTGTTAGGACATCATAGTTTACAGCCTAGGAATGTCCACGGTACTGGGGGGAGCTGTGGCCAGTCATCCAAGATTTATATCCCTGTGGGAAAAGTAAAAAGATTGACATTTACTAAGCACCTGTTAGGAACCAAACCCAAGGCTGCTGCTTCATGCATATTTATTATATAACTCCCACAGACTCCTTTTTGAGGTATATACATAGCAAATAGCCACTGAATAAATGATCAACTGATTTTCATCAGAGCCATTTTATAGGCTGAGAAACTGAGGCTCATCAAAGTGAAGGAACTTGCCTAAGATGGCTCAGCTCTTATGTGGTGGGGCTGGAATTCAGTCCAGAGCTCCCCTCTCCCTTTCAACCTTACACCACGAGCTTCCACTCTGCTTTATGGGGAGTTAATCCTGTTCTTCCATCCCCATAAGTGGAGGTCTTGAAAATTCAAAGCATCTCCTTTTCCTGAGAGTCTGGGTTTTTCTGGCTCCTTGAAAAGGAAGGGCCTTGAAACAATTTAGAACTACTGGGAGCTATCTTCAGGAAAGGAGGTGGTGGGAACTTCCCTCCCTTCCCTCTTGGCGGGGGTAGTGGGAACTCCAAGACCACCAAAGATCGGGGAGCGCCTCGTCTCCCTCTTGCAGAGGTGGGGCTGCTGAGAGAGCCTTGCTTGAGGATTGTCTCACAACTGAAGAATGGTTTGAATTGGCCCTTGACACTGAAATTCACAGTAGGGAGCACTGGGGCTGTTTGTAGTAATTTGGGAGGAGTGTCTCTAAGGAAATCAGTAATTCTGCTGTTTCTCTTAATTGAAACCATTCTTTCCCTCCAGCTTCGATCAGGCAGGCTCTAATCTCTGAGTGCTCAAAGGCGTTTATTTGGTGTAATTTGAGAGCAGGATGCTGGTGACACTCTCTTGTGTTGTCTATTGTCTCTTTCTGCTGGCCGTGTACCCTGCCTGACACATTACTGTCAGCAGCTCGGTCACACCGCTGCTGCCTGGATTCCAGGATGCAGAGACATGGTCCTGCAGGCAAGAAGGAGCCACTCAGGTTCTGGGGGTCGGGGAGGGGGAAGGTCAAGGGAGCGAGTTAGAAAGAAGCATAGATTTCTCCTAGAGACAGGACTGGGTCGGCTGGGGACCTAGAGGTCACCAAATCCAAACTCTTGCTTGTCTGTTAAAGAAACTAAGGCCCAGGGAAATAAAGTAACTTCTCCCAGGACTGACAGTGTATCAGGAAGAAGCCTGGCTCCAGACCCCAGGTCACTGGATTCTCAGCCTAATGCTTCTCCCACTGAAACCAAAGGGACATTTGTCAGACACCACACTGTATATCAGACAGTGGGGATACAGAGATGAATTGGGGGTCATCCCAGTGGAACCAACTTCAAGGCAGGCTCCTTCCTAGGATGAAGATTTACAGACAGACTCTCTGTCGGACAGCACACAATTATGTAGAGCAAGAGGCATGTCTCTGGAGAATTAGGCTCCTGGTTCCTGGTTAGCTGGAGGTCCCGAGTGGTTGTCACCAAGGATACAATGGGTGGTTGACCAGCTAATCAAGAACGAAGCCAGAGTAAGAGGGACCTTATATTGGAACTACCTTTTGATTGGATAATATTGACAAGTACCAGGCACTCGCTAGGTGTTAGTTCTGTTGCTAAGTGTTTGGTGCTTTCCCTCATTTAATCCTTAAATCACCCCATGAGGTAGGCATTACCTTCACTTCACTAGCAAAGAAACTGAGGTTTAAAGATGAAGAAACTGTGGGACTCCTGGGTGGCTCAGTCAGCTGAGCGGCTGCCTTTGGTTCAGGTCATGATCCCAAGATTCTGGGCTCATGCACCCCCTTCTGCCAGCTCTGTCCCCAGCTTAGGACCCCAGTGAAACTCTTATCTCAGAAACTAGATCATTCAGTTGCTTGGAGACTGGACCTTCCAAGCTTCTCTTGTCTTCCTTCCTAAGCCCAAATCCTAGGGATGTCTCGTGTGGACCCTGGAAGGCAAAGATGAATTCCATATCTAATTTTATCTGTGTGTGTGTGTGTGTTGTGGGGGAGTAATTTCCTTTGTCTGGGTATCTGATCACACCCAAAACCCCATAAAAATGAGTAAAATACATCCATAAGTTTATAGAAATGTCAGACCACACAGACTGCCTGACAAAGTGGACCCACATCACTCTCTATTTTAGAACCCCCTTTTATTTTCTAAGAGGCACTATTAGTACCCCAAATTGCCTTATTTATATATTAATCATTTACCCATATAGTGTCTGCCTCCCCACATTAAAAGGTAAGGTCTTTTGATGGCATGGACCTTGTATGTATGTCTCCCTAGCTCCAGGGTTCATATCAGGTACCTAACACTTGTACCTTCTAGAAGGTGTTTTGAATTCACGCCTTGCACCATGCCCTGGGGATACTAATGGTGATTTGGAAGGCCAAGATCTCATAGGAAGAGGCTCAGTTATCCTCCCCCTGATGTTTCTAGAGCACTTCTCAAATGTCCATCATGAAAAGGAGCTTTCACTTTCACCACGTATGGTCTCTTGCCATGTCTGATGGTCATTTATTTTAAGGAAAATCAAGTCCTATTTCTTTTAGCAACTTCACAGAAGAGTCATTTGTTACTTCCTCTACTTTCAAGGCTCCTGGTTCTGTGCATGGGCCCCGTTCCTTAAAAGCAGGAAGTTGTCTTTGGCCCACCACAGTTGAACATGAAGTGGTAAGATTTTGGTCCAAACCCTGTGGCTTGAGTCAGATTTAAAAGCCTGTCAGCAATAAGTTCTCTGGAGCCTGGCATTCAAGACTGGCATCTGTGGTTACAGATGAGATTTCACAGATGGAAAGCCCAGGAAGAGGGCTTGAATTACAAGCTATTAGCTCATGGGGCAATGGCAACTGTACCGATCCTGGAAATCTGTTTGGCCCAGATTTTTAAAAATATCCTACCATCCAGCCTCTCCCTCCATAGGGCTTCTGCTCTGTGACATTTGTGTTACTCTTAAAAGCACGTGAAGAATTAACAGGAGTGGGGTTCTTGGACTGGGAAGGAGAGCCTGCCTCTTGTGCGTGCTTCCCAACAATGCCCACAGCTTCTCACTTTAGCACCTGAGAGGGAGACAGAGCCAGCGAGAATGAGAGGAGAGAGAGAGTGTTACTAAAACGGTTAGGTTAAAGCCTAGTAGTCTAAGGGGTGTGTGAACTGTCATGGGAAGAGCGGCGGTAATGACCTACTCTCACAGCCAGGTGGAAAGACAGGCTGCTCATCAAGCCTGTCCTGGTCCTGGGGTGGTCAGCTCTGTTTAGAACATGGGCTCCCTAAGTCCCAGGGCAGGGCCAATTTTTCTGTGAAATCCTCCCCAGCTCATCTGGTCCGTGAGTTACCCCCTTTGGAGGAGCCAGTAGTCGGGGCCCCCATCCACCCACTCTATCTTCCTGGCACTAACAAATATGAGCCCAGTGGCCTGCAAACTCTCCGGCGAGGGGTGTTATCCGGAAACTGGTCTGGAAGCTCCTGGAGTCAAGCAGTGCAGTGGCAAAGAGACAAGGGGCCAGGCTGCTGGATCTGCTGCCCATACAAACGTTTCCCAACCACACCCAACAGCACACTTGCATTTCAGGCCCCCAGTGTGGCCGTCTTTGTGCCCCAAGTAGACTGGCTCAAGTCAAAGACCAGGTGTCATCCCCGGGCTTGACTCCTGCCCCTGCCACTCAGGTGGGTCAGTTGTGCTCTGAATCTCACTTATTTCATCTGCAAAATGGAGATGATAATTTGACTTCTTCAAGATGCTCTGGGGGTCACAGGTGTAAAGTCTCTTATGGCTCCTGGACTAAGGTGTGACTCAGACTAGCAGCTCTGTAAACTCCAGAACCTGTCCTTTAACACTTGTGAAGATGCTCAAAGAGGTAGGCCAGAGGAAATAAAATCCAGGTTGGAGAGGCACTGGGCTGTGTGGTGAGGTTGGGTTCCCGAGGAACTGGTGGCCATCTTGTTCCCCTCTATCTGGATGGTGCTATCTTGAAGGACAACAGTTCACCTTCATGTCTGACTCTAGAAATCTTGTGGGGGTACACTGAAGACCAATCCCATCCTTGTAAAATAGCATTGGAAAATCAGACGGCTGTCTCCTCTCTACGGGGTGGTGGTGGGGCCGGGGGTGGCTTGGGACAATCTTTGCCGAACTTTAAAAAAGTAAGGTAATTTTATTCTTGAGACTGAGGGGGAAAAAATACAAAAATAGTCATACTAAGCCTGTATCACTTGTAAAGCATTTTGACACAATTGCGTTTCACTTGGGCTGCAGCCTTTGAGCTGTGAGCCTGTGCTAATTACTTAGCGCTCCGACTCTGTGTTTCCATAGCTATCACGAGGAGTGACTAACCCTCTTAGGGCTCCAAATGCTTTGGAGCCGCTGGCACATTGCTGGCCTTACCGATTGGGTATCATTGCTATGAGTGGTTTCCAGAGAATTCCAGAGTGAGCCTCCCAGAGCGTTGTGGAGGGCGTCAGGGCCACTGGTGGGGTGGCAGGGGGCTGGGTAAGAATGAGCAGCTGGTGGATCAAGGATCTGGGGTCTGGCCCTCCGCCTTCACTCTCGCTGCCCCTGGAATAGGTCTGCTTTCACCTGTCCTAAATACTGTGGCTCTGCCTAAGGCATCACGGTAAGGGACAGTCTGAAAACGATTGTTTCTCTCTAGCACTCACCTTTCCCCTTTGCTTGTTGACAATCCGAGATGGAAAGGTGAGCCCTGCCAAGAACGGGGGGAAACCAGAAGAAGTTGACAATCTGAGTCAAGGTCTGGGTATTACTCAGGCTCTGTAAGACTTGGAGTCTCTGGATCTCTTGTTCCTTAGTTTCTTCATCTGGAAAATGGGTCCGTGGCATTTAACTGCTGGGCCTCACAGAACTGCTTTGGGGTGTGGAATTGGAGAAGGAAGCCACCCACATGGCAAGATCACTAAGGCTGGCTTACACTTCCATCTGTCTGTTCCCCAGGGCTTGGAGCCCAAATGTGCTCTAAACTAATATTGGATTTTTGAGAAGCTATCTGAGATTTCAGTACTGTCCCTGGAGTGCGTATCAACCACCGCCCCCCCCCCCTTCCTGCCTTTTATCCGACAGGCGCCAAGTGTTCCCTAAGTCCTTATTTGGTCCTGGGAGGTAGGAAGATGAGGTGTGAACCTAGGAGCTAGTGTGAGTTACTCAAGGTCATGCAGCTTATAACTAACAGGATTTAAGCTAAAACCAGTTCCTCCTCCCAGGTGGGGGCCCTGGGGCTCAGAAGCGCATCAGCAGCCCGCTAACCCCCTGAATGCAGCTCCCACCTGTGTGTGACAGCCTTGGTCCGCCTCAGCATTCATGAAGGGCCTCCCTTGAAATAATACAGTCAGCCAGTTCCTCAAAGTACGGGCAGCAGACTGAGCAAAAGCTGAACCAGAATGAGGTGATACAGCCAGAATCATAACTACACCAGGACAAGCAAATGTAGTTACCAGAGTGGGACCCCTTTTTTCCCCTCCTTGCATCAGGAAAAACCCTGTGTGGGTCCCAGAGAGGCTTTCTCATTTCATTTTACCACATCCTGGCTTTGTGTTAGTCAATCTGCTAAAACTGATATGATCAAAAAAAGAAGAAAACAAAGGTTTCAAGGCCAGACCTGAGTGTTTCCTGATCGCCATGGCAACACGCAGGTGTACACACTGTGGTTTCTCTCTCTCTCTCTTCCTGGAGACTCACTCACTGAAGACTGCTTGACCTTCAGAGTTGTGTACCGAGATGACAGTGTTGGGACACACACTCTCCTTTGCCAGAAAGATTCTGTTGGATCCAGGATCCAGGCTTTCTCCACCCTGTGTCCCCTTCCCTTTTTCCCATCAGCCTACAAGGTGGCAGGGGTGGGGTCTTTTTTCAGACTGCAAAACAACCCCAGAGCTCCATTGGGTCAGTCTTGTGGAGGCCTCCATGGAAGGGCCAGGATAGTGACTGAGAAATCCCTTTGGACTCTCATCTCAGAGGGCAGAGGTAATGGGCCCCTGTTGGTTTGGTGTTGGCGGCCATGACAGGCTCTATGGTCCATGGACAAGAGGCTGAAAGGTCAGGGGGGTATAACCAGGCGCCAAGAAGTTGGGGTACATTTCCTTTCTAAGTGCCAAGAGATGAATAGCTCAGTTGAAAGCAGCCCAGGACACATTTCTGGAGGAAATTCTCTGGGTATGATAGTGTATGACTATTTTCTCTGCTCATTAAACCCTCACCCACCTCCGGGGGCAATTCCGGGAGAGACTGAGTCACCCAAGACTCATGGTCTGCACTGGGCAGCCAAAGGCGATTCGGCCACTGAGTGTGATTTTGGCCTCATTCAGAAGTGGATCCTGAACAATAGATCCTTTCACCAGGCACTCATCACATGGGCGTCAGGGGATGGGGGCGAGTGACGTGGGGGCAGCAGGAAGGCTGCCAGCCTTCTGGCCTGGCGGGCCTGGGTGGCAGCAGGGGCCCTAAGAGCTAGGAAGGCTCCCGGATGGAAACTGGGGGGCTTTAAAGACAATCAAAGAAACAAAGAATAGAATGGTTTCTTCATGTCCTGTTAAGACAGTAGATTGTGGCTTTATTGGGAACAGCTTGCTCAGGCCTCTTGTAAGAGCAGTTCAGGAGTGAGAGCACTGGACGAGGAGTCAGGAATCTAGCAGTTATGGACCTCGAAGGCCCTGCTTTTCTTACAACGGGCTGGGGACCATGCTCAGTTATTCTGGATTTTCTCTTAGAAACTGCCATTGCCCCACCTGGCTTTAAACATAGTCGATTCAATTAACCATTATGCTTGGGGGAAAAAAATTGGCCTTTTTCCTCCCTGCTTCTAATCAGAATCAGTTCGGTTAGGTTTGTGAGTTGTGTAATCTTTTTTTAGACATGAGCTCAGCAAATCAGAAGACAGAAACGGAATCCTGGCCACTTCAAGATAAACACTATGAAAATGAAAAATGTGGGGGAACCCACCAGCGCTTCCAGCTGCCACTACCCAAGAAGCTTGTCTGCCACTTCCTCCCAGGAGCTCATGGTGTTAGGCGCAGTTAGCCTGAAGGGCCATCCCTGGCTTCATTGGCTTGGCATTTTAGCTTGGTCTGTTGAGATTTCCAGGCTGGGCAGAAAACATCTCAAAATGTCACAGGGACAGCCTGCGGTCTGGTGTCCCGGCCCTGGGCCAACCCTAAGTCCCAAGATCCTCTCTTCATTTGCCCTGCCTGATGGGCCAGAGGCTGTAAAGGGCAGGGGAAGCCTGAGGCTGTAGCTCAGGTTGAATTCTCAGCCCCCAAGGGGGTCACAAGACCAGCACAGGTAGAATCAGTAAGAGGTAGGCAGCCCATGGTTGGGGCAAGCCAGTGAACAGGGAGACCTCCTAATCTCCTCCTGAGGGAGAGGGTGGACATTCCTTGGGGAGGGCCTCCACTGAAGCCTTACCTGTTCTTGAGCAAACAGGTTCTTGAAGAACCTGTTCTTGAGCAAAGGCCCTGACCTCTTGAATCTTACGGCCCAGAATCAAGGGACCTCTGATCTTACAGTAATATTCAGGAAGCTCAAATTCCTCTTTCCAGAGCTCTGTTGTAGAGCTCACCTCTCTGCATTTGAGAAACCCCGTGGAGGATAAGTAACTTCCTGTAGTTCTAGCATCTTCTTCACACACAGGGTACTGTTCTCACCTCAGTGTGATTGGCTGGACTGCCCAGTCTGAAACGTAGCCCCTGCTTACAACCTCCGGTTCCTCCTGTCTTCACTGTGAATCACTTATCTCCTGCCTAAAAGGGGAAAATGAAGGTGCCGACCGCATGGAATGGTGGCAAGAATGAAATGAATTCTGAGGTGCAGAAGTTAAAAAGCTCATCTGGCTCTGTGTCGGCAGTGGGGGAGTCGTGACACTTGTCTGTGTGGCCGTGGGAACTATACCAGGCACTGGGTCCCAGGAGCTGGCCCTATTCCCAACTCCAGGAAAAATCCACTTCCCCCAGACACATAGCCGACTCTGGGACCAAATCAGTAGGAAAAAAAAAAATCCTATTCTGCCTTATCCCTTTTGGGGAGATGTCAAATAGGGACCAGGCACATCTGGGGGTCTCGTGATGGAGAAGTAATGAATTCATTTGGGACTATCTGAAGAAGTCTGTTTTGGAGGACCGAGAGGCTCTGGGCACAGGACGACTGTGTGTCATCTGCTGGCCTCCACCTGCCATGCAGCATGACTGTCATCCTCTCTCAGGTCTGACTGCAGAAATGGTCCTATGACAGGATGCCCACTGCAGAGATGACAGCCAGAATTCAGACCGATAAAGCCACTTCCAACACTGAAAGTGGCTCTCTGAGACCCTCGCTTCCAGGGAAGACAGGAGAGATTCTCAGAAGCAGGTGCTTTGGGGGAAAGACATTTTAATCTGACAGGGAATTCTCAACAAGGCCCAGCTGGTGATTTGCTAGATGTCACTTGGGGACCGGACCTGAGATGTGTTCTTTGCACCTCCCAAGTCTGCTTGTCCTGAGTTTTGGGGAGCAGACTAGAGTATCCCCATATTCATTCATTCATTCACTCATTTAGTCATTCATTTGTTCAACCTAGAGTAGGCAGTACTGTGCTGAGTACTGGGGACAGTGTGGAGGGAGACATACAGCATGGGCTGTCACAAGGCCACAAGGAAGTTCCGAAATTCCAGAATCCTGGAATCTCTCATTACTGAAGAAACCTGGGGTGATCCTAATTCCTTGTAATTCTTTACCTGTTCATTTCACAGACTTCTTTGAGAAACCAGTGAAACCTAGGGAGTCTGTCCCACCCAAACCCCTCTACATGTACACAAGTGCACACACGATGTACATATACACACAGGCTTGCACACAACATCGCAGTCTTATGGACACCCCCTTAAGACCAACTGGTGCATTCAAGGTGGAAAACCTCTTGTCACCCAGCTCCATCGCTAGTCAACTGTGAGACCACCCCCACCCCACTCACCTCTCAGGAAGGTTTGCAGACACACGGATAATGGTGAGTTCGGGAAAAATTACACAATGCTCTATTCTCAGCAGATGGTGTGATTTTCTCCCACTTGGGGGGAGTGACTTGGGCAAACCATTCGTCTCCGGCCTTACAATCTCACTTGGCAAGGTTTTGAAATGTGCTGGGCCAATTTTACTAGAGAGACCTATTTTCCTTGATCTGTGGCTTAGTGGAAAATATAGGTAAGATTAATGGTATTATATGGGTTAGCTAGGATTTATCCAAGTAAGAATGAATTTACCCCAGAACCCTGCATAGTTAATTGGCAGCCCAGCACCAAGGTTAGATCCCTGCCTCTCCCACCTGGATGACTGGAGTCAAGTTGTTGAATCTATTTGTGCCTCTGTTCCCTTGTCTCTAAAATGACTTTGGCAGTAGTGACTCCTTCATAGCACTTTTTGTGGGAATTAAATCAGCTGGAGTATATAAACTGCCCAATAGGTATGCAACACCATTGACTCTAATTAATTGCCAACACCTATCAAACCAGGATCGGTTGGTATCATCATCCATTGAGAAGACTGAGTGTCAGAGAGGGGAAGGAGCTAACTAGCTGTGTAGCCTAGAGTGAGGGGCTGTGTCAGGATTTGAATCCAGATGTGGGAGGTCCTCAGTACACTGAAGTCTGGTGCCAGGGAGTAGCTCTTGGAGAGCACCTTTTTCTAGACTTCCTGACAGATCCATGGAAAACCTCTTCTTGAGACCCTTGGGCACTGGACCCCATGACCCCTCTGTCCCTCCTATAGTCACAAGCACTCCAATGACTTGGGTGGCCCTTCTCCCCCCAGAGATACTCCTCCCTGAATGTGAAAGTAGCTTTGAACAGTTAATGTTGCTTGTTGGGTCTCTCAGAGGGAGGGACTTGGGACCGTTTCTTTGTTACATGACGCAGGAGATTTATGGGAGACCAGAGGGCTCAACGGAAAACATTCTTGACTTACTTTCAGCTGGGAATGCTTGTGTGAGAGATGCAATTGGCCATGCAGTATTAGCCCTCTTGAGTCACCACAGATCCCGAATCACAGAAGCCTCTGTTTCTCAGGAGAAAGACACACACGTGTTAAGTCCTGCTTCTCTGGAAGGCGTTTGTGGTGTGGCCATGGCCGGAGATGCTGGTGCCTGTCCAGTCATCTGTGGTCCACCGCTACTCACACCTCGATCTTGTTCTAACTTTCCCTGAACCTTGGGAATATTCTGGACAGACTATGCACCGGGGAGGCTGGGAGGTCATCAAAAGTTACTTCAGTTGGAGTTGGCTGTATTAGCTCAATGGGTAAGTGTGCTGGACGCATGGCGGGGCAGACTGACTGGATTTGAATCCTGGCTTCATCATCACTAGTTCTGTGAACCTGGGCATGTTTCTTCCCTTCTCTGTACCTCGGTTTCTGTATCTGTAAAGAGGGGATAATAATATCATCTACCTCATAGGGTTGTTTTAAGGATAAATGAGTGAGTACTTGTGAAGTGTGTAGAGGGGTGTCTGCCCGGTCTCTATTTGCTATTATTGCTGCTGGTATAATTAGTATCCTTTGGAGTCATAATTGGGGTTTGCGTCAGTGTGAAGGAAGCGTTTTGGAAAGTCTTCATAAATTATGAAAGGCTACACAGCCTTGAAGGCTTGGTCCCTCTCAAGGCAAGAGGGAGCCGGAGGGAGGAACTCAGAAGGCTCGTGGGGAGAGCTGACTGGAAGCAAGTTTCGGGCGCCATCTTTGCGATGCCCTGGTGGCGAACTTCCATCCGGGTTAGCTAAACGTGAGCCGTGGGCCTTCCCCTCTGCCCAGAACTGCGCATTCCCTGGGCAGCCCCTGCCCGCTACCTGCCATGTGGCGGGCCCTGGGAAGGCCTGCCCACGGAGGGCGGCCGCAGGTTGAGGTCCCCTGGTCCCCTGTCCCGGCTGACCGCAGGCACGCGCAGCCACGCACGCGCTCCCGCCGCTCCCGCGGGCTGGCGTGCTCACACGACGCATGCGCATCGGGTCTCTGCAGTCACGCAGGCAGCTGCCTGTGGAACTCAAGGCATTTTGTTCAAACGTCTCGGTTCCTTCTGCATTTGCATGTTCTGGGTGCCAGCTGGTAAACGAGAATGAATTTTAATACGACAGAAACTGCCATTCGGCTCCAAACCACCGTCTGGGCCTCAGACTTTATTTATAACCAGGGAGTGACAGCGGCCACCTGGCCACACAGTGACAGGCCGATCACCCCGCTCCCGCGGCCTCCCCTGAGCAGCCTCCCCTCCGAGGAGCTGACTGCGAGGCTGTGTTTTCCTTTTGTATGCTGGACGAGGAAAGCTGCCGGAAGTCCGTCACCCGGCCTGACAGTTTTCCCACCGCGTGAAGACTGGCTGACAAAGGCCAAAACTGAAAATGTCAGTGAGAACAAACAATATTTCAAAACAGCCTTGTGCAGTTCCCTCCTTGCTTTCCTCCTCCCTCATCAGCCAGGCATTGTGTGAGCTGCTGAAGAAGGACACCCCCAAAAGGAATGAATCACGCAGAAACACACGCTCTCCAGGCCACTCAGTACTGATGCTTTTATAGTGCACCTACGTGCTAATGACACAAAAAGAGAAGCAACTGTTGGAAGCTTCTGTCTTCTCAAAGCTCCCTTTCTTGCTCCTTTTAGTATTTTCCGAGTTGAGGAAGATCATACAGAAGTTTCCCGGTTCTCTCATCATCTTATTTTGTAAATCATCAGACACCGCTTCCTGGTGGTTAGAACCTGCTTCCTGCTCGACAAGGAGAAAGCGGTTGTTGTTGATTCAGCTCAGCAACACCAGCCGTGTGTTTGTCCTTCTATGGCCCTTGTTTCAGAGCACTTCTCCCCTTTAGAGCCGACACTCGCTCTAATGATCTGGAAGGATCCCAGGTCCATAGCAAAGTGGTTTGGAGGGTGGGTTTCAGTGCTATGCAGACCTGAGATGGGATTCCAGCTCTGCCATTGGCTGACTTGGGGAAATTGTTTAATTTTTCTGAGCTTCAGTTTCTTTGCCTATAAATAACACATACACACATGTATACATTCACTGCTTGGCATTCGTGGAAGATGGGGTACCACAGAACCCCAAAGGTGCTGGGGACCCAAGGACATTGCAGTAACAGGCCTCCCCTCCGCTGGCTACCAGCTCAGAACTGAAGAACAAAGCAGCTGAGATTCAGGAAATCAACTACAGGTTCTAGATAGAAGTGCTCACTTCCTGGGGCAACTCATTTTTCTGAGCTTCAGTTTTCTCACTGATTCATAAGCAGGATCTTCTGACTTTCTCTGGACCTGCCCCAGTGAGGGATAGAGTCAGTTAAAGCCAGTTCTGTCTGAATCCAGAGCTGGCTTCTAACTACCAACATGGTGCCCGGCCTGGCTCATGGGCCTCCATATGGCAGGCCCAGTAGAAATGTCAGTGAGCTTCTGCCAAGGACTGCACTTGAGGCTCAAGGACATGGTCAGGAGAAATCACACTCCTCCAGGACGGTTTCAGTGACATCACCTTTCCATGTTGGGTTTCACTGGAGTGCCAACTAGGGATGATAACACAGCCCCAGAAAAAGAAGGAGTTTTCTATTAATGGTTTAGAAGAATTGTGAGATGGTTTCACAGAATCAGGTAGAAGCAGATAATTCTTCAGCTCCTTATTGAGATTTTAGATTCATGTCTGCAAAATTCACAGGAGCCCTTGGATTAAATCATGCTTTAGCCAGTTGATAGCCATTAGGCTTCGTTTTGAATGCCATTAATTCTTGGGAGCCAACCACTGATCTTGGCTCTATCTGTCAATATGTGGAAGGTGTGTTTTGTAGGAAATTTTAAGGAGCCATTTATTCATTCAGTAAACATTTATTGAACATCTACTGTCCGTCACACTGTTGTAAGAATTAGAGAAACACAATAAACAGGTAAAGGGTCCTTGCTTTTCTTGGAGCTTCTGTGACAGGAAGGGCAGATGGGTAATAATTGAATGCACAAATAAATAAACAAGTTGTTGTGAGGACACCAAAGCAGAGTGAGTGAGGGAGATGCATAGGTTGGGTAAGAGTGTTCAGGGAAGGCCTCTAAGAGGGAGTGGCATGGAGCTAAAACACAAAACGTGATGATCTGAGAACAGAACATTCTAGACAGAGGGCATGGTAGATAATGTGTTCTAAGGTGGCAAAGAGCTCAGAATGTCCAAAGGAACTGAAGGCAAGTTTATCCCCGGAGCAGAGTGAGCTGCTAGAAGTTCAAGAGGGAGATAGGAGCCAGCTCCTGTAGGTCTTGTCAGCCATGAAGAGGACATTTATTCTGGGTGCAACCAGAAGCATTAGAGGTTACAAGTAAGGGAGGGATACCACATGATTGTGGGAAAATGCTCATGGTATAAGATAAAGTAGAAAAAAGGATGCCCAAATCTAAAATGGTACATTTAGTACTGTTTTAACTATGTAAGTACAGAAGTACATACACACACACACATTCAGAAAACTGAAAGAAGATAAAACATTTCAAGTGTTGGCAGTAGTGATAACCTTGCTTTTCCTTCATTATTTCCCTGAATTTTGTCAGTTTTCTACAAGTTGTATTACTTTAAGAATCAGAAAAAAAGTCATATGCTTTTAAAAAACTTGTTTGTAGGGATGCCTGGGTGGCTCAGTCAGTTAAATGTCTGCCTTCAACTCAGGTCATGATCCCAGGTCCTAGGATCGAGCCCCACATGGGGCTCTCTGCTCTGTAGGAAGTCTGCTTCTCCCTCTCCCTCTGTCTGCCACTCCCCCTGCTTGTGCTCTCTCTCTCTCTGTTGAAATAAACAAAATCTTAAAAAAAAATTTTTGTTTGTAGAGCACTCAATGGAGACAATGCCAGAGTGATGCTCCTTTACTGTGTCTTAGCTCAGAGTTGAGCTTAGTGTGTGGTGCTTTGGAATGCTGGAGTGAATGTTGAAGGCTCTGGCCAGTGGAGATGTTCTGTTTTGTTCTTTTCTTTTCTTTCTTTCTTTTTTAAGATTTATTTATTTATTTATTCATTCATACCTTTTTAAAAATTAACGTGTAATGTATTATTAGCCCCAGGGGCTGTTTTTGTTTTTAATGAATTTACCCTCAGACAGACTTCTTACCCTTCCCAAATAAGTTATGCAAAAGCATCTACCATTTCTGTTTCATCCCACAGATTTGAATATAACCTGCCGATATGCAGGTGTGTTCCACGTGGAGAAGAATGGTCGCTACAGCATCTCCAGGACGGAGGCTGCTGACCTCTGCAAGGCTTTCAACAGCAGCCTGCCCACCATGGACCAGATGGAGAAAGCCCTGAGCGTCGGGTTTGAGACCTGCAGGTAGGAGGAGGAAAGCCGGGGGTGGGGCGTTGGGGGCGGGGCCTAGGCCCCGGAAGCTCCTCCCTGACAGCTGATGGATGGTTGCCTGAAGGGTGGGCCCCACCTATCAATTTGGCCAAGTCAACCCTGAACCTGTAGGACAACAGGAATTTAAAGCCGGCTAAAGACACCTTTGTGAATCATAGTGGGGTTGCCCAGAGGAGGCCATTAAGGGTCAGCAGCTGGAATCCTCTTGCCTAAAGTGCTTCCACAGCGCTCTCCCAGCTTTGAAGCAGCGTGCAATATCATTGTCGGAACCACAAGAAAACATAAACCAAATAACAGTGTTTAAAATAAATATGTGCCTGGTGGAGTCTTGGCTGAGCAGACTTGGCTCAAAGCAGCGTTTTCGAACAACTCCCTCTCTCTGTCTGTCTCTCGTGTGTTTGTTTCTCTTCTGTGTTGCTCTGGCTTGACCAGAAATAAAAGGACATGAAAATTATTAGGATGTGTTATTCTAAGTGAGAGGGAAGTGGTCAGAGGGACCCAGGAGACCTCCTGAGAGACCTTGCATGGGACATCACAGAGCTCCCTGGACCCCAGCTCATGCCATGCTGCTCAGGGCGCTCACAGCAGGCAGTGGCCCCGTATATTTCGTGTGTTTGAATTTCCGCTGACCCTGTGGTGAGCGGGAGACACCAAGAGCTAGTAGTGGTGACAGCCACGGCAAAGTGGTTTGGTTGGTTTGTTTTCACTAGAAGAGCTCTGGGTAATCCGAGCAACTGTCCTGAAGTTTCCAGCCTGCCGGCAGCTCCCCCCTGTTTTTGCAATGCAATGTCATTAGATAAAGTGGTTCCCCTTCCTCTTAAACACACAGGCACACATGCAAACACAGACTGCTCTTTCAAAGCCAAGTCAGGGGGAAGGCTTTATTCAGACCATGAAATGTAATGTCAACATGCCTACCCTGGCCCTTGCTTGCAGAGGACACAAACACATCAGGAGTGGCAGCGGGGTCTCTCTGCCTGAAAACGGAAAGAAAAATCTTTACTCCCACACAGCACTGAGAAGGTAGCCACTAGCCCCATGTGGCAATTTGCACTAAATGACAAAGGAAATTCAGCTTTGGTTCTTCGGTGACACTGTTGACATTTGGTTGCTCCGCGAGATGATGAGCAGCTGCCAGATTGGAGGGCATAGATTCTAGACAGAACATTTCCATTCCTGCAGAACGTTCTACTCAGCGGTACTGCTCTGAAAAAAAGGGCCGACATGCACGCACATCCGCATGCGTTCAGAGCTAGGTCTGGGAGAACCCGAGAGCAGCAGAAGGAGAAGCTCTGTCCGCTGCTCCCAAGGCGGGCCAGGGAGCAGATCCATGCATCCCCTTCCCAAGGCTAATTGTTTAAATATGGCCCTGACTCGGCCAATAGCCTAAGAAAGTAGACTTACTAGACTGAATCTGGGTTGTGAAATACAGACAAAACATACTTAGGAAACACAGAAATGTTCCCATCTGTTGAAAGCAAGGGGAGTTCTTCAGACTCCCACGGGCTAAGCTCCGTGCACTTAGAGGTGGGACGCGCCCTGCTGTCCACTTGCCCACGTCCCCTCTATCCTTGGACTGCACCTGGCGTTGATCTGATTTCTGCACTTTATGGATGAAGCAACTGAAGCTTGCAGACGTGCCAGAGCTCGCCCAGGGCCATGTCGCTTGCACCAGGAGGGGTCCAGAGGCTAATCCCGCTTCATCTGAGCCTAGGACAAGAATTTCATGACCCTCCCGAGGGACTGAGGGCAAGGGGGAGACAGAAGCATGATGCATGGATCTGCTGAGCATTTCTTTCCTCCCTGTGAACAGCAACTAGCTGGGGCAGTATATACACATATATAAATTTTAATATCCCAACTCATGTACGGTGGGACACCTACAAGGGGCAGTTGGCTCGTGGTGGTAACAACTCAGGCATAACTTAAAAAGCGAATGTAGATTCTAGAATGTCAGTGTGACACAGATCTCCCAGTGTGATGCGGGCGTGGTGGGGAGTAGGCTCACCAAAGAGTGTTGCCATTAAAAAAAAAGAGAAGAAAGAAAGAAAGAAAAAGAAAAACGGTGCCAAAGAAATCTATCCTTCCACCCATAGCGGGTATTAAGTGTTACAAAACGCATTTCCATAATTTCGCTCAGGCGGCTGTGAATCAGATCTCTGCCATAAGACAGGTGGCTGAGGCTTGTAGGCTCAGATAAAACCCTAGCAGCCACTCTCTTCTGTCTGCCCCACCCTGATTAGAAGCATTTCCCAGATAGATGGAAACTTATTAACATTTAATTGCTCTCTCTCTCTCCCCACCAAACTAAGGAGTCTTTGGAGAAACCAGTCTGTCCTTTCAGAGGAGGAATTAGTCATGCAAGCTACAGTTGCGACATGGACCTGATGAGTTCCGTGTGCTTAGAAATTTCAAACTCCCAGCCATTTCCGTGGGTCTTGCAGGATGATGAACTGTGAACTGTTACCTCTGGTAGCAAAGATTAAAAAGGCTCTCCGCCATGCATTTTAGCCAGCATTGCATTTTCAGAAACTTGCTGGATTTAGCTTGGTCCTCTCTACCATACCCCTGCCACCAACCCCTTCACCGCCCATATCTTATTTTTGGAGGCATTTTATATGCGGGAGAGATTGTGCAGTGAGTGAGTACTAACTTCCGAGATGCGGACTGAAGAGGCTGGGTGCTCTCTGTTGTATCCCACAGGGCCTCAGGCTCCATCATGCTCCCAGAAACATCTTGGTGGGGGCAGAGGGGGCTTACGCACTTCTCTGAGCTGCCTCTGGAAAATTCCTGAGCTAAATGAGGTACCGTTATCTACTTACTTAATCACTATTACTCCCATTTTAATGACAGTCAATTTACTTCCACTGGCAATGAAGTTATGCCTGGGATGCTCATGAAGAAAATATACTGTGTTTCTAGCATATAAACAAGGCTTCGTGTTTATAGTAATGGAGTCAAGAGGGAGGGAATCACAGGGAAAGGTGACGCAAAAAAGGAAGAGTAGAGGATACAAAATAGGCAGGTCTGACCTGTGTGGACTGAAAGGAAGAGCCACCTGGCCCTAGCTTATGGGAACTGGTCGTCCGATGTATTTTCTGGAAAATATGAAGGCGATAGAGAGCCAAAGTGGATCTCACCTCAGTGGCTCAGGCTTCCCTCCACATGTTCAAACTGACTTGACACTGCTGCCCACATAATTTATTTGAAACCAGTTTTCTTCTCCTGGAGTGCCTGGCAGCCTTGGTCAGTAGAGTATGTGACTCTTGATCTTGGGGTTGTGAGTTTGAGCTCCAGGCTGGGTGTAGAGATTATTTGAATAAAACTTCTTTATTTTTAAAAAGCCAGTTTTTCCTTCCATGAATCTTTTTTTTTTTTTTTCTTTTAAAGCTCTTTACAGAGCTCTAAATAAAATCACCTTGCCTCCCTCAGTGTTGATCCCTTTCCTTCTCTCTCTCGGCTGTTGTTTCTGGATTTCACGTAACCAGTTGTTGAAACCTATATGATCCCCAGAGGTGAACCGAATGACCCCGGGTGCTGTGTGAGATGTCATCTGATGGCACATCACACAGTCCCCATCGCAGCCTCGCAGGGGCATAACCTCTCGCTTTCATTTTGCAGGTACGGGTTCATAGAAGGGCACGTGGTGATCCCCCGTATCCACCCCAACTCCATCTGTGCGGCCAACAACACAGGGGTGTACATCCTCACATCCAACACCTCCCAGTATGACACGTACTGCTTCAATGCCTCAGGTTGGTTCCAGGGGGATGGTCTTTGCGTCTGGGGTGGCCTTGGACACGCATCAGTCTTGGCTTAAGTAGGGAGTCATGCAGCTTCCATTCACATAACAGATGCTCACTGAATATCTCCACAGCTACAGCAGAGACAGGCTTCCTCTCTCCAGAGTGCTTACTTGCTAGGCAGGGAGGCCGACAAGAAACAGAGAAAGAGTCAATACCTCATACGAAGTCAAAAAGTGATGAGTGCTATAGAAAAGAAAGCCGAAGAAGAGGCTTCTGAGTGCTAGGGAAGCTTTTCTCTGAGAACGTGGCCGGTGAGGGTGCCTGTGAGGAGGTCCATTTGAGAGCGAGCCCCAACCGGTGTCAGGGAGAACAGCCATGGGCAGAGAGGACAGCAGTGCCAAGCCAGGCATGGAGGAGCACTGTGACTTATTCTGAGGACACCAAGGAGGCCAGGGTGGATAAAGCCCAGTGATCAGAAGGGGGAATGCCGAGGAATGAAGTCAGAGATGTAAGCAGGGCCCGGGTCCCATAGGGCCTTGTAGGCCATGGTAGAGAGTGTGGCTTTTATTCTCAGTGGGATGGGAAGTCACTGCAGGGTTTTGAATCAGGAAGTGACATGAACAGGGGTACAAGCCAAATGGCTTGGCTTAGAAGTATTTATTCTGTGTTGGGCCTGGAGAGAAAGCTGGGAGGATATACGGTAGGCCTTTGACCTTCTTGAGTTTCCTTTCCCAACAATTGAGAGCCTTGACAACTAGAGAACAAGAAAACCAAGTTAAGATGTGTATGCTTGGCTGTAGGCCAGGCCCCTCTGCCTGTCAGAGGGACTTGCTTCCAACCACTGCCCTAGAAACTCATGTTTATTAGTCGAATTCAGGCTCCAGCAGAATTCAAGAATTCTCCACGCTGTGTGTCTTCAGGGTCTTTTGAGAAGGGTCAAACACACAAATGTCAAGCTTTTGAATGCCAACAATCAAATGTTGTTTGACTACTTCCTTCTCAAACTGGGGCTTCTGTTCCTCAGGAAGGTCTGAGGTTGTGTGAAGGGAAGATGGAACCACGAGGTAAATTCGACACGTCTTCCTGGCATATCTGTTTTCCTTAGAGATGGGAAGGAGGGTGTTAAATTAGCTGAAAAGTGGTTAAAGAATGTCGTATGAGACAAACACAGATGTTATTCAGTGATGACTTAAGGCATTGTTTGCATGAGAAAAACACAGATATCACATGTGGGAGAGTATGAAATCTGCACAGGGTTTTCAGTGCAAGTGCAGGCATTAAAGTAATTGAGAGATTACGTCAGTAGCTTTCGGCTATGCCGGCCACCCACTGTGGCATGAGAAGTAGGGATGGAAGTGGGATTTCAGAAGAGAAATCTAGAGATTAGGAGGAGAAAGAGAAAGTTTCAGGGTTGATAGTTGAAATGGTGTGTTTTGAAGCCAATACATTATGTCTAATATAGGCAAGTCCCTAAACCTCTGGGGGGGACGCTCACAACAAAGAGAAGAAAACTGTAGATTATTTCTTATTCCCTGGTATATGGGCAAGGAATGCAAATGGAGTTTGGCCAAAAAGAGGAGAGTCCCCATGAGGCAAAATGGTGCATGGCCCCCACCCAGTTCCCATACCCATATACCCAGAATGTTCTAAGGACATGATATTGAGGAAAACCACGTGCAAATAAAGGAGAAGTAGACACAGAGCAGCATGTGGTCTCAATAGCTTATCTTAGTGCCAGAGGTCAGAGGGGGAATTTGGGCAGACTTTGTGTTTTAGAGGAAGGGGCTGGTCACATGAGACTGGGCTAGTGTGGGACGCACACTCAGAGTGTTTGGGTACTACCCCTTTTTTCCCCCACTGAATCTTGTTGAGGGCATGGATACAATAAATTATGTTGTTGTGAATCCACATTGTCTCCCCTGTTTTAAAAGTTAGTATCACTTCCTGGAAAGAACTTTAACTCCAAAAAATAGAAGCTCCCACCGTTTTACCGGGAATGGCAACCATGTGGACAAGTTACTACTGAGACTTGTCTCCCTGCCCCTTAGTTTTCCCTGCAGGGTTGGGTCTGGCCTCAGAGAAGGAAGTGAACCCTCCTGATTAACTTTCCTCTTCTTTGCGGGGAGGTGTTAAAGCAGCTGAAAAGCTGGAGAATTTCTGGGGGGTGTGTTCATACCCAAATGGCTGTCTTAAAGTAGTTTAAGGAGATTTTTTCCTTTTCTTTTATCCAAGTTTACTTAATGGAGATAGACTGATTTTATAAGTTTTTCTTTAAGTCTTAAAAAGAGTATTTTTGGATCAACTATATGCAGTCAGGACTCTGCTGGGCAAGTAGGGTGAGAGAGAACCAGCAGTCATATTTCTTGTCTTGGGAAGTAATCTCATTGAAATGATGAAACAAAAGAATAAAGAAGCTGGAGGAGAGTGTTTATCTAAGGATAAATAAATTCTGAATGTCTTGGTGATGAGAGAGGTGCTAAGCAAACTATGGATCTGGATAACCTTCTGTTCCAGGCAGAGCATCCCATTGGAAAGGTCCAACTGAGAGTTGCAGGCAGGTGGTCAAGACCCAATGATGTGACCCCCTCCAAACCCTTTTGGTCTACAGGGACCAAAGCCAGCACAATCTTAGCAGATAGGTTCCATATGCTTGCAGTTTCAGCAGTATTTTTGTAAAACGTGGCCTGTGGTTTATAGAGGAAAATAAGGCAGACCCTGGAAAGGCCCCATGATTTTTATTTTGATTCCCTCATGTCTCAGGCCCAACACGAGCCTGGTGACTTCTGTGTTAAGTGCCCAGAGAACTGGCTTGAATTAGTTCATTTTTGGAGTTTGCCTCCAGTAAAATGCCTCATTCTTTTTTAAAGGTGAAGTTTAGGAGAAGATGTTACATTCATTTGTCTACTCATTTGCTCATTTACTCGACAAATATTTATTGGATACCTAGAATATATCAGGCGTTGAGGAAGATGTCTTTCTATCTGGCACTGAGTCACTGGCTAGACTGAGTAATTAACATTGCTCCCGGCTATTTTGGGGCAATGGAGGCACAGTTTAGAGGTGCAGCCCACCAGGAAGCCCCCCGCAGAGTCTTTCTAACAATTCCTTAAGTTCAGGAAAAGCTCACCAGGCCCTATGCTCCCAGCAGTGCTGTGTTCATTAAACATTAAATCATTAAAATAAAAGATTGTCAGTGAGGCCCTGCTGTCTGACATGGGAGCGTGAATGTATTAATTGCACAATTGGGTCACCATTCATCATATTGTGCTTGCCAGGTTTGGTGTTCTTTTTAAAAGTTAAGGGGAACTGGAGCATGAAGAAGGTCCATTTGAACAAATGCTCTAATGATTTCCAAAACTGTCTTAGTGTTTTTTACGTTGTATCCCGTTCGATTACAACCTAACCCTTAGAAATTTCTTCCCAGGGCACTACTGTTGCCTGAATTCGGGGAAAGTGGTTCCACCCCTGCCATGAAGAAGTCATAATCCAAGGCCTGTTTCGGGGCCTGTGCAACATAAAGTATCAGAAGCTTCTCATGGGTCAGGCGGGTTTCTGGTGGTGTTACCAGAGCAGACAGTGTAGATACTCTTTACGATCTCCCAGGGAGGCTATCTGCCCTGCTTTTCAAATGAGGAAATTATTGGGAACACTTTTTGAAAACTGTAAAAATCTAAAGAAATATTAATTGTTATTGTCGTCCATGACCTTGTGAATTCCTTAAAAGTAGAAACAGGAACATGTTCATCTTTTTTGCTCCTTTTTTTTTTTTAATCTGTCTCATGAGTAATGCTTAAAATGAATAAATGAACTGATATATCTTAAACTTTTTAAAACAGAATTTCTTATGGCATTTCCATTCATGATTCATCTAAACATTTCTTGACCTGTTCATCACTGTAGACCATTTTGGGGGGGTGGTTAACATCTTCAGTATGTTTTCTGGAAGCATGGGCCTGTGGGAATTATATTGGTACTTCCTCTTTCATTCATTCAACAAGTATTTGTCGAGTGTCTTTCTGACCCCATCATACATAAATGTTCTGGCCAAGATAAATAAGGTCATTATTCATCACTACTCAACTTCTATAGCTCTTTGGAGGTGAGGGGGTTGGGTAGCGGGAGTTAGGGGTTGAGAGATGTGCCATGAGCAGCCATCATGTAAAATGAACAAGATAATGTGAGGCAGCAGTAAGTCAGAAGGAGAACTGTAAGCAAAGATGTGATGGTGATATGTGTGGGGGATTGGTAAGGGGCTGGTTGAGATTGGTTGGTGAGGAGAGGACTTACTGAGGAGGTGACTTTCTCTGAGACTCTCTTCGGGGATGTCTTTTACTTAGCCTTTGCAAGAATGGCTTTTCTTAAGACCTGGTTTTCTCCAGGTGAATAAATAAAGCTGCCGGTTGTTTTCACAATGAGTCAAAGAAATAGGCAGGTCAAGGGACATGCCTTTTACCTGTAGGAAAGATGCTTCTGGGACCTGGGAAGCAACAAAGCCCTGTTTTGTTGAACTGATGTTTCTGTCCAATGTTATGAGGACCTCGCGATTTATGTCAGAAAACCTAAAATGCTTGTGGTAACAGCCTTCCTTTGTGATAGCAGTCTGCCGACCTGCCTCCATCCATCTGTCCATCCATTCATTCATTCATCCATTTATCCACCCATCCCTTTCTCCCTTCCTCTTTGACAAGAAGCAACAATGAGAGAAATCAGTCTAAGAAATAAGTTGCCATCTTGTGCACAGACACAGGAGTGCATGCACATACACGCACACACACGGTATAAAAGTTATCATCCACAAATGGATCCATTCTCCCTGCAACAACAAAGCCAGTTGAAAGCTCTCTGAGTGTTTAGATCTCAATACAAGGTCTAGTTACCAAATAGAGCTTTAATAAAACCCCATCCTGACTAATAGAAGTGGATGTCAGTTTTTCTCCTATGTTTTTAAAGTTCTCATGGTTTTTCTCTTTGCTGCTCCACAGCTCCACCCGAAGAAGATTGTACATCAGTCACACACCTACCCAACGCCTTTGAAGGACCAATTACCATAAGTACGTATCTCTTCTGACTTCAGTGGGGTGTTCCCATTCTTGGGAAGGGGATCAGGTGTACTTTCTGTGTTTCATATTTGAGTAGAAGAGCAGTCATTTCCCCAAGGCGAGGGACACTGGGTGTGATTCACTGTCCCTTCCCCTTTCCCTGCAGTGACTTGAAACTGCGATTCCGTTGACCCCAACACATTGTTCCTCAAACTGCAGTCATTTGAAAACCGCTTTCACCTTTTTGGGCACCTCTGTGTACACAGCACAATCATTTAATTGATTTTTTCACTTAATTGGCCTATTCTTTTCCGCTTTAAATAAGTTTGTTAAAAAAAAAAAAAAAAGCCTGCAGCGGTGCCTGGGTGGCACAGTTGGTTGAGTGTCTGACTCTTGATTTCAGCTCAGGTCATGATCTCAGGGTTGTGGGATCGAGCCCTATGTCAGGCTCCATGATCAGCGGGGCATCTGCTTGGGATTCTCTCTCCTTCTCTGCCCCTATTGCTCATGCTCTCTCTCTCTCTCAAATAAATAAATCTTCAAAAAATAAAACAAAATAAAATAAACCAATCAATCCTCTACAAATGGAAAACAAAACCCCCAGTCATAAGCAGAGGGTATCCTTAAAAATACACTTACATGTAGGACAAATTAAATAGTCTTCTTAAATTCTAGCTGCTTGAAGGTTCTGAGTCTGAGCCATGTTCTCTCTCATGGAGAGGGATTAATAAGGGCTAGGAGGAGATGCATTCCAGCCCCCTAAATTTTCTGTTTGATTATTTGTGTATTGGAAGAGAATTCTAATTTAATTCTAATTCTAATTCTAATTCTAATTTCAACATTATTTATACCACATCCACCTAAAATCATCTTGATGATCCCAAGATGTAGGCGTCTGGTACTATATGAGAACAAAAATCTCAACCAAAATTTTCAAAGAGGTCAACTTATTAACCCTGATCTTATGGCCTCTGAACCTCACTTTTTTTGAGAAGTATCATAGTGTTGAGGAGGTCTGACTTCTGCCTCCTAAGAGACAGACCCCTTACTGTGCAGGGGAACAGAGGTGGCAGGCAACAGAAGGATGAGAATCATCCTAGCCACGCAAATCCAGCCCCATACTGTTAGGCCAAAAATTGTCCCCGACCCGTGCCTCATGGAAAGGGAGGCTCACAAGTTCAGATGTGCTGTCTCAGTCAGGCTTGGTTTGAATCCTAGTCCCTTGCCACCTGGCTGATCTCAAAGGAATGACTTTGTCTCTCTGAGCCTCAGTTTTCTCATCTGGATAATGGAAAACCTGTGAGATTTGAAATGAAAATGAAGAAAAGTAGTATGTCCAATGCATGTCAGGACCATAGTCATGTTCAATAAACTTTCCATTTCCTTGGTCCCCACCAATACCTTTCAAAGTCCAGATCTGTACAAATTTGGTCATATATTTTTTAATCAGATCTACATCTGGAGAGATTATCAGGGTGTTTGAGACTTTGCAATATTTTTTAAAAGATTTATTTATTTTTTTTTTTTGAGAGAGAAAGAGAGTAAGTGAGGAGAGGGTCAGAGGGAAAGAGTCTCAAGCAGACCCCCCTAACCCCCGCCACTGAGCACAGAGCCCATGTGGGGCTCGATCTCATGACCCTGAGATCATGATCTGAGCCAAAACTGACCGAGCCACGTAGGCACCCTTGCAATATTTTCTAATGTATGTTTTACTAATAGTTCCACTTAGGCAAGCCAGATAGGTAGACAAAAGGAACATTTAGTCCAGTGCAATATAGCAGAGGATAATTTTAGCTAAATGCACACTTGTACAGTGAGTGGCCCAGACTTGAAGGCAGCAAATCCTCTCAGGGAGGAGCAAAGAATGAATTCGCTTTGCTTTTTCTTCACCTGTCTATTCTAGACATTTCCTTGTTTAAATCAAAGATTCTGATCTTTATATACCTCCGTGCCTCTTAATTTCAAGACTGAATCTCACCGAGAATGGGCGGAGGCTCAGTCATCATTTAGGCATGCTGATTTCTTAGCCAGAGTAGGGGTTCACATAGACTGACAAAATTTGCTCCTTAGAAGAAAAGCCTCTTTCTTCACGGAGGTGCAAATATATATTCCTTGTTGAGACTGCTAACCTCTTCATGTCCTACTTCCAATCCTTTCTGGAAATAGATGGAATTAACAGCAATAGATTTTATATGTACTTGGAAGGGAGAAAAGGAACCAGTGGGAGAACTATCGTTTATTGAGACCAACTCAATATTGGATCCTGTGCTAAGCACTTCACATACCACGTATCATATAGGGCTCAGAGCAAAAGGGAGTAGCATCCTCATTTTACCAATGACAAAACCGAAGCTCAGTACCAGCTTTGTCTAAGGGCGCACACAGCTGGGATTCAAACATAGGGACTTCCAAACACACCCTCATTCCCCCTCCCCATTTCCAGCAGGTGCAGGTGGGCAGGGGAGGGTAGACTTTCTTAGAGCATCCCCTGCTCCCTGCCCCCCCCCCACTAGATAGGTAGTTAGGTGTTGTTTTGCTTGATAATGAAGAAAAATAGCTTTGAAATCACTGTCTTATGTGACAACCCACAGCCTTTCCTATACTCAACAAACGTCAGCTGACAAGTTCTGAAAGTGCATTCTCTTTCCCCCAGCCATTGTCAATCGCGATGGCACCCGCTACAGCCAGACGGGGGAATACAGAACGAACCCTGAAGACATCAACCCCAGCACCCCCGCTGATGATGATGTGAGCAGTGGCTCCTCCAGCGAGAGGAGCACTTCGGGAGGCTACATCTTCCACACCCTCCTTCCAACTGTGTACCCGACCCAGGACCAAGACAGTACCGGGGTGTCTGACAACCCAGAGAATACCCCCATTACCAGTAAGGAGAATGAATCACTGTGCTTTCCCGTGGTGATTTGTTTACAAAACCGTCTCTGAGCTTCCTGGGTGATCAGCATTCCCTTGTGTGTTGATTGTCTCCTGTCTGTAGAATTGGGGACACCATTTGGGGTAGGGGGGTATTATGGTAACCAGTGCCCCATAGTCATTGCCTGCTACTGTCTACAGTGTTGTTTTGTTTTGTTTTGTTTTGTTTCCATCTACTCCTCTGTTTTGCTTACCTCGGGATAAGAAGCACCATACTGGAAGATTTTTTGGAAGACTTTCTCGTTCTTTTGTCCCAGGGATGTGGTGACAATTCAAGCATGCTATAGAAGCTGTTTTTACTTTCACGTGTTTCCTTCTTGTTCTTCCCCACCTTTGGATAAGATTGTTCTCATAAAGTTGGGATCCTAACAGATGCATACCATCCCATCTGCTTTTTTCATCTTAACTCTACGTTTTTATGTTTTAACTTGATTTATGCAGTATTATCGATGGTACGATATTTTGTCCTATTCATCCATGATTTACTAAACAATTCCTTTGGTTTCAGTCTAAGGAAGCATATCTAAAGGAGTTACCTGATCAAACTCAACCCACTTAAAAGTTGTCTCCTTGCAGCCTCTAGGGGAAAGCTGTTAACATTTGCTGGGTAACGTGGATAATTCATTACCTGGGGACTGCGAGAGCAGAAATATGGCAACATTGCATTCGATTTCTTTGGGGTTTTGCCCTTTGTGCTCCACTGTCCTTGGAAAGTATTCACATCTCCCTCTGGCCTCCTTCTTTGCTTTCCACTTTGCTTTTTCCCTGTGGTTTGTTTTAAAACGGGTTTCCAGATTGGCTGCATTCCTTCTGTGGAGGATTATTCGAACTGAAGTAGGGCATCCGCGTGTTGGGCAGCTTTCCTCTTATGGTGTGGATTTTCTTTTGTCCAGGCTCTTGCTCTTGTGGGGCAGGACTCTGCTCTCCCAAGAGTGTGGCCGACATTCACTGGTTTGGGAATGCGCCGCATAGGGCCTTTTTCTGTGCCTTGTCACCCAGAACTCAGGGCAACCTTCAGAGCACTATGATTTAGCCAAAGGGTACTTGCTCAACAGTGTTTTAAATTTCTATGAGCAGCTTGCTAAGGGTGGGGGAGCAGTACCAATGGGCTCGAAGCCTGGTCATTCTCTGCAGATCCTTTGAAGCATTTTCAGGAAGCAGATGTTCTCAAATGGCTGATGCCTTCCCAGACTACTGGCTCTTTGGAGATTGGGTCACCTTTTGACTATGGTCCCACGGACAACCTTTCTGGAGAGGAGCTTCTACAAACCCAGTATGCCCTGCTGCTGGGGGCTGGCTGCCCCTGAGTTCCCCCACCCTGTTAAAGTAACCATGCAGAAGGCTCCTATCATCAGAGCATGCAATTTTGTCAGATGTTGGCAAACGTAACAATTAGTGGTCTCAGCGAGAGGCAGATCGAGTCTACTCCAAAGTACTAGTTCCCACCAAAGAAGAAAATCGTGGCAAAATATACCTTTGAGGAACTAGGTGAAATTCACATTGCAGTCATTATTAGTCTATATCAAACAGTGAGTATTACACATGTACTTTAGAAAGGCAACAAGGACATTTAACGAATAGTCTGCACATCTTTTAGGGATTGTACATTTCCTGCCCAAGTTAGGTAGTCAGCATACTTATTTTGAGGACCTACTATGTACCAAGTCTATTCTAATGCTGGGGGATCCAGTGGTAAGTACCATTAGAAAGTAATACAGAAGGGAAATAAGGATCAGTAAGCTAGTAACCAATATTTGCCAAATGTTAACCAATATTTGAGGTCTTCTCTGTGTCTTTGCTCTAGTTACTGGGGGCTCAGAGTTGGACTGACGTTCGTGGAGCCCATCCACTGTTCAGAAACCAAGGAGAAGGAGTGCTTTGAGATTTCACGAAAGCGTAGTTCGGGATTTGGGTTGAGAAAAGAATCTTGCTTTCCTCTTTTCAAAGCACTTAGCTAAGTTTCTCTTAGTAGTTTGGGAACAGAGAGACTCACTGGTCCAAAAGAGTGAGTCCAGGGCCAACCTGAGAGTCACCGAAGTGCTAAAACATCCAAATGGCCAGTGGCAGCTCCAAATAAATCCATTCTTGCAAAGAAGAGTGTCCAAGAAAAAAAAAATCGGGTGGAAACTTGAAAGCAACCCATGGCATACTAGAAAAGATTACCACTGGTAAATTCCTGAATAGACCCCAGTTTCTGAGCCCAGTGTGGAGATTCCCAAAGCTTCATGACTGTTGGACTAAAAGGTGGGTCTTGGCGGGGAAGAGTGATTGCAAATCCTCCCTAATGCATGCAGAAGGACAGATGTCAAGAGAAGGTCTGGCTGAGGACAGAGAAGTGCATCTTTAGCTTGGCAGCTCATTCCTTCTGTAAGGGTCCTTGGTGGGTGGCAATAGGGAAAGCCAGTAAGAACAACCATCTGGGTAGGTTTTGACTTCCAGCAGGCTTTTTATTGTAAATGTTATTTTTGGAAGAGACTTTCTGGGGGCATGTCATCAGCCTCTTTTTTATTGGTTATCTGGAATTCTCTGGAATCCAGAAACCTAAACTAATTCAGGAAGCAGAGACTCCTACCTTGGAACGCTCCATTTCCTTGTCTTCTGGGTGTCAAAGAAATATATACATATATATTTTTGGTCTGGCATCGTCTACGTGGGTGGGGAAAATTGGAAACTCTGCTGGCTAGACAGTAGATCCTTCCATTTTCCCCAAATCTCATGTGACTCCTTTTGGGAAAGTAGAAATAACTCCTATTTCTGTCTTGCTCTTGTATGTTTACTTCCTGTTGGTCTCTTCTCGGCCTTATATAGGGCGAAGGTGGCAGGAACTCTGTAATAAAGTTTCTGAGGGCAGAATGGGTGCCTGAGAATTTTTCAGGGGGGATGCTCAGGTGGATCTGGGGGCATTGTTGGTGAAATTGGCTCCTGTGTCTCGTCTCTATTCTTTGCCAATGTGTCCTTGGCTAGCACAGAACATACTGCAGAGGTTATTGACATTTGGTGAATATAGGGTCAAAGTTTTTAACCAGGTGTTCATGGACCTCCAGTAGGCTCAATGATAGGCCATAAGGCATTCAAGAACCTGAAATAATATACAAAATTTTGAGAATGTGTATGTGTCACATCACTCTTTTGAGGACAGAAGTCATAACTTAGATCAGATTTTCAAAGGGAGGTAGAGCTCAAAATGGCTTTTAAAAACCTCAGCTGGTTTAGGTGTTGATCCTGATAATCTTTGCTATTCTTCCGCAGGGAAACATTCTAGACCCAAGTCCTACTTGAGAGTCAAATGGGAGATTTCAAATTGTAAGATATCACTGATTATCCTTTCTCAAATTTGAATAGTGTCCAGAATTTCTCTAGCTTGGACAGTTTTGTTTCTTTGCTGGAAACACATTCCAAATTAAGAATTACAAGTGACGGAAGGTGATAGAGGGAGACTTGACAAAGCTTTATCTGATTTCAACATTTTTAGCACACACCCTTTGCAAGGTTCCTGCTCAAGCATCAAGCTTGACTTGAAGTTAATGAGTGTGTGTGGATCTTTGAAATGCCAGTTGTTATCATAGGCTACTGGCGTGAAGGGATAGGCCCAGAAGACACAAGCAAGCACCTCTGAAGACACTCCAAACACGGATGAATGAAAGCAACTTTATGAAATGTTGCATCAAAGACCTTCAGTCCATGGCTGGGTCACCTCATCAAGTAAACATAAAATCTCATTTCCTTCACAGGTTGTTAAGTTCCTACTTGATTTTGCTCTGAGCCTGTGTTCAGAGGGTTCCGTCTGAAGTTTGAGTAGCTCTGAATTGACACCCATCCAGAATTTGCATTGCTCATGTTGTTCTAAGATTACAAGACACTTCAGGAGATTGGAAAGATAAAGCCAGGCCTCAGTCTTTCTTTTTCTAATCTTTGCTCTACAATAGAGACAGATGTCACATATACATAGAGCGGAGAATAAAAAGGTTTGTAGAAAGATCTCACTAAATGATATTTTCATAATTGATCCAGTTACCTCAACTGTGCACTCAAACAGCCAAGCAGCAGTTCAGGAGAAAATGCATTGGATGTGGTCCTGGTTTGGTAACTCACAGCCTAAGACTCAGGATCACACAGCAGCAGCAACAACAGGTAAACTGCTCTGTCTTCTGCTTATCCATTGTCCTGAATGTCAAGTTTTTCAGCGTCAAGGAGAAGAGTATCCATGATTATGTCCAAGTTTGGGACTGATGTCCTGTCTCCATCCTTAAGGAATTGGTATCTGATACCATTTTTTTTATCAGAGAGGCCTATGGATCTGGGGATATGGTTAGATACTCCTCTGTGTTCTATTTGTTTTTCTTTTGGCAGCATGCACATAGAATCAGAATTAGTTTTCCTTCAGGAGCTTCAACTAGGAGATTCATTCAGAACAGATCCTCTTGAAAGAAGCCTATTAGAAAATGCATACTCCTACTTTCTCCTGGTCTACTTATCGCAGTCAGTAATAATAGAGGGAAATACTGACTTATGGATGGAAAGTGTAGGTTCTGTGTACTTGTTTGGACACTCAGTCCTCAGCTCTAAAGTGGGGGGGTGACCTGTTGTTTTCCCTGAGAATATAGACTGCCTGGATGTTTGACCATTAACTCTAAATCCCTGCAAAGTATTCTGGACTGAGAGCTTATGTGGGAAAAGAGTCCAGGTCCAGAACAATGGGAGATTACAAGCATATCTTCATTTATTAGCTTTTGTTGATTGAGGATATGGTCATATTTTAAAATAATTGGGCATTCTTTCTACAGAAGGAGAATAATAAAAATGGTCCTTAATACTTGCTTAGTCAAATAAAGTATATTTTATTTTAACAAATATTCAGCTTAGTTGAATAAAGTATATTTTATTTTAACAAATATTCCCGTAAGGAAAATAGTGCTGATGTTATGTTGTGATTTCATATCATGGTGATAAAGGTCATGCTGGAGGGGGGACGCAGAATAAAGAATATGCTATTTTTAAATGTTTAATGTTTACAATGTTTATCTTCATAGAACAAACATTGGGAAGAAAAAGTCTTCTTGTCAATGCTGTATCGTGGGCCATTTCTGGGCTTTCTTGATAGCTGAAAAAAAGAAATCTAATCACCTTACTTTTGTTTTGGGGGATTTAACGATGGTTTCAGCCTCTCTGCTTCAACTTTTTTCGGTTTTTTATCCACTCTTTAATATTCTTCTGGTGCACAATATGGTGGCAAAAATGGCGGTTTGGGGAAGTTTTCAAACCAGGACTCTTACTTCTGATCTTATTCATGAAATCCTTGGGTCACTTCATTTCTCTCCATCTTTCCTGATTGATTACCTCTTTTTCAAAAATGGACTCAAAATGTCCTGTTCCACTTTGCAAAATATAGTGTTGATATAAAAAAGTGACCATGGGCAAAATTGCTGGAGGATCTGGACACTAACTGGAAAAAGGTGGAAAGGCATCTTTTTCCAGCTTCCCCTTCATGTGGCATTCTTTTGTGTGTTGGGGATTGCTGGGATTAAGTGTCTGGGATTGCTGGCAGAAATATCATACCCTAAATTCTTGGAGAATGATATTGGTTGGCCAAGATAGAACATGAAGGGCTAGGACCCTGGAGAGCTTGGTTTCAGAATCATAGACTCTCAGATTTGGAGAGCATCTTCAATAGTCTAGCTCAGTCAGCACTTCCAGTGATTGAGCTACATAATTTTCCGGCTAAGTGATCTTTCTGATGGTGAGGAACACAACTTTTATGAAGATGTTCTTTGTTGGGTAGTCCAGATTATAACCTTTAAATTCAACATTTGGGAAAATATTTGTTCCACTTGCAATGAATCACCACAGGCCTTGGTTTGGCCTTTGGGAGCACACACAAAAATTTAATCCCACTTCTACATTACAGTTTTTCAAAATTCAAAGACTACTGTCACACCCTCTGTCATTTGGCCTTTCTTTTTTTTTTTAGTATTTTATTTATTTATTTGACAGAGATCACAAGTAGGCAGAGAGACAGGCAGAGAGAGAGGGGGAAGTAGCTCCCCGCTTAGCAAAGAGCCCGATGTGGGGCTTGATCCCAGGACACTGAGATCATGACCTGAGCCGAAGGCAGAGGCTTTAACCCACTGAGCCACCCAGGTGCCCCTCATTTGGCCTTCCTGACTACAGACAAGGCAAGCTCCATCCAGCACAGTTTTTTCCTCTTTAAGATGAGAATCATGAACAAGATGATATTTAAGGTCTTTCCATTTCTGACATTCTATGACCTGCAGTATGGGCCTCGAAAATAAAGCGGAACTTCTGTACTTTTTCTGTTTCTTCCCGCCATCTATATGAAGTATAGATGACTCTCTTGAGTAATAAAAGAGTAGAAGCATATACAGTGCTATTTCTTAGGGGCTGATGATTAACCTTTCAACCGTCAATTCCATTGTGGTTACAACAGCTTTGATGAGCACTAGTGGTACAAGTCCCAAAACAGCAACCAAGAGGCGAGAAGCCCAGGATTGGCTTTCATGGTGGTTTCAACCATTAGAGTCCAAGAATCATCTTCACACAACAACGATAATGGCTGGTAATGAGTTATTATTATCTCATTTCATAAGATCTCTTGACAGTTTTCAATAGTTCACTGACCTCGGGGATACTAAGTCTGAAATGCATTCTGGTTTCACACATGTTTTTGATGACTTTCAAAGGGCCATGAGCTCAGAGACCCATATGTTTGATTTGATAACACTAATAAGCAGATTTCTTCTTTTTATTCTATAGAACTAATACAGGCCTGGAGAAGGCTATTAAGAGCACTATGAAAGGGGGCCAGTCTTTCTTGAGGACAGAACAAAATTTTGGCTCTGAAAGATATTCCAAAGAGACAAAAGTCATTAGAAATTCCTGACTTTCCAAGAGGAAATAAAATAACATAGCTAGAACTAGAAAAATATAGAAACTCTCCATCAGTGGAACTATTCTCGGGGCAGCCACTGGTAGTAAGAAAAGACAAATGGTCACTCCAAAAGACAGCATGACTCTCAGTCAAATGATAGGAAACCCCTTTTCAGGAAAGAGACATCTACAGCAACCACTGAGAAGAGGCAGAGGGTCACCATCTTCTTTCCTCTGATGTGTCCAGAAGGGAAAACATGAGAATTTCTCAAAATCTTGGCTCCAGTCCACTTTAGTCCACCCTTTCGGTAGACTGAGAAGTGCCAGGCTCGATTTCTCTGTGAATTGACTAACTTTGCTGTGACTGGATGCTGCACTGTTGTTGGGATGGTAGCTCAGCTTGTGTTCAGAGCTCTGGTGATGTGATGCTGGAGAAGGTCAGCAGATGAATTAACAAATCATGAATACATCTATGAGATTTTTAAAATGGTGGACATGTGTTTAGATTCCGAAAGTTTTCTGAAGGTGGCTGATATAACAAATGGGCACATGTGAAACCTTTCCATTCTATTCTTGACACCTTTGCTTTAATGGCACATGCTTAATAAGTTAATAATCTGAGAGCATGGGGTGGGAGCAGTGTTTATTGGCCTGTTTTTCTTTTGTTTCTTTTGTGGGGTTATGTCCATATTTATTCTTTTGACTTCCTTAAGGAGATTGTTCCGTTGTAACGGTCATAGCCAATTGTTTTTAGATCTATGCCTTAGCTTCAGAGACCAGGATATAACAATCTGGGACTACACAAATCAGATGTCTCACTCTCTTCTTAAAGTGTTGGGAACTCATTATACATTCTGTGCCTTATTTTCTTCCTTTGTCAAATGGGTTGCTTGGCATCCAGTTCAGCCACTAACCTAAGTCACCACAACAGGTACGGATTCAAATATCATCTCAGCAGGCTGGGAACCAACTGAAGAAAATGAAGATGAAAGAGACAAACACCCCAGTTATTCTGGATCAGGCATTGATGATGATGAAGATTTTATCTCCAGCACCAGTAAGAATAATCAATTACAGTAGAACCATTTATGCAAGGCTTACTAATTAAACTGAGTGATGCCCAATAGTGTCTACCTTGGGAAATAGTTAATGTGGAAAATTAGCATAAACCTATGACTGACCACACTTTAGTTATACCTTGGTAAAAGTATGAAGGAAGAAAAATGACTTTTTAAAAAAATAGAAGCCAAAACATATTTGGAGGAAAGATATGGAAAATATCTTTTATAAAACTCCTAATGCCTCAGGTTTTCTGTTTTGTTACTTATGTGGTCTGCTGCTGCAAATTCTTCTTGAATTATTGAGCTTTGACAGAGAATGGCATAGTAAAACATTACAACAAATATTTATTGTATACCTACTGTGCTAGGTGCTGGCAACACAAAGATGAAAAATGCCAGAGCTTTTGCCTTCAAGCTCTGGCTTACTGAAGCAATAGAATGTGAGTGGGAGGATATTAATTAAAGCTTGCAGGTGATTCTACATTAAAGACTTAGATGGCCCTAGAAAGGCTTAAAAGTTGGGTACAGAATTCAAGAATCATCATAACCAAAACTTTGTTGAAACCAAGGGGACAAATCTAGTTTTAGCAAATAGGGCACAAATATAATGGAAAGACATTGAAGGGAAGGACGAACGTCAGCTGAGCTTTAACTAAAACAGTGCCTATTATTAAAAACGAATAGTGAAAACACTGTGTAATAGTATCCAAACTTGTGACAGTTATAAAACTTTTTGAGAACAGAGATGGAAATTGAGCTGAAAAACCCCCTTTATTTTTTTAATTTTTATTTTCTTGAAAAACCTCCTTTATTTTTTTAAAAAGATTTTATTTATTTGACAGAGATCACAAGTAGGCAGAGAGGCAGGCAGAGAGAGAGAGAGAGAGTAGGAAGCAGGCTCCTGCTAAGCAGAGAACCCGATTCGGGGCTCGATCCCAGGACCCTGGGATCATGACCTGAGCTGAATGCAGAGGCTTTAACCCACTGAGCCACCCAGGCGCCCCAAAAAACCTTTAAAAAAGTACACAAAGGTCAGTCTAACATTAAGCCAGATGACTGGGTTTCCTAGACATATCTGTAATGATGTGAGATGTTGCTGAGCAGAGATGAGAATTCTGAACCTGATGCTACCATATCACCTGTTCTTAGAGAAGGTGGACCTTTGCAGTGTGACTGGACCCTCTCAGGTCACTGAAGTTCTCACTGTCCTACTGAAACCTGAGAGGACTGTCCCCACATGGACAACAGCCAGGAAGGGAGGAGTCCAAAATAATAGTTTGGGCTTTGAGGCACCTGAGTATATGGCATCGATACCATAAATACTCAAAATGAACTAGACACTTTATATCTAAGCTTTTAAATGGCGCATTCTTTAGCCCAGACATCTCTGCAGAGTCTGGTCTATAAAACAAGTAAACTCTTCTTAATAACTTCAGAAAGAAAACCAAATAACCAAAAACACTGGAGCTTTACTATCACACTGTCTTCTGGGTTCAGGATGTGGCCCCATCTTCCAGGTGGGACCATGAGGAAAGATGTGGTCTTGATACTTGAGAAACGTAGCTTTCTTGGGTGGCAACCCAAACAGATCAACCTGAAAATTTCACTTGTGAAATCAAGCTGATAGTATTACAGTTCTGAAAAGAATTTTGTATTTAGTTGGGTATCAAAGTTAAGTTAGGAAGAATTAGGATAGGTTTGCACATGATAGTTTCACTAAAGCAACCGATCCTAATTTTGTCATGATCCTTCTTTCAAGTGCATCTCCTACTCCAGCTCTATCATTTTGGGTGACGGCATCAGGCCTCTGGTGGATGTATGCCTCTTTTTTTTTTTTTTTTTTTTTTTTTTCGGGGAGCTTCATAATGGTGGTTGGTGACCTATGGTGCTTTTCTACTGAATGTATGAATCTTGTTTTTCTCTCATTGGCTATGAATGGCTTGCTCATGAAATGCTTTGTATTTGATGAGAATACCATAGGTGTTTGCTACACATTCAGAAATGTACAGCTAAATCATATGGCTGTTAAAGGTAGATGTTCTTTCTTAGAACCATCTATAGGAGATCCATGGCTGCTCAGAGTATGCCTTTTCCCACCAAAACTAGCGAAATAAATAAAATGATCATATCATCATGGTATAGTTTTCAGGAATCTACCTCTTCAGCCTGAGGATCTTGCTGTAGCACACTTGCCAATGATACCAATCCCTTGGGCTTTCAAGCGCGCAGGGCCGTTATGGACTGCATGGATGGGCCAAAACTCTGATGTTCTTGGTTCTCCTCGGTGGAGGGCTGGTGTTTGCAAAGCTGTTCTTCCTTCTGCTGCAACTCCTTTGGCTGCTTTCTCCAGAAAATCTCATGTTCTGACCCCAGCGTCTCCTATGACAGAAGGCAGAGGATACTGAGGTGCTTAACAATATGGCTGAACCAAGCTGAAGTCCTCTCTGCTCTCCCTCCGTTTCCACTCAACCATCTATATGAGCTGGTATAGATGATTCACTGTGTAGACCAAAGAAGGGAGAGATGTGCAGAACAAGTGGTGAAGGCTCACGAACTAACATTTTCCTAATTGCTTCAATCATCATTATAACAGTTCCAACCACACCACGGCTTTTTAGCCACCCAAAACAGAACCAGGATTGGACTTCGCAGAGCCCCGGTGAATCGAATCCAGGAGTATTACTTCAGACTACTACAAGGATGACTGGTAATGGGTTTTGCATACTTCATTAAAGACTTTTTTCCCCCTCAAAGTCTATGACGCTGCAAAGGTCAATCATCAGGACACGGTGGGAACAGTAGTTCATGTCTCATCACAAATTCTTAACTTTCATGAGGAAACTCAGTTCAACCTAGGAGTCATTCATCAATCACACTGTCTGGGCACAAGATACTTTATGTTGCTTTATTACAAAAATAAATACATTAGCTCAGTTTATGATGCTGCCCTTTACAAATTGATCATAGTAGAACAACAGGTAATCATTAAGAAATTTCCCACCTATTGATTTTTCTCTTGGGAGAGATGAGTGGAGTCACTCAAAAGCATTGAGCGTAGATGCTCGGAGGTCCTACGTAGGCATGGCACTGTTAAATAGCATGCATTTCAATGGAAGAACACAACACCAAATGTTGGTTGATAAAAAGTCACAGTGTATATAACCATCATCACGGCAGATATGGACCAAAGTGGCACCAGCACCAATGGAGAGAACTGGCCCCGAGAACCACACTCTCCTCTTGTTCACCATGAGCATCACGATGAAGAGGAGACCCAGCATCCTGCAAGCACAAGTAAGGAGGCTGGAGGTCAGCAATGCCGGTGTCCGTGACTTAGTGAAGTCCTTCCAAAGAATAGGGAATGCTTTGTTTTAGACATTAGCCACATCTTCTGTCATTTCTTTTATCCACAGAGCATGCAAAGCTGCCAAATCTACAGACTAGTTTTAGTAATTGGGAGAAAAACACCAACTGGTCAGGTTGCATGAAGGGCCAAAATGGTGGAAAGCTTAAAATGTTTTTTTTTAAAGGTCTGAGATATATTTTTTTGTGTGTTAGAGATTCTTCGAGTTTCCATTTGGGCGATTTCTTTGTGTTTATAGAAATGTGTGAGGAAGAGTGTATCTTTTGGTGCCAGGCAGTGGGGTCTGGAAAGAGCTTGACAAGTGCGATGATCTTCGGAATCCTTCTCTTCTGTGAAGATCTCTGACAAATCCAGTTTCTTTTTTTACATTCTGTTCCTCACTGTACTGTAGGAAGGCATCCCTTGTACTCTCTGCAAGAAGGTCAGTAGCTCATAGAGACTATGTTTGAATTTCTGTGACTGTTCTTTTTCTGTTTTTAAGCCCAGAGTAACTTGGCGAAGGCTTTGATGCTGTTATTCCTACTTAAGTGCCAACATCTCAGGTTTCCCCAAACAATCTCAAGTCTCACTACAGGTCTTGAGGACGGGACCAAAGAAAATAAGAACTATATACACTTCTTCTTTCATCTCTCTCTTGGCAATATGCCCATCATATTTGGAATAAAGGAGCCTTAATTTAGGATAACAGCTTGTAGCATCTTTAAAACTATGGTTTAACTATCATTCCCTTAGTCTTGGATACTCTTAAAGCAAGACTGTAAGAAGTAGCCACTTAGAAACCAAAGGGAGACCCCAGAGTTTGAGGGAGGCCTTCAGACAACAAAAGAAACATTTCGGACATCAACTAGGACATAGGTTTTAAGTGCTGGGCATTGTACTGAATACGTCAAATAGGCCTGCATCTCATCACTTATCCCATTAGATTTTATTTTTGTGTGAGGACTATGGACTGAACGCAAGAGTCTTCTGATAGAAGGAGGAGATGAGAAGCAGAAGTCTCTTTGGAAAGGGATTCTGTACCAATCCCCCTTGGAACCTAAAATTTAAGACTGTTTGTACTTAAAAAGAAGATAGCTACATGAGAGGCTTGGAATTAATGAGCCCATTGTCAGAAGGTTGTGGGGGGGTTGGCGGGGGCACATCATTCCTGGAGGGTGGTTGAAAAGCCAGATGTGACAGAACCTCACAGAGGAAAAGGGAAAGCAGTAACCACTACAGCAATTCTCTCATTAGTACTTGCAAAACATAAACAGATTCTGGTTGGTGACCTTTGGGCTTTATCAAAGGACATTACAACTTCTAGAAGAGATTCAACCTTCATATTTTACACTGGAAATCCTATATTCTGCTAATCCATATGTTGAAAACAGCGGGTATTTAAACTGGATATTCAAAGGAGTGCAATGTTTATGAAGATAGTGATAGTGTAGTGTGTGCGCGTGTGTGTGTGCGCGCGCACACATATATTTCTGTCTTTTTTCTTTCTTTTCTAAAAGATTTTGAATAGACAGTTTATGTTTGGGTTACTTTTCCCTTTTTGGTAATTAAGTTCATAGTTTTTCTAACTTCATTATTTGTCAGGAGGTAGTGATTTAGTCAGTGGGAGGTAAAACTGAAGATTTGAGACTTCTTTTTCCTCCCTCTGGATAACCAGTTAACCCCAGGAATGTTCTGGCCAATGCAAGGGTAAAATGAGGACACACATTGTATTTTTTGAAGATTTTTCTTATTATCAAATCACACATATCATTTTCTAAAATTATGAAATACAACTGGTCTTACCAGTTGCAAAAAATACTTTGGCTTGGCAAGTTTATAGGCTCTCATTTTCTTGTTGAACTAAAAATTTGCTGTTAGTTGCTGTAAATGAAAATGACCCTGGCTTTCTGATTTTTCCCAAAGATACCCTGATACAATTTTATTCCATTCAATTTATTCTTTTTAAAACTGAGCAATTAAAACACCGAGGGGTTGAAATTTTTAACTTGTCACACGTTCCTATTGTTTATATAATGCCAAACATTGGCTAGAATAGTTTTATTCTATTGACTTAATTTCATTAAAAAGTAATTTTGGCAATTTTGGATACCACATAGACATAATCTCATAATGTACCCATCATTGTCAACCTATTTCATGCTGGGCAAATCCACTGCTGGTGCATTTCCAGTGCATGTGATCATGGATTATGTGACCACCATTTGAGAAGGCCTCCCACCATGCTGATTTTGTCATCAGTTGGTATATATAATACACCCCCCCATCACAGGAGCAAAAAGGTTAATTCTGTGAACACACAGTGCTCTCAAACGAGGATATATGAGGCCATAGAGTATGGTAAACCAAGAATCGTACTGGAAATTCATAGACTGTGGTCCAGTCCTAACTTTGTGTGTGCCAATCTGGCTGTAAGATTTTGAGCAAAACTACTTTGGGTCCCAGCTTTCCTATCTGAAAAATTGAAGGATTGGGCCACTGATTTCTAATATTTCTTTCAGAATATAAGTGATCTCTCTCCATGCTGCTTTCCTTTTCTACCTTTTCTCCCATGTGTATGTGGCTTTAAAGTATTAAGATATGTGTTGGTAAAGAAGTTGAACAATAATGACTCCCAGCTGACATTCTTCTCACAGCTCAGGGAATTCCTAGTAGTACAATGGAATAAAGAGCTACCCCCAAAAGAGCAGTGGGTGGAGAAAGGGTGGCATGGGGAATACTCCCAGTCACCAAAAGAAGACTCCCATTCAGCAGCAGGGACAGCTGGTAATGGATTGTTTAACTAGCAGACTTGGGTGGAAGCTTCCTCTTGGGTTAAATATTGAGCATTAAGGACACTGAATAGAAAGACATTGAAGGAGTTTTCACAAGATATTAAGGTTCCTTAATAAATTATAATATGGACAATACAGAGCCAACCCTTAGATGCGTAGAACAAATCACCAAAACAGGAATGGATATAGCATATAGGAGACCTAGAGAATATGTCTTTTGTGTATGTCACTTTCAGGTCTAGTTTTGGGCATCTCCCAATGAGATTGTGGCAGAGACTCTGATCTGACCAAATACTCCCTCTTCTCTTGTGATGGAATCTACAACATGACTTTATGAAATACTGGGCACATTAGAACACATTTGGTCAGAATCCTAATGTTGGAAGAAATGGAGCCAGATCGTTAGAAAAATACCTGTCTGATGTCATTTAGCACTTTGGTCCTATCTATTTGGAGATTTCTCTTTGAAAGAACCATGCTTTCTTCTTACATTTAGAAACACACTTTCTCTGTTGTTTGTGGGATTGTGGAACTTGGACTCAAGTTCTGCCATCATCTCTAAGTGATGCCAGATGACTTTGGCTCTGCAAGCTGCTGTGCATGATTCTTTTGTCTGTGTGGCAGAAACATGGAGATTCATCCTGTCTTGTAAAAGAATATGAATTCCGTATTCTCACTTGATATCAGAATAGTCCTTTGTTTTCATTTGTGACATAGAAGGTAATGCAGAATGTCCTTCCGGGGCATGGCAGTTTCTGAATGCATCCCTGGCAGAGATGTGGATTCAGTGACTGGCTAGTGGTTGGTACTAAGGGGCTACAACTGGACTCTTCTCTACGTATATATCTCCGCTGGCTCAGAATGAAGCAAAAGCACGTGCTGAATTCTAAATGTCCCTTGAGCTGTGAATCCCATTGTTAGAAGGTAATGCTTCTAATGGATTCCATTCATGCTTTTGAGATGAATGTTACTTATTTCAGGTTTATCTTGTGGGAAGCCTGATTCCTCCTCTAAATCACTGCCAGCCTAATGTGCATTTCCCTGGGATGTGGTTGTCTCAGAATGACATCATGTGCTCAGATACTTCCTCCTTTAGGCGATGGTGACCGTATGGCGTGTGGTTCAAGAACTACTTCTTTATCTTCACATGATGACTATAACTCATCCTCTATTCATGCAGGGATCATTAATGCTTTCGTAGCCTTTTGTTCACATGCTGAATGCTAAGTAAATGAGCATGAACAAATCCATACCTGCTAAAACAGTCTGTGTTTACACAACTTCTTGACCCTCTATACCAGGAAGATGCTTTCATTGTCTTATCTAGAGAGTAAAGTCTTTTTAACACTATCAGCGTATGTATCCCTGGCCAGATGTCAACTAACACTTTGACACTTGCTTGAACTACATGTTCACAACAGCCCCAGCCCAAGACGGCCATCTAGATCAAAGAATGACAACGCAGAGTCAAGAGGACAGCTCCTGGACGTATTTCTTTGACCCCATCTCACATCCAATGGGACGAGGTCATCAAACAGAAAGATGGATGGGTAATAGCCTCTGAGCTTTTTTATATGCTGTTTTTGAAAGCCACCCAATAGCTATTTACCTAGAAATGTGCCCTTGATTTTAGACCAGTCTGCTTCCTTAAGGAACTTGAAGTTTCTTTAAAAATTAGTTTTCTAAGTAGGGGTGATATGGACATTCATCTGAATATGAAATCCTAGGCTGAGACTGAAGAATTTGGCCAGAAAGTTAAAAAAGAATTAGTTCTAAGATGGTGGGAGTGGAAGTTATTTTCTCTGAAGAAGGAGCAGTCTTCAGATTTCTTTTACATTAATTCAGTGACTATTTTCACTGTAGACCCAAAGCCATAACTTGTCCTTGGTAGAGAAATATTGGAGGTCAAAAATTGGCGAGTGCTCATTTCAAACAAGTAACTGAAAAACTCAGAAAACATTATTGTTCACTCTTTCTACATTTAGAGAGAAATACAGCACCCAGTGACTTAGGATTTAGACCACTCTTGGCCCTCAGTAAATGTTTTCAAATGTAATGAATGGACAACTTTTATACAGGATGGAATCCCCATTTCCTTAAATACCATTCTTATTTACCTATAAGCAGTTAAAAACAGAAATGAAAGAAAGTAAAAAAGATACTAGCTGTAGTTCTGCAAGAATGGATGATTGTGATTATATTTGACTAATTTTTATATTCCAAAGGAATTCTTTCTTTATCAGAACAGATGACAGCTTTCCTGAGAGAATCTGTAGGAGTTGGCAGCAGGTGGTGTCATCCCTTTTCTCAGTCTTTACCAGACTGAAGAACTGATGCTCCTTACTATACCCATGAATTGAGTTACTCAGGTTTTTTTTTTAATTATTTGACAAGATGTCTTGATTGCAGAAATGTCACATTCCAAAAAGGGAGATAAACCAAAAGAGTCAATAGAAGGATGTGAATTTTCAGTCATAGTATTGAATATATTATCTAGATCCAAAAAGCCAAGGGTATGCATAACTTAGACTGTATTGAAATGGGTTCTAAGAGTACAATGATGATGTCCCTTGATATTGAATTGAACAAAATTATCTCCAAAATGAATCCCACAGTTTCTATGACCTCATTTCTTTAAAACATCCTATGCTGTACCCCAGTATTAATGATTAGGTATCCCTTAAGCTACAGTTGTATTAAATATCTTCTAATGTGCAGTGCATTGTGGATACATCATGTTCCATGCCCTTAACTAATTTAATATAAAGCTAGGAAAAGAAAACACTTATCATCGATGATAAATTAAAATATATCTAACAATACTGGACAATAGGTAATAGATGTCAAATGAATGTTGCCAACAATAAACACAAACATTCAGAGGACCCTCCAGAGAGTGTCAGAGAAAGATGGATCTAATCTGGTTTTTTCAAAAAATGGAAAGAAATATGGATAGTCAGAAAGGGAGTTGGGGAACGTTTCATAGGAAGGAGACTCATGTAAGGAGAGGGATAAAGGAAGGGAAACCAAGAAATGAATTTTTCAGAGTGACTGGGTCCATTTGTCATAATGGAAGATGAGTTTGAATGGCTAGGTCATGGCCATTAGGTTGCGGGGTTGAAGTACCACATGCAAACACAAAGGTGGAAAGCCAAGACAGTAAAAAAAAGGCTTCTGGATCAATATTAAGCCTCCATACTGTTGAACAGAAAGAGCCTATTGAACTGAACATGTCAATGGGCTTCAATACAATGGGCTTCAACCATAGAACAGTGCAAAACATCTTGTAGGAGTCTAATTTACAAAAGGGAAGATGAGTAAGAGTGTCTAGAGACTTTCAACAGACAGGACTTTTCTGGGAGAATATCCATTTGGGGTTTTGATTTGGGTTAACTAGCCTTTCCTCCTTGTTGAAACCTGGGATAATACAGTCAGCCCCGTTTTGTCCTACAAAGATCTTGATGTCCTACAAAGATCTTTTCTTATATGTGAAGGTTTCAGTGTAGATATGCGAGTGCCCAGTATTCTGGCATTTCCTTCTGGAGTCATCTGGACCTGATTAAGTCTGTCCGGATGTAGCAGTGTGGGTGAACTTTGAACTAGAGAGCCAGCAACAGTGATGGGGCTCTTGGATTGTTTGGCCACTGTTTCCCTTAGGACTTGTTATTCCAGCAACACTGATTCGTGATATTTACTAGAAACAGCACATTTAAATGTTTCAGTGACATTTGTGTATCACTCAACATGGTACATGTTAAATTCCAGAGAGACCTCATACTTGTGTTTATAGGGAGAATGATTCACTGACCTCTACTGCTTATTTCTTGCCCCTAAATGCTTCCCATGACTTCCACATAAGTAGTTTGGATGATAATTTTATGTGTTATATGCACGTTCACTTTGGGAAGCAGAAAGGACCAAATGAGAGAAGAGGGTCGTAAAAAAAAAAAAAAAAAGGAAGAAGGAAAAGTTCTTTTGCCAAGTGAGGGAAGGAGGTGTGAAAAAATGGTGCTGAACCAGTACACTTTGTCTTTTCTCCATGATCCAGATCACACGTGTCTGTAAGGGAGGCAAGGTGTATGGTATGGGACAAGTCACATGCAGGCTTTGTTTCTGGTTTTTTTGCAAGGTTTGAGAGACACATCATGTGCTCATTTAGTGTCTTTCCAGACTCAGCAAAAATAAACAAAAATTACACCTTTTGTACACTTAGTGTTTAAAGGAAAACCAGTTACTTCTTATGATACTTTTTAAAGAAGTTATCATTTGTTCCAGTTCTGGAGACATGAATCAGTACGTACTTTTTTCCCTCTAGTCCGGGTTTGGATATGAAAATAGTTTGTCTAAAGACCATGAACCACCCTCAGGGAGTGGCTTAGTAAATCGAGCATTAACACTGGTTTGATTCCTTCAGATATGGACTCCAGCCATAGTACAACACATCAGCCTTCTGCAGTTCCAAACACACATTTGGTGGAAGACTTGGACAGGACAGGACCTCTTTCAGTGACAGCTCGTAAGGATATAACAACCCCTTTGCTGGCTTGTAGTCCCGCTTCAGCTCTTGCTCCCACTGGCCTGGAAGCAGAGCTTGGTGGTAGAATGGTGCAGTTGAGAGGTTCAACCCTGGAGTATAAAAGGGTCTTCGTTATCTGTATTTTCTTGGTGGGCTCTTTAAATCTGGTTTTTGCCTACATTCTTGGTGATTTTCCAGACACATGACTTTATGTTAAGAAAAAGAAAAAGATTGTGGGATTCCACCCCACTTGATTTTTCTTCCCTAAATAGTTATGTGAGTGAAACCCAAGACCATGCCTAAGATAGTGGTTTCTCCATGTTTTAACCATCTCCTTTTGGTTCCCACCTTTCCTCCAATCAAGGCAGAAGAGGAGTAGGGTCGCTTTATTGGTCGTGAAAAGACATTTTAGGGCCAGATAATCATAGAAAATTGGGAAATCCTAGCAGCCCACAGAAGAGGGGCAAGACATGCTGTGAATATTAACAAAGGTGCCAGGGCCCGGAAACAAAAGAGGAACATTTACTAATATCTCTTCCTACTACTAAACATCTGGGAGAAGCAATGCTAAACTCTTAGCGGCCTTAATTGCCACTGTGTGGACAGGGCTATCCTAGAGATCAGCCTGAAGTCATTCACAATTTCTTGACAGAGTATGAAAGAAATCCAGAATTAAGAGGGCTTCATTTCACTGCTTGCTACACATACTGGGCAGACTCTTTCATGTGAGCGCAAGCATGTCTTGATCACCAAGAATGTAGGAAGCACAACGTTAAGAATCAAAGGAGATGGAGAGAAGACTAAGAAGGACCTCTCCAGTGGAGGGCCTTGTGTTTCCACTTTATGTCCCTTCTGACTTTTATTCTGATACTGGGATGGGGATTTGGTGACCATCTTTCTCCTGGTTGTCATGTTTACTTGGTAGTGGATATGGCTTATGGATGTGCTTTATGGAATGCTTGCACCTGTAACTCAGAGGTCAGTCCCTTCCTTAGAAGAACACACAAGAAATCAACTCAAAACAGTCAAAGTGATTTCAGATATGGGCAGTGGTTCAACCTCAAATTGGTGTATGTCAGCGGGGGCCCTGTGTTTGCCCAGGCAAGCGTTTCCTGACATTTTGGTGCAGTGAAGAGAATCCTCATTCATAGACAAGATCAAAAACCTAATAACAGAATAAAACACTAACTTTAATTTAATCTTCTTTAGAAGGGACTTAAGATTTCTTTGTGTAAATTTGATCTGAGTTACTTGAGCAGGTTATTCTAGATTCTAGAGCTTCTTCCCCTTTGGTCGTGAGAAGTGTGCTCTCTGCTATCCTGGTGTTCATTTCCCTGCAGTCCCACATCTCAAGCCACAGCTGGGTGCCCTTGACTGTGTACAGGAACACCAGAATTCAGCCATTCCCTTTTCCCTGTCTCTGTGTTCCCTGGTTTTCCTAAGTGCTACCCTCGGGCCAGGATGATCCGGGGGGGACAGACTGTCGCCTCAGACTTCACCTTGGCACTTTACCTCTCTTGACTGTACTGAAAAAGAGGTTCTTAGGAGCCAATTAGAGACAAAACAATTCCGTTGTACATTTCTAGCAATCAGAGGAGAATGGTGGACACAAACTTGGGCATTCCTAGGCACCCACCCATCGACACTAGCTCTAGCCAGTTCCTCCCTCTCGGCAGATAACAGAGGCTTTATTTCATGGCTCCAAATTAACGTTGGATTCCTCCCTCATTGAAACAGAGCAGAGTCAGACTCAGAGCTTCTCTACCTCACATGGAAGCTTGGAAGAAGATAAAGACCAGCCAGTGACTTCTGCTCCAACATCTAGCAGTAAGGATGGTAAAGCCCTGCAGGCTTCAGCTCTGTATAAAAATCCGTAAATTATGGATGTTTCTGCAGTGTCTTTGGTGGAGGTACATCAGGTGGCTGCTGTTGTGCTGTTACTTCTGATCTGAAGGTGCGGCTGGTGATGGTTCTTTGATTTTTCTGCTTTGTAGGCCTCTTAGAAGCTATTGTACATTCAGTGCAATGTGTATTTCTTAATCTTAAAGGTCAGGTTTCTTAAACTCTAGAGTTAGTGGCATGGTTTCAAAATCGCTTATATATGATTTATAATTGGTGTAAAGGTCTGAATTCTATCACTCTCTGTTTTCCTTTCATCAACCTGTTATTTTGCCTTCATCCTCTGGATATATGCCCATGGTGCTGGTGACTAGGAAGCGGAGCCCTTATGGCAAAGGAAAGAGTAATGAAAGCCTCACGGTTTTGAGCCCTGGCGTTTATGGTTCCATATGCAGGCAGCATAAGTTTACTTGTCAGTTCAATGATGTGTTTTCTTCACTTCATCAAAGCCCGGTCCAGTTGGGTAAGAGCTCAAGAGTATCTAGTACCTGAGTTGACTTCAAGGTCACAGTCATGGTGGCTAACAATCCAGGCAGATGTTGCAACAAATGCCTCTCCTGGGTATTGGGATCACCAGAATCTCTTCCATTGAATCATGTCCAGGTGGTGCCGATGGCAAAATATCACTTCTGTTCAATAGTAGGAACAAACTGCACTGTCTTTTGCTCCATACTCATGAATATAAGTGGAAAGCTTCTGCAGCACTGGCACATTCTGAAGACAAGCCCCCGAGGTGGGGTGGCCTCACAATCATGGGCTTACCCTTGATCCTACCTCCACACAGATAGGACTGATGACAGAGGCGGAAGACGAGGTGGACATCTTCCTGAAGACTCAGCTACTTCAGTGGAAGCCTCTACTTCTCACTCACCTGCCACGGGGGAATACAGGACCCTCATCCCGGTGACCCCTGCCAACACGGGGTTCCCTGGAGTTACTGAAGTCAATATTGCTGGAGATTCCAATTCTAACGTTATTCATTTCTTTTCAGGTAACTTGGCCCTTTGTCATCCAGTTTGATTTCTCTGCAGAGAGAAACAGCGCATACTCTCATACTACAGGGGGACGTTTTCTCTGTGGGCTGTGATTAGACCGATTTGTGATTTGGGGAGGGCCTTTATCACAGGTCATCATTCTAGTGCCAATAAAGTTAGATTTATTTTAGAATATAATGCTTTTATTTGCCAGTATAGTCTCTGTTTATTTTTGTGACTTAGTTGTTATGGTAGAATTTCTTTCTTTCTTCCTAATCTTGTGATATCTTAACTTGAGTCGTATGAAATCAATACTTTTGTAGGATAAAGTAGTTAAATATTAGCAATTTCATTTGATTCAAGTCAGATATGCTACCTGTTTCATATGGCTTTACCCAACATGTGAATAATTTACATATGCTAATATCTTTGCTCTGAAATTATTATCTTTACTGGTGATGGGTTGGTGAATTTTACTTTCGGTGAAGGGCTTGTGGCTAAACCTACTTATGATTCACACCTCAAACTTTATGATTTAATCTACTATTAATAAACAGACATGATTTCTCTTGTTGCAATGACAAAGGGATGATTAAAGATGACTTATTCAATTAAGTTGGACACGGACCTAAAAGGAAAGTGAGACTTCTCTTCTCAAATAACCAGTCTCCCTACTTCTCCCTTTCTTTGTTCCTTCATTTGCAATAAGAAACTTACATTGAAGAAAAAAGAACTAGAAATATTACTCTAAGAAATGAGAATTGAAATCTGTCCTCCTCATGAGAGTGATTCAGTGACTCAAGTGTTTCCTGCCACTCAACCATTGAATTATATTAAAGATTTGTGATTTTAAATATATATAGTTATATCTGTAGCAAGGTCTGCCTCTCCTCCCCCCCAAAAATGAATAAGTCTTATGAGAACCCAGTATATAAAACAGATGACATCTGTGATGCTCTAACTGAAATGGGGACAGAAGACTCAGAATGCCAATTGCTTGGATTCTTTCCTCTGTGGTGCTCACCCAGAGCTTCCAGAAAAGCAGTTTTTAAAAGTACTAACTTTGGTGATATTGGCAAGACAAAGCTCCTCACACCCTTTGATTCATTATTCAGCATGGTTCTGCCCTCAGTTATGAAACATCCCAAGTAACATTGTCCGTTTTCTTCCAAAGAAATGAATCTTAGAGCACTGCTCTTTTCTCTTGGCAGAATAAGGACTGTGGTTCAATCAAATGAATTTAAATTTCAAATGGCAATTTTCAAAGTAATAGTATCGCGGAACGGTTACGTAACCTATTTGTTAGTAAATAAAATGCTTTCTACAAAATTGATACTCACATACGTGGATTCCTTCTGTTCCATGGTCAAACAGATTTTCTGTGGTTCTTCATGGATTAAATGATTAGTAAGTGATTCAACTGTCATCCTTGGTTTTCTTCCAAGCCACTCAGATAAAGCTTATTTCTTCCCATACATTTTTCTCTGTTTTGATGCTTAATGTTAAGAACTAAAACATTTGCCATTGTGCTGGTGGTGGTGATGATGGTGGTGACAGTGGTGGTGGTGGTATTGGGGGTACTGGTGTTAGCATCTTAACAAATGCTATTTTTGAGTATTCTAACTAAGGAACAAAACAAGCTGTCTCCTCTATATAGTTACATGAGAGGTGACAGGATGCCTACTTCTGCCTTCTCTAATGAAGGAAATGGTGATGATCAGATTACTATATTTTCCTTACAGGTCTTCATAAGAGGTGACTATAGCCATTTATGAAACCAGTGTCCCTTTTTGTTGTTATTGTTGTTTGTCTTGTTGTTGTCTTGCTTTTGTTTTGTTTTGTTTTGTTTTTGTTTTTTAAGATTCCAGCATGTTGGAAAATATGTGGGGAAGAGGGAGAAGAGGAGGGGTTTCTATAGGCTGAATCCCAGATTTGACCTGTGGACCCTGATTTGAGTAGTTCGTGAGCTTGTCTCAATCTAAAGCCTTTTGGTGATAGATGTTTGGGACGATGAGATTATACTAACTCTTGGTGTTGAAAATACAAATTTAAATTTTGAAAAATGTTATTTTTTAAAACATAGTCTAATAACCAGGTCCACATTTTTTACATGTTAGCTCTCATCATCGTACTCCTTTTTCACTTATCTTCAGGCTCTTTTTCCCTAAATAAGCAGTTGGCCTTTCCCTTTGAATTTTTACATAATTCAACACCAAGATCCTTTACGGCACACCAAAACCATTTTCTATTTCCTGCCTCCGAGAAATCTCTTTAAGTGGCTCACACTCTGAGTCAGAGAGTACACATACTCCCAGTAATCACATTTGTGTAATTCAAAGCATATAGTTTTTATTTCAAAGACACAGTATCAAGTTCCAACCTCAGATCTGTGAAGACATCATAATATTTTTGTTAGAGTGTTATGTTCTTAGATTTCTACCAAAACCACACTTCCTGTGGTCATCTTGGATGGTCTGTGCTATCCCAGTTTCTTTCATTTTGATTAAAATCCCTAGCCTACTCACTACTACGCACCAGTGAATCCAGCAATGAACAGTAATTAGTACTATGGAGCCATTCAGGGCTCCTTGCCATTGGTTTTTTGGTGACCTCTAAAACACCAAAGTTGGTGATAGGATGTCTGAAATTACAAAAGTGAGGAAATGCAGAACTGCAGTGGGGAATACCCAGTAATGAGCCTGTTCTGATTACTCCTTACAGAAGACCAGGACCCATCGGTTCACCCCAGTGGAACATCCCATACCACTCATGGATCAGAATCAGCTGGTGAGTTTGCACTACTGTAGTCATTTGCTATTATCATCATTGAGCCTGCTGCTGATTAATAAAGCATGAGTCAGTGTCTCGAGAAGAGTGGTTCTCAGACTTTCTTAGCACGCATCACAATCACGGAGAGTGCTTATTAAATCTCACTGCCGGGCCCCATTCTTCAGGTTTCTGATGTGGTAGGTCTGTTTCTGGTAAGTTCCCTGGTGCTGCTGATGCTGCAGGGACGGGGACTGCACTTTGAGAACGACTGTGTTGGAGAGAAGTCTTCCATGTGGAAGGATCAGGAAGAATTCAGGCAGGGTCTCAATTTCACATTATACTGCTCCAACCTGATTAAGAACGTGGGTCTTGGAGTATGAATGGCCTGGGCTTGACCCCAGCTCCTGCATATACTAAGGATGTTGCTTAAGGGATTTGAGACTCAGTTTCCTAATAATTAAAAATGAGATAATAATACTTGTCACAGGGTATTGTTTTAAGGACTAAATGATGAAACAGGTATAAAGCATTTAACATAAACCCCAGCACATGGCACTGTAGCTAGCATTTACTGAGAATTTACGGTGTGCTGGTGGTGGTGTACTGAACACTTTCCATGTACTAGGGTGGGCCCGATGAAGCTGCCATTTTTGTGTTAATAGTCAAATATCCACGATTCTGTATGGTTCACCTAGTATTACTTTATATAACCATCCTACAAACCCTGTGACCTTTGAAAGTATGGTTAGCATCCCTATATTCCAGATGAGGACACTAAGACCCCAAGAGGGCAAGTACCTTGGCTGGGTTGACATGACTGGTGAGTTGAGTGGTGGAGCTGGGTTTCGAGCCCTGGGGTCTCATATTGCCTCTATAAGTATGTTCTGGAGAAAACACTCCATAATGACCATAATTACTGCCAGGCACATATTATTAAATGGATACATGTTTGCTGTGACTCAGATCACAGCCCTGGAAACATTACTGCAGGCACCAAAGTCTGACATGAGGCAGGTTTACTTGTGACTGGTAATGCTGGGACCACTGAAAGGTTCTTCCGACACTGGTGACCCTGATATCATTAGTCCAGGTGACCCCATGAAAACCAGGGAATCCATCTGGACCATGGTCTTCCCCTCATGCCCAAGTCAGAGCTGCAGTTGCCTCCGGGCCTAAAGATTTATATACTTAAAGCAAATATGTAGACGGTTATTTACAAGGTGGCTTGGTAATAAGCTTTCATGCAAGAGCATGGGATAGAAGGGTTCATTAGAAATGCTTCTAAAGTAAAGACAAAAGTCCCAAGCTCTTTACGTTCCTTGGATGGACCATTTAGCCTTACCCCAACTCAGTTTTCCTTTTTAGTAAAAAAGAGGATCAGAACACCTGCCTCTGTTACCTCCCAGAGTTTTTTTTTTTTTTTTTTTTTTTTTTTGAAGAATGGGAACTATCAGGAAAAGGAAAAATTTTGGGAAATGATAGGGAGTTATTGTTACAACCATGCTGTCTGAAATCAAGAGAGAGCTAATCCAATTGTGGTCCTTGGACCAGCACTGGGACATCTCCTTGGAGCTGGCTGAAATGCAGAATCCCCAGCCATCCCAGACCTACTGAATCAAGGTCTGCATTTTAATTAGGCCTCCCCCAACACTGGGTGTTTTGTATGTGCACTGAAGTTTGAGAAACTCTGTCCTAGACTGTTTTTCTCACAGTCAAGGCCAGTTGAATTATCTCTGTGCACACGTCTCAGGTTGTATCTCATCTCCAAATTACAGTGTCAAGTGTCCGTCTTGGCAAAGCTTGCTTTCCCAGCCAGCCCTGCTCTGGCTGGCTTTGCAGACCTCTAGGGTGCGAGGTGAGGCCTGCTCTATCTCGTTCATCTTCTCTGGTTTTCGCTTGAAGTGAGAATCAGGTGGGCGGGAGCGGTCTCTTTTGTTTGACTCCTGTGCAGGTGTGTATTGTTCAAGTGGGAGGTTTCATCTTGTTGTACACACACCCAGATCTTTCCTTGCTGGGAGCGCTTTTTTTGAAAACCAAAATAAAGAGATTATGATCCATTAGTGGCCTCCTTTTCAAATATCAAAGGCTGCTATGAGTCAGAGGAAGACCAGGGAGAGAGACTATACTGCTTAGATGGGCTTTCAAGCCCAAAGATCTCCAGTGTAGATGGCCAACATCCCATGACCTGTGCAGGTTAAGATGTGCCAATGACCAAGAGCCCTGGGGGGTGGGGGCAGCTAGGAAAAGCACCTTGGATTCCTGAGGTTTGCAAAGTTTAAGGCCACTGTCCTAGTGGCATGAGGTGTGTTGAACGGCCAGAGGTCTGGTAAGAATTTGTTTTGTTCCATTTTGAGTTTAACAAAAACATCAGATGGCATAAATAGGAGTCATCCTCTCCAGAATAACCACCATCATCAAAATTTCACTGTCCACTGTCTAAAGTTTGACTCTTCGCAGACATCATCCTTTCATCCACCCCTGGCCATCTTCATCCCCTGCTTAGCCAGACGTACTGCCCTGATTTGCTTCTCCTTCCCTTGGTAGACTTCAGAATATTGCAGTGGGTTCCCCACGGGTAGGAGGGAGCAAGTTCACTTTTGTGGGATATTTTCAAATTATGTTTTGAAACAGTGGAGGGAGCATAAAACACAAAAGACGAAGCTTTAACTTAGGTGAGTCTCTTCACGAGAGGGCTTAGAAGTTTCTTTTAAAACACGATGCCTCCCTCATTTTGATAAGCCTCCCAGGAAGACTATGGATTCTTTTTTTTTTTTTAATGTTCAGTTAGCCAACACATAACACATCATTAGTTTACGATGTCATGTTCAGTGATTAGAGTTGTGGGTTCTTCGTCTTGCGACATTTCCTTCCAGTTTGAGATGCTTTGTTTCCTTATTTTGTTTTGTAGGGGTAGAAAATACTCATTCCTCTGAAAACAAGGCATGTTTCAATAACATATTAGCAGGACCTCTAATAGGGTGATTTTTCCCGGACAAAAAGGGCCATTGCCCCCTAAACCCTTATTTTTTAATGTTTATTTTCGAGTCTGTGAAGACACTGGATGCGATTGTTAGATTTGCTTTGGACTTCCTAGAGCATTTGAGTCCTCTAGGGATCTTGTTAAAATGAAGATCCTGACTCAGTAGGTTTGGGGTGAGGCCTGAGATTCTGTATTCCCAGCAGGCTTCCCAGTGATGCCAATGCTGCTGGTCCGGGGACCACACTTTGGGTAGCAAGGTCCTAAATCAGAAATAGGGTGGAGCAACTACACGTGATTCCCATTCTTTTTTATTTTTCTCCACAATTCCCATTCTTGTGTACTTCTTTAAACTTCTGTGAAATTGTGATGAGGTGGATTTTTATTCTTATCCCCATTTTCTGAATGAGAAAACTGAGACCTGGAGAGAGTAGCTTGACTCAGCAGACATTGCTAGCAAGAGGTGGAGGCGGACATGAATCTAGGGCTGCCCCGGCTCTGGGAACCCGAGGTCTTATACACTGCACAGCACTGCTGGTGAGAATTCTCATGTTCTTGATGAACAGTGACATTTCCAGATGCCGGATTTAATCAAACCAATTCTTCTGGGGAGAAATCTTTCATGTAACACTTTATAAATGTCTGTGGCTTGAATCTATAAATAGCTGCACAGTGATGCAGGAGGTAGAGAGGTTCGCTGTGTGTGCTGCTCTGTAAGGAGCTCGTCGTTAGGCATTCCAAACTTTGATTGAGAGATATTGCTTTTTTCCCCCTTAGGACACTCAAGTGGGAGTCAAGAAGGTGGGGCAAACACAACCTCGGGTCCTATGCGGAAACCTCAAATTCCAGGTAAATTTCAAGCTGTGTGGCAAAAAATAAATAAATACTAAAAAATGCATTCTTTGCAAGCTAAAAGGTGAATGAGAGCACTTGGTAGGAAAAAAAAAAATGGAACTTTCTTTTTTCCAGATCCCATAAATAGAATGAGCTAATATTCAGACCTGTCCCTGGCCTGTCCCAAAGAAGGGACACGTTAGCTACTAAAGTTTCCTTCCCACATGAGTGATCCATCACCCAGGGTCATACCTGTCCCATACCCAGGTCCTTCCTATCCCAGCGCAATTTCTGCTTTATGTCTGGAGTTGGAAGGCAGCATATAAGTTTCACACTGCAGACACTGGGGAGACATGAGCGCCATGTGTGTAGGGGGAGTAAAAACATTCTTCCGGTCCCTAAACGACTATTTCTCAAGGGACAGTCTTTCCTGATCCAGACAGAAGAAAATGTCCAAATGAGTCATATCGTGCGGTAAGAGGGCCAGGACACCTGGCTCTCCTGAGCATCAAGGTTTAAGGCACTCAAGGCACATTCTTTATTTGACTTGGGGTCAAAATGGAGCATTTCTGAGGGGCGGTAGGGTTACAAAGAAGAAAGGGTTTTCCTAGGGTTGTAAATTCTCTTTTTAACTTTCCCCTCTTCAGAAGCCTCTGAGCTGAGCCTCCCTCGGGGAAAGGGAGGAATGTAGGGTGCACCTTGCCCCCTTGCCTCAGCTTGCCTGAGCACAGCTGGGAGAGGAGCAAGTTGAGAGAGGGAGTGGGCTCCCTGGGAAGAGGGGTGGTGGAGATGCGATTTGCAGTACTCTTCCCGGCTCTAGTGAGCACGAACAGGAGAGACCAGAGAAAAAAGCAGAAATGAGGCCACCTGTTGGCATGCCCACCTCCTGACTCCACCTCCCTCCCCACCCTCACCTAACCAGGTGGAGGCCAGGCAGAGGTGGTCCTGAGCAGGAAGTGGGAGGAAAACCAAGACTCCCAAGGGGGAATGGCCAATCAATGACTTCCCATCCTTCATGGGTCGTGAGCTTCTATCTCATTGCACAGATATACAACCCATGTGGCAAAAGAACGTATTAAAGTTGCCGTCATATTTTTATCCCCTTAAAGCTTGATTGTAAAACCCATAGATAACATCTTAACGGTCCACCAGTGATATGTGGAGACATTTGAGAAAATACAAACCAAAGGACAAAAATGTAAATCATTTGTTAGCTCCCCCACCATCTGGAAATGCCACAGTTCCCATTTTCATAGATGTCCTTCCCATCATTTTAAAATGTAATTTATATACAAAAATGTAATTATAGCACGCATGCTGTTTAGTGAACCACCGCCACTACCAACGGGTTGCCTGCGGCTTTCCAATGTCAGTAAATACTCTTCCCCTGTTCTCACTGTGTAGAATAGAGTGGGTATGACCTAATTCTGGCAACTGATCCCTTACTCTTACATTAGGTTGTTTCCAAATTTTATTATTAGAAATAGCACGCAATGAACATCTTTCAAAACGAATTCTGAGGTCCTATCAATTCCCAGAAGCAGGAATCAAAAGCTGAATCAAAGGCATGCCCATTTTGAACGATAAGATTTGCCAAATGACCCCCCACACACACACCACTGCCCTATTGAATGTGCAGAAGTTCAGCCTTCCACGGGGGTGTCCTCTTCCCACCCACTAGGGCATGGCCCCCATTTGTGTTTCTTAATAAAACACAAGGTGGATGCTTTTATATAGAAGAGGAAAGTTCCTTTCGAGGGAAACATAAATTTCCCTTAGTCTCCTTAATCTCACTGCGCCAAAGGCATTTACAGGTTTCTACAGGTCAGTCTATGCTTTTTTTGGAGACATACTTCTCCTGGAGGAACTTGAAAATTCTGACTGGTGGTAAGAGTTCAAAATAAGAGGCCTGTTGGGCAGACGCCTATAGCAGAGTTGGTCTGGCGTTATCTGCCAGCTGGCAGGGCCCTTTGGCCGGACTTGCCTCTGGTGCTGAGTATAGCTCTTGTTTGGACCAGATCAATTTATAAAGTGCATTTTGTTTTTACAAAGTGTATTTCCCAAGCTCATGGTTGTCTATTGGTTCACTCTCACCAGAATGGCTCATCATCTTGGCCTCCCTCCTGGCCTTGGCTTTGATTCTTGCTGTTTGCATCGCTGTCAATAGTCGAAGAAGGTAAGGGGATGCACCTCGGGGCCTTTGCTTTGAAAGGACATCACTTATGGGGCACCTGGGTGGCTCAGTTGGTGAGCAGCTGCCTTTGGCTCAGGTCATAATCCTGGAGACCCTGGATCGAGTCCCACATCGGGCTCCCTGCTCGGCGGGGAGTCTGCTTCTCTCTCTGACCCCTCCCCCTCTCATTCTCTCTCTCTCTCTCTCGAATATATAAATAAAATCTTAAAAAAAAAAAAAAAAAAGAAAGGATGTCACTTACATGTGGGCTCCATGAACTTCCAGAGTGTAGCCCCTGGAACCAGCAGCCTCAACACCCTGGGAACTTGTTAAAAATGCAGAATCTCAGGCCCTACCCAGATCTCTTAAATCAGAATCTGTGTTTTTTGACAAGATCCCAGGGACTCATGTGTATGGTACAGTTTAAGAAGCCCTGCTCTGGCACGTTCTTTAGATAAAAGAGACCCTGTGATTATTTGGACCATCACTTTTAGGTAATGTTTAATCTTTTGAGGTTCTTAAATACATCAGAGTTAAACCCATGGAGATACTATCTAATGAAATTTATAAAATATCTCACCTGGAAGGCATAAAAGTATGTACCTATTCATTGACTGATTAAATAGTATTTAGTAAGTGCACTCACAATGCACAAAAACACTGTAAAAAGATCTAGGAATTGGTCATTCCCTTTAGCCTGCTTATGGCCCATGGAATCTTCTAGAACCTTTACCTAAAATAAGCATTGGGTTCCTGTGGCTTTCTTACTGTTTGTGGTTTTTATTTATTTATTTATTTATTTTGTAATCATACTATTTTGTATTTTCTGGAAACTGTAGTTGAAAGGATTCAGCTTATTGCTTAGGAAGAGCTCTCTGACAAGAGGTCTATGAAATAATGAAGAATTTTCCTTGGAAAAGTCTGAATAAAGATGGTCAAACAGCGTGTGGGCTGTTGTCATATTCTCAGAGGTCCCTCTCTCTCTTCACCCCAACCAAGACCTGTCATGTTGGAAGTTATTTAAATAGTTCCTGTACCTGACTGAGCTGTGATAGTCTCAGACATAATACCACCTCAGTGAAATGAAAGAAAAATTTCATTCTAGCAACATGAATTTTGACAGGGCCCTCCAAAGCATGAGTCTCAATTTCCAGGGCTCTAAAGATGCCCTGTCTTCTTCTGAGCATATGCAGAGGAATATTCCACCTTTTATAAATGTCCCTGGAGCTTGCTTCTGCCGAGATAAAAGAATTGTATTTCCAAGGCGGGCTCCCTTTATTGTATCACCAGATCATCTAACAGGCCAGAAGGGGCCCTTGATTGAGGAGAGGACCCGGAGAACATGCTAGAATCTTTCTTGTTGGCTTTTGGAAAGCAACAGCTAATTGTGTGGCCGTGTGCAGTGCATGTGCAGTATCTCTGAGGTTACTGGTTATCTGAGGAAACTAGATGATGTCACTTTATGCTGGTACAAGTTAATAAAAGTGCTATCTTAAAGTCAAATAGCTGTTGTTATCTGTATCTTTGAAAGAATGATAAAAAGTAATTTTTTATCATTGACAAATGATTAAAAAAATGATTAAAAAAATTACTCATGATAGCCAACTGTAAAAGGAACAAAAACTAGAAAAAGAAATCTGAAAGACCTCTTAGGAGGCGCCTATGACTAAATGGAAAGAGAATTTGTTTGCTGAATTTAAATAACGTGACTTGAGGGAGCCCTTACAAAGCATCTTTATACTTTCCCTCAGCCTTCTTGTTTTCTTTTAGATTACTTTTGCCCAATTAAAGATGAATTTGCTATTGTTGGAAATGAGTCCTTTTGTTCCAGGGCCTAGACTGCACCCCCTCTGCTCACATACACCGTCCATAAGGTTTGCACACGTCGCCATAGAAACATTGGCCCCAGACGCTGTCCAAGTGGGAGACTCCTCCGAGAAGCATCTCAGCTGTCCCCGAGAGCAGCTGGAGTCTGCCCAGTGGGGCTGGTTAGCTCCCACGGCACTCCCCAGCCTGTCAGCCTCAGAAAGGGGCCCCACAGCTGCCTCCCCACCCCCCCGCCCCATCCCAACACCAGCCGTCACCCTAGCAACAGGCAAACAGGGACACGGGGACCGGCACAGTGAGTATCTCACAGGGAAAGCAGCTGCTTAGATGCCGTAAATCACCATGTCCCGATTTGATAATCGGAAACAGATTTGCCACACAGTGACTGGGTGGTTAACGGCTCCCCGGGCCCCTTCATGTGCACTGCATTTCTAAAGCCGCAAGCCCATTTCTAATCCTCTTAAAAGGCTGGGGCCTTTTTGCTTTGAACATTACATTTTAGAGAGATCCAGAATCCTATTTTCATCAAAGAAAGTTTGGTGGAAAATAAGGACCCAAGGCAGGCTTCCGTTTATCCAGCAAACGTCTTTTGAGCGGCTCCTACGATCCACGCTAGTGAGGGAGAAAAGATTAAACACGGAAAAGATGCCATCCCAGCCCAGAAGAACCTTGAGGTTTAACAGCAGCATTGACTTGCTGGATCTGAGTCAGCTGATCTCTCTGAGAACATACTCTGTGCTGGGCCCTGGTGTATGAACTTTGGTTAAAAGATGAAAGGGAAAAGCAGTTACTGAAGTTGACGGGCAAGGCTTGCCCACGGGCTTCCAGGACAAAGTGACCCGTGAGTCATGCATCGTAAAGATGTAGATGGAGGGGTCCTGTTGTTTCTTTAGCTTTTCCCATCCCCGTCACACCCCACATCATCTTCCCTTGCTGTTCGTAACCAGAGTCCTTGATTTTCCGCTTTACAGTGAAAATCCTACTTCATTCCATTTCCTTAAGAGCAGACAATTATCTTAGGAGTCGGTTGGGTTGGCAGGTATCAGATAAGGCCCAAGAGGGGTTAAGTGCCTCTCCCATAAGGATGTGATCTGATTTGTATGAAGATGGGGGAGGGAATGTGAGGACCTTACAAGAGGAGGTTTCACAAAGCTGGAATGATTCCAGGGTGTCACTATATGGCTATGCAGAAAAGGCCTTCACCAGCTGTCAGTCTCATGGGAATAATCATCTTTTCTGTGCTGCCCCTTCCCAGAGGGCATTCGTCCCCCCTGTGCTTTACAGCCCCTTCTGTAAAGCTCCATGGTTTAGCCGCCTTCCTTCTCTCTTCCGCTACAGTCAAGTTCACTGCCTTCTATCTTCACCCGACCTTGTTCTGTCCTCCAGAACAAAGCTGTCCAATAGAACTTTCAGTGATGATGGAAATGTTCTACATCTGCACTAACGCACAACCACTAACCACCTGTGGATCCTAGGCACTTGAAATGTGGCTAGTTTGACTGAGGAAGTGACTTTTTAACTTTGTTCCGTTCTAATTGGTTTAAATTTGAATAGTGGCCCGTGGCTAGTGGCTGCCATGTTGGGTGGCACAGCTCGGACACAATGCAAAATATATCTCTAAGTATCTTTAAGGAGTGTCGGGGCGGGGGAAGACAGAAGAGCCGTTGTTAAGTTTCTCCCCCAAACCTTTCAGGATAAATTCCTCCATGCCCCAAATGTGTGCCACCTGATTTCTCGCCCCACCCAGGCTGCCCACCCTGGAGACCTGGTGAGACCCCTGTATGGCTCCTTCCACTGCTCAGCTGTCTGATGCCTGAGATTTGAGGAGAAAGGAGCTGAAGAAGGGGTGCAGTTTGCTAGAGATCTGTCTGCCCTTTGGAGTCTGAAAGTCTAACTTGCAGATACTCTGTTTATTGCCGTAACTCTTGTAGCCTCAGATGATACCCTTGGCTTCTTGGACTCGGTCTCTGGTTTTACGTAATGAAGAGGTTGGCTGGGCGACCTCTGAAGTCCCCTCAGCTCTTGTGTTCTCTCTGAAAGTTCTGTAACTAAAAAGAATGAAAAAAAATTATAACTTGTCTTTTAAAAGGTACTTATTAACGCTGCTGAGCTGGTGACCATGGGGAGCTTCGGGGAGGCTGGTGCCTTCACAGGGACGGGGCCACTCCACACCCTTTCCTTGGCCCTCGCCCTGTGCATCTCTTCCATCAGGCTGTTCCTGGGTTATGTCCTTTGTAATAAGCCAGTGATATAGTAAGTAAAAAAAGAAAGGAAGGAAGGAAAGACAGACGGACTTATTAGTGCCTGGAGCAAAAATATTAAACTAGTTATTTATGGGACTCATCCTGTCCTCCTGAAGAAACTCAGAGCACAGACACAGAAATCCAAAGGGAAATGGGGGCAGGACAAACCCAAGCACAGTAATTCGGCACCCCATGGGTTCAATGTTATCCACTTTTAAAATCAGCTTTGCTTGTGGGGCACCTGGGTGGCTCAGTCGTTAAGCCTTCGGCTCAGGTCATGATCCAAAGGTCCTAGGATCGAGCCCCGCATGGGGCTCCGTGCTCAGCAGGGACCCTGCTTCTCCCTCTCCCTTTTCCTTTCCCTTTCCCCCTGCTTGTGTTCCCTCTCTCACTATCTATCCCTCTGTCAAATAAATAAATAAATAAAATCTTAAAAAATAATTAAATAAAATCAGCTTTATTAGACAAAATAACATGAGTCTCTAGCCCCCACCCATGCACCATTTTTTGTGATTATTAATCACTTTTCTACAATGTGCCATTCAACTTCTAAAGCATCCATTAGGTCGGCAAATGGGAATTGCTTTAGTAAGACACCTTCCCTCCAAAGAACACCTGAGATACCCATTGGAGAATTTGAAAAAAATACAAGCAGACTTCCACCTTCAGCCTTCTGGGCCATCTTCATAGGAAATATAATGACTGGTTAATGACTGGAGAAGCCAGAGCACAAGCAAATCTCAACTCATGTGGCTCTGGTTCTGTGAACTATAGCCAGCGTTTCTCGAACATTCACTGTGTTCCAGATTCTGTCCTAAGTGCTTCTCCAAGGCCTTGGCTGCCCCATCCTCCTGAGTAAGAGCAACACGTAGTAACTGCGGTTACACTCATGTGTCAGTGCTGGGCTGTGTTTCAAGGGCTTTCCACAATCCTGTGAGACTGGTAATCTTGCCCGCCTGATTTTATGGATAAGAAACCTGAGAATCCGAGAGGTTGAATGAGTTGCTCCAGGCCACACAGCAAGAAGTTCTCAAAACCCGAGCCTTCCCAGCCTCTACCCCTATCTGTGCGGACTGCACCCATAGTCCCAGCTCCACGGACATGCTCCAAAGTTCAAGTGACCCTCCCTCCACCCCTCCTCAAGCATCATGCCAGCGGAGACAGGATCTACCTCCCATTGAGGAGGTATAATTTCTGCTTCCCCAAATAAGAGATTAAAGTTTATGGCCTTGGCAATTCTAAAGGGAATGGCCCATAATCATGAATAATAGAGGCTTTGTCTCTACAACTCCAAATATCCAGCGGCAAAGTGAACAATTCCGACTTCACACTGTTTCCAAATCTCCAGATGGCTGGCAGCATGAATAAAGCTGGGCAGAGCCCAGGCTTCTGGTCATAAAGGCATAGATTTGAATATTGACTCTGTCTTACTAGCTGTGTGACCTCAAGCTAGTTATCAAACATCCCTGGACCTCAGTTTCCACTGCTGTGTAACTAGAATAACAGCTGCGTTGCGTGATTATTCTGCGGGTTTCATGAAATTATATGTAAAGTGCCTTGCAGTCAGGAGGTGTCCAATAAATGCCAGCCCGTTTTGTCTCATCCCCACCTCCTTGTTGCCATGAGGCTCTGCGGCTTTGCTTCTGTTAAGCAATCTGACTTCTAGATGTGCAGCAGTAGGCCTGGGATGGGACAGAGGAAGCATTGCATCAGGCTGAGTGGGGCAAGGCAATACTACAGTTATGACCCAGAGATACCATCAAGGTCATGCTCTCCCATAGAAGACCTCCTGAACTCGGATCTTGAGCAATGTTACTGAGAACCCTTGCAGTAACCATGAAGAGCTTTCCTTACATAGTTAATTAAGCCTCCTATGTGCAGAGTTACATGGAAGTTACCCAATGTTAACTGATGAAAATCAATATGGCCTTACATGTCGAGAATAATGTTTCATTTTTCTCAGGCCATGCAGTCAGAACCCTGATAAGGCCAACAAAATGTCCACTGGGAGAGGAAGTCAGGGCACTTGGTTGAATACACAAATCAGAATGATTTATAGTCCTCATGTTCATGGTTTATCTAAGTCTGCAGGAACTGCTGAAGTGCCTAAAAAAGGCAAACATTGCCATCGCCTAGGATGAAGAAGGAGAATTAGAACTTAGGAGTCAGATACCAAAAGGCTTGAATCCCAACTCTTTTATTACTTGCCAAATAAAAGGGGGCAACTTACTGATTTTTCGGAGTACAATACTAGCCCCGGCGTCCCTGAGTTGGGACCACAGTTTCTCAAACTCAGCTGTGCATCAGAACCCCCTTGCAGGCTTGTAAAAGCACAGAGATTAAACCCACTCCAAGACTTCTCCGACTCAGTACCTCTGAGGTCAGGCTGAGAATGTGCGTTTCTAACAAGTTCACAAGTGATGCTTTTGCTGCTGGTTCAGGGACTCACTTTGGAGGGTTAACCGTCGGTCGGATGAAAAATGTTGTCGGACCATCCAAACCTGTCGTGATGACCTTGACGGTGGTGGTGACAATGATGATCTGTGTTGTCAGAGCGCCTTCTCATGTGCTTTTTTTCTCAATCATTAGGTGTGGGCAGAAGAAGAAGCTGGTGATTAATAATGGCAATGGAGCGGTGGGGGACAGGAAGCCAAGCGGAATCAACGGAGAGGCCAGCAAGTCTCAGGAGATGGTGCACTTGGTGAACAAGGAGCCCTCGGAGACCCCCGATCAGTATATGACAGCTGACGAGACGCGGAACCTGCAGAACGTGGACATGAAGATTGGGGTGTAACACCCATGCCGTGGTGACCTTGGAGAGAAATAGCCCTTGGAAACATCACCTTAAGAAGGAGCTGGGACACTTCACAGATGTGACGTGCTACTGATTGTTTCATTTGGAGATTTTTTTTAGTATAAAATTTTCTACTCCTTTTTGGTTTTTTGCATTTTGTTTTTTAAAGTCACGTCCAGTTTATAAAAACAGCATTGCTTTCTGAAATGAGGATCCAACTGATAACCTGCAAGAATTTGACTGTTCCACTAGAAGCCTCTACCCCGTAGGGCATGCTCTAGATGGCTTCTAACAAAAGCCACAAATATGTCTTCCTGATCCCGGCCATCCCTCCACTCCTCCTCCCAGGCAGCAGCCACCTGCTATAGACATCCCCCAGAGCTAAGAGGGGTTGGTCCCTGGGAGGATATTTGAATCAGTCCGCATCCCCACCCCCCTCCTACAGCCCGTCCCTGGGCATTTCTTTCCGGTGGGCTAGGGGTCAGAATGTACTGGTTACAAAGCCCCTTCTACAGAACCCTTGGAAATTTTTCATGTGCTTCTGGGAAATACCCAAAAGGTGAAGCTATTTATCTGTAGGAAGCTATTTATCTATGTTTTTGAAATATTAAACCCTGGAGGTCCTTTGATTAGTATGATTTTTTTTTTTTTTTTGGTTACTTTGTCAGAGGCATAAAGGGTTCAAGCTGATTCATAATAAACATCTGTACTTCTTCCACCTTAACCCTTGGTGCTGTGATCCTTCACTTTTTTTCACCAGCCAAGTCTGGTTCCCAAAAACTCATCAGGAAGATGTGAGAAGGCCCTCCTCGAAAGTCTTCATCTCAGAGCCACTAAACCCCCATTCAGGCTCACTCGACCAAATCCCAAAGAGAATCCAGGAAGACAGCACTATTTTATCCCTGAGTCTCCAAAAACTTTGTCCGGTCCTAGCACCAGAACTGCGAGGGGGAGGAGCCTCAGCCGCTTTTACGTGAGAATGGCCACCAGTTCTCTGCCCTTTACAAGGCTCTGAAAAGTCACATTACATCGCATGACCTACCATTTGTGGTATCCCATTTCATAGATGCTGACCCTGCTAAGACATGTCCAAAAACATTATGGGAGAACCTTTTGACCTCTTGAAATAAAAAGAGAAGCCAATGGAAATGAAAGAGAGCATAGACCGTAGCCAACTGGTTGCCACAGGTTGGGGAAGAGGGGGGCAGCTGTGTAGATCCTGTTTGAGTGTTTTTATGACTATATTTGTTTATACTTTAACAAGCCAGCTGTCCCCGATGCAGTTACTACTCAGGGTAAGTTAAGTACCTGGGAAGTCCCTCAAAAGGTTACAGGGCTGCCCGCCATTGGAGTCTCAGCAGCAGATAGGCAGGTTTATGACCAAATGAGAGAATAATGTCTTTATGCCTTGCTTGGCAAGTCCTTGGTCTTTATTCTGGAGTTCAAAAGTCCCATTGGTCCTGGAACTTCCAAAGATGATTTGTAATAGAAGAAATGGAATCTATAAAGTAAGGACTCTCATAAAATGAGACCTTTTTCTTATGCCCCCACAAAAAGTCATCTGTGCCTAAGCTGATAAGTTTAACTGGTAACATTGCTAAGACTGAAGAGGAAGAGAGAAGGAAGAGGAGGAGGAGGAGAAGAAAATGGGTCCCACATTAGTCAGGGCTGGTCTTATACATGGGGTGATTTTTAAAAGAGGGGCCCACTTTCTGCACTCATTTCCAATTTCTGTTCTCCCCTATCCATCCTCATGACCACCTCTCAATCATGATCTTTGAAAACTTCCTTCTGTGACCTTCCTCGGCCAGTTCCATATCCAGCTGTCCGGGTTTCTCTTTATTTTCAAGTGGATAGAAAAGAAAAGGACATCTAGCCACTCCCCTTCACAGCCACTATGTCCAAGTGCTCCCTGCTTTCCAAGAGCTTTCCTGGTCTGCTACAGACACCCTCATTCTGGCTCTTTAGCCACTCTAGGATTTGGTTCAGGAGGGCTATGCCAGGTTTGATCTGTTCCCAGATTCCTTTCAGGGTCGTGGATAGTCTTACAGGTCTCACAGCTAGGGATGGTTTTCTTTTTCTAGAGATTTCCAATAAACAGGCTGAGATAGGTGATTGTTTTCTATTTTATTTTAGAATTTCATATGATCTTTCCTTTTATTACTATTGTAGTCCACACTTGGATATACCTCTGTGTATGAGGTATATGGGAGAGGAATGGGAGAGGTCCAGAGCGTGCAGCCCTTGAATGCAATATCCCTCCAATATTGCCCTGAGTTCATGGAATAGGAGGTATTCTCTTCCATTTGAAATAATGTTGTAATTCCAGTAAGCTGAGACTTTAAGATGCAATTTTTCCTATAATTGTAAATCTTTTGTGTCTCCTGAGGGTTGCCTTTAAATTAGCACTGTGTGGAAAAAAAAAACAAAACGGAGCAAGAGATTCTTTCATATCCATATTTTGTAGATTCTGGCCTAGAAGAATGGAATTCTCCAGCAGAACCTCTCAAAGTTTTATATTGAGACCATTATGCCAAGAACTGATTCCGTAGCCAGTGTACATTCAATACTAGTACAGCAGAGGAATGGGAGAAAGGAACCTCTGACTTATCGAGAAATGTTACGTGTACTTAAGAATAAAAATAACGTGGCCCATTTACCTTTATGTAATAGGTATGCCTTTCTATAAATCACTTCTGTTGAGTTTTCAAAGAATAGCTCATTGTTCATGCATGTACAGTGACCATTGTTACTTTGATTTGTCACAGCACACCCTTCCCCTGATTTTTGTATACTTACTGATGGACCAGTAGTAATGAGGAAAGCATGATATGTATATTGCCCTGTTGAAAGCACTTATTGGAAAATACCAAAAGGCTACTATTAAAAGGCTAAAGGAAATGGACTCGAGAGTCTCTGATTTAAAGAGAATGGAAGCCTTGGAGGGGCAGAGCTGTGATGATCTGGCTGTCTGGGTAATTTAGAACCATGAGGTTAAAAGTTTGTGAAGTGTCTGAAACCTTACTCTCATTTTCTCTAAAAAAAAAAAAAAAAAATCACATGGACTTCTACCACTTGAGGGTCAGTCTTCTTTGGGAGAAAGTTTGAGTCTCTCTAGCAAATGTATGGTCTACATAGCTCAAACTAAATAAGATATCTTGAAGTGTTAGTTCTTTAAAAACCAAGTACTACTCTTGGACTCCCATGCAGAGAGAGAAGAGTAAACATACTCACCTCCATTCTCTCATGCAAACCTCTGAAAAGATAATAAAGAGATATCCCAAAAAGGTGTAAACCAGGGGGATCAAAGAGAATGGAAGAAGAGACAATAGGAACAAAAATTTGAAGCTGGAGAGTGACAGTTCATTGGTAACAGCCAATCTGGAGAAGCTGTATCCTAAGCCAGCAGTGGGGAAGTTGAGACAGGTCACTTTTATGTGTGATGCAGAACCCCCATGAAAGGCTCAGAAATTGGCAGCATTAGCGATCTCTGGGATGTGCTGGAGAAGATGGGACTAAAAATAGGAGGATGGCTTTGAGGTCTATTTAAGATGCAGTTAGAACCCCAGGTCTCCTTCACTCCAAGTAGCTGAAAGTCTGTTCTTTCCAAATCCCAACCAATGACCAGAAATCCATTCTCTGAAGAGGGCAAAACAGAAGGTCTATGAGGGGCAACAAGGCATATCCCATTGACATTAGAAATACCATCCTGAGAAGTGAAAACATACATAAGGAATGTTGAGACTCCCTTGCCTTCTCCCCCCAGCCTGGCTTCCAGAGTGCCAGCAGCCAAGCATGTATCCATCAGGCAGAAGTTCAGTCTTTCTGGGGAGTCTGATAAGACTGAGAGAAAACTCTGAAGATACTAACATGAGAGATCTGCCAAAGAAATGGCCCAGCAAAGCAAGCTGTCATGAAGATCACAACTCAACCCCCACCAGGCACACAAGGCTCTTAGCTTCCTTTGGCTCCCTCTTACACATCAGAAGTGGAGATGATTCACAGAGAAGAAAACTTTAAAAAACATCATAAATAACATCCTTAAGATAAGAGGAGATCATATATCAATGAAACAAGAACACAATGCTAATATGAAAAAGGAACATTGAGGGAACACCTATAAAAAAAGGAGCTCCTTAAAATTTAAGCTCTAGGGGTGCCTGGGTAGTTCAGTCGGTTAAGTGTCTGCCTTCGGGGTCCTGGGATGGAGACCCTGCATCAGGTCCCCTGCTAAGCAGGGAGTCTGCTTCTTCCTCTATCTATCTCCCTCCCTCCCTGCTCATGCTCTCTCTCTCTCTCTCTCTCTCTCTCTCTCTCGTCTCTCAAAAATAAATACAATCTTTTAAAAAATAAACAAAGTAAAATTTAAACTCGAAACCACAAATTGAAAAATAAACTCAAAAGAAGATTTGGAAAAATAATATTAAAGAAATATCCCAGAAAATAGAGAAAAAACAAAGCAAAGGAAACAGAGGAGAAAAGATAAAAGTAGGGAACCATTCTAGGAAATCTACCTTGTAAATAATAGGAGTTGCAGGAAGAGAAAATGAAGAGGAGGGATTTATTCAAGAATAAATCAAGAAGGTTTCCCAGAATTGAAGAACACAAATATCTAGACTGAAACAACCAGGTGAGTGCTTGGCACAACAGGTGAAAACGGACCCACATTAAAGCACATCATCGTAAAAATTCATCACAATCGAGGCAAAGAGATCATTCGATATGCCTCTGGAGAGGGAAGATTGATAATACAGAGGATTAAGAATCAGAATAGAATGAGATTTCTCAAGAGCCACATAGAAGACCATGAAACAGTGCCCTCAAATTTCTGAGAGAAATAGTTCCCAGTTGGAACTTGAATTTAGCTAAATCACAAATTAAGAGAAAGGGTAGCAGGAAGGCATTTCAAATATGCATTGTGTCCAAACCTATCCAACCATTTTCAGGCAACTCCCACAGGATGTACTCCATCAAAACAAGGGAGTTAACTGAGAAAGAGGAGGGCATGGGACTCAGAGAGCAAAGTAAAGGGAATTCCTACAATGATGACAAGGGGAGCTCCCGAGATGGCAGCTGCACAGGGACCAATCCATCCAAACTGAAGTACCGACAATAAATGAATGGACCTCTAATTAAGAAGAAAATTAAATTTTTGGTTCTAGCAATTAGCTATCGATGTATTAAAAACCACTCTAAAAATCCAGTAACTTAAAACAACAATTTATTATTTCTCAGGAGTCTCCCCATTGACTAGGTGCTGCTGCTGACCCAGGAAGAGACCAGCTGGCTGTGATCATACTCACACATGTGGCTGTGGTTAACAACAGGTCAACTAGAATCTATGATGGCTTCATCTGGGAAGATAGGAGGGTGGTCTCCTCCTGTGTGTCCCTCACATGCCCTCAGCTGCCTGATCGAGCCTTGGTGGCAATCCAAGTGACAGTAGATGCCCATAAGGCTTCTTGAGGTCTAGACCAGGAACTGGATCTCCATCATTCCACCATGTACTACTGACGGGACAGAGTGCAAGGGCAGCCCAGACTTAAAAGGTGGGAAACAGGTTTCACCCCTGAATGGGAGGAGCTGCAAAGTGACATTGCAAAAAGTGTGGCTACAAGGAGCCAATGATCGGAGTGTAATCATTAGTGTAATCAGTCTACGAGTGATATGTTGAAAGTTGCTTTGGTGCTTGGAGGCACCTCTCATGTTTACACTTAAGTACACACACTCTCTCGGCCATGTTGGCAAGAGCATTAAGTTAGAAAACCGTAAACAACTTCATAAATGCCATGTTTATTGGAAAAGGAAGAAGCGGCATCCTGTGTGAATCTACGTTACAGAGATTATCCGATACAGTAGAAGGAGCATGAGCTTCGGAATCAGACAAACCTGGGTTTTAAGACTGACTCTATCAGCTAACTGCAACCCTGTCCATACATTTTAAATACCCGGAGCCTTCATTTTCTTATCTGTAAAAGAAGGACCATGAAAATTCCATAGGGCCACTCTGAGGATTAAATGAGGTCATAGTACCTGGCAGGGTCTGGCCTCCATCAGGTCCTCGAAAATACTGATTCCTAAGTGAATATCAATTCATGTCCCTTATGCACACAGTAGGCACTTAACTTCTCTCTTCACCATCCTCTCTGGTTTCCAGAGCTCTAATCAGCTTTTAAGCTCTTAACTTAGGATGCCTGAAACCAGAATATTTTGGGCTCCAAGGCTCTTCGATTTTCACTGCAAGGTCTTCTGCTTCCAAAGCCGAGCTAAAGAGCAAGGAGTCCAGCAAGCAGAGTAGCTGGCATCCCTTGATGAAATCTTGGTCATTCAAGCTGTGACTGTGGATTAACCAAATTGGTGGCTCCACCCAGAGCTTGGATCAAGATTTCCAGAAAGTTTCCTCACCACACCCCTCCCCAGGCCAAGCCCCTTCCTCTCCCAGTGCCACCCCTTTACCTTGTCCGGGTGTCATCAACACTGGTCTTACTCTGCCACCTAATTAATTGGCTCCTGGGCCTGTCTTTTCCACAAAGGAGCAAGCTTGAGGGCAGGTTCCGGCTCTGGATCTCGAGGGCACATCAGAAGGCCAAGATCAATAATGGCCCCAACAGCCCTCTACGGAGCCCTTACATATTCCTGGAGTCACACTCCTGTGAGTCGTTCCTATAACCCATGAAGGAGAATTCACGTCCTATTTTTAATAGGTGAGGCACCTGGGGGCGAAGAGGAATTAATTATTGTCCCTAAGATACACACGTAGAAAGGGGTAGAGCCTGGAACGGAGCTCAGCTCTGTCCAGAGCCTCTGACCTCCCGTGCTTTGCTGCCTGTACTCAGAAGTTTGGTAAATTGAACTTGTCCAAGTTAAGAGGTCAGCTCTGAAGGCTGCAAACCAGGTCAGCGTGCCCTCATTCTCTGGGTCTGGTGGGACTGAAGGAGGCTTCCAGAAACCACAGGAAGGGCTTGGGAATGAGTAGGTGAAGGTACACTCACCATTCAGGCCACATTGGTGATAGAATTAACTTCGGAAACTGTAAACAACCTCATAGATGCTGTGTTTATTGGAAGGGAGAGAAGCAGGTCCTATGTCAATATGATTTCTGCCATGCTGCCTGGCAAAGGGTCAGGGGAGCAGGAAGTCTGGCTGAGCAGTCCTTCTTTCTCAATAGCCAGCTCTCCAGCCTCCAGCCCCATTCCTTGCCCGTGTTGACATCTGGGCTTCAACACTGGTAGCTTGCCCGTCAGAGCTCCCCATAACCCGCCCCCTCAACCTACCCCCTCAGGCTTCCAGACTGTTTGCCTCATCATGTGATGACCACTGTTTTCCAGAAGTCTAGTCCAAACCACTTCCTCTTTCCTCACTCCCTACAGAAGAATGGCAAGAACCTCAGGGAAGGCAGCTCAAGTTGAGTTAGAAAATGGCTGTCTTTAAAAGAAAATTCTGAGTACAAATCTAACCCTACCCCTTACTCCCTATATGCCCTTACATAAGTTTTGAATGGCTCTGGGCCTCGGTTTCCTCATCTGTAAAATGGGAACCGTCATTACTACCAGAAAGACAGATGAGCGATTAAATGAGATCATATATGTAAAAATGCGTGGGGGGGGGCACCTGGGTGGCTCAGTGGGTTAAAGCCTCTGCCTTCGGCTCAGGTCATGATCCCAGGGTTCTGAGATCGAGCCCCACATTGGGCTCTCTCCTCAGCAGGGAGCCTGCTTCCCTTCCTCTCTCTCTGCCTGCCTCTGCCTGCTTGTGATCTCCGTCAAATAAACAAATAAAATCTAAAAAAAAATTTTTTTTTATATGCGTGGGGGTACAGCAGACGTACACAGGTTTTTTCACCCTCTTTCCTCCCATCTTCAACATTTTTTCTCATGGGAACATGTAGTAGGGACCCGGATAGAATACGAAACATGGTGTGGGGGATGTCAGGGGTATTCTAAGAATTTCTGAGCCCCTTTTACCCTAGCAAGAACTGGGGTCCTAAAAACCCTCCCGCTCTGAGATTCCCAAACACTCTTTAGAAAGGAAAAGAGGTTTTCCCTCCTGTTTTCCGAGGAAGGGTGGAGCATTCATGCTTATTATTGCCAACATCTTACTACACGAAGACCCCACCAAAATGGGTTGTTTTTTTTTTTCAGCTTTTGGATGAGGAGAGAGAGGCGATGGGGTTGGAATTCCAGGGGTCTCGCTCCCAAGAGCCTAGCCCACACCTTGGGAACCCTCCTATGGAGAAGTGGAGAGACAGGTTTTCAGCTGTAAAGGCTTACGGGCAATTAGAACTTCAAGTGAGGTTACTAGAGTTCAAAAAGAACGGTACCTTTTATTTTCTCCTCCTCCAAGGAGTCTTTAAATCTCATTAAGGAATGAAGAAAGAAATGGCAGGAAAAGCTGTCGGAAGGACAAGACTAGAAGTAAGAGGAATACGAAGAAGTTCAAGACCTGAACAAAGGCAGTAAAAGCAATTTAGTGCTCATTTAATAAGGCCTCTCTGTATACGGCACAGAGAGAATCCCCCATGAGTCCCAATACGGACTGCGTCTCCACTCTAATTCCCAGTGAGGCTGGCTGGCTGCCAAGTCCAGTGCAGTCTGGGTTGGCCACACTTGGCCTCCCTGCTCTCCCGCCCCTGAAGCCAGTCTCCCTGGGTGCTGGGACCCAGCACCTGCCTCACGCACAGGGTCTAGCCTAGGAGGCAGAGTCACTGGCAATGCTGGACTCTGTCTCAGGGCAGCACCGGGCTGGGACATCTCTCAAGAGGACATCTCTCAACTCCCTGACCCTCTGTTGTAGATCACTTTCTGCTCTGGCAAAATTTCAAGCGTTGTGTAAAACCCAATCAAGAAAACTCCTGCATGTTCACCTGGCAAGCCAAGGATGGGATCAATGGGAATTTTCCCATCTAGGTTCATGTCCTTTGAGAAATTGTTCTTTCCCTGTTATTTAACCAGCTTGTAGGCCTTCTCTGGCCCGTTGATAATGTGCCCCCTAGTGGACATTCCAGAACATTCCTCTGGTCCATGGAGAAGTTGGATCCTGCCACCTGACTTTGGTCCTTGGCTCCTCCAAGTAAAACCAGAAAGAAGAGGCTGAAGGTGGATGTCCTTGCACTAAAGTCTTAGTGTAGAGTGGGAGTGGACTGGGTTGCCTTTATGGTGGGACAAAGGATCAGGGTACAACGGATGGTCCACATTTTCTCTTTTTAATCAATACCTTGTGGTTCTTGTTTTTGTTTTTTAAGATTTTATTTATTTGAGACAGACAGTGTGAGAGAGCATGAGAGGGGAGAATGTCAGAGGGAGAAGCAGACTCCCTGTGGAGCTGGGAGCCCGATGCGGGTCTCGATCCCTGGACTCCGGGATCATGACCCGAAGGCAGTCTCTCAACCAACTGAGCCACCCAGGTGCCCAATACCTTGTGTTTTGAGAAGGATTCAAAAGATCATAAAGAGAAGGAAATATTAATTACTGACCCTTTAGTCATAATACCAAATACCTTCTATGTGCTGAAAACCAAGCTGTGTACTGGGCTATACATCTTCGTCTGAGAGATATAAACAAGTGTTATAGTACCTTCCACGATGGGGCAGGGGGCTGGGGATGGAGAGGAGGGTGGCCACCTGCGATGGTGGACATTGACTACACACTTATTACCTTCCAGAGACTGTTTAAAACCTGCTGAGCGCAGTAACCCGATTAAGTGATTTAACCTCTCTGTGGTTAAAGAGATGATAGAACACAGTCCATAGAGTTATCAAAACTAAACGAATCAACATCTTGGGCTTTAGAGCAAAGCCTGGCCCAGAGCGCTCCATAAGCATGTGCTACAATAGGAAAATTAAAATAAGACTCAGGAGATCCGCGTGGAATAAAGTACTTTATTATCTTTATTTTACAGATGGGGAAGCTAAGACACAGGGAGTATAGTCACTCAGGAAGTGGCAGAGACAGGATGCCAACGTGAACAGCACAGAGCCGGGGCTGCCTCTGAGCCCCTACACCGTACTGCTTCTGCTCCAACACACCGATCCTTTTAACAGGAATGATTTTCGTGACAGCTCCTAGAGAGGGCTGGCGTCAGTGTTGATGAGCTATCAAATGAGTTTCAAAATCATCTGGGACTTTAAAATGGTTTATGTCCATTAGTTGGTTCTAAACGCAGCACATATTAAGCTGTTCGGTGTTTGGGGATGAGTTCAATTCTATACCAGATTTTGTCTCTATTTGATTTGGAATTATCCCTTTGGCTAAATGGATTCACTAGAAGAACCCAGGGCTACTCAAAGAAGAGATTGGATTATTTGGAGCCTTTTATTGTTCCTTAAAAAGAATTTAACATAAAAAATAAAAAGTTAGGGGCATCTGGGTGACTCAGTCTGTTGAGCACCAGCTCTTGACTTTGGCTCAGGTCACGATCTCAGAGTCGTGGGATCAAGCCCTGAGTCAGGCTGCAAACTGGACTAGGAGTCTGCTTGAAGATTCTCTCTCTCCCTCTCCCCCAGTTCAAGCTTGCTCTCTCTCTTCCTCTCTCCTCTCTCTGAAATAAATAAATAAATCTTTTAAAAAATACAAAATGAGGGATGCCTGGGTGACTCAGTTGTTTAGGTGTCTGCCTTTGGCTCAGGTCATGATCTCAGGGTCCTGGGATCAAGTTCTGAGTCCGGCTCCCTGCTCAGCCAGGAGTCTGCTTCTCCCTCTCCCTCTGCTTGCTGCTCCCCTGGCTTGAGCGCTCTCTCTCTATCTCTGGCAAATAAATAAATAAAATCTTTAAAAAAGTACAAAATGAACGATCTACTCCATTTCTAGGAAAAGGTAAATAGACAACCAAACATCTATTTTCTGTAAAATTCTTTATTCCCTGAAGTTTTAAGCTGGAAATATTTTCTCTCCCAAAAAGTATCCTCTAAGTTTGGTAACCAGCTACACAAATGAATTGAATTTCAAGTCATATCAGTCTGATTGGATAAGCTGATTTCCTCCTGCTTCTAGAATTTAGGGAAACATGATTTGAATAAGATATTCTTTGTTGTCCAGTAAGAGTAAGGTGTCTGGTAAATTACCCTAGTGGTAAGGCAGGTGCAAATGTTCCTCAGGCATATTAAGTCCAGGGTATTCATTCTGCTAAGAGAACTGTCAAGATGAATGGAGAAAATGGTATTTGTTATTTAGGTCAGGACAGGGGTTTCTGAAGGAAATCAAGCCCGGAAGTGATGAGATATGTTTGATTTTGGGTAATCGAGGGGAAATCCAGCCACCACCCAGGGTGGCAATTTCTCAGCAAGTTTTTCCTTCCATTCTTCCAGTTCTCAAAGACAAGGGCTCATTTCTGGAGAATGCAGAGGACATGGAGACAGAGCCCGCCATTCCCTGTGGCGCAATTATAGCTTTATAGCTTGCAGGAGGAGAAAATCAATTGACCTCCAACAGGGAAGGTTGGGAACGCTGAGAGAATTAGACCTGACAGGGGCAGAGATTTGATTTTTTCTGTGGGCAGAGCTGTCAGGTACCAGGAGAAAGGATTGTGGGGATATCAGAAATAGATGGGGTTCATGGAGGAGAGATAAGGAACAGGAATGAAAAGAGATAAAGAGAAATCTTAGAAAGTTGCATTTCATATTGCCCGCCCCAGAATGAAACTCTTTCTCTCTCTCTCTCTCTCTCTCTCTCGCTCTCTCTCACACACACACACACATACACACACACACACACATAAACACCGGCTTGTATGGTTTGGGAATAAGGAAGGTAGATCAGTTCTCCTGAAATCAATATTACACTATATGTAAACTAACTGGAATTTAAACAAAAATTTGAAACAAGAAAACAGGAAGGTAGATCAAGGCCACAATATTTCATCTCCCTCTCCCCACTCCATTCTTACAATTGTGTAAGACTTTCAGATAATTGGGAGCTGGTTGTATAACCTTCTTAGTAAGCCTCGTGTTTCCAGCAGTGGCCTCTGCACCTAGAGGACCGCTCTGGCACACAGTAGGTGCACAATGATATATGCTGATTAAAGACCCACATGAATCATAGAAAGAGGCACATCTTATATGAGAGAAAAAGAGGAACCTGATTCACTGGTTATATTTTGGAAGCTTTTCCAGAATATCTGCCTAAGAAAATGATGTCTGATTATTTCCAAACCAAGTCACAACCTAGCATTAAGCTGGGATTAGCAGCCAGGCAGGCTGCCAAAGAGTTAGCAGGATGTCACCAAGATGTCAAAGGGAAGCTGGCCAGCTAGTGGGCGACAGTGCACCTTAGAGTTTCTTCCATGACGCCCTATCTAAACAAGGGATCTATGCGTGCCAGTGTAGCGGGGCTTGGCCCTGCCCACTGGGAGGGGGCGCAGCGTGCACAATGGCTCCATTCGAGAATGGATCTTCCATCTCAGACTTTCGGGTTGAGTCAACGTTTATGTGTATTCCTTCCTAAGACTCATTTATGTCTATTTTTCGTTTATGTATGTTCCTTCCTAAGACTCGCTCAAATGATAGCCAATGTATCAAAAGAGTATAGATCTACAAACACAAAAAGCATGGAAAGAAAGCACATTAACAGAAAAAGAGAGTTCAGCAGATTTGGGAAGACGGCTCATAAATGGTGGCGGGATTCCTGGTCTCGCCGGTGTAGAAAGCTGGAAGCCAGTGGGGGTGCCAAGGGAGTGTCTCTGAGAGGAGCTCCCGCAGAACCCATGTCACATAGGAGATGCCTGGGTCCTGACTAAGCAAGTGGACAGAGTGGCACTGAGGAGCACAAAAGCATGACTTGAACTGGAGCTAGACCAGCTTGGTCCAAAGGACCCCCGGGACTTGTAATCTTGAGCACACAGCACACAGACAAGTGAGAAGTGGAGACAGGTTCACAGCTGTGGGAACGTGGCAGCTGTGTCCGGTGTCAGAGCTGGGCAAGGGAAGCCTTGATGGCAGCGTCCTTGCAAACTTAATCTGCCTCCCAGCCTCCAAATACCCAAGAGAAAATAGAGGTGGGATATCTTTCCCTTCCCGATACCTGACAACTGAATAGACATTATGCCTGAGGGCCCCTTACTTAACATATTTGGGCCTCAGGTTCTTCATCTGTGAAATGGAGTCAGTGCACCCTCTACTAGGCAGCATGAGCTTTTCCCCACAGCAAGACCCTGGCTGGACCAAGGAAAAAGTCCATCTTCCTCACTCATCTCTTCAGATGACAGCTGGAAACCCATTCCGCGGGGGCAGAAATAAAGATAATATATCAGTTTGGGTTATATATATATTTTTTCATCATTTAGCTTTCAGTAACACAGCTGTTTAGGAAAAAAAACCCTCACCCCTAATTTGAAATTGGTGCAGAAAAGAGTAATTTCTTTCTTTCTTTTTTTTTTTTTTTTTTGGAAAAGAGTAATTTCTAAACTCCCCACACCTCCACCTTAGAAAAATGATACTCTTAGATTGTGTCAGCCGAGACGACTTTGATGTGTGCTGTCTTTTCCTCCAGCCTGCCTTCAGAAGCCTCCCTGGTGACTGAGTTCCCTTTTCTCAGGATGGGCAAACATATATCCTTTCCATTGGTATCATCAGGTAGTAACTGGCTCATAAGGAGGGTTTAATTTTGCCTCCAAATGAGGCTGCCACAAAGAGAAAACATCTAAGCCGAAACCCCAGAGTAGGAGATACGTTTCTCTAATACATCAGGTGATTGTTTGCAGTACAGACAACTGCAAATTTTCTGTGGCCACAGATGACAAAGTTGATCTCTCCCTCCTGCTATGTGGCCATCACGGGTCCTGACAGGCTCCATCGCCACACTCAGAGACCCTGAGTGGTCAGTGTGCCATCACCACCTCAAATATTTTCATTACTTTGAGGTTCTAGAAATGTGAACATTTGTAGAGCTGAAAAAGACAACTACTTCTGAACCCCCAAAATAAAAGATAAAATAGACATGTTATGCCCTAACTCAGTCTCAGAAATAAAATCGATTTGAGGACATGGTCTTTCTATCTATTGCTAAAACCGCTGCAGGAGCTAATGGGGCCATCCAGCATATCCTTTTATTCTAAAAAAAAAAAAAAAAAAATGGCTCAGAGAACAAGAAATCTAAGGACAGGGCTCTCTGCCTCAAGCCTGATTGGCTCAAGGTCCCCACAATTACGAGAAAAGGATGTGTTTCTAGAAGAGCTGAGGGTGTGGCTCTTGGCCTGTGAGGCTGAGTAGTGTCACACTTACAAAGCTGGTGAAGATTTTAAGAGTCAAGTTGCCCAAGACACTGTGGACTTCAACTAGAAAACTCTGTATCTGATGGAGAATTAAAAGGAGCCCGGAACCCTAACTTTCTATGAGCAGGAAGCAGATGCTGTTGCTGCAAGAAACATTATTCCTATCTGCTCTCCTTACATGGGGCAACGGAGTGTGATGGAGAAGGAGGGGCTTCTGAGGGTGGAATGAACTGTCATGGTGGGTGGGCGGGGAGGGGGGCACTGGGGAAGCCCTCCCAGGGAGCCAGATTAGGACCTAATCAAGAAATGTCCCTTATGCGAAGTGAATGGGGCCCTCTAATGTCTGCCCACCAGGATTTCTGAATGCTATGACTCAGTGACTCAAGTCTCCCATTTGTCCCCTTTCCAGATGGGAGTATGTTATGGTGATTAAACTGTCCCTATTCGGCCACTGGAGCATCTGTATGTGAGGGGGGAGGGGAGGGGCGGGGTGGGGCTGCAGAGAACTTGCATTTTGTTTTCACCGATTTCTGGGGCAACAGGAGCCACCTCTAAACTCTATATAGTAACTTCCACGTGACACTCTGAGATCCTGGACTTTGAGCTTGATGCCGTGAATGGATGAGACTTTGTGTAGGCCCCCTTGGGGAGGGGCTCTGAGTACATTTTGCACGAAGTATTGGGAGACCGGAGACTACAGTCACTTATTGGCATGAGTGTTTCTGGATCTCCTCCATCCTGAGAATGGAGGGAGGCAGGATTGCATTTCATTGTCCCTGGAAGCTGCACGGGACCATGTGGCTCATTCTGGCCAATGAGTTGTGAGCTGAGGTGACCTTTAACTGTGTGAGAACCTCCCTAGAGCTGTCTTTCCCTCCGGCATGGCAACAAACCTCTTTAAAGTCATAGCTGGTTTATCAATGTAGGGTTCCTAGAAAAGTACACGGAGGAGATTAACCCCTGCAGACCCATGGTGCAACTGTGCTGTGAGCCCATAATAAGCTCATCTTGCTGATACCACTGCCCTACAACTCATCCTGACCCATACAATCAAGAATGGCAGACAGAAGACAGACAGGAATCTCTCCCTCTTCCCAGTTTCTTTGCAGTCATTGATAATGAATGTCATTCTTTCCTAGCGAGCACAGAGAGTGCCCAAGGGTCTCCCTCACTCTCAGCTGATTGGAATTCATGCTCAAGATGGCACTCACTGTCCTGCTGACTTAGCAAACACTTTAAGGAAGAGAATAATCTGTTCTGACCAGCTGGGCCAACTCGTATGAATGCAGCTTGGGGCTCCGGGCATCCTTGGAGACCTCCTCTTTTCCAAATGTGGGTTTCATGACTGCAGAGGGCAACTAAGTAGGTGATACAGGACCATATGGGATGACAAGCATGGCCAATCTTGTTTGAGTGCATGACTGGGCTTCAAGATTAGACATCAAGGAGTATTATGCGGAGCATAGAGGTTCAAATGCCATAAAACATTCATAACATAGCAGTAGACTCTGTTGGGTTATTTGAGAAAACAGAGCCAGTATATGGAAGGCATTGTAACTAGAAATACCTCTAGGACAGCTTTTTCTTTGGATGTATGTTTCTGAACATCAGTGGTATTATCTGTAAAATGAGGGGGAGGGGGATGTTGATAACACCTACCTCACAGGACTGTTGTGGGAACCATATGAGCTGGAAGTACACAAGAGCCTGCCATGTGGTAGGCATGCATGGGATGAAAGTTTCAGATGATGCTGTTGGTTCTCAGCTCAGATCCCTTTCTCGGGTTGGTGCATCCATCCCCTAACTGCTGTGTTGACAACTAACAACTCACAGCTGCCCCCCTCTCTAGAAAATGGTTCTCAGCAGATGGGAGCTGCCTCATCCTGAAGACTATTCTCCCCTTCCACAAGTAGCCTGCAGCCAATGACTGATGGATCTGGGTGCTCAAAGACCCCTTAAAGGACAACTCAGACTTTCCCTGAGACTATCTTCTTGCTCCACTCTTTTTCTTCCCTTTCCTGTTTCTTTCAGTTCTTTATAAGGTTTTGTGAAAAGTACTCCCTCAGAAAAATCATGGGAATTTGAATCCTGTCTCAGGTTCTGCTTCTAGGGATCCCACCTAAGACAGTAGCTACGATCAATCATAAATAGCAAGCTCCTAAGTTGTGGTCATGCCTCAAAGCTGCTGAAAAGTGTAGAGGGCCACTATTTTGAGATGATTCTAGCATGGCGATGGATGAGCTCCCCAAACCAAAAGGCTCCAAAAGGCTCCAAGTTGTGTTCTTGAAACTCTTGGGGGAGAAAGCAAACATCATTTGTGAAAAAAAGACAAGGCAAAGGAGAAAGGGGTAATGGGAAGAAAACTGCTGAGAATAGACCCAGCCAAGGGAGTTTTGTAGGGTGCTGCTGAGTTGGGCACATTCCACAGAAATGGCCTTTCTCATGACACTAGGCTCTACCAGTATACACAATGCTGTGAGCTAGGGACTCCCTGGGGGGCTTTTCCAGTAAAGAAAGAATTGATTCATTCCTGGATATCCTGTTTCCCATTGGAAGAGCCAACACAGGCTCTTGTCCCGGTGAGAGGCCTCTTTAGCCAGGTTGAGACTTCCTTTCCCTGAAAAAAATCTAGGGTGTTTGCTGGAGATCATAGCTTTGGTAAGTAATAAAAGAAAGTATTAGAGGGCCTTCTGGAACACCAGGCAGTACCGTCTCGTGATGTCCATGAAGCTTCTCTAGAAGTAAAGGAATGATTATCCTCGAGAAAAGGCTGAGTAGAGGAGTAAAGCCCGGGTCAGGAGAGGTCATGGTCTATCAACAAAGCTCAGATGTTTGGAAGATCAGCTCTGAGTTCTGGGTTAAACGCATGTGTCCATGTGATATGGTTGAAAAGGGGCCAAATTGGGAAAGAGGAAGCATGGTTTCCTACAGCTTAGCCACTAAGGAGTTATTATTGATAATGCTAAGGGTGGCAATAGTGACAATGAAGATGACGCATATGAAGGTGGTGATGGCTCTCATTAATGGGTCAAGTGCTGTGCCAGCTAGTTTGTGGTTGTCCTCTCATCGGATCTCCTATTTCATGGGCAGGGTTAGCCCCATCCCACAGATGAAGAAGGGGCAGCAAACAATCCATGGCCCAGAGCTAGAAGAGGTACAGAACGAGGATTTAACCTTGGGTTGTCATTGCGTTACCTCTAGTTCATTTTAAATGAGGGGGCCATTTTCCTCATCTGAGAAGGGCATGGCTAGCCTTCAAATACTTGCCATCTAAGGTCCTTTCTGGCCTTAAAGTCCAGCATGACCTCTCTCTTCTTCACCAAGATGAGGGGAAAGTTTGAGATGAGAAGAAAAGCAACTGGAGAAGGGAAACTGCATTCCATCTGAACTTTTCACTCAGATGAAGGCAATTTGGAAATTCCAGGGCCCCTCCTTCCATGAGCAGCATGCTATCCAGGCCTGGAAAACATCTGAGAAGTGACAGAGGCCGTTGGAGAATTCCAAGAGAACCAAGTCATGCAATAAAAAGAGTCTACCACAGATGACTGCAGTTCTATATTTGCCCTTTTTTCCTTCACTGGAGGCCACTAGATTTTTCCAGACAATATTTGGAAGGCTAACATCTGATTACCCCGAATCACCAACCAAAATAGATCTTGGGGTTTTGAGTATTTATTCTGACCTGATAAAGAGAGAGCATGAGTGGGGGAGGGGGAAAGGGACAGAGTAACAATTTATTTGTCTGATTTATGGAATTCATAAGCATTTAAAGTTGTTGCTTTTCAATGTTTGTGAGCAAGAACGGTATTTACGTTGGATGGTTTTATGCTCTTTACACTCTTTTTGGACAAGTGACGCGGACCCAACCAACACTCCTGAGTTGAAGCCTGACTCTGGCTCAGTTTTTCTCACAGTGACACAGGAATTAACTCTTGCCTCTCCCTGCCTCAGTGGGAGGATGAATGAACTGAACCTTAAAAACCACCAGGAAGAAAAGTACTAAGCTAAAAACTCTGCCTTTTTTCCAGGGACTCCACATTCTTCTGTTCTTGCACAGCCCACGTCAAACGTGTGGGCATCTCCACCCATGCCTTCCTGTCCTCATGAAAGCTTTCCTGGAGGTGCCTGAACCTTCTGTCACCTGCGCCTCTTTGAAGTAGAAAGTCCTGGCTTCCTGTTTTAGGTCACTGTGCCCGGAAGGAGAGGTGCCAAGATTTGGAGCCTCGGGTGGCAGCCACGCAGCTGCCCTTCTCAGACACACGGCCCCTAACGGTTCCACAGTCCGCCACCATGGGACCACAGCGTGATGCTCCAGGGGCTGCTAGCAGTTTGAGGGGCAGGTGGAGAGTTTTCCTGTGACTTCCTGTAACTTCTCTCAAACAACGGTTGACATCATAGCAAACAGCCTGCTAACATCCAGCAGAGCTTGCTGGGCCCACTGCATTATGGGTAAAGAAGAGAGGAAAGATCCTGTGGGTTCTGTCTAGCTGACCTCGGAGCTGAGTTAAAGGCTGGACCATGTGAGTCTGAGGAAAGAACGCTTCAGCTTTCACCTTTTTAAAAAAAAAGACTTTATTTATTTATTTGAGGGAGAAAGAGAGACAGAGCGTGAGAGGGGGAGGTGCAGAGGGAGAAGCAGACTCCCCATTGAGCAGGAAGCTGATGTGGGGCTCAATCCCAGGACCCCAAGATCATGATCTGACCCAAAGGCAGACAGACACTCAACAGACTGAGCCACTCAGGCGCCCCGCTTCAGTTTAAACTTAAATTCCCCTCCCAAAAACGTTCTGGTTTCACTTGCCTCAGTATTCCTGCTAGTGACACGGGCTTCATTAATCAGCCAACAGTGAGTGGATTAGAGGGAGTCCAGTGGTGGTCCACACGTGGGCCCACTGAAGGAGCCATGGACACGTAAAAGATTTGAATAGGTACTTTCCAGTCTCTCTCTTTCTCTCTCTCTCTCTCTCACACACACATACACACACACACACACATGCACACACACACATACACACACACATTTTTTTTTTATATTGTATCTAGGAGCCCATATGTCAGAGCCTCCTGGGTTATACATCAAGGACATATACAAAAACGTTCACAGCAGCACTGTCTGACACACAAAAACAACTGGAAATGAGACAAATCTCCACTGGCAGGAAAACGAATAACCAAAATGTGGCATATTTTCCACCCGGTATCATTATACAGCAGTGACAATGAATGAACCACAGCTACTTATAACGACACGGATGAACACAAAAACCCAACATTAGGTAACCAAGAGACAGGTCCAAAAAGACTACATGTAGCCCTTTTTCTAAGGCTTAAAATAAGCAAAGCTTGTCCAGGCACACATACCTATGAGATCAAACCATTTTTTCAAAGCAGGGGAATGATAAACACAGCTCCTAGGGGCCAGTTTCCCCTGGGTAGTGAAGAAGATCACAGGGATAGGCAGGAGCACCAAGGTCAAGGGAAATCGTTGGTGATGCTGTAGTTCTCGCACATGGTCATGTCTTCCTGTGCTTCGGTCATGCGGCATTATCACTTTGATCGAGGTATGTATACGGACATGATGTATATACATATATACATAAATTTGCCTGTCAGCCAGGACACCAGGTAAATTTCAGAGTTCAAAAGCTTAGAAAAGATCTCATCTAAACCCCTAATTTTAAATATGCCAAAATAACTTCCAAATTGCAAAGGGACTAGACCATGTTTACTCAATTATTTAGTGACTATATAGAAATCAGAACTCATGTCTTTAAAAAAAAAAAAAAAAGAACTCATGTCTTGTAACCCTGAGTCCATTATTCATCCTTCTACTCTCACCCCCAAAATAATATTAATGAGTAATAATTATAATTATTAATTACAATAATCACATATAATCGGTCTTAAAATGGCCACCCAGAAACTTACTGACGAGCATATTTTCTGTAAATAAAATTTTAATAACGTTATGAAGATGGCTGTGATGTGAGATATACTTGACTCCCGGGGAAGAAGGAAAAGTGTGTCTTAAAAAGAAATGCCCATTTTCACGAGCAGTTTAAAGAAATTGCTGACATTCATAAGAATTGTGGTGTATCCCATCTATCTATTTCACTCATTTAAAATATTTGCTTTCTTTCATCCCCCCCAAAAAAGAATGAGAGAGAAAAATTCAATTAATCTAAGCCATTCTATTCAGTATTCTGGCACCCCATGTGTCGAAAGAACCTGCCATTCTCTTGGTGGGCCTCCATTCCTATATATATATGTATATGTATACACATATATACATATGTATATACGTATATATACACACACACGTATATACATCTGTATATATATACGTGAGTGTGTGTGTGTATATACATACATATATATATATATATATATATATATATATATATATATATAATGTGCATCATATACCTTTCATTGTGTGAGAATCTCATTATGCTGAGCCTGGTCTTACTTTCGAAGACCATGCATTTTATTTCTACAACATGACTGACAAATGCTTGCTACTCACCTTCATAGCAATGATTTTTCCAGCACTAGAGAAAAAATGTGCAGTTGGATCTACTGAAAGACGATATGTTCATATTTTAGCCTTTATGAATGATTTAAGGACTCTTTTGGCCCGATAGTCACCAGAGCTATTCACCAACTATTTCCAGTGTTCTTCCTGGTATGGCTGCCTTTCCCTGCCCCCTTGAGGTTAGGTAGAGCCCTGTGACTTCCTCTGGTCTTTGAACTATGAACACAAGTGAGGTCCGTGACATGTGGGAGGAAGCTTTAAGACTCAGGGCAACATCTGACACGTTCCGTATCTTCTGAGTTTGGCACCTGCAGAAATATGGATATGAAGTCTCTCTCAGACTCCCTCAGCGAAGATGGTACGCAACAGAGTCCTTGAAGCAACAAACCCCAAGATTTGGGAGATAGCCCAAGTGATTCACAGGGAAAATTTGGATTACATCCCATTTTTGTCCACTTCACTAACTTTAGGTATGATATGACTCCCTTAGATACCTAGGCATTCTGGAAAGTATTCATTTGGACACTGTACCTTTCAGTCCACAGTTTTTCCAGAAGGAACACTTCTGGAAAGACCCCCTCTGCCCCACTATATGGAACCAATGCTAGTTTAAAATGGGAACTGAAGGAGAGGCAATGACCAAGAGAAATCAGAATGCACGTTTATTGATGAGAGATATATACACAAAAGTTAAAACACTTAGTGAAATATTGGATTCACAGATTGCTTCCAGTATATAAAGAATATCCAGTTATTTTACACATGAAATGTTACAGTAATCAGTCCACATGGTAAGAAAGCTCAAGGTGAAAACGAAAGATCTCAACTACCCCAAATGTGCTTTGCCAACGAGGCATCTCCTAGTACCATACTGAAGAAATAACCCCGAAATTAGTTGAAGTTCTTATCTGTTTTCATTCATTAGTCTTTAAACACCTATGTGCTATCAGTGCTCTGGGCTACATGACTTTAGACCAATGCGGACAGTGAAGTTGAGGGAAACAGTTATTCCTATCTTTCATTCTGGACACACAAGAACCTTCCGAGGAAACCCTGCCTAAAGGCTGGCTTTCTTTCAGTAGGTTTTCCACCCGGAATCTGACAGAAGTTGAAGAGGTCACATTTTCCAGGAAAAATGTGCCTGTTCCGCCATCTGTACCCCCTCACTCCAACTCCTGGAGAAGCCACTGAAAATTAATGTGCTTTGTGCCCTCACAGGATCGTTCAGGCTTCACCCCCTTTTTGTGAAAGAGAGGGGCACTCGATGTTCCCAACTGTGCACGGCCATTTTCCTCTGTCCTTGGGGAGGAGAAAGGGGTGACGGGAACTGTTGATGCTACAGCATTCCATAGAGTGATCATGAGACAGAATGTGTGTTTTAGGAGGCAAGTGAATATTTGTATTAGTTATCTCATCTCCAGTCACTCAAAACATGCACACAGAGCCTACTAGGTGGAGGTCATACTCCCTTCACGTCTGTGGGATCTGTGCCTCATCAGTTGTCTTTTTGCAACCCCAAAGCTCTATACTGACCATTCCTGGGCCTCTAGTGCTCTTTCTATGGACATCTGTACAGTTTACTACAAGAACTGTGCTTCTATGGGGTTTTGCCTACAAGGCAGTTAGTTAACGTGACTCGAGAAACCAAGGGGGACAAGGTTCTTCAGAACCTCTAAGTCATGAGCATCCTGATCAGTATCTGGCAACTAGGGAGGGATACCATCACCTAAGGACAGGACGTGAGCACGCACATAAGCAGGCTAACTTTTTGTCTCTCTTGAGTCCAATCCACCAAGCAAAGGAGGGCTGTAGATAAGTGTCCTCATTCTACTCCAACTTAGGCCTAGATCATCAGAAGCTCTACAATTGTATTTGCCATGCATTAGACAGATGTCTGATGACCTTTCACTAAGAATCATGACACACACCCAACCCTCCCTTGCTCGGAATTACGTATTTACAAAGATGCTGGATGCCCAGACTTTCACACAATCATTGGTACAAAGGATTCATAGAGAAGTTCTTCACTGATACGTACCGCTAGATCACATTTAAAAAGAGGAGAAGTGCTTCACTAGTTATCTAAGAGGGAAAAGTAGGGTTTTCCAAAACATCCAATCGACATGTCTACCGCATTTAGATGAATAGCCAAAAATAACATTTAAATTAAATTAAAATACATCTATACACCATTTCACTGAAATTACACATAGATACCTACATTATAGCTACACAAAGTGCACAGACACTGTTCTTCATGCGCGAACCAAGTGTTACTGTAGACACACAAGAACTTCATGCTTTGAACAGCTCTCTGGACTCGAAAATCACAGATACAATCATTGCCAGTTGAGGGCACTTCTCATTTGTTTGCTGAATGAGGAACAGTTTCAAATACATACCAGTACACTTTCTATGGAATTGACTATCTTCTCTAAACATGGCAAAAATACTAGCACTACGACCATATCAGAAAGTGTGTTTGGCAGAAGGAAGACCCCTGGTCTTCGCAGTGGCTATCAATTTGCCTTTTGGGGGAATTACATAGATTGTTATTCACCTGAGGACAGAATCTACCTGGGCTCCTTCTAAACTATTTCAGTGTGACTCTAAACTCCCACCTCCAGCCCCAGTGATTAAGGGTATTGCTTCATAGCTAGTACTAATAACCTTTTTCTTAAAAATATGTGCTCAATTCACATAACAGTGTGACATTTACTAGCAATTTGCTTCGCAAGCATGAACTGCAACAAATCTGTCCCGAGTTGCTTCCTAGCACTCACCCTCAAGCTCTCTACTCAAGGTTTTCCAAAGCCAATTTTGACATAAATGGTTGGGGGGAGGCAGGGGAAGTTCTGATACAGAAATGATCCCACGCTCATCACCTTATTTTTTGTCTTCTTACTTTGGTGAAATTTGAACGCTTAGCTGGAAAAACAAGGAATTAGCACCATTCCTCAAGTTTAAAAGACTTATTGTTTAAATGCATATCTTAACCAGCTAAGGGATTGAAGCGATTCCTCGTTCTTTATGGTCATTTTGTTCATTGCGGCGTGAAGGACCGGATTCTTAAATTTTTCGAACGCGGTTATATGCTCAGGAAACAACTGATAGGCTATAAGTTGCCGTAGAAATGTCTTGTGCTCTAATTAGTTATAATTCTACCTATGTGGTTTTATAGAAAATACCATAAGAAAATATCTGTCTGCAAAATTACAGATACGAAATAGATTAATTCAGTCTACACTGAGCTCTCTGTGATTTATGAAGAATAGATACAAACCTATAACATTATTAAAGGCTAAATCAATATTAAACATATAATATCCAGGACTATAAATACATTTCCTCATGCTCTTTATAAATAACAGCAAAGAAGTCCAGGGATTTGTTTAAAAAAGAATGTAACACAGGGCTGGAGGAATCTCGCTGGGTGCGATACTGATCACAGGGTAATGGGTTGTCCCTGGTAATGTCGGTTCTTACCAGGAAGCCAAAATGTATCTGCTGGCAGCAAGATCAAATTAGATTCACAGTTTGCCAGCTCTCTCCTTAAGCCATAGAAAACAAATAGAAAAACAATATACAAAAATCCTCACAAAAGTAGTCTTTTATATACAAATCTCTAGAGCGACCAGATAATCTGATCTGTGTTGTGCAACATGGGAATGCAATGCTGAGGTTCCCCAGGGGGAGGAGGAAGAAGAGAGGACGTTAAGGTGATTTATGGAAAGATCTGGATGCCCAAGGTTGAGTTCCTAGTAAGGACAATTACTCTCCTGGAGTAGTAAGTAAGCAACCAGTGGGCCAGCTTCCCGATCACACATCTCAGAGGATTCGCCGCGTGCACGAGAAACCTCAGCTGTGCTAGACCAGCTTTCTTGGTGAGTGCGTGCAATTCTCTCTTACATGGCCATTTCTAGGCAGGCTGAATGGATGCCATGGAGAGAAGCAGAGCCCCAGAGGGAGCAAGGCTCTAATGGCATCATTCCCGTCTCCACCGGGAATGATAAGGGTCACGGTCAGCTGTTATGTTCCAACACTCACCCAGGGATCAGGGGTGTCTCCGGAGAGACTGGAGACCTGTGATGACCCATGCTCTAAGTCATGTGTTGACTAGGCAAAACAGTGGGGTCTGTTTCTGGAGCAGGGTTTAGTCTCAGCACAAAAGGGCCCTGTGTGACAATTAGAATGATTTTAAAAATCTCAAAATAGATACTTGGTCTGGAGGTAGGAAGGTGAAGCCAGGCTGGACATAGGGAAAAAGAAAACAAACAAACGAACAAAACCATGAGTAATAATTTAGGATATAATTTGAGTGAATCAAGTAAGAATGTGCGGGCTTCTCTTGCTTGTCCACAGGTTCTTCTATGGGTCAGTGGAGAACTAACCTTTGTCTTGCTGCCCTTGCCTCAGGCCTTCTGCACTCGAAGACCAAACAACGAAAACCCTGGCCCAGTCCTTCCTGTCCTATATTTACATCTTTCTTCGCCAAATCTAAAGAATTGGGCTTCTTTGGCAACCAAGTAAATACCAAACCTATTCAATATTTAGCAGAAGCATGGGCACAGGGCAAGGACAAAAGCGGGGGGCCACTGCAGCCATACCACAAAGTGCAAGAGGGTGTTCCAAATCCGTGCTGGTGGCTGGCAGACAGACCGGTGGTCTGCAGACAGACCATGCCTGTGTCTACCCTAGAAACCAGCCCAACTCCACTCTTGTAAGATAGAGCTTCTCTAGCTGGGTTGGGATGCCCACGATGAAAAACCAAGAGGACCGTGTGAAAATGAATTCAAATATCCCTGCAGAGAAGGGACTTAGCCCAGGCTTAGCCTGTGCTCGGCTATGCACATCTGCGTGTGGGCAGGGAGGGAAGGTATTAGTGTGTAAGTCTTGCACCAAATCTCCTAAGAGTGTTCAAGTTTATTTGCCAAATGTTCCCAAAGTCCCATAGTGGGTTGGCAGTTAGGACGGTGTGCAGAAAACTGTGTGCTTTGGGTTCAGAGTGGGTTCTGTTACTACAGCAGGAACATTCTCGGCCCCTGAGGGAGGCTCTACGCTCCCCCTGCCTCCCTGGCAACCGTCTTCTTTGAGCTGAATCGCTACTTCTACTAAGACAGCAAGTGAGGCCAAGGGCCGTTTTGTCAAAGGATGTCTGTTTGTATCCCAGAACACCAAACTACAGATTAACATGGCCATCTTCCAAGCTTGTTGGAAAACATCAAAGGAAGAGAGAGACTTGAATTTAATATTGTCCCAAGGAGACGAAAAAAAAATCCAAATTGATTATTCTGTATTGTGGGCCACTCTGACTTAAAATATAAGCAAGTCATACTTCACAGTAGTAAGCCTCTTATGAAAAAAGAAATTCAAGCAGAGATCATAATATCAGGGATTCTTAGGGCCCCAAGAGGGTTTTAATTGCTTAATCCAACCCCTTCGCTTTAGGTATGGGATAGAATGAGGCTTGGGCATCAAGTGACTTGTCTAAGTTACACAGCTCAACACTGGCAGAGTCTAAGTCAAATGTTTGTTGTATCCAACGGCATTATTTCTCATCCTCCCTGTGTCATCATGTGAATTCACTGTGTTCTGCTATGAAATGAGATAGTACTCAAAGAAGATTCTTTGTCATCTTTTCTAGAACCAACCCTTGCCCTAACGCATGTGGTGTTTTACTAAATGGTCTTTCAAGCAGCAACAATGACAGGTGGAATGAGAAAGGAGGAGAAAGAGTGGGAACGTGGGTTTTCCTTTTGGGAAAACCATGGGCAGCTATAGCATGAGCAGCTTCAGACTCGCTTCACCTAAGGAGAACAATCTGTCTATGGTGTCTGCCAGGGTTGGCACTCGATGGCCCTTATTCTAAATTTTAGCCAGAAAGTACCAGAGATCCTGAGGCCACTCATTTCTGGCAACTAGATTGACAAAACTCTCACTTCAGGATTCCTTCAGCTTCTTTGCTTAAACTTACTCTTTTTAGGTTCTCAGAGGGGATATAAAGTTAAGTGAAATAAGCCGGTCAGAGACAAATACCATATGACTTCACTCGTATGCGGAATTTAAGAAACAAAACAAAGGAGCAAAGATAAAAAGACAAAATGAAAAAATAGAGCAAACTGCTGGTTGCCAGAGGCGGGGTGAGTGGAGGGATGGGTGAAGTAGGTGAAGGGGATGAAGAAGACACTTAGCGTGACCCTAATATTCCAAGAGTGGGTATTATGACAACTGAAAAAAAATCTCCTTGGTCCTTTTGCTTGCCTTGGGGTGAATTTATTTGGAGAATAAGAAAGGCAAAAACAGCAACCTAGACAACTGTATGGCCCTAAGAATCAAAAAGCAGGGAAGAAGAGCCACCTCCATTGGGTATAACTGCTGAGCGCTTTTGGCCATCAAGCCAAGCGAGAAGTATGAAGACTTTCCCATCAAGGGTCTAAACCATAGAGAAATTCTCTCTGAGCCTTTGTGTACCTGTTTGGACTTACTGCTGTATTTCATGGGAAACTATAGCACAGATAGATTCCTTGATTCTGACAAAAGTAAAATATTGTCATAATGTTTGCTTTTGGGAACAAAAGGAAGTGTGGTATTTGCAAAATCATGGCAGGATTGGATTTCCTTTCAGGGAGCTGGTAGATGAGTTACCCAACCCTGAAAGGTTTTCTTGACCAGATACACTTGCAAGTGACATACTTCCCCATGCAAGGTTGGAAATGGCCTGAGGCCCTCTACTCAGTCATTGGGATTCCTGAGATTTCCTACTGGGAATACATATCCCCATAAATTGAATTTCCCCTAAGCCTTTTTCAGTTTCCACAAGTCTAAATCCAAGATTGAGGCATTTGGCACCCTTTCTTTCAGCCAACCAATATTGCAGAGGAGAAGTGAATACTTGTCTTTTACGGGACAAGGTAACTTCTTCAGGCAAAAAGACTACAGGCTGTGTTTCCACACCCAGTAGGAAATAAAGAACTGAATCTGATGTCTATGTGGTTCAGTTCTTACTACCTGAAGACTGGACCTCTGTGATCTAGATGACTGCCTTGATTTCTTTGATGCTCTACATGGGAGGCATATTCTCAAAGACCTAAGGTAAAGCCTTAGCTTGAGAGAGAAGCCATTCTTCCTGCTGATTAGATTTGGCTCATTGAACTGTTGTTGGTAATCAAATGGTGATTCTACTTGGGTTCCTGTGGGCAAAAATTATAAAGAGGAGGATGAAATTCTGTTTAATTGATTTTTCTCTCAAAATGATTTGGATTCCTAAAAAGAGTGAATGAGTTTGTAACAAAATGGTGTTGCCAAAGCCCTGACTTATAGACCTTATGGGATGCAGCATGTGGATCTGGCCTCCTGTGTCCGTATATAACTTATGCATCATCAAATATTAATGGACTGTTACAAGCATTTACAACTGTGGCGAACCTATTAATATAAATCTGTGCACATAACGGAAAGATTATGGGTATCTTATTTAGAAAAGAGTTCTTAGAGGTATACTCTGGATCTGTTTGTCCTGTTTATGGCACTCATGCTGGCCAAGGGAAGCCCTAGTGGGCATGGCATAAGAAGAATGAACGAGACCTAAAAAAATAGGGATCACAGTCATACATCAGCTCTACATACATCCTGGATTTTCAGGTTAGTCCTGACTTTGACAGATTATTCATTTGTAATATGATGTGAATTTCCAGATGAAAGTGATTTCCTAAGTACGTTCTCATGAAATGTACTACAGGTAGCCTAAAACCAGAAAAACATGTTTTGTTAAGCTGTACACCTTGCTTCTTCTGAACACATTGTCCCCTTATATATTTTATAGGATAACTAGGAAGACAAAGCAAAGCAGGAAGACACTGAGGCAGAGTCTTGGGGAGACGATCCCAAGACCACTCTTTTGAGAAACACGTCAGCATTTACAAAGTGCTAAGCTGGCCTTAAACAGCAAAACCCACAAATTCCTTGGTGCCTCATCTAGATCCTTCTCTTCTCTATCACAAAGCTCTTAGGAGCACCACTTAAAGACAATCCATAACAGTTTCACAGCTAAATCCAGGACCTGTCCCCTTGACCCACAGTATCTGCTCTAAAGGGTGTATTTATTGTCCACTACTGCATTTCACACATCCTTGGTGACCCAGTTAACTGTCCACCTAATGATAATGAAGAAGACCAATGACACTAAAAAGAAAAAAAGGCAAAAAGCTGCTTAATACTGCTCAATGGTGGTCCTTATCCAAAAATAACGAGGGTCTGAGAGACAAAAGCAATTGGAATCTTATGTCTCTCATATGTTCCAAAGGTGTCTGGTTTGGAAGAGAAAAGTCACCAGGAATGGGCAATAAAGGGTCCGTGATGTCTATGTACAACCTCTTCTCAGAGCATTTGGACAGTACAACTCTTGGTGTGTACCCACCACCCATCTGCCAATCTCTGATGACCACCTGACTCCTATGTGTAGACCAAGTTTCTACACGCTCCTCGAAGTCAGTCAAATGTACTTTATTTCTCAGTAATTCAGGTTCAAGTTCCCAGCAACCTCCCAGAGCCTGCAACCTTAGGAAAATACTGTGAGTTATTCAACAGAAAAGGATAGCAGAGAAACTGACAAGTTTAGTCTGCACAATCCACCATTGGGATTCGTTGGGTGCCTACGGCCTACAAGGCACAGTGCTAATCCCCTTACAGTACTGACTCCCTCAAACCGTAACAGCCTTGAAGACGCCATCTTGAAGTTGTGAGGAGCCATCATCTGCTCCCATTTCATGGCTCAAGGCCATCTTGACTTTGCCATAGGAATGTCACCTTTATGGGATTTTGCACGTTTGTTTCCTGTTCCTTGCTACACAGAAGACTGGGAAGCAGATTGGCTCTGCTTCCAACTGTGCCCTGTAACTAGATTCAAGTGCTTTGAGAGAATACAAGAGAAAGCTCTCTAAGTGCTAGATCATGGACAGTGTTTTGTTTTTATCAAGAGATGGTCTTAAGGCGGCACAGCCAGCGTAACTGTCCTCTCTACCTGTGAGGAGAGTAGAATGGTTAGGCCTTCTAGGTTAATGAGATTGTGACTGAAATAATTTGCGATTAAAAATGTCTTTTTTTTTTTTTTTTTTTTGGTTAGAAATCCAAAAAAGAATTTTACGGCTGGAACAAAGAAAGTAAAGCATCGATCAAATCATCTCACTCGATTTCACTCTGCCAGGTGAATGCCAACCGAATTGGAACATTTGACTCTGGTTAAAGTTGACGTTGGCTGTGCTCTCTCACGTTTGTCCACATGCACAGCAGCGCTATGCAGATTACATCCTAATCCATCATCATCATTGAGAGCAAATTACGAAACCTCCTTTGAAATTTCAGTAATGATTTCCCAGGACTGGATAGGGTAGAGCAGAAACTCAGTGGGTTCTGTAATCGGCTGCCTTGAAGAGCACGGTTCCCACTACCATTCTCTTTGAAATATTTAGTTGAAAGAGTATACAGAAGGTAGATTCTCCGAGTTCCCAAAGACAGGGAACTGTCAAACAGGGGTTTGCTTTTAATCAACACATGGGCCGCCCCTAAGACATTCCGAGAATTACGTCTAGAGGCTTCTAACAGAATCTCTTGTGTGTACCAAAGCAGAAGCAGGGACGCCACCTGAGGGAATCACACACCGAGTGTCTGCTCTTTATCCCAAGTCCCCGGGATGCACCACATCACTTTAGTCGTGTACCCTGGGAAAAGAGGATCCACGGCTCTACATTTAGAGAGTAAAGGGAAGCTGGCCAGAACGCATCTTCAATTCAAACGGATTCCTCCAGCAGCCTCCGTTCAGACAGTAACACAGGTGAGAAAATGAGGCATTTACAAAGCATCACTTGGCAAAGACACGGCACCGCGCCTATCACTGACAGATCCTCGAAGCCTCGGCTAGCAGATTAAGTAAACACAGAAATAGATGCTTTTTTTTTTTTTTTTCCTTTTTAAAGACAGCTTGTTTATATTCTCTTTTTACCATAAGATATGCTGGGGAGTTTGTTCAAAACTTTGCTGAGAGTCATGTCCTTATTTTTCACGTTTCCACGGCTCTTCCTCGACTCCGCCGTCGGCGGACTTTCCGTTGGCTGCCAGAGTCACCTGAAAATAATTATCATCAGCATCCAGCTAATAGGCCGCGAACCAGAAAACCTCCCCCACGGGTTATACGGAGGAGCACCAGATCCAAGCTTCACTCTACAACCTCCCTACTACTTTTAAATGTCATTCTTTTCCAGCAGATTTGGAGCCCGTCTTGCTTTTCAACACAGATTTGTAAATACTGAAAAGTCCACATTGGCCTTGGGGAGTAAGGAGGAGCTAGAGACAGTCTGCAGTTTGGAGAATAACTTCCACTCTGATTTTAGGGTTGAGGGCGTGTCAAGCTGCACACGGACCCATCATCTAAGAATGCAGCCCTTAACAAAACAGTGTCCTTGTGCTACTCCATACAACCAGAGAAAACCCCCCAGAACTCGACAGCTAGTTCTACACATGCGTGTGAAAGGTTCAGTCCCAAGGAGGCCAGGTCGGTTTATATGTGCCCAATTGCAAAATCAGAGATCGAGAGGGGCTGGATACCAGATACACTATCCAAGCTTTAAACGTGAAAAAAGAAAAGAAGGGATTAAAAGCCAGAGATCCATGACAAGTGGACCTAAATGATTTCAACGCAGACATTTCATAAACAGGTATCCCCACCAGCCTGTCTGTATCAGGGCTTCCCTGGCTCTAAAAGAACTGAACCCTTACACCGAATGGGAGGTGTTCCCCTCCGCTTCTAAGTCGTTTCCTAGCTTACCTTCCGTCTGTCTGTCCTCAACGTCATGTGCAAACTTAAACCCACGACTGATATTCCACATAATGGAGAGACTGGATTTATGGAAGCATTAGGATATGGAAATATGACAAATGCAGCAATGTTTGAAAGAAATCCGAGCTTCTTCTTACCCGAGTGGAAGTGAAACGCATGCATTAGGAACACACACAACATGCCAGGGACAGAAAACGAAACCAAGCGTGTGAAGATAAAAGCTATTCGTTGCGTTCCTCCTCCAAACCCCGGCAGGCCCCCCATATCCCTCTAGAAAGACCATGCAACAAGCCATAACCATCCTACATGCAGTTATTCTGATAAAAATGTAAAAGTTCACACACAACTTCAAACTACGGTGACAAAGGCAAGAGTTTGAAAATAGAAGAGGCCAACAGGACGCGACGATGCTTGAAGCAGTTAACATTTTGACCAGAGCTGCAGCAAATTTGTTTCCCCTTCGGTGAACTGTCAAGAAAGACTGCCAGGAACAAACTATCTGCCTGGAGAAAGCTGTGTGTTCACTCTGACCTTAAATGTGCCTAGTTGCCTTTGAGTGATGAACAAGATCAAGAGCTGTCCAAAATCATAGGTCAAGTTCAGGTGCCTCTGGAACATCAGGCAGCACTCGGGGGTGGGCCCTGTTGCTGTCATCACGGTTGAATACTGGGGCTTGTGTTTCCAAAGTGGCTGGGACAGCAGCTTTTTGTTTTTTAACATTTCTTTCTTTTTCTGGCTGGGTTCAAAGAAGCCAGGGCTCCACTCACCAGTCCATCCCATCTCTGTCTCCTCCAACCACCTGGGTAACAGAAAAGCAAGAAGGAGTGGGGGACTGGCAGGAAGCATTGATGTCTCCCATCTTGGTGTTTAAAAATAGTGAGACAGAGAATGGACCAGAAGGAGGTTTAAGCCTTTACTACAAAATTATACATTCACTTTGCTGTCCTCCCATGCCCATTTCAGGACTTGGCAGATAATGGGCCCCCAATAAACATTTGATGAATGATCAAAATGGAGGAGGTCATAGGATCGAGATGGAGGTGTTCAGCAAAACCCCCCAAGGCACACAATAAATACCTGTTAAATAGAGCATAAAGCCATTCCATGGGAATGTGGACCCTTGTTGGCCCAAACTAACATTTTGATGGGGAATAACTCAGCATGTTCATTTAGATGTGGGAAACACTAACTTTCCAGGAGAATGGAATATATGCTTTTGGTACATCTGAATTTCTAATAATTTGAATCATTTTCATGGAGTCAATTAATTTTTGCAGTTGTCTCTTGATGGGCGAATACTTCCTTAATTTGTACTAGAGCCTCGGCTCATCCACACATGTACCTGATATAGAGGAGAGGAGCAAAAGACTGTTCCTGGTCCATTAGACTTCTGGATCTATGTTACAGTCCAGTTAAGAGAATCACTCCTATGCTACCCTTAATTGTCCTGCAGAAGCCATGGTTTATATTTGGAATGACCCAGAAGGAACCCAGGAAGAAATTAAGTATTAAATGAGATCTTGTCAACAGGAGTCAAAAAGGATCAGAAATCTGTATCGGGTACAGATCGCCCTCAGTTGCTTCCCAGAACCATATTAGTAACCCAGCCCCCAGAGTTGACTCTGCTCACCTGCCAGGGTTTCTCCAAGTTTGCTTCACTCTGGTCATGACACTCTGTCTTTGACAATGTCAAGTTAGTTACAATGAAGGCTAGACAGAGCCCATCAAGCTTAAAGTACCCAGCAGCTTGTGAAAGAGGCCAGAACATCCATGATTCAGGAAAGATAGGGCTGCCACTGTAGGAAATGTGGTTATCTATGGATAATTGTCCTGAAGTACAGTTGTCCTTTACTTGAAATAGCTCCCCCATTCTTGGAGCAAAATGACTGCCAGTTCAAAACTCACACTCTCACAAAAATAATTAAGGGAAAGATAGTTGTGCAAAGTTGGGTGGGCGTATTTTTGACCAATATGTAATTAATACACAGCAAGAAGGAATAGTTCTGCTATGTAAAGTAAGCGATTCTGGGTATTTCTCTTGGTGTTTCATTCAAGGAATAGAATATTTGAAATCCAGCAAAGCTTTAGAAACCACAAATTCTTTGGCAAAATGTTCAAGAAAACCAATCACATTTGTGGAGTCATTGGATGGGGGGTGGGGGGGATCAGAATGAATGTTTTACATCACGAACCAAGCAAGTGATCGGCTCTCCCCACTGTAAGACCTGATGATTTCCTGGCATGTTAGACACAGAGTTAGATGCTCTGGGACTCACAGAAGCTTGGGTTACATGATCCTTCAGAGAAATAAATGTAACAATAATACATGCAGGGATTTTTTGTGCTTGTCTTAGGAAATTGAGCATGCACTATTATATACAGGTCTCAATATCCATGAAGGGGAAAGGTACCTTGCACTCATCTACTATGACAGAGTTGTGTGCGGCATAGACACATTGATTAGAGTTGCTTTCCCTGTGGTTCTTCACATCATCATAAATGGACTGAGTCTTGGTCATTTCAATATCTTCATGCACTCGATGCTGGGAGTCAATAGTATCCAGCTCAGACTTGGAGAGATGATAGACAATCCCAGCCCCAAAAGAGTCCCCCACAACATTGACTGAAGTTCTCATCCTGTCCCTGGGAACAAAGAACAGAAAACATTTAGTGAAGAAGCAGTGACATGGTGGCCAAGAGGCCAAGGTCTAGAACCAGAGAAACCTGGGATTGAGTTCTGGCTCTGATTTTCCCTCTGTCTGATCTGGGGCAAGTTACTTAATTTTTATAAGCCTTGATTTCCTTGTTGGTTGATTGGAGATAACAATCATACTTCATCAGCTTGTATGAAAATTAAATGAGATCATGTACATAAAGGATTTAGCAAAATCTCTGATGGATGGTAAAAAAAAAAACAAAACAAAACAAAACAATAAACAATAGCAAAGTAAAAGGAGAGAAGGAAGGATTGGAGGAAAATAGTTCTCAGATCTCGGAATTGGCACCCAGGCTCCAGCAAGTAGAAGGAAAGTAGAAGGACACTACTAGTGGTGTCCAGCAATCCCTCCTGATGTAAACCATTCTTCAAAGACTCCAGATTACCTCCTCTTATGTTACTTATTAATTCTACCTGTGAATTCGCCTGTAATAGAGAATTCATCTCTTTGTAAGGATTGAAACTAACACTACCTTTCCCTGTGCACCTCACTCTTCCCCCAACGCATATATACACACGGACACAGCTAATGGATGAGAAACCCAGCCACAATTTTCCCCCTAACCAATATGCGCAGAGGCTGTGGGTCCTGGAAAAAACAGAATACTTTGCCATGTTCTCTCTACTAACCTAAAAAAATTAAATCTTCCAGAGTGGCTCTTGAATCAGGAAGTGTCAAGAAAACCCCTTTCTCAAATCTTTTTCCCAAGTTCTGATTTGAAAAAACTGTATGGTCCAGGACTCTCCTTCTTAGAAAGTCAACACCAGGAAAATGGAGTTGTTAGGAATAAATTGCGTTCTCTAGTCCTTTAGTACAATTGGTATTAAGAGTCCTTTTAACCATGTGTATGAGATACTAGAAGTCTGAAAGAGAAGGATGCTGGAAAATCAAAACCTTTTTTTCTAAAAAAAGAAAGAATTTAGGCAAAAATGTTGCTAAAGACATCACAGTCCAGGACACTCTAGACTTTAATTAAAAAATTATAAGGATCCTAGAATTAGTTCAAGGCAAAGTGGAAGTTTTAATTAGTTCTTAGAACAAAGGCCTAAAATAAGTTCTAGTTGCTACTATTAAATCTATTTCTCATTAGAGAAATGAAGCTACTCCAGGAGGAATCTGGCCTGGCTTCCTTGCAAGGAGCTTGTGAGCCTGCCAGCCTCTGGTTTCAAGTGGAAAGATGTTCCGCATGCAAAAATAAAGATCAGAACCTGACTTCAGCTCTCAGAAGCATATCTCCATCTGAGAATTCTCCTCTCCTCCCTTTTGCTTTGGAGAATCTGCCTCAGAGTAATAGAGTCTGAACATGAATGAAGACTGGCGCTTGAGGTCCTTTACAAAATTAAGCACCTAAAGCCAAGATTGGTAAGAAGACCCGGCGTGAAGGGATGAGAAGGTATTCATGATGATAGTTAAGAAAAGATATATACGTCTGGAGACAGCCTGGATTCAAATGCCAGCTGTTCCTTCTACTTGCTGGACAACACTGATCATACTTAACATTTAACTGTGAGCCCTAGTGGCCTCACCTGTGAGATCAAAATAATAAAAATGTCTGCGACACTGGGTTGTTGCAAAGATTAAATAAGATAACAAAGTGCTTAGCACAGAATTCTCTGAGACATTTAGCAAGAGCTCACAAAACATTAGTTATTACATGATGTGTACTCTAAATATTACTATAAATCTTATCAAGTCAATTTAAGTCTGTTTTTGGCAGCAACTGGGTAGAATGCCCAAACATGCCGAGTTAACCTACCATCTCTCCCTGGAAACATTAACCCTATTTGCAGAACAATCCTTATGGTGGCCTCCCAGCTAACCCCCTGAGTTATTTATCCATCACATAGCGTTGGTCGCCTTTGCTGTGTTTCAACTCTACTTTCAGTCCCACCCGGCATGTGTCCTGAGCCACGCACCCAACATCCTTGACCAATTGTTAAATTCCAAAGAGCATTCAGGTGAAGAGGAATTCTCTGAGTACCCATTTATATCATGGCCCAGAAGGATCTACCTTACTGGCAAGCAGATGGACCAAAGGCAGGGGTGGTGGAGATGATGCTGATGACGGTGATGATGGTGATGAGGATGGCAGTTGATATATCACATTTAATATGTCTAGAAATATGCTCTACAGGTATTACCTTGTTTAATCTCTCTATAAATGTTGCAAGAAGTATTTTTTTAAATTTAATTTAATTTTTTCAGTGTTCCAAGATTCATTGTTTATGCACCACACCCAGTGCTCCATGCAATACGTGCCCTCCTTAATACCCATCACCAGGCTCACCCAACCTCCCACCCCTCTCCCCTCCAAAACCCTCAGTTTGTTTCTCAGAGTCCACAGTCGCTTGTGCTTTGTCTTCCCCTCCAGTGTACTCCAATTCACTTTTCCTTTCCTTCTCCTAATGTCCTCCATGTTATTCCTTATGCTCACAAGTAAATGAAACCATATGATAATTGACTCTCTCTGTTTGACTTATTTCACTTAGCATAATCTCCTCCAGTCCCGTCCATGTTGATACAAAAGTTGGGTATTCATCCTTTCTGATGGAGGCATAATATTCCATTGTATATATGGACCATATCCTCTTTATCCATTCATCCGTTGAAGGGCACCTTGGCTCTTTCCACAGTTTGGCGATTATAGCCATTGCTGTTATGAACACTGGAGTACAGATGGCCCTTCTTTTCACTGCATCTGAATCTTTGGGGTAAATATTGGTAGTGCAATTACAGGGTCATAGGGTAGTTCTATTTTCAATTTCTTAAGGAATCTCCAAACTTAGTATTCATATTTAAGAAATGAAAACTCTGAGGGGCTTCACAAAGTTACACATCCTAACAAATTCGCAGAACCAAATTCAAGCACAGGCAGTGTGCTTCCAGAATCCACAACGCAAAGTGCCCAGGAGCCAGACAGCTTTGATTTTGAAACCAGCTCAGCCACTTCCTAACTGTATAACCTGGATCACTTCCCCTACCAGAATTTTTCTCAAGCAGGCAAAATACCTATTTTATAGGATTTCAAGAAGATATAAACAGTTCCTGACCCATAGTGAATATTCATTATATGCTGGCTCCTTCCCCTTTTGGGAAGAGCCATCACCCCCATCATATGGGCAAAAACACAAGACACTATGCCCAAGGGTTAATGAATTTTCAGTTTAACAAATCCATTGCCACCCAAATGGGTGATATAAGTTTACAAACTCTCATTTCCTCAACCCTTGACTTTCTTTGACATCAGATCCCAACTCTCCAGAGCAGCCACTGAATTGACTTTTCGGAATAGAATATCTGTTCTCTCCCATACCCTCAGGTCTCCTTGAATTTGAAAATGAACTGACCAGAGGAAATAGCTATCCGGCCAGGAATGAATGAAGATGGAATCGGGTAGAACCAAAGCATACTGATGTCTGACACCAAAATCAAGATGGGAAGGGCCCTAGACTAAGAGCTAGAACCCTAACCCAGATCTTCTGACTCTCTTACCTAGAGCAAATCACCTCTCAAGAAACATCCGGCATGCCTTAAGAACTCATTAAAGATTGATTGCAGGAGCACAAGAGCATCCAAACGGCTATGTGGAAATAAGAAGAAAACACAGACTCTAATACTTGGTGAGTTCTTTGTTAGTTCATTTTATTTATTCAACAGATGTACAATAAGCATCTTAGTGTGGGCAGGACATTATGTCCAGTGCGCTGGCAACAAAGAACAAGAAAAAGCCCTTCCCATGCTCCCTCTTCCCCCTGGAACCCACACTCTCTTTACTTCTCTGTGTCCCCCATAGAGTGAGATAAATGTTCTTGTAGGAATAAGTGCTGGGTGCTATGGGATTTTGTAGGTAGGACATTTTAACTATGATTGGGCCCCAAGAAAGACTTGAGTACAGAAGTATCTCAACTTAGGTCCTAAGGATAAGTCTGAGATAAAGGGGCAGAAAAGAAATAAATAATGTGAAATTGAGGGGATAAGAACACCTAAGAGCATTCAGGAGGCAAATCAGTGGGATGAGAGGCAGAAGCTAAGAACCAACCAAATCATGTATGGCCTTGTCAGCCAAGTTCAAGAGTCAGGTCATTATCCCAAGAGTGATGAGGAGCCACTGGAGAGCAAGACCATGCTTGCTCCAGTATGAAGAATGGTCTGAAGGAGAGCAAGTCTGAAAGAGCAAAACCCACTTAGTGAAGACGTGGTGGAAGGTTACAAGACAGAATTACAGGACTTGAGGACTGACCGGTCCTTGACAAGGATTACAGGACAGACAGAATTACAGGACCTTGAGGACTGACAAGTCCTTGAGGACTTGACTGGTTTTAGAGAATAAACAAGAAAAGAGTCAAGGGTTCCTCTCAGGCTTCTGGTTTTGGGCAATCAGTGAACAGTGTCACCATATGTATGGGATACGAAAGGTTGGGATGAGAAATGTTCTCAATACAGCTTGAACATACCGGGTCTGAAATCTGGAAGCCAGAAAAGCAGAGAGGTCCCACAAGTCGTTGGGAATATGGACTATCAGGAGAGACATAGAGAGTTAGGAGTCGATACCTAAAGAGACGATGGGTGGATGCCACAGGTGTGTTTGGTTCATCCTTGGAGGGAATGGAGAGTGAGAAGAGCAGGCAGTCTGTCTAGGACCCGGAGGGTGACCAAGAGTCAAGAAATGTGCACAGGCATAAGAGTCTGCAAAGATGGAAGAAAAATGGAAGAGTTGGGGGGAAGCGTGTTTCAAAAATAAGGGTGTGATGGAGAATGTCAATTACAGCCTAGAGGTCAGGTAAGAAGAGTAAAAGTGCGCCTTGGTTTTAGCGACCAAGAGACCATTACTGATCCAGCCAGGGCAGGTGCAAGCCAGAGGCAGAGAGAGAAGATGGCTCACCACGGATAGAAAACTGAATGAGAAAGAGAAAGTGGCACCATTATTTGTTATCAACGTATTCAAGACAACTGACTGAGAAGATGAAGGGAGGGAAGGGAAGATGGAGGGAGACAGGAGATAGAATTTTTAGTTTGCTGCAGAGGCCACCGGGGGAATGTCTGACCAACTCTGGGGAAGTCCAAGTCTGGCTAAAAGCAGGATATGGGAGTTTGCGGTTCCCACGTGGAAATTTCTCCACAGGCGAATACTTTCATTTTGTCTCACAACCAGTCCTGACTGTTCAGGAAACCCTGCTGACCTCAAGTGCTTCAAGGCTACTTGGTAAAAAGAATTTTAGAGTGCTTGATGCTATCCTTGGGTCTGGACACTATGTGTCAGAACTGTGAAGAGGAGACGGAGGGGAGGTCAGAATCTTTCGCTGAAGGGGATCCACCACCACAGGTGCCCTAGCTTTGGGGCCACCAGAAACCAAAGATGAGAGAGGGACTTGCCTTCGTTATTCACACTGACAAACCCGGTCTGGTTTCCTGGGAGAAAGGCAATTGCCACAGTCCTCTTTCTCTCTTTTCTATCTCTTGATCTAAATCCTCTGGCAGGAGGGTGTTAGAATTGTCTGACAGTCCTGGTTCTCATGAACTAACAGAGCCAAGGGAGCAGGGTCACCCAAAATCCATCTGGTTCCTTGTATTGGGCTGAACCATATGAAATTACCATTTCGACAGTTCCCTAAAGCCAAACATTGGCAATTTCATGTGATTCAACTTAGCATTCAGACCCAAACCATCATGTCTGCCTCTTAGGATGCAGAGTGCACAGCGTGGCAGAGGGGTCACCGAAGTCCCAGACCTAAGAAGGCTGGCACAACCCGAACCATCCTAGGGCTAAAGCCACGTGGGGATAAGAAGGGAAGGAGGGGCCGCCGAAGCGCTGGGCAAGAGCGTGAACTTTGGATGGGAGCCTGGGCTGCGATCCTGGCTCCAGCAGGGCAAGGAACGTAGCTTTTCCTACTCAGCTTTCTCATTTGTCAACTATGGGAATAATCCCTCCTTCCAAGCATGTTGAGAAGATAGTAAGTGCTAATGTGTCCTGAACGCCTGTCATCAAGGGGGCCTCTGCCAAATTCTGCATATAAAAGAGCACAGGACACAAACCCAGTCAGGCTCTTCATCCTTCTCTTCCTCCTCCTCCTCTTCCCTCTCCTCCTTCTCAGGAGTCCAAGGGAAAGGGGAGTAAACCACTTCCTCTTTTATTTCCTCCACCAAGTCTTGCACACTCCTCTTTTTGCACTTAGCACAACTCGGCTGGGATTTTTTGACCACATCTGTCCCCATTACTAGACCATCAGCTCTTTGAGTGCTGATACCACGTGGTCTCGGTTGGTGACATGGGCAAGGTGGAGGGAGGTGGGTGGGCAGGCATGTGAGGGAGGAAGGGCAGGGACGGGTTGTTGAAGAGGACGGAAAAACTCTAGAAAGAGAACTGTCTTTTTGTTTGGCAAATGTCTGGCTGGCTGTCTTGGCGGTGAGGAGGTAGGGCCAGGGCAAGATGAAGAAGGAGGAGGAAAGAGATGCAGACAGCCTAAATGACCTTGCCTACGAAAACCAGAGACATGTCCTGATTGCTGGGGGAGAACACAGAGGTGGAGGGGAGGGCAAGGCACAGAGACAGGGACTGAAGGGCAAAATAGAGCAGGGAGAGGAGGCTAGGAGGTGGGTGGTGGGCACTAAAGGACTCCTTTTAAAATAAAAGTGGTGCCTCATATTAAATTGTTGTTTCCAGGCTATCTGAAATTATTAAGTCATTACTTCAGTGAAGCTAAACTCAAGATTCAATTGTAGATACAGGGACATTTTCCCTTTTTCATCTTATCACTCTCCTGAGCTTTGCGCCTCCCCTTGTTTTTCCGTATTTCTTTTGTGATACTTTAAAAAGTGATTTTGCTGTGCAGAACTGTAGCCCCACCCCCGCCCCACCCCCACCGCACCCCTGATCTGTAATTTCACCACCTTGAGCCAGGGACGCTTTGTCAGGAGAGGGAAGGACTTAGGAGAAAGGGTCACAACCCATCCTAAGGTCGACATAGAATGGGTAACATAGAGAGAATTCTATGGGACTGGAAAATCAAAGCAAACATTTAAACATAAGCCCCTAGAATCTTCAGAGCTATGGCAGATGTAGGAACTCGTTTCTTCTTCCACCAGACACGGAGTAGGGCTTCAACCAGTTGTATAAATGCATAACCAGTGTGTATATGTGCATACGTGTGTCTCGAATAAGAGAACGAGAATCCAGGTGGATGGGCCCAGAACCTCAAGGAACAGCCAGATCATCCAGGTTTGAGTCCCAGATCAGCCATTCAACATGCACTAAATCAGGATAAGCTACTTTTCCATGAGCCTCCGTTTCCTCAATGGTTAAATGGGGATAATACCATTACCTGCCTCATGATTTGGGGCAACTTTTAAACAGGTCCAAGTAAAGTGCTTAGAATACTGTCTAATATTAAAGGGGTACTTGATGAGTATGAGCTATCGGTATCCTGAGTCCTTTCCATCATTTTAATTGACTAGATGCGAGAATGGCCAACTGGTGTTCAGGGAAGAACCAAGGGGTGCCTGGGTGGCTCAGTCGGTGAAGTATCCGACTCTTGATTTCAGCTCAGGTCTTGATCTCAGGGTCATGAGTTGAAGCCCTGCTTGAAAAAGAATCAAAGTGCTGATATCCCCAAATCAGGGACTCCTACTCTTCCTTCCCTATCTCTAATCCATGGTTTCTGGGAGTGAGGTCCCTGGCCTGTATCCTCAGCATCACTGGCAATACTAATTCTTGGTCCCCACTCCAGACCTCCTGAATCTCCAGGAGATCTGGGCGCATGCTCAAGCTTGAGCATCACTGCTCTAGTCCCTCCGGGGAGGGATGCTAACAGGGAGCTTCAGAGCTCCCCCTGCAGGAGGGAGGCTGTAAGTCTTCCTAGTAAGTTCCATTTCAACTCTGTCCCTCAGCTAGTAAATGTGTCCCCGAAATTATCTCACCAATAATCTTACGTGATAAGTGGGTCACGGATCCCCTTGGGTTTCACTGTATTTTGGCTTTCCTTTTGTCACCTGTGGCCAGACCTGGTTATTTATTACCTCTTCCTGGTACTGGCTCCTTCCTGCTTCCCTCCAAGAGACGAGGGTGTCAGCGAGTTCTCTTAGAAATAGGTGCCGACGATTCCTGACACAAAGGGCTTCTTGGACCCTGGTGTAGGTTCTGGTTTTACCAGCCCCGCCCATCCGGTGTTCGAGGACTCCGGCAGTTTTCGGGGCCCAGAATCTTCGTTTTCACCATGACATTTACAGAGCAGCCAAGCCTGCCCATCGAAAAGCATCCAGGGCTTGGCGGGCAGTAATGAGGCTGGCCAGTCTCCAGCAGCTGGCAAACACTGTGGCACGTTAAATGTCACTGCAGGCTTTGTTTGGTTTTAAATTGAAAAATTGCTAGAGTTATGAGAGCTTACAAGCTTTGCCTGGAGAGAAAAAAAAAAAAAATCCCCTCACCTTTTCTTTTTCTCTACTTCACCCGCCCCCGCCCCCATCATCAACTATTTCGCTAGGGAATGGCCAGCCTCTTCCTGTACATCTGTGTCACCTCTTCCCCCTGACCCCACTCACACTGTAACGGGCACCCAGTGGCCACGGAGCCCATGACCAAGAGTGTGTTTCCAGAGCTCCACTTGCTGGTGAGCAAGAATGTGCCACCATTACTAATTCAAAGCAGATCTGACCAAGCTACAGACCCCAACACACATTTTCCCAGGCTCCTCTACCCTCCCTTTTTTCCCTCTTCTTAAAAGGAACGTTCAGGCTTATTTGTATACAAACATCCATCACCCGCAGAATCGTAGTCCAGGTCTTAAAACCAGCAGGGCACTCAAGGGCATGGGGTCTAGACTCTGCTTTTAAGCTGACAAGTCATTATTCTCACTGCTCACATGACAGAGCTGAAGTCTGGAGGGTAACTTCCTCAAAGTCGCACAAAGAGTAAGTGCAGAGCTCAGATCCGGGGCTCCTGACTGTTTGCTTTCTTTTTTCTGGGCACAGAGCCCCCCCCCCCCCCCCCCGCACCTGAGATCCAACCCCAGAACTAGAAGACAGCTCTTCATTTGTTCCTTCCTTCCCACGCCAGCCTGGGATTGAGTTTTCTCATATAGAGTTTCATCAATATAGTTAATCCAAATGTATCATCAGTTTTGGGTTCAGCCAACTCCCTTCTGCTGGCACGTTCCTGCCCTGGAGTTAGGACGCCCTGCTCTCGGCGCAAGTACGAACATGTGAGCGCTGGTGTGGGGTGATGGGGAGGACCCAGCCCTCCTATTCCATTCGCTAGCATTTAGGTCAGAAGTGGGTAGAGTCTTAGACGTTTCATGAAATGGCTCTCATCCAACAGGCTTGGAAGCAAATGACTGCCAAAAGCCCAGCGCCCACAATGGCTGGAGGGCTTGAATTCTCAGAGTAGCAGAGACCTTGACCAGACCCCATTTGTCCCCATTTAGGCTTTTCTGATGTTTTCTTTTAGTCTGGGGAGGAGGAAAAAAACAGGTCAAACGAAAAATTCCCTGGTTATTCTGTGGAACTGGGGGTGACCCTAATAGGTCTGTCCTCCCTAAACCTTTCTGACTGAGCGTCTCTCTGCTTTCTGCCCACCACTAGATCTGCCTGGTCAAGTGGGAAGCTGTGTTGGGGATGGGGTTAGCGGTAAAGGGTCCTGACCTGACCAGCCAAGCTCTCTTGTGCCCACAGGCAAGACACTTAACTCTTCTAATTCCTGGTTTCGTCATCTGTGAAACACTCCTTAGGGCTCTTCGGGGATTAATCATTACCACATGTAAAGAACATGGCGGAATCCACCAAGTACCAGCTCCCTTTCTTCATTTCCAGATTTTTTCACTCAAAGAAAGGCATTTACATGATCATGAGGGAAGGTTATCTCTATAATGATCTTTTATAAAAAGATCAGTCTCTAATGGTGGATTTCAGGCCTCAGACATAAGCCCAAGAAGAGACAAGGTAATGTAGACAAGAGCAGTCCACCGTTTCGGAGGGTTCAAGGAGCCAACGGGCAGAGGACTCAGGAAGCAAAAGTCACAGGGGAAGCACAGGTCATTTCAATAGCTTCCTTGGTCTTTCTTCCTGTGTGGAAAGGCCCCTGGTTATCACACAGCAACTCCGTGGTGAAATTTAGCACACATGTATTGAGCTCCGACTGACCCTAAAGTATTGCCAATGCCCTCACTTCCCTTTTGTCCTCCTCCCCACCAAAGCCCACCCCACTCCTTTGTCTCCTTCATCCCATTCCCTCCCAACCCTTCCACCCATAAACCACTGCGGAATCTCGGCCACCATGATGACCGCCTCGTCTGACAGACACCATGAGAAAAGGTGCCCTGGGGCCAGTACAGTCTCCCAGAATAACCGAGCTAGTGCAGAGGACCCACCCCCAGCCCCTGAGAGAGGCTAGCAGGGACAGAAAAGAGGCTATTTTGCTTACTCTTCACCTTCCCTCTAAAGGTACTTTCGGAGCATTTCCCTGGCAATGAGGATCCAGTCAGGAAGATCATGACCTTCCTTGCAGCTCTCCCGAGGCGTACAGATTACGTCTGGGGAGCACTTGTCTATTCTAACCTAAATCTTAACAACAGGCAAGCTCTGTGAGAGGTGAGTCTTCCTTCCAGCTTGCCAGATGTCCTTCCCTTCAGTCATGGGTGTGTTTTTTGCCTTTGGAAGGACGAAAGCAGGGGGAAGGAACCGTTGTTTTAGAGACAGGAAATTCAAGAGCATTAAAGATGGCTTCTTAAAATCTATGCCAATAGATGTCAGAAAAATTGCCCCTGCCATGTAGAACAGTTTAAAAAAAACTGTGTGGCCACTTTGGCCTTGGATCTCTGTGTCCCTGACATTGAACCCAACAGCATCCCCCACCCCTGTCACTTAGCTCCAGGACTAGACAGGAAGCATCAGTGTATACCTCACAGAACATCAGAGACTGAGTAGGCCCTTAGCAAGGATTGATTCCCATCTCCCTGTTGGCTAGACTTGCCCTGTGAATGGGCAGAAAGTGTCTTATGGTATGAAAATGCCCTTCACTGGTAAATATACTGGGAAAGGTAGCTGAGCTATGTGGATACAATCAAGTTTGAACTTCTCTGCATGGCCATGCCGGGTTTCCATTTTGCCCCACCTTTCACTGGCCCCTGCCTCCCACTCTGTGCTCCAGTATTACTAAACAACTCATAGGTCCTCACACTGTTTGCTGCCTCAGTGCCTTTGCACAGGAGGGCCTTGGCCTTGACTGAAATACCCTGCTTCCTCCCCTGTCTATATCTACCTACCAGTTATGATTCAGCTCAGCTCTCACTGCCTTCAGAAGCTTGAATATGGCCATGATGAAGAACGTAGCAGCCTCCCAAACCAAGCCAAACTGGACTCAAATCTCTCCTCACTCTCAAGTCACTTTGCCTCCCTATACCTCAGTTTCCTCATCTATACACCAAGAGTAATAATACCAAACCTTCAGGGTTATTAGAAAGTGAAAGACGTAAAATGCCTGGTGCCGTGGCTGGCATCTGGTGCCCAGGCAAATTCAGTTGCCATGTTCATTATTGCCTGATTCCTCCATTCTGTCCTTCCATCGAAGACTGGGGTGGGTGCCTCTTTCTAGCACGATCCTTTTATTGGGTGCTATATTTTTTTTAAAGATTTATTTCTTTATTTTAGAGCAAGGGTGAGAGCGAGAGTAAGAGAGAAAGAGAGACCACATCAGCAATAGCTGGAGGGGCAGAGGGCGAGAGAGAGAATCTCAGACAGACTCCCCTCTGAGTGCAGAGCCTGACGTGGGCCTCGATCCCAGGACCCTGAGATCATGATGAGAGCCAAAATCAGGAGTCAACGCTCAACTGACTGTGCCACCCAGGCGCCCCTATGTGAGCTATTCTCGTCTACTTTATTGAGGTATAATTTACATAAGGTAATAGGTCTTCAGCTAAGCGTGTGGTTTGATGAGTTTTGACGTACTTAGACATCTGTGTGTACCTGTGCCTATGAAACATTTCTACCACCTGAAACGATGTCCTTGTGCCCCTTCCCAATTAGTCTCTTCACCCCGTCCAGGCTCAGGCAGCCACTGATGTCTTTTTATTGCCAAGATTATATTGCCTATCCCGCAGCTTCGTAAAAATGGGATCATGCCGCACACACTCCTCTGTGCTTGGTTCATTCAGCCTAATGTCCCGGGATCCCCCGTGCATCCGTGGCGGGTTCCTTATTGCTGGACTTTTCACTTTGTATTGTAATTTATCTGATGCCTCCACTAGACTGTGAGGTCCTCAGCATGCTTTTTTCACCTTCGGTTCCCAATGAGGCACTCAGTAAATGTTAGAGGGAAAGAGGGAGGGAAGGGAGGGAAGAAGTTGTCATGGGGATTTGCAAAGACCTTGGCTGCAACCTTGCATTTGGTCCAGCGCCAGGAGGCCGGACTCACATCCCCAGCCCAGCCCCCTTGGCAGGCACTTACAGAAGCCAGTCCACAGCCACCAGCAGGCTGATGTCCTCCGTCGGCAGGCCCACAGCCGTCAGGATAAGGAGCATGGTGACGAGGCCCGCGCTGGGGATACTGGCCGCACCGACGCTGGCCAGCGTGGCCGTGAGGCTGAGCGAAGAGAGAAGACCGGGTCAGGGGAAGAGAAAGAGGACTTGGCAAGACCATCCCTGGCTTCAATTTTCCCGGCAGTCATAAAATTTCTTTTGTTTCTCAAAGAACAGAGAAATCTAGGGTGCCAGCACCCGGGAATTAGGGTCTCCTTGGATTCTACTCAGCTGTGGTGGGAGTTTATAAATTCAGGGATTGTAGCCTTATGCTCAGCAGGAGAGCCAATTAGCCTAACATATCACAGGGCTCAACTAAGGTAAGTGTGGCTCTCAAGCAGGCAGGGAAATAATAAAGAAGAAAAACAAATCACCCTAATCCTCCCATGGGAATACCACTGCATTCATTTCTACTTACGCCTTTATGTCTCTGGGAGCCCCAGAGACATCTGGACTCCGTGGCAAGAGTCTGAGGAGGCCACTGCCAATGTTAACATGAGAACTCAGAATAGCAAATATCCAGACCCAATTGAGTGGACATCGGGGGAACAAATCAACAGATTCCAAATGACATTCAGCTTCAGACGCCTGGACATTTCACCGTGGACTGGAAAATACATTATTCACAAAGAAGGCGCCAAGGAGAGATAATGCAATAGCAGGAGGTTTTCCTTCTGAAGCCTCTCATCATTTGCAAAGCCAAGAGCACATCCAGCACCATTTTGAAGGTGTCTCTGGAAGAGGGTTCAATCTAGGGTTCAAGTGCCCTATCTAGACACCAGAGGGTCTCTGTGGTCCAGCAAAGGGCAGTCACTTTTTCCTCTTTTCTGATGCCATTTCTGAAAGTTGTCATTTCTAAATGGAAAGATGCTTCTGAAAATATAGATTCCCAACTTGCTTTTGTGGGCACAGTGAAGAAAAGGGGGGTGCTTTATTTGTAGTTAGACAAAGCTAGAGTTTCTAGAGTAGATCCTCCAGCTCCAAACTAAGAGTCAGGCTTCCAAACTGGTTTAACTGAGCTCAGACCATTGCTGTGACCAAGCACAGAATCCTGGGTCTTACCATGGGGAGGTAACTAAATTTACCTAATCTTATGTATGAGGACAGGAAGACCCTAGGAGGTTCTGTGGTTTGCACTGGTCTTTCCATACTGTCATCCTCCAGGTATAGGCCTGTCACCTTCTGGACACCTCCCCTTGGTGGGATCGACAGAACCCATCTGTACTCTTCTCCTGCCCCCGTCAATGTGGCGCTGCTATCAAGGCTTAAAGAACTCCATTTTTTTTTTTTTTTTTTTTTTGGATCCTTCTGGGTCATGGGAGGTTAGAGTATAGAGTGGGTATTGATGAAAATTATGGAAGGGAACAATCTGAATTCGAATCCCAGCTCTGTCACTTATTAACCACAGGACTTTGAGCAACTTACTTTACCTCCTTGTGCCATGATTTCCTTATCTTTAAGAAAGCGTCATCAGGAGCTAATAAATAGAAAGCACATAGAAGAGGCCTGACACATTGCAAGCCCCCAGTAAATGTGAACCGTTCCTATTATCGGGAAGTCTGGGCAGGGTGAGGCCGCTTTGCAATAAAAGCGTCCCTAAAGCCCGGAGAGTTAGAAGGTGGGAATTCTCTGCCATTTCCCTGGCACGGATAGAACACCAGGAAAGGGGGACTTCCCAAGTTCCAACGGTCAAGGCCTCAGCCGTTTTATTTACAACATCAGTTGCTTCTGTTATGAGTCATTCTTACACATCCCTCTGCAATGTGGCCCCGTGGTCTGGGCCCCTCTGGGCTGTGAGACAAGAGCCTATAAAGGATATTCTTCCTGGAAGCTGGTCCCCCTACTCTCCCTTCAGCCTGCAACAGCTTCCTGGGGACAGTGATCTCTCCTCCATCTCTCTATCCCTTTCCGCCTTTCCCGTCCTTCCGCTCCCTGGCTCACTTCTCCAGGGCTGGTTCTTGGATGCGGTACAGAGCATGACACACACACTGTCACAGCAGAGCCTCACAGTAACCCTGCAAGATACATATGGTTGCCTCTGCTCTCCAGGGGGGAAACCAGGAACTGGATGGATGGAGAAACATCGAACTGCTTGGCCGCCGTCTGCTGGGCTCAAGACACTCATCTGCTTGATTCGGATGCCGTGTGGGCCCCCGATGCCCCCATCCCCGATCCCTCCAACACTGAAAACTCTGCATTAATCAATCCCAATCATTGGTCACTGGTCCATCCTCCCGTCTCTTAAGTTTTCATCTAATGGTGTGAACTTGGTGGTAAGTGTGGCTACCATCAGGGCCAAGAGTTCACAGACCAGAAATCATCTCGCTTGGCTTCAAAAGGAGGGGTTTTTCCTTTTGTTAGTCTCTGAGTTTTAAAGCAAGAGAGGTTGGCAGTCTTATGTGCATTCTGTGACCATGTGACTCAGAAGGCGTGATACCCGGATCTGAAGCCTGATTTCCCTGAGTGACATCATGGCACTCACTACACTACCGTCACATTCTTCTTTCGTATTCTAGAAGTACTGAATGTTATTGAGCATCACTAATAGCAATAATACTAGTAGCTAACGTTTATTGACAGGTGACTATATCCCAGGGATAATACACTTAACCCCCTAGGATGTCTCCAAGATACCCAATGAGGAAACTGAGCCCCCCTATAGTGCTGCTACGGACTGGGTTGTGTCCCCCACTATCAAATTCATTTGTCCAAGCCCTAATCTCCAAGGTGATGGTGTTTGGAGGCAGGGCCTTTGAGGGGGGTGGCGGGGGGTGGTAAGGAGGTCATGAGGGTGGTGCGCTCATGAGGGGATTAGCTCTTATCAGAGGAGACCTACAAAAGCTTGCTCACTCTTTCTCCACCTGCCAAGGAAAGGCCAGAGCAAACAGCAAGAAGGGCAACACTAGCCTGGAAGAGGACAGTCACCAGGAACTGAGTTTGCCAGCACTTTCATCGCGGACCTCCCAGTCTCCAGAACCGTGAGAAATCAATGTCTGTTGTCTAAGCACCTGCGGGTCTGTGGTATTCTGTTACAGCATCTTGAGCTAAGACAAGTCTGTGCCTCACGGCGTGGCTGTAAGCATTCGAGAAATTAGCATATGCAAGTAAGTGTGATCTGTAAGTTTATGGAGAAGCAATGCATTGTTAATGTTCTCTTGGGAAAGCGTTCTTCCCAAATTTCTTCAAGGATGAATACATAGGGTAAAAATAGATTTAGTAAAACGTACGTATCTAAATTTGCTATTTCGTTGTAATAAAACGGTTTCTGTTGTATTGAGAAATCTCTTCCTTCCAGTGTTTCGTTATTTCTGCCATCGCCCTCTGAAATGCTGAAGGGAACAGATTTTAAAGAAAGGAAACGTGGAGTCAGAGTCAGCTGATGTCGGCCCCTGTTACAGCCCTCCTGGCTCATTAACGGGGTAGCCTTCACCAACTACCCTGCCCCTGGAAGCCTGTGCTTCCCAATCTATTAAATGGGTGTAGAAATCACTGCCTTGCAACATCACAGGATTGTTAAAAATCACGTAATACCAAACTTCCAAACCAATTTCACATGTGCAACACAAACAGAAGGCCTAAGTATGAGCCTGCTTCTTTCCTGTCACAATATTTTCCCTTCGAGACTGCCAATAACTCCCCTTCTGTGTTATTTCCTTCATCATTCTTCCACCAGGAGACCTGAAACTCAAGCGGCCCCATCAAATGAAGTTAGTGTGGAAGGGGGGAGGACAAAAAGTCATTTCAGTGCCTCCTCCACCCAATCTCCACTCACCTCACAGTCACAATCTGGCCTCCGTCCAGGATAACACCATTCATCTGGGCAATAAAGATGGCGGCCACGGCTTCATAAAGGGCTGTACCATCCATGTTGATGGTTGCTCCAACCGGGAGGACAAATCTGGTCACACGCTTATCGATTCCCAGATTTTCTTCCAGGCAACGGAAGGTAACAGGTAAAGTTCCAGCACTAAGGAACCGAGAGAGAGAGAGACAAGAGTTTATATCCACTTTAGAGAAGCAGGACAAAACTCAAACTGAAATGCCACCACAAAGTGTTTGTTCTTTGTTCCAATCAAGCAACGTGACATAATAAAAACAGTGCCCAGAGCCAAATTAGAGACCAGCTGTTTGGCGTTTCAAATTCAGTCTTATTAAGATGCTCATAAGCAGCAAGCTCTTTTTGTTGGTTTTTGAGATCTACTTAGAGCTTTAAATTCTTGTTCCTTTGATCAGTGTGTCCCTCTTGTATTAAATATTAAAGACCATCTGATTACCCACATTCGCTGAGCTGCAAAAAAAACAATGTGTCAGAAAACAATGAGCTGTCAATAGTGAAGCGGAAAGAGGGATTTTTGAATGACCCATAATTTCATGCTGGAAACACTTTCCAACAAGATGACTACATGGGCTGCCTCCAGCCTCTGGGAATTGCCCTGAGCTAATTTTGAGAATGCTGGACAAACATGTTAAACACCATTTAGCCTGAACCTGAGCTTCTAGAAATTCGCTAGGGACCCTCACAGACAGTCCAACTCCCTAATACATGGTCACTGGCCAACTGTACGGTCTTTGCAACAATATAGAGCAAAAAGCATGTGCTCTGTAGCTAATCAAAGACTCAGTATGGACGGAGTGACTCCCCTGCTCTCATCCCAGGCCTGGGATGGGAATTCATCATCACATGACCCAGCCTCAAGGGCCAGAACTCCTGACATGTTCGTGTGTCTTTTAAATTAGGAGACCTGTAAGGATAAGAGTCGTTGACGGACAAAATATTATTTCCATGTGGACAGAAGCGTGTGGGAGGGTAGGTGGATTTGCTTCAAAATTTAAGTAATATGGAAAGAAACGTAGAACACCCGAATTGCCATATGAGTGCTTTGTGGCCCGTTCTCTTTGGGGTTTGTTTGTCCTGTTTTATGTTTTGCTTTTGGGGCCTTTTTTCTGTTCAAACCTTAGCAAACTGAATTGGGTGCAGACATACTTTTTTCTATCATGCATTGACAGCCTTTGTCCCGGTTCCCTCCTTCTACTAGTCAGAATTAGGGCTCCCACCAAGCTTAACATAAACCCCTGCCAGAGGTCTTCGTTTCTCTGAGAGTGGGAGAAGCTTTCTATGACTTCAGAGGAGATATAGAAAATGCAGATTCCAGGGCCTACTCAGAAACAGAAACCGGAAACTCTAAACTTAGGGTCACCTAAGTCGGCATCTTCTTAAACCACTGACCCACAGGCTCCCAATAATAACCTTAGGGAAGCCTAAGGTTATAAGTTATAAGTCATCTTATGGGAACATTCTTTGTGATTTCAGGCCAGGGGTCTCATGCCTCCTTCTTGGTCTTAGGTAGAGGAAATGAATGTTTGGAGCCCTCTTGTACCTTCTACCCAGTTGGCTGCCCCAGCTGTTTAATGAGACTCCCCCACCCCACCCTTTCTTCGGACCCTTTTGAAGGGTTGGCAGGACACCATGACTAGTCTGAAACGGCAGCTGTGGTAGGTGGCTGGGATTCTAAATGGTAGAGTCTGAGCACATTTCTGGGAGGACTGGAATATGTCAATTTTTATTATTGTATCCACTTTCCCAAAATGTCATCAAGAGATCTTCAGATAATTAAATAGATCAGAGAAAATAATTGATAAATCATGAAAATGTTTTCAAAATTCATATATACCCAACCAATCCAAATGGGAACTTGAGAATTTTAACTCTTTCCTGCTCATCTGACATTCTGACATGGGTTTTTTGGCTCCTGCCTCAACGACCATATGATAGTTTTCAAATATTGCTAATAATAACTAGCAGATACTTGATAGTCTTCTTCTCTTTTCCCAGAGTAGTTTCAACAGCATGGACTGATGTCAGCAGGATGCAGAGAGGAGTGTCCCAGGCTGCCCCCTTCCATCAGTCCTCCCTGACACCAGCCTGTTGAGAAAAGGGAGTCAGCTCCTTCCACTTCTCCTTCCGTCAGGGTCCAAGGAAGTAGAAAGAATAGTTAGCTGGCCATCCTGGGGCTTTGTGTTTTTTCCCTCCAGTCATAATGGCAGAGTTAGTTCTAAGTATGTGACTCATGCCACAGATTTTTCTTTAAGTGTGTTTTCTTTTAACAAATGAAATTCCACATCCCGGCAAAAGCCACAGTTTAATCAAAGATTAATTCGCTTGAAATACAGGGTAAGGAGGAGAAATGGGTCTAGCATTCATGGCCTTGGCCAGATAACTCAAGCATCTGTCTGATTTAAATATGAACTTGGGCCATCCATATGCCTTTAGGATTTACTTTATCTAATTAAAAGTACTGGGAAAACTGTCTAGACATTCAAAGGAAAGATAATAATATTTTTTGAAAGATTTAAAGATCAAAACCACAAAGGCATTGGAAGAAAATATAAGGTAATATTTTATCATTTTTGGTGGTGATTTTCCTGAGGAAAAAATTGAAATTCCAAATACTAAATGAAAATACTGACAACTTCAATGATACGCAAATTAAAAACTTCTAGGGGCAAAAGCATGACAAATTTTCAAGACAAGCATCAGACAGAGAGGAACATCATTTGCAACATGGGACACATGAGTTAATATTTTTATACATGAAGAGAGTTAAAGCCAATCAGGAATGGACGAATTCCCCAACAGGAAACGACCATCACAAACAATTCACAGGGTCAGAAAGAGGAGGGGAGGATGCTCAATAAGAAGGCGAAGAGATGTTTCCCCTCACTAGTAATCAAAAAAATGCAAAATCAATGAGATCACTTTTCACCAGTAAGATTGGAAAATTAATAAAGTGATAATATCTAGTGCTGGTGAATGGATGGGAAAAGGTGGTCTCGCACACCCCGTTAGTGGGGACCTACACGAACAGACTTTTTTCAGCAGCAAGCTGGTGGTACGTTTTCAAACAGACAGTGTGCTCACCACTGGACTCAGAAATTCCACTTCTATAAATTACCCTGAGGGGATCATCAGACAAGCTTACAGAGATGTGTTTATAAGGATGTTTGTCACAGCCCTGCTTAGTAAACACACTTTACATGTACATCACACAGTGGAGGTGGGGTTGTGTTGTGGCACCCACAGGGTATTATTATGTCATTTAAAAAGAGTGGGAAGAGGGGCGCCTGGGTGACTCAGTGGGTTAAAGCCTCTGCTTTCGGCTCAGGTCATGATCCCAGGGTCCTGGGATCGAGCCCCACATTGGGCTCTCTGCTCAGCGGGGAGCCCACTTCCTCCTCTCTCTCTCTGCCTGCTTCTCTGCCTACTTGTGATCTCCCTCTGTCAAATAAATAAATAAAATCTTTAAAAAAAAAAAAAGAGTGGGAAGATCACATTGACAGAACTTTTATGATAGGTTGACCGGTGACAGCAATTTACAACACCTATACATGGTACGAACTGGAAAAATATAGAACTATTAACTAAAAGGGTTACTATTAATTATTCCTGGGCAATAGAAGAACTGGTAATGTTCATTTTCTTCTTCAAAACTCTATTCACTGTCTGACTTTTTTCACAATTAGCAAACACCAAGCTCATAACCAGAAAACAAATATAAAACTAAACATATTGTTTGGGGGGGGGATTTTACTTTTTCTCCAAAGAGAGGGGGATCTTTATGGATAGAGATACTTATCCATATGAAATATATCAGACCAAGAGGGACAAAGGAAATTTTGGGGTGTTTCCCTTCATCTTGGGAAACTGAATGCAGAATCTAGATCTCCGGGATTATATATATTTTTAGCATCTTCTGAAATCCCACATTCTACTCCTACCAAAATCTCATTGATGTACAAGATGGAAGTATAAATTTGGTTTCTCAGGTGGTCACCACTATTGGCCTGTCGGGAAAAGGTGATTGCCTTCTCAGTAGCCTGGGGACAACTGTCATGCTGCGTCACAACAGAGTGGCCATCTCACCTGCAGAGCATGGTTACAGGCTCGACAACAAGGACCTACCACCTGTGACTCCAGAGACGATGCTGAGCTAGGGGTTGCAGAGTTGGCTTACCTCCCCCCAACCTGCCTCAGTCTTAGTTTCATGACCCTTACTTTTGTGCAGAAATACCAGTAACTAGTGCAGGCTGGAACAATAAAACTCTTCGAATCTTTGAAATTCTAAATTGCCAGGTGTTTCTTATATATCTGTTTTTGTTTGTTTGTTTGTTTTTGCTAAATTCAGTCTAAGAAGATATCTTAAAAATATATTTTTTTCCTCCGTGTATCTCTGGAGTCCTCACTGGCTTCAGATGCCTGGGAACTTAGTTAACGAAGAAGGAACAGACTCTCAGTCAATGTCAAGTTGATTCAATGCCAACCCGATTTTCTCAAAATCACTGGGGCAGAATGGTCCACTAGAAGTTCATACAGAAGTCACAGACCTGACTGACTTCTGGTTTGTTTTTTTAAAAAAAAATCTCACTGAACACATTTGCCATGAAAAAGCTCACTTTTTCTACTTTTGAAAAATGACTCCAAAGGAGTGATCTTTTGTGATAGCATTTTTCAAATCACAGGTGAGAGAATTTCTTAAATAGCTTAACATCCTGATACATCCTTTGGGAAAACATTTAAAATGAAACCAATGCTAGATATGCCAAATTAGACACGCAGATAAACAGCATGCATTCGTCTGGGAAATTTAATATTAAGTATTTCTGGGATGGTTGCTTATCAGCAAACATGTTCATCAGAAGGCTCCTGAGTTCCTAGGAGCCAAAAATACAAAACGGTTACCTTTTTCAGAAGTATTTTAATAATACGTGAAACCCATTCCCATTGAACTTTATGATGAAAGGGTTTTGCAAAAGGGAAGTGGCAGAGAGGGGAAAGGAATGAGCAGAGAGAAAGAAAGGTGATTTCTTGTGTTCTCTACCTGGAAGCGGTACCCAGGGCAGTGATCCAAGCTTGGAAAATGCCAGCAAAAAAGGAGAAAGGGTTTTTCCTGGTGACTACAAAGTAAATCAAGGGGAGAAAGATGCCCCCATGGATGATGAGGCCCACGATCACGGTGATCATGTACATCCCCAGTTGCCTAGCAACCACTTCCAAGTCCTTGATGGCAATGATCTTTCCACAGATTAGGCAGGCGATACCCAGGGGAGAGTACCTGGAAAACATAAAAGAAAACAAACCAAAAAAACCATTGAAGACATCCTTCTGGAATTCACGACTTCTATCTGGGCCTTACATGTACCACAACCTGAGGAAAACCCTTCCTATTTCTGGACCAAGAGTTTCGCTGGAGGAATTCCACGAGATTCGATAGCTGCTCTCCTTTACTTCAGACCAACTGCACCATCTGAAATCTCATCAGTGGGTCCGGTGATTTTCAGGAAGAGCAGACACAAGCTTTACCATCCCCCAGGTAAGCACCAAGCTGGAGAGGCACAGAATCTTCGAGCATCTTGTTTGGTCTCCCTGTTCTCCCCCAACTTCGTCCTTGAAAACTAGGAATCCATTTTGAGCTCCCCAGAAAGCTCATGAGAGTTTCACCCACCTCTAAGCTGGCGTTGGTAAATTTGCTTTGTTTTTACCTTATGATAGGAAGCTTATTAAAATATGAGAGAGACAGAGACAGAGAGGGAGCAAAAAAGAGAGACCTGCCAAGACAAGAAAACCCTCTGAGCCAGAAAGTCCATTTAGAGAGACGTGGTTTTATTACTTCTCAGTCTGAAAGTATTTCTTTCCATACTTGTCTTACCAGGGACGCTGGCTTCCCTGCCCCGCGTCTCAGGCAATACAGTCAGACCTCTGCACACGTCACCTCATTTCATTTTTACCACAACCCTGAAATCAAAGTATCATTATTCTTATTTGGCAAACGAGGAAATTGAGGTTCAGAAAAGTTAAGACCAGTCCAAGACCACAAAACCAGGAAGTAGGAGGAGAACAGTCTCAGTGCCTGTGACTCTCAGAGGGTTGTTTTCCCCTCCCCCAGCCAAACCACTTTCCTTTAATGAGCAATCGGAGCTCTTTGTACATAGGCCGACAGCTTACCATATACCGATTTATTCTACGGAAACTTCTCTCATGCTTCTATGTTATTATTGTTTGATTGGGAGCTTGGAAACAACTTACTGCTGTCCTCACTCGTGAGGGCACTAACCGTGCTCTCTTTCCTCTTGAGTGTATTTTTCCCATGTTGGGCAACAGCCTTTTTTTATTGCCCAATCTGGTAGTGGTTGAAGCAGAAACTGGTTTGGCCTGCAACACCTTCCGACTGGAAAGAAAATGTTTGAGGGGGAAGTTGATACTTTAGTAAGAATTATGAATGTATTTGAGAAAAAGACTGGGGGAAATGAAGTCCCAAGATAAGCCCCCCTCCCCCTGCCGCTGAGGTAATGGAGTCAGCAAAGGGAGACAGACAGCCCAGCCAGATTTGCTGGTTGTTTTTTGTTTATCTGTTTGTTTATGGTTTTGTTTTTTGCAATTGTGCCTTTCCTGGGTAAAAAAAAAAAGATGTGGGTAGAAGTTCCTGGGGTGGCTCAGTCGGTTAAGTGTCTGCCTTCGGCTCAGGTCCTGATTCCAGTGTCCTGGGATTGAACCCCCGCATCAGGCTCCCTGCTCAGTGGGGAGCCTGTTTTTCCCTCTCCTTCTGTCTGTTGTTTCCCCTGCTTGTGTTCTCTCTCTCTCTCTCTGTGTCAAATAAATAAATAAAATCTTAAAAAAAAAAAAAGAGGTGGGCAAAGGAAAATTATATATACAATTACATAAGACATGAAGCTTGCCCAGCCACATGACCTTGTAGTGATTTAGTCCCATTTTATAGATGTGCAAGTCCAAGCTTAGGCTAACTCCAACCTCAAGGGATTGCTGTGAGGATTGCATATTTGAGCATGCATATGTGTGCCCTGTCAAAGTCCCGCCCCCATCCCTGTGAGCACCAGTCTGACTGCTGACCAAGGAATCCTCTACATTCTGCAGTCACACATGTACACCATGTCCTCTCCCCCACCATTCTTAAGGAGCCAAGTCTGAGTTAATGTGGCTTTCTAAACCCACGCATAGACTACTGCCATCCAATGGCAGATGTTTTTATGAGCAAAATATTTTGTCAAGAGGAACCTTCTGAAAGAGCTGATTGGTAAATGATAAGAATTAGTGAAAACCTTAGAATAACTCTCTTCCCTGATGAGTATCCAGCCTGTAGTCTCCACATCTTTCCCCTGGGTGAAGGCTGGCAATGTTGGAGGGCTGTTTCTGCAGGCATGAAGGAGCTATGTCCTTAAACCCTTGAATTTCTCACCATTTTACACTCTCCTGATGCACCCATGGTCACAACATCTCTTAGATGAGTGGGGTTGTCTCAGAGGCCAGGCCTTTGTGCCAGGAAGTTGTAAGTAACTGAGCACAATGCACTTTCCCATAAAGCCAACAAGCATTTATCTTCATAAGCCACAAGATCAATTCTTTCCCAAGCACCAATCACCCTTTAAAGATGTCCAGAAAAACACAAACACGAGCTGTTCTGGGTGACATTTGATTTCCCTGCTCTTCTGGGACACGCAATTTGCAGAACAGAGAAAAAGGATTTTCAAGGCACTTTGCCAAGCAAGACCAGCTATCTAGTCCCCCTGGAGAACACATTTGAGCCAGAGCCAAACGGATCAGAGAGAGGAAACATGTTTCCTCTGGAGCACTGAGCTCACTAGGAGAAACATGAGTTTCCAAGGTCAATGAAGAATGTTACTCAAAGGCCAGAAGGTAGAGTGTCAGGGCAAATAAATATGGTGAGCAGGAACGAAACACCTTGGTCTCCGGAACAGGAATGAGCATTAACTCAAAGAAGGAAAGAGCCTTTGTCCTCAATGGTGTCTTCTAGGGTCATTACTTCCCTGCACCTGTGTTCAAAATGAGTGGCTTAATCTTCCACTCAGGAGCTGGAGTTTCTGAGCTCCTGGGTTTCTACATAATTATCTCATTGAAAATGACACCTCACGGACAAGAAAGGGCAAATGCCCGGGATTTGAGGTCACCACACAAAGCCCCTGAGATGAAGCAAGCAATCAAAGCCATAAACTGAAGTGCACGAAGTAAGTTTCTGAAGCCAAATGGTGCCCAAGAATAGCTGGACCCGCTTCTAAATTAGAAGGACACGACTGCAGAGCGGGAAGAGGAAATATCTACCACACTGTGTTGGGTTGCTTGCATCTGCAGCTCTGGGCACTGTGGTCAAAGCCACTGATTAATCTAAGACTGGCCCGTCAAGTCTTTTTCTTCCTGTTGCATCAACCATTCTTTCCTCCATCCACTTGGTACCTCTGCCCTTGTCATCTTCAGGTTCCCTCCCACCAAGATGCCCTTGCCAAGACTGCCCTCCACTCCACAAACACAAACTCATATACAGAATTTAACATGCCCAGACCTCAGTGTTTCTGTGCATTCATAGACACCAGCTTCACAATCAAGTTGGCCTGCCTGGTATCAACGTGGATTCCCCAGGCCCACCACATATCGGTTAAGTTAGAATTTCCTGGAGCTGACCTAGGGGGCATTTATATTTTAAACAAGTTCCAGGTAATTCCTGATGTGTTTGGAAACCAGTGTTTCAAGGGCTAAAATCTGCTCTACAAGAGATGAAATGCAGATATTACTTGGTTAGCCTCTGGAAACCACTTCCATTAGCTCCAACTGATTCAAGACCTTTAGTCTTAACCCATTAAGGTAAATAATTCAGGACTCTGAGTCACAGGACCGATGGTGGATCAGATACTTAGATGGAAATTAGTGGAGGGACTTCCGCAGGCTTGCCATAAAGCCACTCTGGTTCTGTCCCACACTGCTATTGGTTTCCAATAGCAACACTAGCCTCCCAGTTTGGGACAGAGCCCAGGAGAGCTAAGAAATGGGAGAGTCTGTCAACAGAGAGCTAAATATACATTCTAAGAGTTACCTAAGGGTGTTATCTGTATTCAGGCTCAAAAAGTAACACAACTCCCGATTTTTCCCAGTCCACTTAGATCTAGACAGGTGTCCTAAATATCCAAGGAGTGACTGTGCTCAGAGTTACTTTGTGTGGATTAGAAATTTTTATCAGAATAGGCTGAAAATCAGTATGGAGAGCCTCTAGGCTTGTAACCTCCTAGGGACTTCATTTCTCAAGTCAATAAACCCCAACTCATCATGGTAGCCTGCAAGGCCCTATGGGATCTGCCTCTTGCTCACCTCCCCAACTTCACAGCTTTCTACCTCCTCACCAACCAACCACATTACAGCTACTCCTGATCTTCATTCTGACCCTTGAAAACCCTTTACCTGCTGTTTCCTCCCCCTGGAAAATTCTCCTGTTGGTTCTTCACAGAGCAACCTCTTTTCATTCTTCAGGTCTTCATCAAAAGTCACTTCCCCAGACAGCCCTCCTGGGTCCTCTGGGATCGAGTCTAAGGCATATTTCCATCCCCCATCACTCTCAGTCCCACTGTCCTGGTTACTGACTTTGTAGCAGGGATTACTGTCTGAATTCTAATTTGTCTCCTTTTATTCCTTTAATTGTTCCCCTTTTCCAAAAAAAATGTAGGTTCCATGAGGGCCAGAATTTTTCTCTCTCATTCACATTCTATCACCGGCACCTAAAATTATTATTGGCATAGAATAGGGGCTCAAAATATATTTGTGGGATGAAAGCAGGGATGGATGGATGGATAGATGATCGGATGGATGGATGGATGGACAGTTGGATGCATGGCTGGCTGGCTGGATGGATGGATGGGTGGTGGTGGTGGTAGGTTAACAGAGAGGGAAAATTAAAAGAATGAAGAGATCTCACTTCTCATTTTGTGTCTCTATAGTGGCGAGAGTATGCAAAGTTTTACTTTCTGTTTAGATTTTCAGATTTGAAAAAAATGTTTTAAAGAAATTTGCAAAAAATGAGGATATGAAAATCATACTGAAATTAAGGGTTTTTCTCTCTTTTTTTGGTGAATCAGAGGACCTTTTAGGCTTCTTGAAGAATCCATGAACACAGAGAAACAGAGGATATGGATTGAATGATAACAGTAATGATAATCACAAAATAACTGCAATGATAATACTGGTTCATAGACAATGTTTAGGCAGGTCCCAGCACATGAGAAATGCTTTGTAACCGTTGGTCACAATTTCATTTAATTCTCACAACAACCCTAGGAGGTTGATTCTAGGATCAATCCATTCCGATGTGGGGTTTAGGATCTGTCTAACTCGCATAGAGTCACACAGTTAGTAGCCAGAGTGTCCTGGATTCACTCTGGTGTGAAGTCAGACAGAAGCTGAATAAGGTGCCATATAATTAATTAATTAGTTAATAAGGCACTGTGCAACACTGGGCAAGTTAAGCTCTGTGCTTAGTTTTCACATCTGGAAAATGGGGCTAATAAAACTACCTATTTCTGCTAGGTATTACTGAGACAATTAAGTCAGTTAATGCACGTAAAGCAAGTAGAATGGTATTCAGCATATAGCAGGAATTTGGCAAATCTTAGCTATGATTTAATGACAATTATAATAATAATAATTAGCTCCTCAGTAATAAATAGGTACAGCACAATAAAAGAGGTAATGTTGAGCACATAGCAAACATTTCATAACTCTAAGTTATAATTTAGTAATAATCCCTATTACAATAATAGCCACCTCTGCAATGTTTTATTTTGCTATTATACTATTCTGACTACCACACAGAGAAGAATCCCCAAGAACTGATCATTTAGCTTTGAGGGGGTCAGTTAAAGAGTAATTGAGTGTTTCACCCCAAACCTTCCCACACGCATCGTTATCCGGCACTGACAAGGCAGCTAAGGAATGAAAGAAATGTGTAGAAACGGCATGTTGTGTCGTAGAACGCCCTCCTGACTGTTTGGCTAGATGAGGTCACCGAACAGCTGTCAGAAATCATTCCATAGGCCTTGTCCCTGACTCACAATTGCTCGGCATCTCCTGGGATTTGATACTAAATCTTTAGGAGTTTTGGTTTCAGTGAACAGGAAACCTTGATCCACACCCTTCATCCCTGTGGAGAAGAGAGCACGCCCTTCATCCCATGACTGACCTCACCTCCTAGATTCCTTCTCTTCACGGGCTCAGTAGAAATGACACGGCCCACATCACTGGCATCATCATACAGAAATATGAGCTGAATTTTTAGAGCAAGGATGCTCATTCTAAAAAATTTTAGGAGACCAGGGCAGATCCTAATGTTTACTATCAAGAGGCATATCCTACTTTAGGCATTATCATCTATTAAAGTCTCAGAAACCACAGATGGATCTTAAAGTTTCTAAGCATATATTTTTTTTTAGAGCATCACATTGTGTGTGACTTTAGATTTTCATAGAAAAGAAATATTCAGAAATCTAGGATTGCCTGGGAAGTTGAAGAATCAGCACAACAGACACACACACAATTTTACCGGCGTCCTGTCTGTGTTTTAAAAGCACAAAAAGCAATAATCTGAAACAAGCCAAGTCTAGTAAATATGTTTCATGAAATCACGAGGCACGTCTTCTTGATCTGAGGCCCATCAGCTAGCCTACTCACTCCTGAGGGTTCAGTAAGAATTTCTACCAGCACATCACAATGTTTGGTTCTGTGGAGGTAAAAAAAAATAAGTCAAAAACAGATTTTTGTCCTTGTAAAGTGGGAGTAGGGGCCAAGGAGAGGAAGAAGAGAAAAAGAAGGTAGAATTTTAGTGGAAGTCACCACATAGAAATAAAAGAAGATCAGAGGAGGATTGGGGAAGGTGGGGGGGGGGGGAGCACACAGAGACAGGGAATCTATAATCCAGAATTTCTGTGACAGATAGGACACAGATGTCGCTTGATCTAATAATGGTTTTCTTTTTTTCCAGGCGTACCAGACCATCATAGAGATCTAGAACAAATGCATGTAAAAATCTTTCCATCTGAGAGATATGGGGCACTAGAAAGTTCCGAAGGTGGTACAGCTTCCTTAAAGGAATGGATGTTCCTGCTTTCCTGGACTGCCCTAGAGTTCAGAACCACTGACCATAAACCTACTTGAAATGGAGTAGAGATGGTATTGCTTAGATAATTCAAACAAAAAAGCCCCCCAACTATGCATCAAGGATTGTGAAATCAATAGGTACTCCAGCTCCTCTCCCCACCCCACCCCCAGATACATAGTCTTAAGCAAAGTATTCAACTTCAATATACCTCAGTTTCCTCTTCTGGAAAATGAGAGTCATGATGCCATCTTTGCAGGGTTATTGGAGTTACAATAGGTAAGTATTAAGCACTTATCATGGCTCTTCACAGATAAAAGGTAATCAAGAATTGATAGGTTTTATTGTTCTAATGATCGTGATATTGTACAATCAAGATGTAGTCACTCTGGACCACAGTCTTCTCTTCTACACAACTAGAGGGTGGAACCACATTTCCAAGAGTACTTATAATTTTAATGTGTCCTCTGTGATATCATTTTGCTTGTGTGGCCTGAAAACTGCCTCTTTTTCCTTCTGTCTGAATCAAGAGTCTCCGATACATTGCTTTTGGACGCCAGAATATTAGAGTGGCGGTCCTTCCACACACCCTGGGTCAGGCCATATCATCTCTGGTATCTTGGACTTATCTCAGTGTTTTCTGATACTTCTGGCTTCAGAATTACTAGTTGGTTTTTCCAGCTTGTCCCTCTTTTTAATTGTTGTTGTTGTTTTTGTGTTCCCACTGCAGGGATTGGCAAACTTTTTGTGTGAAGGGTCAAATAGTAAATACTTCAGTCTTTGCAGGCTACACAGTATTGGTCAGAACGACTCAACTCTGCCATTTAGCATAAAGCAATGCTAGACAACATGTGAATGAATGGGTGTGGCCGTGTGCCAATAAAACTTTATCTATGGGCCCTGGATGTGAATTTCATGTAATTTTCATGTGTGTGAAATATTATTCTTCTTCTGATTTTTTTTCCCCCAGCAACATAAAAACATAAAACCCAGTCCTGTAGGCCACTAAATGAGTAGCATAAAGGATCTGGCCTGAGGATGGGCCATAGTTTTCCAAACCATTTTCTAGGGGAAGCTCCCAGAAAGAGATTTTCATCCCTTTCTCAAAGTCTTTCTGGAGAGCACTTTGCTTGGTCCATGGCCACCCACTCGCTCCTGCTAGGAAGGCTCCATGATCTTCCAAGGATCCCAAGACCTTTGCACACCTCCACCCCCACCACACTGAAGGAAGAACAAGCCCACTTACCACATGATCATGATCACTAACTTCATGACAATCTCATTCAAAATGTTGAAGAATTCTACCATCAGCTTGGCCTGCTCGCCCATCTTCCCCATGGCAATGCCAAAAGCGATGAAAAACCCTATCAGACCTGTTGGGGGAATCACATTACACAGAAGGACAGATTAGAAATATGTGTTTCTTCTCCCTCCTTCACCATTCCCAACATAGGGAGCCACCTTCTCTGCTGCCTGTTGCCCTGTGAATTAGGCATTCTGTTTCACACTGAAAATACCTTTCTCCTGGATAATTATGGCATCCCCTAACATTTCCCACAACAGCAAGTTGAACTGTCAGTGGTGTTAGTTCCTTGGAGGAAATGAATTCCATTTCATTCCAAACTCAAAACGCTCTCTTCTCTCTCCTCCTCACTTATGAAATCATGGGTAAGCTGATTCCATAGTACATAGATTAATGAAGGAAGGCTTGTTGGGACTTGGGGATAATCGTGCAAACTTTGGAGCCTACATCAGAACTGCAGAGACCAATTAGCCAAGAAAATCCCTGCCAGGCTTATGTCTATGTTAGTTTGGTGTTATCCTAAACTCATGCATGGCTGGTATGTTTCACTGTAGGAAAATCCTGAGCATAAAAGTATTTTTCTACTGCTACATGCCTAACGTGAGAAGGAGGAAGAATGTTGAAAAGTCAAATGGAAAGCAATGAGAAATCAAAAACAGTTGGGAAACCCCAATTGACCCAGTTTGTTTGGATTTAACTTGTTATTAATTCTTCATCATTCTTTTCATGGTCAAAATTGGTAGAATGCTTCCTTTTTTACTGCATTTTTTTTTGCAATATCATAAAGGCAGAATATAGACTTTGTAACTTTCTAGCCCCTTAGCCTCCTTCTCCCTTCACTTGACATCACTTGACTTCCATCTCAATCCAGCCCCACCACAGCCTGTAAGAGCAATCCTAACCTGGGCTGGAAGGATGTGAGGAACTCTGTCCCCATCAAATTGCACTGGGTCCTGAACCAGCTCCAACACTCAACCTTGGGTCTTATCTCTGTATTGTCTTTGCCTCATTCCCTCCACCTGAGTACCTGTCCTTTGGTTCCCCCAAGCTGGGCCTGGCTTCTCTCTCCCCACAAGATTCTTCCCCCTCACCATTCCTTCCCATTCTTGTCCTCAGAGTCTCACCCCCAGCCTGAAGTCTCACCCAGGCCTACCCAGGGACTGGGGCACAACATGGCTTACAGACATCCCCATTACTGCTTATCTGAATTTCTGATTCCCAGTCAGGCTGTGTCCTCACCCCACTCCTGACCCATGATTGCCAGTCCTGGGGCTCCAATTCTGACTACTTGCATGAACTGTCAGTCAATGCTACTGTCCCTTTGGCCATAGGACCTTGCTACCCATCTGACATTTTCTCTGAAATGCAGTATGGCCCATCCCCTATACTTTCTCCTTCCTTCCTCTTCCCTACACCAGCCTTATCCCAGTTTGGCAGACCTAATTGCCAGTCCTCTCTATTCCATTCAGTTTCCTATTATGTCCAGTTCTGCCCAGAGTCTTGAATTATACTGGGAAAATTATAGCATTATAGTTTGATTCTCTTGGGGAGGAATTCTTTTTCTCTGAACCTCTGACTTTGCCTTTTTCCTAGCTCCCCCCAAACCACTCACTTCCCCACACCAAGCACATATCAACTCAGACTGTACAACTATCCTTCATTGGAGCCTCTCTCTTAACCAAAAAGAACCCAGCACGTGCACCCAGGATTGTTAATCCCCAGTAGTGAATACTTCTCCTTTTCAGATCTCAGCCAGAAAGACCAACAAGGGCCTTACAAGTGAGTTATTGGCCACAGAAACAGGCTTCATGAAATTTAGTGATCAGGGAAGAGTGTTCTAGCTCTCCCATCATGTATGGAACCAAATTTGGGCTATTCCCAAGCCCTTCTCTCAAGCACATGGAGAGGAGTTTGCTAGGTGTGTAGTGAGAAATAATCTGTGAACATTCTGGCTGAGAAGAGCTAGTATTACCCAGTTAATTCCATTTGGAGATTTTAAGAGAAAAAACTCAAGGTCTCAAAATCTCAAAGAGCTAACAGAAAAAAGTTCCCCTTGCGGGGTCAGCAGAAACTGGGCCACATCTATCACTAAGAGAGAGAAGTTGGAAGGAGCAAACTCTGCCAGGAATTGATTTAATGGTTGGGGTTAGAGCAGAGAGCTCAGAAGTGGTCTGGAGGTTACTAGGGAGAGAAATGAGTACCTCAAGAAGAGGGAGCCCAGAGCCAAGGTTTTGTCTTCACTTACTGCAATGCCTGATCATTGGGACTTTCCAAAACAAAAGCCACCTTCTCCACCCTTAGAAGACCAAGGGATTTGTACATGGGAAGTTTCTCAACAGTCTAACTTCCCTTGGCTTTCCAGAGCTCTGTCTGCAGCTGCCCACCCATGTCCAGCTTCCATGTCACTTCCCTCTGTCAACATCACCTCACTAAAGTCACTTACTGGAACTGGGATGTTTTGCTTGAACAAAGCCCCCTTAGACTGGATCATTGGGGCTGAGAGAGTAGTGAGTTGTGATGAAACTCCCCAGTGCAGCCCAGGGTCAACATGACTTCCCAGAATCCACTGAGAATCTGGAAACGACCATGAAAGTCTTCTGAATGATTCACCCCAAACTTTTGGCCTCATGACTCATGGCCTCAACCTCCTCCAGAATATGAAGTGGACTGTGGGTTCACTTTGCCCATGGGGCTTCAGGGACAGAGTATGGCTGGGAAGGTCCTGAAAGGATCACACATATCTGGGCAATGGGCGAGAAGGGGTGGATGCAGGGTGGATCTGAGGGTATTTGCAAGCTCCCCTCAGAGGAACTCACCCTCTCTCTCCTCTCTCTTTCCTCCTGTCACCTCACACTGACTGTCAACAATGTTTATTGATCTTCCATTGCCTCTCCTCCCATGCTCTCCTTTACTCAACCTGCTTCCCGCCAGGCCAAACTAAGATCCCTACTGAAGCTTCTGCTTTTCAGTGCCTAGACAATCCTCCTTCTTCTCTACCTCTTTCTCTCAACCATTCTGGGTAAAGTAGGTGTCAGGTGAGCAAGTTTAGAACAAACAAACAAACAGGATACCCAGTTAAAATGTGGGTTTCAGATAAAGAATGAATATATTTTATTTTAGTATAAGTGTGTCCCTTGCAATATTTGGGACATACCCTACACTAAAAAACTCATTTGTTGTTCACCTGGAATTCACACCTAACTGGGCATCCAGTCCTTTCTCTGACAACCCTACTAAGGAGACAAGGGCATTTGATCTCCTAGATGGTAAAGTGGAAGGACCATTGAGCTGATCCCCTTCTAGCCAGCGATCCCTCAAATCCTTTGAAATCTTGCTTGCATGGATCAATCTATTTCTTCTGCCCAGCTTCCCTGTTTCTCCCAGCTTAGGGCCAAATGTCCCTCTTTTTTGTGTAGGGGACATCAGTCTAACAGTGGGTGTGGGGTAGGTTGGAGGGTGGACCCAGGGGGTGGATGGGGAGTAAACTGAGCAAATGGGAGTCACCCACGTGATGGGAGTCTTCATTCTCTACGAGCTGTTTTCTTATTGAGCTCCTCAGCTCTCCATCCACCTTGGATAGCGACCGTAGCCTGCACCAGCAGAGCACGAGGCATAGGCTACTGTGCCTCACGGGTGCAATCTCATTTAATACTCATAATGATCTACCAGAGAAATGCAATCCCAACCCCACTTTACACATGAAGCTTGAGAAGCAGAGCAACTCAGCCACTGTCAGCTCACCCGTGAGTGGTCCATAAGGGATCCAAACCTGGTCTGCTTGCCAAGCCAAAGACCCAAAGCCATGGAAGGCTAGGAAGGCTCCAGACTAGGGGAAAATGGCTCATTGGAATCCCCCAAAATTAAACAAAGTCATTTCCTTTGGATAAGCTCCTTTGGGGCACCAACACCACCACTTTACACTCCTGATAGCATTGTATTTGTTTCAAGAATGTGAAAGCCAGGGTGGGCTGCCCCTGTGCCTAGCACGGCATTAACACCCAAGGACAGCTCAGAAAATAATATAATACGAAAGCTTAAAAAATGAAAAAATCGGATGTGTAACTTCATGAAATAGACAGTCAGAGAAAGTTATTTGTCAACACCACAGAGAGAGTCAGGGAATACGCCCAATGAATGTTAGTGCCCTCTTTTTCCATAACCGACTCCTAGCTGCCATGTTCCCTCATGGTCCTGCTTACCCTCTCTTTCTTCCTTAATGTCTCAACTATCAGTCTCCATGACCCTCAACTGGCTCTTTAGACAGAGCCTCCTGCTCCACCTACAGAATACCAGCGACAGGTTTTCTGAGAAGGGGGGCAGGGCTGCTGGGTGCTGAGAGGCAGGAAGGGTTGGCCATCGTCTCCCCCTGCGATGAACACCAGGTTGCCTACCTAAGACATTCATGCCGTCCTTGAACTCCAGGCCCTTCTTGATAACCACCTTCGCTTCCTCAGGTGCCTCTGTCACAGTCTCGTTCAACAAGGAGATGACAGCACTGGTGGCATTGCCCTCCTCGTCTGACGGAGGTGGCACCAAGACTTTCTTGGTCACCGTTTGAATCTAATGGAGTGGGGGGAAAATAGAACCGTGAGAGATTTGGTCACCCAAAGTCTAGCCACTTACATGTTTATAAAGTTCCCAGTATGTGAAAAAATAATTAAGAACTGTCAAAACAAGGTTACAAAGATTGGGGAATATTCTATATGTCTGTGTTTAACTAAGTGACATTTTATGACACAAATGTAGTGGGAAACAATTGTGCTCATCACATGATAATTACAGGATTTTTAACTTTCATTTGTAATGGGACACAACTTCAAGGTGGGGGACAGATGTCTACTTCTTACATTCCCATGATGGTTGCCCTGCATCTTGGAGACAACATCCGACATCCAACATGGTTGCTTTTCATTATGGCGAAACCAATTGGATGACCCTTCTTGCCCCTTGGGAGGGGCCTTGGATCTGGTCAAGAGTAGGAGAGTAAGGGTTTTGGCAGGGATCAGGTGAGACCTCAAGGTCCACCTGCTTTGCTCCTTCCTGCATGGTTCCTGTCTGGCAGAGTCTTCACAGACCCACTCATTTGGGCTCCTTCCAGAATCATGCTCCCCGCTGGGCATCTCCATCTGGTCACCAGATGTACTAGCAGTCAGCAGCTACAATGACAGGGATGTTGGCTTATATTTCAGATCAAAATGTAAGGAGAGAAGACACCCACTCCTTTTAGAAAGTGATGCCAAGCCTTGCTCAATGTTTCCCAAGCATCTCCATGGAAATGGCCTCCCAAGAACCTCTCATGCTATTCCTCGACATCTGTGACATCCATTCTATTTTTAAAGGTGCCAGGCACCCTGCATGCAGAGCACTGTGAAAACTCACATCGGAGCCCAGAGAAACAATACCTCCAAGGGTATTAAAATAGAACTCATGCAGAATCCTAGAATGTCAGTGCTGGTACGTAGTAGGCAACAGATGGCTGAACCCTGAATAGATACGGAAGGGGAGGCATGGGGAACTCAAATGACTTGTCAATCAATAGAGTTCTTGGCAGAGCTGGGACTTGAACTCAGAGGGCCTGAGCACCACTGAATTCTTCTACTCCCTAGGCTCCATGGTCCCAATTCACTGTGGCGGGGCCGAACGGTGAGTAATGCCAAACTGACCATTGTCCAAAGTGGGAGAAAAGCAGGATGTGCTCTGTTCTAGCCTGACCACCTGCACCTGTGCAGGGAGGGAGGAAGCTCAGGCTGAGTGTGCAAGGGGAGGATAGGAAGCTCATGGCCCCCTTGGCCTGGGCAACGCCAGCATGAAGAAAGAACACAGGAACCATCCGAAGGGAAGCTTCTGGGAGCAACGGAGTCACGCTCCCAGGGGAAATGGGAAGACCAGAACCCAACTGGGGACCTGTTCTGGGAATGCTAAAGAAGCCAAGGCTTGAGTTCAAAAGACTAGTGGCCCTGGTGGTAAATAAATGGTGGCTCTCAGGGTCAAGTACACAGCCTGCCATCTATCATCTCTTCTGTCAACAGTAGCCCCTCAAGGCTCCAGGGCTAACTACCTGCAGGGCAGACAGCTAGCTAGTTGCTGAAGCGGGTTTCAAAGTGAGGAATGTCTGACTCCAAAGTCAGCTTCTAAACAGCACAGACCAGTGGCTTAAGTTGCAGGCAAGTTGCTGGGATACAGGAACGCGGGCCTGGTTTCTGCCAGAGTTACTGATCTGAGCCTACCTGTGTTGGACAGCGCCATCTAGGTGCCAACTCCAGTCTACCCAAGTCCAAGCCACCAGGGTCTCTCACCTTAGAACCTGCAAAACCTCCTCACAGCTATTCCCACCTGCCTTCCCCAGAGCTCTGTCTACATCTAAAGCTGCAGGGTTGATTTCTTAAAAATAGAAAAACAGTTGTCTCCCTGTGCTTAAAACTCTCTTAGAATAAGTTCCTGAGACTGGCCGTGGCCTACCAGGTCCTGCCTGATCTGGGCTTTGCTTCCCCCAGCTCACTCTACCTCCCACACACTGGCTTTCCTTCTCTCTGGATGCAACTCCTCTGGGCAGGCTCTGCCCCCAGTCCCCAGCAGGCTCCGCCCCCAGTTCCCAGCAGGCTCCGCCCCATCCTCAGCCTAGCTCAGTTCGTCCCTCACTCTTTCAGCTCAGGTGTCTTCCCAGTTACTGCAGAGCCCCTCATCTTGCCTCCAGCGCTCAGAGAGCACTTACCTTAATTTTTTGAATAGCTTGTGTATGTACGTGATGTTTGTTCTGGTCTGTGTCCCCCACTCCCTGAATGTAAGTTCCCCTGGGCAGGGGCCGAGAGTGTCTCATTGCCCGTGGCATCCCCTGCATAGTAGGGAGCCTGGCACCCAGGAGGTGTTCACAAATACGGAGTGGGTGAGCGAACACAGACCACTGGATTCCCCAGAAGAGAAGACCCACATGGTCCCTGTCACTGGGTTGGATTCCTGTGGTCTGGCCGCAACTTACTGCTCGTTGCTGTCCTGGAAACCTCAGCCTGGGTCACCTCGCTGCTCTGTAAGACACGGGGCCTGTCGCCTGGGGGAAGGCAGCCTCTGCTCTGGGGATGTGCACCTTCCTCTTTCTACCCCTGTGTCTAACTCTGGTCGTGAAGACCCCCCACACCCAAGACGGGCTTTTTGTCATCACTTCCAGCTATATCCCAAGGGCACAGAAGGCACCCCTCGGGCACCATTTCTCTTCGGCAATGCGATGTCACCGTACAACGATTCCCTTTCTCTGAGTCTTCTTCGAGGTCCTCCTGAGTCCATGGATGGCTCCTGGTTTAAGACCCCTTTCCTCTAGGCTGCCTAAAGTCCAGCTTAAGGAATCTGCATGCTCCCTTGCCCTGAGGTAAATGAATGACCTACACAGGGGTGCCCAGGTGGCGCAGCCAGGTGAGCATCCAACTCCTGGTTTCCGTTCGGGTCATGATCTCAGGGTCGTAAGATGGAGCCCCGTGTGGGTCTTTGCACTCAGCATGGGAGTCTGCTTGAGATTCTCTCTCCCTCTCCTTCTGCCCCTCCTGCTCCTGCTCTCTCTCTCTCTCTCTAAAATAAAGAAATCATTAAAAAAAATTCTACAGAATTTTTCCTCTGATTATCCTAACTCAAAGGGACAATGACCCTGGGCTTTTCTGGGGGACAAAGGGTTCATTCCTCATGAATGTTGCCAGCAGGGGTGAAGAGGGGGTGTCCCGGGAGGGGGTGGGGCAGGGAACAACTCAGCCCTCAGTGGTCCTGCCATGGACAGCGCCAAGCCGAGACTGCCTACTGACCAGAAAGGTCGCCGAGTGCGAGCACGGCTCACCGCAGCCCAGAGCAACAGCTCCAGGGGCATGCCTGCTTCAGTGCCCCCCTGCCGAGGACACCAAAGGGGGTGTCCTTGTATGGAACATGGACACGACAGGGCCCAAGAAGGAAGCCCCGATCCCCGCCTCCCCAGTTCCACAGCTACACTTCCACAGTGCTTTTTTCAGAACGTTGACAACAGACGGGGCACCCGCTTATATCTCTCTCCCCAAAGCAGGCGAATGAATCTTTCTAAGTGGGCTGGCAGAGATCCAAGTCCACTCTACAGAGGGAGTGCCAGGAAGCAACCCTCCCCAGCCGCTGCTCTTCCCTCCCCAGCCAACATCCTGGGCTGAAATGGTTTCTTTTACTTTTGTCATCACTATTTTTTTTTAAGGATTTATTTATTTATTTGACAGACAGAGATCACAAGTAGGCAGAGAGGCAGGCAGAGAGAGAGAGGAAGGGAAGTAGGATCCCTGCTGAGCAGAGAGCCCGATGCGGGGCTCGATCCCAGGACCCTGGGACCATGACCTGAGCTGAAGGCAGAGGCTTTAATCCACTGAGCCACCCAGGCACCCATCATTTTTTTTTTTTTTTGCTTTTTGTTGTTTTCTTAAATTTTATTTTATTTTTATTTTTTACTGGAGTAGACCTGACAACAAGATTACTTTAGTTTCAGGTATACAACATGGTGACCGGACAAGTCAGTCCATTAGACCCCGCTCACCCCAAGGGCAGCTGCCCTCCATCACCACACAACTCTACTACAGTAGCACTGACTCTATTCCCTCCACTGTGCCCTTTGTCCCTGTGACTTGCTCAGTCCATTAACTGGAAGCCTGTGTATCCATCTCCCCTTGGCCCATGTTGTCCATCCCCTTCCCTCTACCAACCATTGGTTTGTTCTCTGTATTTATAAGTCTGCTTCTGCTTTTTGCTTATTTGTTTGTCTCATTGTTTAGATTGCATCTGTAAGTGAAATCATATGGTATTTGTCTTTCTCTGATTGATTTCCCTTAGCATCATACCCTCCGGGCCCATCCATGTTGTTACAAATGGCAATATCTCATTCTTTTTGAAGGCTGAGTAATATTCCATTGTGTGTCTGTGTGTGTGTGTGTGTATATATATATATATATATATATATATATATACATCTTCTTTTCTTTTTAATTTTATTTATTTATTTATTTATCAGAGAGAGAGCAAGTGAGCAAGAGAGCACAAGCAGGGCTGTGGGAGAGAGAGAAGGAGACTCCCCGTCGAGCAGGAAGTATGATGCAGGACTTGATCCCAGAACCCTGGGATCATGACCTGAGCCGAAGGCAGAGGCTTAACCAACTGAGCCACCCAGGCACCCCTATACACATCTTCTTTATCCAAGAAATATGTTTCTTTAACATAGTGCCATGCTATGGTGCCAGCAGACTGGCATCAGAAATCAGAGAACACATCCTAACCCAGAGTCATTTGGGCTCCCCAGTGATTGGCAACAGTATTTTGGGGGCAGCTGGGAAGGTAAACTGTTCCTCCAGGCTGCCTCTTTCTTGAGTTCATTTTTCTGAGCTTTCCCAGAAATGACTGAACGAGGGTCTTTGGTTCTAGTTGACTTGCTCCCTGGGTTACTGGGAACTGGAGTATATTCTAACCTAACCTGACCTTGGGGCTAGATAACAGACTGGTGAGTGGGGCCTCGGCGGCTCTTGCAGTGGCTCCGCTCAGCAGAATCGTCCAATTTTTAAGAATCATAATGCTTTAAAAAATTGATCTTCCTGTATGCACTTGGTGGGAATAGACATTAATACAAACTTTTGTAGAGCCATTTTGCAACATCCAGCAAATCTGAAATATGAAACTCTTTGGCAAAACATAAGTGCCCAAGAATTTACTTTTTAGATATACTACACGGTCATGAAAAGAGAGAGAGAGAGAATGCTAAACCACGTTAAATAAAAAGCAAGTGTAATGTGGCATGGGTAATGCAGTTCCCTTGGGTGGATTTTTTTTTTTTTAAGATTATGCATACATGCAGTTGAGTATCTGACCCTTGGTCTGGGCTCAGGTCATGGTCTCAGGGTTGTAAGATCAATCTGCATGTTGGGCTTTGAGCTCAGCACAGAGTCTCCTGGCATCTCTCTCCCCCTCTGCCCTCCCCATGCTCGCACACTCTCTCTCTCTCCTGCTCTCTCTTGCTCTATAATAAATAAATCTTGAAAAAAAAAGATGTTGCATGTATCATACTATATATTCAGGAGAAAACAAAATTTCCAGCATGACTAGTTCTAAGGACCAGAAGTGAGGACTTGACTCCTTACGTGTGTCTAGACTGTTTAAACATTTTACAACCCTCATGTATTACTTCCACAATTTGAAAAATACCCACTCCCTGGGCCCACACTAGAGATTCTGACTCCATAGGTCCTGTGTATTTTTTAAATCTACCCCTTGCGGTTTTGCTATACTACCAACACTGAGACCCACTCGGCATTCTAGAGTGTTGTGGGCAAAAGTGATAAAAATGCATCTTTGAGGGGTGCCTGGGTGGCTCAGTGGGTTAAAGCCTTTGCCTTTGGCTCAGGTCATGGTCTCAGGGTCCTGGGATCGGGACCGCATCGGGCTTTCTGCTCAGCAGGGAGCCTGTTTCTCCCTCTCTCTCTCTCCGCCTGCCTCTCTGCCTACTTGTGATCTCTGTCTGTCATATAAATAAATAATTTTTTTTAAAAAATGTGTCTTTGGACAACATGCAGAGGGGAACCACAAACAAAGAAAGAGGTAACAGGGAAAAAAAAAAAAAAAGGTAAGAAAGGGGAATCCCAGAGCAAAGAGATGTTAAGTGAGCTGGAAAAAAAAAGAAGGTTAATAACAAAAAACAAAACAAAAACTAACTAAATAAATAAACATGATTTTAATCCCAAAATCCTGCTGCAAATCATCTCAAACAAGCTCTAGAGAGAGAGGTAATTAAATATAAGGAAATGACTCCCCAGAGCTGGTTCACTGAAACATTCTCCAAGTTACTCTCTTGCTCACTTAGGAGGCTGAAGGGGCATATAGCATTGGAACGTTGGGTTACCTGTTGAAAACAGGCTTGGACCAGGTTTTCAGGAAAGAGATTGCGAATAAGGTCCAGGAAGGCATCCAGGCTGGACACTTCATCATTCTTCTTCCCAGGCCCCAGCTGCTTCTTGAGTTTGGGGTTTCCTGGGTGGATCGCCAAGACCAGGATGACCCCCAGCACTGCAGCGATGATGGTTGTAGACATGTAATACACCATGGCTCTCGTCCCCAGGCGCCCACTGGCTTTAGCATCCAGGCCCGACAACCCTGCATTGAAAAGACATTGGAAAGAGGACTCCTGTGATGTCTCTGTTAACTGCCCATCTCTGCATCCCCATAACACGGCTCTGTATTACTCAGATGCATTCATGGTTGATCACAGCTGCTCCTACTGAAAATTCCAATCCTACAGTTTACAGTTTGATCCGCCAAGGACATTTTTGAGGTTCTAGAGAACTGTGGTGAGTTGACAATCTCTTCTTCCGAGTTTATAAACCCGATCTCTCTCGTTCAGAGTTTATAAACTGATTGGTAACTACTTTTCATCAGTCTGCAATAGTGAGTTAAAGTTGAATATATTCCATTTTTAATTCCAGGATGATGTCCCTCCCATTTAATTGGTATTAAGACATCTTTTCTTTATGAAGTGATGGTGCTAGTACCTGCTGGTTTTTACTTCACTGTTGTTGTTATTAATGTCCTCACTTAAAAAAAAAAAATGAAAGGCTGGTAGGCCTGGTGATTGATACCAAGAGTCTAGCCTAGTGATCTAGCACAGCCCTCATTCCTCCGAGGTGAAGCACAAAATGTAGGTGGAGACCTACATCTTCCAACCTAGTGCAGGGATTACAGAACACAAAGATGGGACTTCGTCTATACTGTGGGAGGTCCTGTGATTGCTGGAGGAAATTCCAAGCCAAGTCACAAAAACTCCTACCTTCACTGGGTTTTTTCCCAGTTGTTTCTTCTAGTTTTCTACTTCCTGGTTTCAGTTTCTGCTTTTACTAGACAAGAGAAATTGTAGCCCTTGCTCTGGGGGAGGAAGTCATTGGTGTGAACTTTCCTGAATTGAGCTGACCCGCATTTGAGCCACTTCTCCTTACAACCAAAAGTCAGATTCTGGCCAACAGATGCTCACTTTCCTGGCCAGCTTGCCCTGTCTATGTTCTGTTAAACAGGCATGGAGAACATTTTCTCTGGTTTGCAAAGAAGCCTTTAAGGGGACAGTACAGTGTCACTCAGTCTGGGATGAATAATGAGACCTTGCATTCACCGGGCTCATTGGTTGACCAGAGACTCTAGAACAACGGGCTTAGCCTCTGAAACTCTCGGTGTTTCCAGGCCTCACTTTCCTCATAAGGTGGAGAGTCCAGAGGGACGGCTTTCTCAAGGTCACCCAAATGACACCCAAATACCAATCAAAGCCTAGCTTTTGGGGTGCCTGGATGGCTCAGTGGGTTAAGCCTCTGCCTCCAGCTCAGGTCATGATCTCAGGGTCTTGGGATCGAGCCCCGCATCAGGCTTTCTGCTCAGCAGGGAGCCTGCTTCCCCCTCTCTCTCTGCCTGCCTCTCTGGCTACTTGTGATCTCTCTCTCTGTCAAATAAATAAAATCTTAAAAAAAAAAATTAAAAGCCTAGCTTTCATCCTTAACTCCAAACTCAGTCTCTAAATTCCATGAATTTATACCCTATTCGAGCAATATTATTTGGTAAGGAAAAAACTGCCAGTACAAGCCCATAGAAGCAAACAAATTCTTTCAAATAAAACAATTCTTTCAGCCCAAAACAAGCAGACATGATCTACACATTGAGGGTCCTTTGCTCAAAAACCTCAAAGGGTTTCATATTTAATCTTTATTTTATTTTTAATAACCACTTCCCTCTATACCCGGTTAAACAGTTAAGAGAAAATTTCCTTTCCTATTTGTTACTTTTATTTATCAATATCTGAGCCAAGTATAATTTGGAAAATGAGAAAAGTATACATTCAAAATTAAAACCTCTATTGTTTGTTTATCATCACTTTTAACATGGCTGTTTCCCTTTCATCTTTTATTGCTAGACAGAGAGATGATCAGACTGACCAATAGATGGAAAACTTTTTTTTTTTAGGTTAGAAAATCCCCATTTGAGAGAGAGGAAAACCAAGGCTCTGAAATAAAATGACACAGATCATCCCATTCATTCATTCCCCCAAACTGAGATTCAGTGGTCCATCAACAAACAAGAGCAGGGGTGTGATTCCCTGTGGCCAGGCACCAGATAGATGGTCTCACCTGTGATTAAGCTGGAGATGATGAGAGGCAGGATAAGCATTTTTAACATCCTCATGAGTATATCCCCTGGAAAGGCTATTAACATGACCACATCAGGGTGGAGAGGAGATGCCAAGCGAAGAAGGCCTCCACACACTGCCCCCAGGATGACACCTACAAGGGAGAGGGGGGAAATATCTGAGTTTATGTTTTGCCTGATTCAAATGAATAGCTCTAGGGATTCAGTGACATTGACCTTTCTCATACCTCTCCATTATCGGATGATGAATAACGTGTTACGAAAATACCATTATATAAGTCAAGTTGATTTTAATGACTAGGGAGAGAATATTGTGTACCTCTGTCTATTCTAACAAGCACCACTGGGAGGGTCTAGGAGATCCTTCTCTCCTTGACTTGACTAACTTCTTTGAGGATACTGTTCATTTGTCTCCTCAGAGATCGGCAGCAGAAATAATCCCCCACATACTGCCAGATGTATTCTAACTTCATACTAGATAAAAGGAACTTTTGATCTACCAAGCTGGTTGTGAGTTTCCTTTCTCCTTCTATTTTCTTTGGCTCCCAAAGATTTCCCCATGGCTCATTCTTAAAAAGTTTTGTCCTTGACTTCTGTGTTCTTTTACATAATCTTTAGACTTGCCTTTGTGGGAGACTTTTATGGGAGATTAGGGGGCGTCTCTCAAAGTGTATAATTCGGGAGGAAACAATGTGGGCAGAGTTGCTGGTGGGAGACTTTCACTTTGCATACTCGGGGATTCCACAAGACAAACCAGGTATCTGCAAACAGGCAGCTGATATCAAAGTTCTTGCAGAAACCACAAATCAGGTCAGACATAGCACCACTAGCTGAGACAGAGAAGGGTAGTTCCTAGGTCCATGAGCTGGGGTGTTAACTCCAGGGGTGTGCAGGGAGCACTGTGGTCAAAAGCCCGATCTTTTACTTTTACTTTTGCAGGAGGAAAACATACTTCTTGATGACCTACGATGCGTGAAATCTCTTTACATGGAAGGTAAGCTTTGGAAACCCCTACCACACTTCTGTCTTCTTTCACTAAGTGAACTGAACTGTGGCAAGCCCGCAGTTCTGACCCTGGTCCACTGATGTCCAGGATGACAGACTCAGAGGAGGAGAAGCCAGGGAGCTGAGTGGGGAAAGGGTTGGAGGTGAGGAGTTGTTCACTGCTTCTGTGTGTAGCCTAGGAGAGAGCTGAAGAACAAGGAGGGATCAAGAGAGGAAATGATGTGGTTGTCATTTCAAGACTGGGCATTTTGCCCACTTTTCAACAAACCCTGGTTGAAAACCCAAGACCAAGATCGTGTCAACAGTCACACCAAAGGACAACCACAGCCCAGGCGAGGTCTGACGCAGAGGAATCAGACTTTGGAGGCGAACCCTCTTCCAGCCTGACCTTGTTCGCTAACGTGCTAGGCTAATCTAAGGTAATGGGGTATTTATAGGCAGACCTCAGGAGCCCCCTTCATGGGGTTTTCAGCACCAGCTGCCTTTATCTTCAGGCAGGTATTTCTCTAAATGTGCTATGCCGACCATCTGCTTAGGAATAACCTAGAAGGTCTGTTAAGACACAGATTCCAAGACCTCACTGCAGATGGCCCAAAGTCTCCATGTGCAGGGCCGAGAATCTGCATGTTAACGTACTCATGGGAAGTTGTAAGGACCACTAGAATCCCAAGGAAGAAAAATGCATGGCTGGGACAGGTGAGGGGAACATTATGCCATCAAGGCAGCTGTGCCTGGGCAAAGGAGGCCTTAGGGAAGGCATGAGGCTTTCATCCTGCAGCAGGGCTGCCCGTGCGACCCAGCTTCCACCCAGAGCCAGGAGAGAGCCAAGGAGGAGGGAAGGCCCCTGTCACCTACCAAACACAGTCAGTGTGAGCAGGAGATTCTTCCCCAGCTTGTCACACAGACGCAGGCCGAGGTGTCGCTGCTTGGGCTCCTCCGAGCTGAGGTGGCTGTCGTGCATTCGGACTTCCACCTGCTTGGGCATGTTGTTGGCACTGCAACGGAAGCACAAGGAGTGGTGAGAGCCCGCTGGGTGCCGCCCAGATACAGTCGGAGGCGCTCGGGCAATAGCAGGTGAAACAGGCCTCCCCCCAAACATAGCGGGGTATCTGGAACCAGGGGTAAGAAAATAAAAACCAGAGCAACTGAGGGTACTCTGAATTCCAGCTGGCCCGTAAGCAGGACGCCAGGACACACCAAACACCCACATGCTGGGCACGTCTATCCCCACCATCTTGGATCATCATAGTAAAGAAAAGGCGAACCAGCAGGGGGCCCCTGGGTGGCTCAGTAGGTTAAGCGTCTGCCTTCGGCTCATGTCATGATCTCAGGGTCCTAGCATCAAGCCCTGCGTCCTAATCCCTGCTCAGTGGGGAGTCTGCTTCTCCCGCTCCTTCTGTCCCCCCTCTTTCTTCCTCTCTCTCTCTCTGTGTCTATCTGTCTCAATTTAAAAAATAAATTTTTTTTTAAAAAAGACATACCACAAGCAGTGGTAAGGATTTTTTCTAAGAGTTTCCCACCACGGTAACTCTGAGAGGCAAGAATCTATGCCCTGTTTTCCGGAAAATAACTTCCTCAGGGTCACAAGCTATAAGAAATGGAGATATAAGCCCAGATACATTTGCCTCCGAAACCTGAGCTCTCCCATTCTTGGATCAATGGCAAAAAGGTGATGTTGAATGATCTGAATCAGATCTGAGGTCAGAAGAGTCATGACCTAAATCATGCCACATTAAAATGCCTCTGAGTTCAAGTCTTCCCCATCCTGGTCATGCCAAAGTCATCAGTGTGGGTAGGCCAAGCTTGGCTTCTCTTTTGGAAAGGATGGTTTACCTAGATTTTTTTTTAATTCAATCTACCGTAGTTTTTAATAGGTCATTTGCATGACCAGGGCTGTGCTAAGCTGCCCGCGTCATTGCTACACAGCGTCCAAGAAGGATGGCTTTAAGAAGCACATGATCACCTTCATCCCTCAAGGCAGCCCAGTCCTTTTCCAGATAAACCCCATGTGAACCCAAACCACGGTGAGGGTCTGCAATGGAACCCTTGATGGGGTAATAAGCACATTACCTCTTTTTCCAGCTTTGCCATTTGCTAGGCCAATAAGATTTCAAATTTAAGCTTGGAGTTTGACATAGAAAGGCCTATTTTTTTAATTTATATTTTTTCTACTTTGACAACTTAAGACACTTTTGTCAGCTGACATTTCCAATCACCGTCATGTGATTACAGATTTTTTAGCAATCTTTAACACCTAGAAAGACAGATCACAGTCTCCGACTAAATGGCAACACCTTCCAAGATGGGAGGGTGTGAGCCTTACCCCAACATTCTCGCCACAGACTGGTAAAGCCTTCTTTGGGGACCATTATCAATCTGCAAACTTGTGGTTTGGAATCACTGGTTGTAATAGAAATAGCGTGGGTTTTGTAGACAGGGAACGTGGGATTCAAATCGTGCCTCCATTGCTTGTTAGCTGTGGGGTGTGTAGAAAGAAGGCCTTGATGCCTCACTTGTGGAAATGAACGTGACAATGTATGTTAGGGGCCTGCCATGGCACCCGCGTCTGTGGTCCCTTCATGCAGGGAGCGTGGACACACACAGTCTTCATCAAGTTCATGACAAGGGTGACACGTAACTCAAGGGACCTACCTATTCGCACCTCCATCCCAGCAGGATGCTGAGCTTAGCTCCCAGAGTCTCAGATTGAAGACCAAGGGCACAAGCACATCTACTTACCTTTTATAACAGGCTGCTTAATATACTCGCTACCAAAATACTTTGAAATTAGGGATGATGTTTCCTGGTCTGGTTAGAATACCCAACTGAAACTCTTAGGCCAAAATATAAGCATCTTGGTCTCCCCGTAGTGGCCTGATTATCTACTCATCTGGTTCATTTGGGGCCAACCTCTGACTAGCTGACATGTGTGCACTGACGATCTCTCAGAAAGTAGGACAGGATGGCTCGCAGCAAGCAGATGAGGGCCAATCTGGTCAGCAAGCAACAAACAGTGCTTCTTCTAATCACCAAGTGAAACAGACAGGAAGGCTCGTTGGACGACACAGCAGAGGAAAATGATCAAAACGATCTTTTTTAACATGGACAGACCACATTTTGATGTTTCCATTGGGATCTTTTGATATTTTTAAACACGTCTCCAGCCAGTCATCTGAAGCTCTAAATCAAGAAATAGCCAAAACAGAAGGGGGGCCATGTGTGTTTCGGAATTAGAGACGGGATCCGTCAGCTAGCCTTTGGCAATGCACGGCATCGCTTGGAGACTGTATTCCCCTGCCTTCTGCTTCAACTGAAGCCATTTTGCCACTGATGTTAGACTCAGGCACATGGTTGGTATTTAAGTGAGACTAACAAGTATTTACACCAAACGTTCTGGCAAATTCCATAAGATATAACAAAAGTGTCAGGCATCAACACGGCCATGTCGAAGCGAAAACAGACAGATACTGGTTTAACGGATGCACTCAGTCCAGCAGTCGGCTTGGGGGCCTGTGCCGCATGATCCTTGGTCTGATTCTCAGGCTGTGACAAAATGTCCCTGCAACCCCGAATCGAAAACCAGCCACATCAAAAGAGCAACGCCAAAATGCCATGAACCCACATGTATTTACTGAGAGGATTCCCATGACGTCCTCACCCCCGCCTCCCCGCTTGAAATGAAACAAATGCTCCAGGCTCATAGGAGTCCATGACATCTGCACATAGAGAATGATTTGTAAATTACTTCAGGATCCCAGCCTGCATCTAGGAACCCGAAGTCCCCTAAGAACTCCTGGTAAAGATTCCACACCAGCCTAAATGATCACTGCATCCCCAGAGCACGAGGAGAGCACGAAACGGCAAATATTATAGAAAACAGCATTATATCATACTATAGAACAGTACAGAGCTGTTTCCAAGCCTTATACAGCTTCAGAATATCTTAAATGAGATTATCCACGTACACGGCTATCTGAATGCTGGTTCCTGAAAGCACATAGTCACAGCGGCAATCGCAAGGATACCTCCCACTTACTGAGTATTCTGTATGTCAGCCGCTCTGCTCAGGAAAGAGTAAGGGGCAATCCTTGCTCTTAAGGAGCTCGTGAGGGGAAACAGCCCTTTGTACAGTACTTGTCTGCTTTACTTGTGGGTCACGGTCAAGCTCTGCAGGGCATACTGTGCCATGGGAAAAATGGCACCCAACCTCGAGTTGTGGGACAAGAGCGTTCAAGAAAGGCTCCCCGGAGGGCTGATACCAGAGCTGTATCTTAAAGAAAGGATTTAATGCCAACGTCTTCATCTGCCACCAGTCTGCGAGCCCCAGGAGAGCAGGGCTGTGATCTTTCACACCTGGCTCCAAGTGCTTGATGAACATTTGCTTGGAGAAATGAGGAATTAGAAAGCAACGACAAAGGGCACCTTGCTTTCTCCAGGGAACGAGGCCCTTTCATGGACAGACTGGTAGCAGCCTGCTTTAGCAAGTCTCCTTCCAGCCTTGCATTTATGCCACGGAATTCCCCTGGACACATATGACAGATCCCATGCTGTTCGAGGTACTAAAGATACCACGATAAACAGAGAGGGCAAATCCCTTACTCTCACAGAGTGTGCATTTTAGTGGAAGACCAGATAAATGAACACACATGTTTCAAGTGGAGATACGATCAGGGCGACTCTGCCTCGGGGGCCCAGGGAAGGCTTCTCTGACAAGGAGACATTAGAACAAAAGAAAAGAGGAAGATAGATGCTTTGGAAACCTGTCTATCCAAACTTGAGCCTGAAGCTCCCACCAGATACAACTCTGGACATCTACATGCTGGATAAGCACAGGCAGTTATCTCAAGTGTGTATTCTAGCTCCTTATCAATCCTCCCTTCCTACAGCTTTGGGGGTACACCCCAAACCAAGCGAGAAGGAATTGAAAAGCCCAGGTGTGCCTTGGTTGGCCCAAATCCATCTGGCCTGACTGCTGACCACTTCTAGTTCTCCTCGAGGACCTTCGGGATGGAAGATTTAGCAAGACAATTCCTTAACATTGGACGTTTCTGTAAACCAACACCTGCCGGATCGCTCCCCACAGCCCCGCAAAGCATGGCCATGTGATGGGACAGCCGTTTGGATAACTGAAAACCGGAAAAAAGAGCCTGTAATTTCCTTCAGCCTAAACTTCTCCACCGAATGAGGTCAACGGCTGTTCACGCTACCATCGCTGCCCCGTCCAGATCCCCGAAAGCTGGCTCGCCAGCGTGCTCAGCTCATCGCTCAAGACTCCCTCCATGGCCCGAAAGGGAACGTGTAATCGGGCTGGTGCTGAGTTTCAAGCTCTTCTCGGAACCTGCTTTTCATTAGCGTTCGATTTCCCGTGCTTTGTCAAGAGCCTCTAAGAATAGGCTCATTAGATGTGGGGTTGGATTCAGAATTCCTGCCTGCACCCTTCTGTGTTGCCATATCTGGCACCAAACTCTTTCTTCCTCCTCCACTGGCCCAGTGAGATGGCAGCAGAACATTCCCAGGGAACCCAAAAGCAATGGATGTGTTTTGGCCTAGAGGCTATGAGAGCCTCCAAGGGGCATCACCACGCAGCCCTCTGCTGCCCAGGGCCGAGGGACTGAGGGGACAACACCCAGGAACTGCCCTATTGGGGGAATCCTAGGTCAGAGCCTCAAAAACAGAAATAGAGCCTACTGAGGGGCTTTTCCTCAAGCCGTTGGCATGCTGGGGCCGGCAGCTCAGAGCATGGAACACCACGATGTGGTGATTACAGCTGTGATCGCCCCACATCCGGGATTTCCCCAGCTCCCTAAAGAATACTATCTTTGCTGTAAAAGGGACTGGAACTCTAAGACAGTGGGAGCGTTGCCAGCCCACCAGTCCCGCCGCCCTCACTAGGTCCTATAAGACCTGCTGGAACGGGGTCAAGTATGCTCACTGACCAAGAAGTCAGACTCTCTCTCTCTTTCTCTGACAGCCACTGTGTCCTCAAAGACCCCATGAATGAAACTCAAGGTTTACAACCCCCAAATCTCCCTAAGTCCCTTCTGTTCATCTATGGGCTTCTATGTCCATTTCTCAGATCCCAAAAACACTTTCTAGAAAGGACCTGTTGGTGAACCACTTCACAAACGATATTCCTTTTCTACAGACTTCTCCTGGACATCCAGAGGTTTGGCTAAAGAACATGGCTTATAGTTTTCCCAAATCATGACAGGATTGGACCTGTGGACAAAATAAAACAGGCGGTCGGGTGGTCTGGGTTCTAACTCCAGGCCTGCTGCTACCTGGTTGTGTTAGAAACAGCATGGGGGATAAAATGGGTATAAAGCTGCTTGCAACAATCAAGAGACAGGAGATAAAGTAGTACGGAACAATGAAAACAAACTCAGTGTCAGAAACCAATAGGGTTTAGGTATCATTTTTGGCCAATTTTGGGGGGCAAGTCCCAGGCTCTTAACCTATAAAATAAAAGGTTTGATTTAGAAATTCTTTAATGTTCTAAGGTTCTGTGATTCTCTGTGGGGAGAGAGAGGATCTTCCCCACCCTCAGTCACCTCCATTTTTGGTCACTCGGGACTGAATAAGCTTAGAGTTTACCAAGGGATGAATCATGCCCGACCATGAGGGGACAGCCCAGTTGCTTCGTGTCAGTCCCCGCAGGGAGAGGCAAACACATGACTTAGAGACAAGAGATACACCAATGATAGAACAGCCACCATTGCTTTTTGTCCTTACCTGTGTTTCTCTTTCCTTTTTTTTTTTTTTAAAGATCTTATTCATTTAATTGACAGACAGAGATCACAAGTAGGCAGAGAGGCAGGCAGAGAGAGAGAGAGAGGAAGCAGTCTCCCCGCTGAGCAGAGAGCCCGACGCGGGGCTCGATCCCAGGACCCTGAGATCATGACCTGAGCTGGAGGCAGAGGCTTTAACCCACTGAGCCACCCAGGTGCCCCTGTGTTTCTCTTTCCAAAAGCATGATTTAGTAACACTACTAATGCTGGGTTAGGGCTCAAATTCACTACCACAATTCAGACACAAGTATCTTCTTTTTTTTAAATAATTTTTTAAAGATTTTATTTATTTATTTATTTGACACACAGAGAGAGAGAGAGGTCACAAGTAGGCAGAGAGGCAGGCGGGGGTGGGGGAAGCAGGCTCCCCACTTAGCAGAGAGCCCAATGCGGGGCTCGATCCCAGGATGCTGGGATCATGACCCGAGCCGAAGGCAGAGACTCAACCCTCTGAGCCACCCAGGTGCCCCCAGACAAAGGCATCTTCTTAATCCCTCATCTCCACCCTTGACCAGATCTCAGCCTAGATTTCTGAGATGGGCAGGTCAATGTCACAGGAACAGAGTCAAACAGGTAGACTGGCCTTGGGACCAACCAATCGCCAAACTGATCCCTAACTCCCTGAGAGACCACCCATATCATTCACAGTCAACTCGCATGGAATTGGAGATTCATTCACACACAGGAACATTCCGGATGAGAAACTGTAGGAAAAAAGTCTTTTCTTCAAACCATTTCCCAAACCAGTTGGTCCCCATTGGCTAACATCACCAAAGGAAAATATAGAGCCAACTGGGTCTTTTGGGTATCCTCACACAAGGAGCAAGGAAGAAGTTAGAGGAGACAGAGTTCTGATGAGGTAAATAAAAACAACATCCAATTCTCCCAGAAAGAGACTATTAAAACACCAGCCACCAACTGATTAGCAGGTGCCAAAAGGTGACTTTTGGTGACTGTGTGGAACACAATTACATCATTCCATGGCCATGGGGTTCTTCATTAAAACCTCCTTTCCCTGCCACACCTGGGACAATGCGTTGATTTCTTGGACACCACCACCCAATTCACTGGGTCGGCGTAGAGCTTCCGTGAGAGAATACTAGGAAAGCACCGCAGAATACGTAACACATAATTGATATTCAAGGTTAGTTCCCCTCCTTTGTCTTAAATGCCTAAAATGGTGCAAAATGACCATTAAGACAGTTGCTTTACAGCAGAGTTTGAGTGAGTTGAGTTTTGGCGACAAATAGTACTTGTGCTTTTTATGAAAAGGAAGTCCCAGAAGAGCCAGAGTGGGTGGGGGCCTGGAAGGTTCCCACTCTGTAAGCATCTACACTGTGGAATGACTGGGCAACCTCTCAAAGGACATCAGGAATATAGTCTTAAGTATAAAACCTCTGGACCTTTGTGATATCCTCCTAAAGCTAGGGACCTACACTGGCTTCGACACAACAGATTTGCCTGTTTCCAGAAAGACACACTGCCAAAAATATACAAGATGCCAAGGAACAGTGACCCTCCCAGCCTGAGTAGAGGGATTGGGGTGGAGTGTTTAATCATCTCAAATTGGGAACCTCTTCTAAAAATAAAGATTATGCCATGACCTGGGAGGACACTGGCCAGCCTGGTCTCCAGGGTCACATAAGTCCTGAAGTAATTGCTACCCACCTCCGTTTCATTGGACAGCATGAAAATACATTTGAAAAACATCGCACAACTCCAGTAAGTGGGGAAATTCATGTGGCATGCCTTCTGGGTTTTGAGCCACAGGGAACTTGGCCCTTGTCCCAGTTTGCCTTGAAGCAAATTCTTTCCTCCAATGAAAATGTCCTCCCCATGCTCCCCTCCAACCCAACAGATTAACTTCTACTTCTTCTTCAAAGCTCAATTCAAAAAGGACTTCCCTGAGGAAGTCTTGGTTGACTTTTCACTGCTCCCCCTCCAGCTTACCTGTACTGACCTGCACTGACCTCTCCTGAGGTATTACCACAGCGATTTGTCTTTTCCCCACTAGAATATAAACTCTGAGGACTCGGCCTTGTCCTACTCTCCCTCACACTCAGCATGGTTCCTGGTATACGGTAGAAGCTCCGTTTGGGCATGTTGAATGAATGAATGAATGAATGGGCGACAAAAAGCACGTTCTAGTCCCAGGGAAGGCCTGCATTAGGCAAACCTGTAGGTAGCCGGAAGGGCCAGGTCAACACCAGGTAGGGCTGGCAGCTCTGAGGAAGCTGCCCCGCCCAAGGCATGGTGGCCCCAGCGCTCCCAGTTTCCTCGTGGGAAGACGAAGCCATGAACCAATCTGGGCTCAGCTAATGAGGCCTTCAGGGGAAACTGAAGGAAGACGCCTTAGGATCCAGCTGCCAAAATCAACAGCTCTCAATCTGGGCCTTCCAAAATGTCCTCCTACCAAAGAGCACAACCGCTCTTTCCTTTGCCAGAAGGACTCTTCTGGAAGCACTCTTAGTGAGCAGAGCTCTGGATCTGGCCCTCAAGCATGGGAAGTTCTTCTACCAGTCCTGGAGCTTCCCAGCAGAGCCCTCCCAGCCTGCCAGGCAGGGAGCAACCGGGAGGCTGACTAAGTCGCTTCATTAGCCACAGGGCCTTCAGGCACCAGGCAGAGACCAGGCACAGCAAGTGGCTGGGACTTCCCGGGCAGTTGGGTCACACTTCACAATTGCTTTTCATCCGTGTGGTCCTTCCCCATCTTGAGCAGAGCAGTCTATGTGCCTTTTCTCTCCTTCTAGACCAGGCAGCCAATCTTGAAATGCAGTGTCAATTCCAAACAAGAAGACCAGTGATCGTTACAACCCTGCAAATAGTGAGATTTCCCCAGGCTGGCCCTGGAAATGCCACACTATGCTTTTGTGGGGAGATGTTTTTGGACTTCCTTTATGCTTCTCTGGGGGGCTTCAAAGATGGCCACTTCTGACTTCCAGAGGCCTGAAATTCCTCCTTGAGAGTCCCACCCTTCGTACCTCAGATTGAAGCCGGAAGGCCATGGAAAAAGCAACCTTTTCCCTGACAACACAGTGTGAAGGAGCTTCTCAGATCTCTCCCTAAAAACGGGATGTGCTGAGGGGAACCCTTTGACATGGGTCCTGGCCACAACCACACCCAGGAGCCAAGTAAAAGGAGAGGAGCTCAGGACATTGGATATAACCTTGGCCAAGAGCACACCACTGCCTAGGGTCAGGTCTGAAGTCAACCACGTTTAAAACTCTGTGATCTCAACAGGGTTTCTAGAATACTCTCAATCTCCTTTTTCTTTTTTCCTTTTTTTAAAATCTGAATACTAGTTTCACATGTGTGTTTAAGTTGAGAAACTTAATCAAGCTGTTCACTTAAGATTTGTGTGCTTTTCTGTCTATGCGTTAGACTTGAATCAAAAGCTTAAAATAAACAGGCAAACTAAATTATGTTCTAGGCCCCAAAGTGGCTGATTTCCATAGCAGTAGCTTTGCCAGCAAAGAAAAGGTGCTAATTTTGCCCAAGAACACCTTATACGTGGGAGACACGCAATCGTCTCCTTCAGACGAGACGGAAATGGCGGGATTTGGGGTGGCCCAGGTTATAAGAGAGGGCTTTCCCTGACCAAAAAAAGATGTTTGTGGTCCTTACCTTCCTTCTGATTTTCCATGCCCATAGCTGCCAAGATCCCTCAACACATCAACTTCCCTTCCATATGGAGACTCTTCTTGTGCTCATCTTTTAACTTATAAACAATCACCAACAGTTTTTCAGTTGAATTGATTAAGAAGTCAGTTAATAGTTATTTCGTGATATGTTAACATGTGCAGACTTGGTAAAATACTGTCTTATCCCTTGCCTTGTTTTGTCTTCACGGCATCCCTAAGAGGGGAGGAATGATCCCACCTCAGAAACGGAGATCCTGAAACTTGCTGGAGCTCAAGACTTAGAAGCAACGGAGCCAGAGCCTGAGCCAGGTGGTTGTGCAGCCAGGATTAAATCTGTGTTGCCATCTGCCTTGGAGTCCAGGACTCTTGGGTTCCATCCTTTCTCGGGGTATCTGCGAGGGACGGACACCTTCAAACTCCTGAGTCCCTCAAGGCACATGAACTTCGGAGATGTGCCGCCGAGCACCCAGACAAGGAAAGCAGAGAGAGGAGCGTGCTGCCAGGTGAGGAAAAGAGTGAGGGGAGCTCCGGGAACCCATCACCTTGTGATATATGTTAGATGAGGCTTGCTTCTGGTGCCTGGCCTCAGAGGTATCACGTGGGCAAGGGGCACCCTTGTAACTGACTTCTCCCCTTGGACAACCACTGTGCACAGGTGTCATCCTGTTCCTGGGGCCTCAGGCAGCACGTGTTGATGTGGAATAACCCTGGGCTCCTCACCAGGAAGGACTCCCCCCCCATAACCCACCCCCTTGCCCCCTCAGAAGAATTGAACTGTCTGGTAACAGGATACAAAGAAGGATACAAATTCTGATGGCTACAATGATAGCAAGTCACGTGGATGGAAACCTTAATTTTCTAAGCCTTTTATATATAGAAACTCAATTCTCACAATAACTTCATGAGGTGCATACTATTATCGGCGACCTTTACTGGAGGGGAAATGGAGGCACCGGATGTTTCCGTTACTGGCTCAATGTCACTGTTTGTGGTTTGTAGGGTCTGGATTTGAACGCAGGCAGTCCTGAACTTGGAAAACCAGGTCAGCTCTCTCCAGTCCTGGAAAAACCGCTCTTTACATTCAGAAATTTTGTGCTAGCAATGAACAGGGACACTGAACATGGAAGCAAAAGAGGGTTTTTGCTCGGGGGGAGCAAAATCCCCAGGGAAGAAGGAAGATGTCTGGTCCAAACCAGAGCCTCCACACCGTCTTCACAGAATCCTCACAGGGTTTCAGAACTGGAGAGGCTTCCAGACCTCCATCCACCTCAGGACAAATGATTTTCTGGTCAAGGGACCCTAAATCAGTCTCTGAATCACTTGTGAATACCACAGACCTCCAAAATGTGTGCCCATACGTGGGTGTTTATAGCAACTTTGTAATTATGAAATTATGAAACTGCCAAAACTTGAAAGCAAACGAGATGTCTTCCAGTAGGTGAATGGATCAATACATTGTGGTACATGTAGACAATGGGCTATTACTCAGAGCTTTAAAAAAAGGCTATCAGGGGTGCCTGGGTGGCTCAGTGGGTTAAAGCCTCTGCCTTTGGCTCAGGTCATGATCTCAGGGTTCTGGGATCGAGCCCCACATCGGGCTCTCTGCTCAGCAGGGAGCCTGCTTCCCTTTCTCTCTCAGCCTGCCTCTCTGCCCACTTGTGATATCTGTCAAATAAATAAAATCTTTAAAAAAAAAAAAAAAGGCTATCAATCCATGAAAAGACATGGAAAGACTTGGATACACATTGCAAAATGAAAGATGCTAATCCAAAAAGGTTACATGCTCTCTATAGGACATTCTGAAATAGGTAAAACCAGACAGCTAGTAAGAAGATCAGTGGGTAGGGGCGCCTGGCTGGCTCAGTGGGTTAAAGCCTCTGCCTTTGGCTCAGGTCATGATCCCAGGGTCCTGGGATCGAGCCCCGCATCAGGCTCTCTGCTCAGCAGGGAGCCTGCTTCCCTTCCTCTCTCTCTGCCTGCCTCTATGCCTACCTGTGATCTCTGTCTGTCAAATAAATAAATAAAATCTTTAAAAAAAAAAAAAAAAGAAGAAGATCAGTGGGGGCTGGGGGCTGGGGGTGGGAGGGGTCACGAGGTGAAGTACAAGGGATTTTTAGAGCAGGGATACTCTGTGCAATACTAGAGTAGTGGATATAGGTTAAACATTTGTCTAAACCTATAGAATGGTCAACACCAAGAATGAACCCTGGTGTCAATCTTGGACCTCAGGTGGTTCCTCAGTTGTAACAGATGTAGCTCTCTGGTGGGGGACTGTGGATAGCCCCGAGATCCTGCTGTGTTTAAGGGCACGGCAAGGGGTGTGTAGGAAATCTCTGTCCTTGCCGCTCCATTTTGCTGTCAATTTGCTTTCAGAAAATAAAAGCTACTGGGGAAAAAAACAAAACAAAACAGATCTCCAAGCCCCATCTCTGAATATTCCAAATGAGCCCATCTGGGTGGGGCCTAGAGCTCTGGGCTTTTGACAAAGCACCAGGTGACTTTGTTGCAGTCCACGCACGTGTGGATGTCTAGTCACTGACTGAACAGTTGCAGGGAAGGGGACCCGGTACATGACACGCCTCACCATCATGTCACTGCACAGCTTCAGCAATTACCAAGTTCTTCCTTCATGATAAACCTAGATCTCTTTCCCTAGCACTTCTACCCACTGGTTATTCTTTTGTCTTGCAGAGCCGTCCAGGAACAGCGGCGACAGTGACCATCGGGCAATGTACTAGCTGCTTCCCGTGCACTATTTCATGCACTCCTCCTAACACTCTCACAAGGCAGATGCTATTATTATTGCTTCTTAATGGATGAAAAAAGTGGAGGTCAGTGATGAAGTCATGTGCGCAAGGGCTGGTGAGGGGCTGAGCTGGGATCGGAAGCCAGCTCTCCCCAAGCAAAAGGATCATGCTTTCCATCATAACACGACACTTAACAATACACGGAGCCTGCCTCCCTCTCCATCCACCAGCCTCCCAGACACCCCTCCAGGTGGGGACTGGTCACATCCTTGCTCCCTGACATGAGGCAAGGCAGGCTTTCTAGCCCTACGCATGCCGAACCCCAGAATCTGCCAGAGTCGAAGCTTTGACCCCACATTTGAGGGAGCTCTGGTAATAAACAGGGACCACTGGTTGATTTTATAGTCTGTGCCCATAGTAGACATAAAAACACCCCCCACCACCTGCAGAATGTCCAGGCCCTAATCCCCTGAACCTGTGACTTTGTGAGTGACTTGCGGCAAAAAGGAAGTAAGTTTGCTAATCCTGAGGCGGAGAGTTTTTCCTGGATTACCCAGTCAGGCTCCGTGTAACACAAAGGTCCTTACGAGTGGAAAGGAGATAGGACAAGAGAGAATGAGAAAGACTCAGCCCCACACTGCTGGCTTTGCAGATAGAGGAAGGGGCCATGAACCAAGGAATATGTGGGTGGCTTCTAGAAGCTGGCAAGGGCAAGGAAACGCATTCTTCTCCAGAGCCTCCAGGAAAGAAGACAGCCCTGCGGACACTTTGCTTTTAGCCCTGTGAGATCCATTTTGGACTTTTGACCTCCAGAAGTATAAGACAATAAATCTGTATTATTTCAAAACACTCAACTTGGGATAGTTTGTTATAGCAACAATAGGAAACGAATGTGGTCCCAGGCCCTAGGCTCAGTGTTTCCTATACTATCTCACTTGATGTTTATAATAAGCCCAAGAGACAAGGCGGCAAACGTGGAGATCCTCTCTGGGCCACCCCCCACCTTTAAGAGCTCTGTCCAGAGATGCAGCGAGCCCAGATTCATACTTCTCAGCCTCCCCAGCTGAGAAGCAGGCTGAACCCCCCAGCCCACCCTTCCTCCCTTCACCCAGCTCTTCGGGAAGAGTTAGAGGCTGAAGCAACAGCTTTCTCACCTTTGCCAGGTGCCACTTGGTAAACACCAAGGCTGGTCAACATCACGTCTCCAATGGCTCCCATCACCCGGGGAAGAACCTCAGGACCTCCCCCGTGGGGACCTGTGCCTTTCCTTATTTCGGTTCCTTCTCACAAGCCACTAAATTTGTGGCTACCGATCAGTCAGCAAATATCCAGCCCCCGCTGACTCCACCAGTCAAGTCAGCATACCAATGGCCCAAGCACCTCTCAACTAGCTTGATACACTGATTCTACAAGGGAAAAACTGAGCCGTCCTATCACCAGCAGCAGGGAAATCCTCTCCTCGGGAAAGCCGCTTCCTAAGAGGAGAACGTGAATTTCTTACACGGGCCACTTGCTGAAAGAGCGGCTTCGCAATGCCCGGTGTGGACGTGGCATGGTCCACCGGCAGTCCACTCCTCTGTGGGTTACCTACCTCCCATGGGTTGTTTGTTTGTTTGTTTGTTTTTTGGGTTTTTTGAAGATTTTATTTATTTGTCAGAGAGAGAGAGCGCAAGCACAAGCAGGGAGAGAGGCAGGCAGATGGAGAAACAGGCTTCCCACCGAGCAGGGAGCCGGATATGGGACTCGATCCTAGGACCCCAGGATCAAGACCTGAGCCAAAGGCAGATGCTTAACTGACTGAGCCACCCAGGCACCCAACCCACTTCCCCTGTTTTGAATAGATGATGCCGTGCTTGGTGCTTGGGGATTGGAGTACTTCTCACATTCGAACCTGAAGGCTTAGTGGACTCTTTGATATTGCTCATTTGTTTTTCATTTTTATTTCAGAGAGAGAGGAAGAGAGAGTGCAAGCAGGGGAACGGGCAGAGGGCCAAGAAGAGAGACACTCCAAGCAGACTCCCCACTGAGCATGGAGCCTGACGCAAGGCTTGATCTCATGACCCTGAGATCACGACCTGAGCCAAGATCAAGAGTCGGACGCTTAATCAACTGAGCCACGCAGGCACCCCAGCTGCTGCTCCTTCAAATACTCCTTTCCTAAGCCCCAGCTTACTTTTCACACCTCGATGATACTGCATTTCACATTTCATCACATTCCTGCTGTTTCCTTAATATCTGAATGTCTTCCCCAAAAGACTTTAGATTCTCGTTGGGAAGGGCCTGTCTCTACCTCGGGATCCAATATGTATTAGATGCTCAACACTATCTGGGGGGAGGTAATGATTTGGAGGTTCTAGAAGGATCCAATTCTACAGATCTGGGAAGTGCCCTGGGCGAGAGTCTGCCCAGCTCAGGTGGGGCACCAGGTAAGATGTTCCCCGCCCCCACCCCCATGGATATGGGTTTGGAGCGGAGCCAAACAAAGCACAAGGAAAGGGGGCATGAAATTCCTTAGCCTGCGGTCTCCCAAAGCTTGAACTGACACCCAACCACCTTGCCAAAAGTAACTGCAGCTTCAGGTTACCTCAAGGAGACACAACTTGACTTTTTATGCACTTCCTGAAGGCATTCCAGCCCCACCTTCCTTCGACACCCAGGAAGTGGTCCAGTGTGTTTGCAAGAACCACCAACACGGCTCCATTCCCTTGGCAATGGAGGTGAGTGCCCTTCACCCCAGGTGCTTGGGAAGAAAGGCTCAATCTTGCTCAACTTGTAAAATCTTTTATTTATTTCTAAGCATGTTTTTTTTTTTTTTTCTCTAGCTGTCTCTTAAATCATGACATCAAAGCAAGACCATGTCCTGTCTTTGTTTGAATCCACTATATAATGACCCGTACAATGCCAGGCCCCTAAATGTATTCAGTAAGAACCAGTAGATCAAATTAGGTGCTAGGACAAAATATGGGACTAGGGGTTGGATAAGATGTGTAGTATTCCTTGAAGTGAGTTCCCTGGACTCCAGCACATCCTAGAGCTTTGAGTGAACACAGAAGTGGCAGGCTCTTTTGCCGTGGGCAATCCCGCCTTCCTCCTCTACCCACCCTCTCCCTGTCTACCCTAAGGCTGCATTCAGCCCACATTCAGCCCTTTGTGCCTGATTTGAAAACAGATCCCACCCCACAATCCAGTCCTGAGAAATCACTACTATACAGGATGGGGAGAAGATGAGGAGGCTTCCCATCACACATCACCCAGCAAACACATAATAAAATTTCATTGTAGGTATCTTTCTTCTTCCCCCACATATGCCCAAAGTATCTCTCCTTTCTCTTTACTTCCTTTTTCACTCTCAGCTTCCTTAGCCCAATCAGCAAAACAGCCTGATGGACCGTCCAACAGCTGCCCAGATGTTGCCCCTCACACATGCTCTCAGGGTGGGTCTCGGTCCCCATCCCTCCCCACTTATCAAGTGTTCACACAATGTCTCTTCCCTATGACCTTGTCCCATGCCATTATACCCAAGGTAACAGAAAGAAGTCTGCAAATCTGCTACTTTCTTTACAGCTAAGCTTAATAAGTAGTAACTTTAACAATGTTAATGATAACAAGTTGGGTATTAATTCTGAAACCTCTTTTAATTTGCAATAACTGCCCACAAATTGTTCAGTTTAAGGTTTTTTTTAAAGATTTTTTATTTATTTATTTGACAGAGACCACAAGTAGGCAGAGAGGCAGAGAGAGAGGGGGGAAGCAGGCTCCCTGCTGAGCAGAGAGCCCGATGCGGGGCTCGATCCCAGGACCCTGAGATCATGACCTGAGCCGAAGGCAGAGGCTTAACCCACTGAGCCACCCAGGCGCCCCTCAGTTTAAGATTTTAACTGAACATCCACGCTCTTCACTTTAACCTTGTATTGAAAGTACTAACAGTGCTTATCCACCTCCCGACATGATAAAACTCGGATGACAAAGTCAAGCTTTTCCACTTGGAGACTGTTGCAGTAACTCCATATGCAATTTTTGAGATGTTGGTCCACACAACCCTTTCTACCCCTCCAACTTCATTTTTTGCCCACCACGCTTCCCTGTGGGTCTGACAACACCACGAGATTGTTGGTGTCATTGTTGTGGTTGGTTTTTTGGTTTTTTTTTTTTTCATTTGAATCATTTCACAACATTTAAAAGCTAGTAGATTTCAGATCAAAGTCCTGGAATATCTAGATAGCCCAAAACCTGGATTCTTGACAGCAACCATTAGCTAGAACCGAAAAGTGATTCTTCTATAGACAAACACTGATTTTCCAGTTGGCCACAGACCCCATCAGTCCCTATTACTTCCCTGACACCAAGGCCAAGCATCAAATACCATTTGTCATTGTGCTTGCCCCGCTGCATTTCTGAAAGAAGTGTTAGGAGGAAAGTGAACTGCTCCCTAATTTCGGTCACATACCTTCCTGGGTCCTATTGCATTCATCAGCAGCCCGTCCCATTTATAGAAGGGCGCCTTCCCTGTGCGCTTCCATAAAATCCCCAAACAAGGGGTGAATACTTCTCTCCCACATTACAAAGTAGGTACAGGGTGATTCAACAGAGTGAGTCACATCATTACCAAGGATGTCACATAATTTACAACTTGGAGCCAAGTCTCCCAGGGGACAAGTGTGAAAGCATGAAGCCAGTGGCCTGCGACCTCACCTTCTCCGAGAGCAGACAGAGACGGTGCCTGAGAAACAATCCGGGACTGGCTCGCGGGTGGCAGAGGGGAGAACCTGCTTTCGTAGTCTTCTCAGCAGGCCTCCTTGCTGTGGATGGCTCCAGGATCATAACTCTCTGGAGTGATGACTTAGCATGTGTTAAAATGCAGAGAGTGACTTCAGTCTGCTTTTACGAGTCTACCGTGGGGGGGAGGGCAGGGTGTGCCGTTTTGGCCATTTGGACACCAGCCCGTACAGTCAGGAAGAGAGCAGTTATCTGCAGTATCTCTTAAGATGGACGTTTTATACCACGTGAGAAGGGCTTGTTAGTCATTTCACAGATGAGGAAGCAAGATTCAGTAAGTGGCCTGTTGTCAAACAGCTAGGAGAGGGCAGAGAGGGGAATCACATCCCCATCTATCTGAACTGAAAACCTAATCCTTTCTCACGGCAACATGGTGGCTGTGAGAGTCTGGACCCTCATGAGAGTGACATTGCTAGATGTTCCTTAGCTCCTACATCACAGACCTGACCTTGAACTGTCCCAGAGAGAGTATGCATATATGTGTGGGTGTGTGTAGAAGGAAGGGGTTGCTGTTTTTCATTGTTTTATTTTGCTATTCTTTTTTTATGATTTATTTATTTATTTTAGAGAAAGAGAGAGAGAGTGCAAGCAGTCAGAGGGGCAGAGGGAGAGGGAGAGATAGAATCTTGAGCAGACTCCCCACCAAGCATGGAGCCTGATGCAGGGCTCAATCCCAGGACCCTGAGATCATGACCAGAGCCAAAATAAAGGACAGGGTGCTCAACTGACTGAGCCACCCAGGAGCCCCTATTTTGCCATTCTTGAAAAAACCTCTCATTTGCCAGTCTCACCAACACACCCAATCTCAACTTCATAGTTCATAATTCTCCAAAAAATCTATGTTTCCATATCTATCCCTATAAAACTTAGTTATTGAAAACTCTATTCCCTAAGGATGTTGAACACATATATGGCTTCAGTCCAAACTATTTCTAACATCAGCCTTAGCAACGGGAGTTGCAAAATGACAGGAGGCAACGTGGTGAAGTCACTGGGAACTAATGAGCCGAGGTCCCAGAGCTCCTGCGGCCTGAAGACAACCCTCACCCCTTGTTCTCAGATGACAATGATGATCCTGACCCAGAGCAGACCACATGGCCTAATTCTATGGCTGAAGAGGATGTTCAGCAAAGGATTTCTAATTTGAGATTTTCCTCTGACTGATGTGAGACCTCATTTTTCAGAGAAGGAAAGATGGTCTGTCATGAGTTAACATGAGGATCCTTGCAAAGATGAAAAGATGATGACAGAAAAGGTTTCTTGGCACATCCTATCTTTGAAGGTGACCAGAGAGATCAGTTCCTTAATTGTATGCTATTAATTACCTCTTTTTACCCACTGGGCTTGGTTATCCATAACAGTAGTGATTCTACTACTCTCTTTAGGTAGCATACCAGCTCTGTGGTAAGTGACTTCCTTTGCTGGTTCCACACAGGTCTACAAAGGGAATTATTACTGTCTCTATTTTATAGACAAGGAACCCAAGGGAACTAACCTGTCTTAAATTGCCCACGGCAGAGAAGGCACAGAACCACAGGCCTAAACTTACATCTCTCCAACTCCAAAGCCCAAGTTTTTAAAGACTACTTTCAAGTAACTGGGCAGTCAGTTCAAAGATTCCATCTTTTGGTCTGTTCTTTATCACTGACTAGAGTTTAGAGCAGAAGTCGACAAATCACAGCCCACCATATGGCCCAACAAGCCTAAAATATTTACTATCTGATCCTGCACAGAAAAGTTCGCTAACCTTTGGCTTTAAAAAGTGGTAAATCAACCCCACATGTTCCATTGTGTTTACTTAGGTCTCTGTAGTATGTGAGACCAGAGGATTCCATGACACAGTTTTGATTCATGAAAATATTTCTTTTCATTGATTTATGTAAGTGACCCTGAGTAATAAGAGTTGGAAATAGATCTGGGGGTGGGGGGAGAAGTTGAAGAGCTGTGGTTCTAAAATAGCCACCTTCTAGATCACGCATGACTGCTGGTTAACCAAAATCCATGAAAGTTTTATCCACCATGAAGAATTTGGCCAAGGAGTCCATCCCGAAGAGCGTAGACAAAAGTGTCCACAGGTCTGTCTCTCCCTGTCCATGCTGATGGGGGATCTAAAGGGAAGCCTTTTATCAATATGCAGACAAATTGAAGACAGGCTGTTTTCAGACGGCTGCCAGCATGCTAAGACAAAGGAAACAGTGATAAAGAGGTAGTAAGTAAGGCAATGAGTAACTATTCATTTTCTTCATTGTTTTCAAACAGAGCAAGAGGTGTTTAGTAATCTTTATGTAATGCAGACATCTGAGTCATCCCGACAGCAGAAAGTTCTCATGAGTCATAAAACTCATGGGGGTCCAAAACCAGGTCTTTCTGCTGGCTCAAGAGCACGTCTAGAATCGTACCAATACTAAGTCACCACACTACGCACTTCAGATGCGATGAAAAATCAATGAATCTTTACGCTCTGACTCTACCTGTGTGCTCAAATATACTAGGCACACCATGTGTCCATCAGGTCGAGTAGTTCAAGGCTCCGGGGGAAGGGCTGGAGGAAACAGCTGTCAATTCCAAAACAATCACTAGTTTGCTCTGTGAACTTGTACCTGTGTCATCTCTTATGTGAGCCTCAAATTCATCTGTAAAATGAGGTATTCGAATTGGAGGCCTCTGTGGCACCTTCCAGCTCGATAAGTTTATAGAGTGGAAGCCCCACTTGTTCTATACAAGGGTTGTACAGAAACAACCCTTGAAGATTTTGATGACATATTACTCATAATTCATCATATCTCATTATGCAATTGGTGTTGTTATAATTATCCTTAATGTTATTACTGCTATTGGCCTTACTTACCACGTAAGTAATAATAATAGCCAGCACTTGTTCAGTATTTTATACGTGCCAGATGTCATTTGTTGGAGTCTCTGGAATAAGTGGGAAAAGATGACTTTATGCTCTGCATGTACAATCTTTTAGACCACAGGTCAACAAACTAGAGCCAGAGATCACACCCAGCCCACTGCCTGTTTTTGTAAATAAAGTTTTATTAGAACACTTGATGAGCCAAGCTCATCATTTAACTATTGCTTATGGTTGCTTTTGCACTACAAGGGCAAAGGTAAATAAGTGCAGCAGAAACCCTAAAATATTTGTTATCTAGGCCTTTACAGAAAAAAATTTGCTAACCCACCTCATTTAGCCCCTATATGGCAAGGCTCTTGCCTACCCAGTATCCATTTAGTGCTCTCTTGGTTCTAGTCTCCTGACTTCCCTCAGGGTACCTCCCTCCCCTCCTCTACTACTCCTGATCCTGTAGTTTGGGTGGAGTTGATCTACTGCCCCTCTCAGGCCTGGAGAATCAAGATATTTCATCCTCATGACCGTGAAGATTTAGGGGTGGGAATGTGGGATTCAATCCTAAGACTTTTGCTGGAAATAGTGGCCAAAAAGCTCTCTTTTGCTGAAATTTCTGAGTTACTAGGATGCAAGTTCAGAACTGCCAAGGAAGCTTCGTGGAAATGACTTGCCTGTGTTTGAAAACAAAGAGAGATGGAGAAAAAAAAATTCTTGATGGTAAGAGTTTAGCCTCTGGATCCAACTATGCCTGAAGCTACTGGTAGGCTTTTTAGCTAATAAGCCAATACGTTCTCTTGTTGGTTTAAGTCAGATTAAGTTAGGCTTGTATGCCCTGCAACTAAAACAAAACAATCCTTTGAAATTGACATAATCATTTTCTCCACTAAGACTTCTCCACCCAAAATCACATAGCCATGAGTGGCAGAGACTAGGATCTTGGTCTACACTGAGCTCTGCAAGATGAAGGAACCAGTATCTAGAGCTCTCCAGAAGATCTGGTTAGGACAGGGACAGAACCAACAGGTTATTTTCCTGTCTTTGGAAGACACATTTCAAACCAAATCTCTGTTCTCCAGGGAGCAGTTCCTTGGAGATCATCCTGTTCTCGACTTCTGACTATCCCAAGACAAGGCCTAGCAGAGTACTGGCTTCTCATGTGGTAATTTGGAGGAAGTTATAATGAAAAGTGGTATCATAGCCATTTCTCAGCCCTTCATTCTTGCCATATTTAACAGGGAAGAATGATGCTGTGGAGAAAACTGACCTCCTCCTGTTGAAGCACTCGGTTGCCCAGCAATCAACATATGTAAATAAGCAGGGGGTTTAATGCAGGGAGCAGAGGGATTGTGGGTCAGGGCCCTTCTCAGGCAGGGAATGAATGACAACAACCTTTGAAGAAGCACAGATTCTGTGAAATCGCTCCTGACTCAAACTACCCATCCCACAGGACATTGTAAGGGAGCAGATGATGCCACCCCAAATTATGCCTCTTAGGCACGAGGATTATTTTCAGCTGAAGGCAGTCAAGACCTAAGAGACCCAGGAAAAGCTTTTTACCTCCTCCTAAACTGCCTAAAAGAATTTAGAAAGGGGGTTTGTACCAGAAAGAGAACTACTATCAGAGGTTACATTTTCATCTAAAAGACTTATCTGCCCGGGAAGGAAAATATGTTTTTTTTTTTTTTTTGCCAAACATTTGCTCTTCTTCTCTTCCTAGTTATTGCCTTTCTCCCCTTTTGAAGCCTCAGACCCCATATCTTTCTTTAGCCAGGATGGTGGTATTTAAGTCTCAATTGCCTGGCTGCCTTTGGGTCTCATAGCTTGGTGGGGTTCCTGAACATACAAACATAGTTACATTTGTTTTTCTCCTATTAATCTTTTTGTTATAGGAAGTGAGGGGGTCTCAGTCAAGAACCTAGAAAGGTAGAGGGAAAAAATAGTTTTCCTCCTCTACTGCATCTTCTTATATTCTGCTTTAAAGAGAAAGACAGACTCCAGGAGAAGTAGTATAGTGCAGGATATGGAAACCCAATCTCTCAGAAAGGTCTTTGGTTGGTGTGTGACTCAATGGTACACCTTCGCCAGCTGGAGGACTTTATAATTGGGACTGGACCTCAGGCAGGCACCCTAGGGGACATGTAAGACCCTCTGTCAGGAGTGTAACTGGTCCCAACACACTAAACCAAGAGACAATAAACTTGAGAATCTTGAATGATTTTCAACCAAGCTAAGCTCAAGTTGAAATGGAAGGATGGATGGACAGATGGACAGACAGAGGTAGAAAGATAGATAGATAAGCAATATACACACTCATAATTGTCTATACAAAGATAACAGATAATATTTCTGGAAGGATCACAGGACACTGTTAACTGCAGTGACCTCTGAGGGGAAGAATGAGTACGCAGGCATCTCCGGTGAGACAGGGACTCACCAATCCCTGTGTACTCTTCAGCATAGTCTTTTCCCATGTGTGGGAACACCCATAGTGTTTTCCCATGTATGTTTATTACTTTTTCAATGGGAGGATTAAAAAGAAGAGGGAATTCCCCCAAATATATTTAACAACAAATCCCTCTTCGCTCTACCTTCTAATGTCTCTTTAAGTTAAATGACCAGAACCCCATTGCCCTGGGCTGCCTGGACCAGCTTTTTCCTTTAGGGCTTTGTTCCACTGACCAAGCAGTGAGCTCTGCTCACGTGTCACTTCCCTAAGAGACAGAAGCAGCTACTGGACCCAGCTTGTGCCAGGCAAACACGTTAACTGAGACCTGTTGCTTTTGGGTCTGCCCTGGTTCAGAGGGAAAGGTGAAAGGGTGACATTGGGGAGTCCAAAGTTCCAGCCGCAAAGCCTCTGGTCCATCTGCACACACAGCCAGGGACAGGACAGGGTTTCCCTGGCCCAGAGATCAAAGAGCTGGCCTCAGTCTGCCCGGACTCTAAGGTACTCGAAGTTCTTGGAATGGTCTGAGCTCCCCATCGACCTTACTGCTGCCAGAGGGCAAAGTGTAAGACTTCAAGGGAAGCAGACTGTCCAAGATGATTGAGTCACTCGATGTCCCCCACCCCAGATACACACACGCACAGGTGCATTCCACAGGCAGAAGCTGGTGGGCTTTATAGGCCAGCACTCCTGCTCTCTAGCTGGATGAACTTCAGCAACGCGCCTTGATCCCTCCAGCCTGTTTCCTTATCCATACACGGAAAGAGGATTGTAGAGTTTAAATTAGAGGCATTTCTGCAACATCCCGGCCCTGTTAACAGCAATACTGCCCTTCTTTCTTTCCTCTTTCCCTTCGGCTATTTCAGAAATAATAGAATGCTTTTTAAAGAACTCAACTGACAGAAAGACAACATAAACTTCTGCCAGAATGAACTTTCAGACTTCTTGGAAAACTCTGCAGACGCTCCAGTGAGAGTCAGGTCCCCCGGCTCTTACGTAGTAAGTTACGTAAGGGTCATCTTACTCCCCCAGAGTGCCCTCTCGGATTACAGTGTGCAGGCTAAGGTCAAAAGGAAATTATGTAAGCATAATCCTAGGAAATCGGCATACAGAACAGGGCCCAGTTCAAGAAGCAAACCAGCAGGATGTTACCGTGAATCTCGGAGGCCTCAAACTGCTAAATGGATAAAACACAGTTTGAGTACATTTGGTTGAGAGTCTGGGAGGGACTCATGGAAATATTTTGTAAATGGTGTATCAGGGGGCCAAACAGTCAGGATAGAGGCTGATTTTGCAATAGAGCAGGGTCCTGAAGGTCACCTGCAAGGCTGCATATTAACCTCTTAATTGCTACCTCCCTGGGAGGTCCCAGCAAGGCACCAGAGGGGCAGGGGGAGGTGCCAGGGAACTGAGTTCGGGGCAGGGGCACTTTACCTACAAGTATGAAAGTCTTTCAACACTTTAACTACCAGCTGCATATCTGCCCTGGAGGAGAGGCATTTCTGCAACAGTTCTATTAGTGAAAATGTTTGAAACCATGTCCAAAACCACCAATATACAGCAACGTACAAAAAGATTCTCAACCACCTTAGAAATCAGAGCAAAGTAAATTAAAAGCATATTTGCACGTCAAATCGGCAAAACTTTCTCAAAGATCATCGCATCTATGATTGGCAGGGGCACAGGAAATTCAGTGCAAGAGTCTATTTGGTAAGGCTGGGATGGCAGAAGTGTTGATTTGGTAGTTTCCAACAAAATTAAAAGTCTGCAATACCCTTCCACCCAGGGAATGTAGTTTTCTTAAAATCCGTCCCAGAGAAATGTGTGTGTGCATACACAGAGCTGCCTGTTCCTCACAGAATTGTCTGTAACAGTAAAAACTGAGAAGTAACCCTGCTTCCAACAAGTAAGGTGTTGGCTGGCTCCGTGTGGGTACGTTTCGATGCAATGGAAGACTGTGTTCCTGTCGAAAAGAATGATGCATTTCTATATGAACTGACTCAGAAAAATGTCCAAAATAGTGATAAGTAAGAGTTCTTCATGCACATACACGTTTATAATGCATGGGGAGAAATTCTGGAAGAAGCAAAAAACTGCAGAGGTTTTCCTCTGCGGATGGGATCAGGTTTTAGAGTCAAGTATATAAGGGATCTTTTTATGTTTGTGTAGGGTTTTTTGGTAGGTTTTTACTTTTAAAACAAGGTTATGTTCATGTATTATTATACTGTATAATTAAAATTTCTTTTGATAAATGATGAATCAGCCATCTAAACTGTTTGGAAGAGGGGGACATGGGTGGCTCAGTGGGTTAAAGCCTCTGCCTTCAGCTCGGGTCATGATCCCAAGGTCCTGGGATTGAGCCCCACATCGGGCTCCCTGTTCCCCGCTGCTCTCTGCTCCCCTGTTTCCCTCTCTGTCTCTGCCTGCCTCTCTGCCTATTTGTGATCTCTGTGTGTCAAATAAATAAATAAAATCTTTAAAAATAATTAAAAAAATAAAATACAATGTTTGGAAAAGGACAGTGTTTTGTTTTGTCTTTTTAATGCAAGGAAACACTAACTTTTTAAAAGATGAGACTCTGAAGCTTCTGTTTGTAAAAGAGGTTACCAGGAGGCAATAGCTGTATGTGCTGAATTTACTTCCAAGCTTACCTGATGCAGATAGTAACAAAAGATAAATTCTGCAGAATGATTATGAAGTTTATGCTCAAAGAAGCAAAGCACATAATCTGTCCAGAAGAGACCAGGGTTTATCCCTCTCAGAAGGAATGTACTTTCAAAAGACAGTGGTTCCTTTCATCCTTTCCTTTAAAATGAAAGGAAAATGCAGAACCTCTTTTCCTAGTCTTAATTCCACTTTGTCTGGATCAGGAAAAAAAGCAATTGCCTCCCATTCACATAGGAGCTCATGCATCAGACAATACTAGCCCCAAGCTGGTCCTGGTCACGGAAGTCCACCCGCTGGGACATCTTCTCCAGCATATAATGATTATAGGGTGGGACCATAGCTTGCTAGTGGGACTTGCAGCACTGCCCACGCTGACATATTGTGAGGCCTCACACAAGTCACTGAACGCTCACTGATATGTCAGAAATGGCAGCAGCCCATCTGCACGTGGGGATAATCCATTATCTGTGCACGGAGGTAATAATTCATAATAATGAAGATGGTGAGATCTGTGCACCAGGACCTCTCCATCCATACACATGTATGCGTGCATGCACACACACACACACACACACACACCTGGTGTATTCAGAAGTTTGATGAAATTAACGGACAGAGGTGTCAACATGGAGAAATCACTAGAAGACTCCTGCCAAAACATCTATGGCAGTGCTCCGGGGATCGTTTCACCGCACTTCAAATGTTTGGGCTGAGCAGTGATCCCACTGAGAACTCAGATCCTTGTCTTCTATTTATATCTAAGAACCAAATATGATCAATGTTATTAATTTGCTCATTCACTCATCTGTTCAGTAGATATCTACCAAGCATCTACTTTGAACTTGGCACTGTTCTAGATGCAACAAAAAGAGCAGTGAACAGCTCCTTAAGTCAGGAGCTAATAAACAAAGAATTAATGTCCTATGGCAATAAGTTCTATAAAGAACAATGATGTGACACAGTGTTGAACAGGATAGTGATGGGATGCTGCTTTATATAAGGTGAACTTTAATCAGTATCTTGAAGAAAGTGAGGGTGACCATGTAGGAGCTTAGAGAAAAGTATTCTGAGAGAGGGAAAACAAGTGCAAAGGCCCTGAGGCAGAAGCAAGCCGGTTAATTCTAAGAACAGCAAGAAGGATCTCCTCACCATTTGCACACAAGTGTGTTCTTGATGGAATTAAAGGATGATCCCTCTGAAAATGCATCTGCAGAAAAAATTTCCTTTCAACTCAAGACCCGTGAAGCCCTTTATCTGTGGTCCCTGGTTAAGAATCTCTACTCTGCTCCAACTATAGAAGACTTGTTGCTTCAGAAGGCTGAATCCTGACTGCCACCCCTCAGGGGGTGAAAGAAACAAAAAGGACACCACACCCCTTCTTTAGACAACCTGTTGGTTCTGAATTTCCAGAAGAATGGGAGGCCCTTCCCTCAGTTTGGGGGCCTGAGAAATTAACATGGGGTCCCATGGAGCACATTCAGCTCACTGTCCCTCCCTCAGTACTGATAAGGGCTTCTTCAGTCCCAAGTACCCTGCTTGGATCAGATTCCTGCGCCCCGAATTGGAAGTGACCTAGAGGCACTTTTAGTCCCCAAAGGTAATTAAGATAATCGAACCATTCAATTGTGCATAGCAGCTCTGTTTCAGACAGAGAGCAAGTAACTGACAAATAGTTTTGGTGCGTCTTTAAGCTGAGTTTTATGCCTCAAGAACAACAACAACAACAAAAAAGTAATAGGAGTAATTCTAAAAAAAAAAAAAACAATAAACAGGCCGATAGAAGCAGCCTGCTGAGTCCAAGCAATCCACTCCATGCCGCTTACCTCGCCGTTGTCTCCTGCTCTGCCCACCCCCAGATCTCATGTTAAGACCATCACACCTAATAATTCTTGCTAAGCACCAGGCTTCCAAGTGCAGCTTGGCCATAAAACACTTCATAAAACGTGTGGACTTTGCTCCTGCTTTTGCAAGCACAACCTTGCCCTCTCTCCTTTCTCCCCTTGGCGAGGCACAGCACCGTCCGGCTCTCGGAGCTCACTGCCCAGGCCCAAGAACCCCAGCCCGCGCATCTGCTACTGCATTGTCTGCTGATTGCATCTTCTCTGGGGAGGAACCGCTGGCTGGTTTCATTCCCTAATGCTCCTGCAGGGCTCGCTGGGTGCCAACCATGACAACACTCAGGAAGGTTAGAGCCTCGGCTATGAGGCTCCTGGGACCAAGAAGATCAACAGGGACATACGGGGGAGAGGGGCGCGGAAGCTTATCACTCCCACACCAATGCACGAAGAAGTACATGCATGGGAGGGACGCCTGGGTGGCTTAGTCGGTTAAGCGTCTGCCTTTGGCTCAGATCTTGGTCCCAGGGTCCTGGGATCAAGTCCTGCATCGGGCTCCCTGCTCAGGGTTCGGGAACCTGCTTCTCCCTCTGCCTACTGCTCCCCCTGCTTGTGCTTTCCTTCTCTCTCTCTCTCTGACAAATAAATAAATAAAATATTTTTTAAAAGAAGTACGTGCATGGGGCTAGGGCAAGTGCCTGGGAGGGCCAACTATGACCCTCTTACCTACCAGACTCTTTCCTTATCTCTTAAAAAAAAAGAGAATTCTGTTGTATTTTTTCAGATTCCATAATTTATTTACAGAAAGATGTAAAAACTAAAGTGAGAATCACCAGTTAAAGCCCGGGATGTCTAATAACAGCCAATGCTTGCAGCCAGCACTGTTTTAAAGTGCTTTGTACTCATTTAAACCTCATAACCACTGTCTATTAAGGGTGATATTATTTTAAGACCCATTTTGCAGATGAGCAAACTAAGGCACAGAGAAATGAACTTCCCCAGGTCTCACAGTTATTAAGCTGAGGAGCTAGAATTCAAACCCAGACCCAGGTTCTTTTTTTTTTTTTTTTTTTTTAAGATTTTATTTATTTGACAGACAGAGATCACAAGCAGGCAGAGAGAGAGGAGGAAGCAGGCTCCCCGCTGAGCAGAGAGCCCGATGCGGGGCTCGATCCCAGGACCCTGGGATCATGACCCGGGCTGAAGGCAGATGCTTTAACCGGCTGAGCCACCCAGGCACCCCCAGACCCAGGTTCTTAATGCATTTTAACCATGACCACTTTCCATCTGAGGGGTCTCTTTCTAGCCCAGCTCCTGCTGCCCCCGGGTTCTCCGCACAGAGCGGGGAAGGTTCCCTCTCTTATCCTCTCTGTGTGGTGCTCCTCCTCCTGCCGGCCCTCCATGCCTTTGTGAGCCTCCCGGCTGAGGACTCCATATTCACCAGACGGGACCTGCCAAGGTGGAGAGAAGAGGCTATAGGTGAGCCGGGCATGCGGGCAGGATTCCACGTGACCGACCCCCAGGCTGGAGGAAGGCCACGTGCCCGCAGCAGACACCACTTCTGCAGGCAAGGAACAGAGACCATAGGGACGTGGAAAGACAGGCTCCGATCCATGCTCCGAGGCCAAAGGAAGGCATCTGGACATGGCAGAGAGATGTGTCTGAAGACAGAGACTTGAGACTTGATGCTCCACTGAGCTCGCCACCCGAGGCAAGGGCACAAAAAAAAGATCTTAAAGGAAATGAGAGTTGAATCTTGCCTCATAGCTAATTCTGTGGGGAAGGAGGAGGAAGAAGAACCCTCAGAAACTCAGGAGAACATCATGAGGGGGAAGAAGGGGCATGAAGGGGTCCCCAGGAGCAATGCTGGGGGACGTCCCCACAGCACTGATCCTGTCAAGCACCCCCACGAAAGGGGTCTCACAGTCTGCTCTGGCCAGCTGTGGCCAATCAATGCACTGGCCCTCCTGAGCCCCCTTCTATTTCAGTGGCCTGTTGACAATCATCAAGACAAGAGTGCTTCCAATCAGCTTTTGTCCCATGGGTGCAGTCCAATCCATGAAGGCTCCCTGCCCCAAACAATGGTTAGGATGGATTCTGAAGCTGAATCCACACTCAAAGTGAACGAGCGCTACGATCAATTAGCAATATCTGCCATGGACACAAACCTGAGGGGTGGCCACATAGGCGCCCATATTTGCCATCCCTGCTTCCGGTAATTTGCATTGATTTTCTCTTGATGCAAATTCACGTAGACCAGAGACAGTCCCATTTATTTCTGTGCTAGGCACTGTGCCAGGTGGTCACTGAGTCAACAGAGATTACGACACTCAGCAAATTGTTTGTTAAGCGAATGATCAAACTCATCTGTTCCTGAAAAATTGACGACAAAGGAGCCAGATGCCCTGAGCATTTGGAAGCGGCAGGAAGGGCCTTTTTCTTTGAAGCCAGCCCTCCATCCTGACTGTGCCCTGTGCCAAAGTCCCTGTGACAGGTCTGGGCCCTGACTGTGTTCCAGCACAGCTCCCCAGGAGGCGTTGTTACTAACACAGCCAATGGATTCTGGAATGCACACGCTGAGCCTCACTAGGAGAGGGGCTATGGACCCAGGCAGATGCCAAAGCATGCCTCAGACATCTGCTTTTACAAAAAGACGACACGGGATACAAAAAGGCAGACGTATGCCTGCCTTGGTCTTTCCTGGGGTTGTTGAAAGAACCATCTAGAGCTGGGCTAAGCCAATAGACTCTCACTCTGAGGGTCTCCCCTCGTGATGAGCAGACCCGATATTCCTCTTGGCTGTCCCTTGGCCCTCAGCAGGATGCCCTGCACCGAGGAGATACTCAGTGGATAAGACAGAAACACCACATTTTTAAAACACCAGAACGGATGGGGAGGAGAGCAAACAGGTAGGAAGTTATGGTCCAAGAGGTGAATAATCCATGAAAAAGTGCTTCACGTCACTCGGCATCAGGGAAATACAAATCAAAACCACAATGTGATACCACCTCACACCAGTCAGAATGGCTAAAATTAACCACTCAGGAAACGACAGATGCTGGCGAGGATGTGGAGAAAGGGGAACCCTCCTACACTGTTGGTGGGAATGCAAGCTGGTGCAGCCACTCTGGAAAACAGCATGGAGGTTCCTCAAAAAGTTGAAAATAGACCTACCCTATGACCCAGCAATGGCACTACTGGGTATTTACCCTAAAGATACAAATGTAGTGATCCGAAGGGGCATGTGCACCCGAATGTTTATAGCAGCAATGTCCACAATAGCCAAACTAGGGAAAGAGCCTAGATGTCCATCAACAGATGAATGGATAAAGAAGAAGTGGTATATGTATACAATGGAATACTATGCAGCCATCAAAAGAAACGAAATCTTGCCATTTGCAACGACGTGGATGGAACTAGAGGGTGCTATGCTGAACGAAATAAGTAAGTCAGAGAAAGACAATTATCATGTGATCTCTCTGATATGAAGAATTTAAGAGGCAGGTGGGGGGTCATGGGGGGAAGGGAGGGAAAAAATGAAACAAGATAGGACCCGGGAGGGAGAGAAACCATAAGAGACTCCATCTCAGGAAACAAACTGAGGGTTGCTGGGGGGTGGGAGGTAGGGATAGGGTGGCTGGGTTATGGACATTGGGGACAGTATATGTCATTGTGAGCAGTGTGAATTGTGTAAGACTGATGATCACAGACTGTACCCTTGAAGCAAATAATACATTATATGTTAATTAAAAAAAAAAGAGGTGAATAACAAAAGCCCTAAGAGGGGATAAGAGGAAATACAAAAGGAACCAACACAGACACACATCACTGCTACTGGGACTATGAAAACAAAGAAATTGAAGGAGAAGTTTGGGACAGAGTCACAGAGGAGAAGCGCATGTGGGGAGTCTGGAAACCAGAGGCCGACTTTGAATAGGGAGAGAGAAGGGGAGCAGAGGCATCGGCCAGAAGAGCGGAGAACACAGCTCACAGGCAGGAAGGGAGAGGCAAAGCTGGGCAACAGGAGGAACATCCACGGAAGCCTGGGAACTGCAGGGGGTGAGGTTAGCGTCAGACACACGAACTGGGGGGTGCGGCAGGAGCCCGGGGGCCCACTGTGAGCCTCAACTGAGGGATGGGTCAGACAGATGAAAATAAAGATTAAAAGCCAAGGCCAAGGACACCTGGGTGGCTCAGTCGGTTTAGCATCTGACTCTGGATTTCAGCTCAGGTTATGATCTAGGGGGCCCTGAGATCAGATCGAGCCCTGCGTTGGGCTCTGTGTTAAGGATGGAGCCTGCTTAGGACTCTCTCTCCCTCTGCCCCTCCCCCACATACACACATGCTCTTCCTAAAAATAAAATGAAAGCCAAGGCCACATGGAAAGGGAGAATCGGGAGGAATCAAAAGCGCCAAGGGAAGCAAAGGCCCACAGGCCCCCAGGAACAAGACATTAAAGAAGTGGATAAAGCAGCCATTGTCCATGAGTCCTTAGAAACACCGGTTCTTTACGTGGTCTACACACCATCAGACCTTGTCTGGCAAATGCCCAGGACCTGGAAATCACGTATTCAGGTGGCTCTTTCTCGTGCAGCCTGGAGAAACCCGCCTCAAGTGCGCTCCTCTTTCTCCCTCTGCTTCATGGGGAAATAAAGAGGGGCAAGGCCCAGCCCTCCTAGATTTCCAGTGCCCGTCACTCCAGACAGCCCCCCAGGGACCAGGGAAGCCCTCACGTCTCCATAGCAGGGATAGTTTCTAATGCACTTACTCCTCCTAGCACATCTGCATTTTAAAGGAGGCCTGACCCATATGCTTAGATTTCCAGAACATTCGTTTCCAATGTCCTATCTGCTGCCCCCCTGGGAGCAGACAGAGTGGGTAACACACAGTCCTTGGGATCAGGGGCTCACACTTTAGCAGCTGAAAAGGTCATTCTGGTCTGTTTGCACACTATCTTTTCCAGCGGGGGGGCCGAAATCCTATATAGTTAGAGATCCACGTACCTGGGATGGACATGAACACGGGTTCTAGAGGCAGCGAGACCTCGGTTCAAATCCCACCTCCGCCACTTACCAGCTAAGAAACCTGATGTCTGAGCCTCCGTTTCTGTCCTCTGGGGGATGAAACCCTCAACAGGGTCAGTACGGTGACAGGCTTTGCACAGTGTCTGGCACAAGGTATAAACTCAACAACTATCTGCCAAGATGTTAGGAAATACTAGAGGCTCACTCCTGGTTTTTAGGAAATGCACACGGATTCAGATCATAAGAGGACATCTCCCAGAGACTGAGCAGGGCTTTGAGTCTCCTGAACATTCCTTGTTCCAGTTCCTTATTTGTAGATGAAACCACCAAGAGAGCCTCTCTTCTTATTTTGCAGGATGTGGGGGGTGGGAGGTAGCACTGACATTTCCCGAGCATACACTGCGTCCAGCATGGTGCTAGGCCCATCAGACACTCCAACTTTTCTAATCCTCACAGCCCCGAAGGCACAAATGTTCATCCCAGATGGAGAGAGAAAGCAAAGAATGAAAGTGACCCAAGGTCCTGCCAGGAATGCAGGGCTGGCTCTCCAACAGAACACCTCCGTGGCTTCCCAGCTCCTGACCTGAGCCAGACCTCAACCCCAGGCACCTGGAGAGCCTTCCAAAACTGCAAACCAGGGTAAGATTTGATCCCAGCTTTTTGATTTAGTGCTCTAAAAATCTCAGCCGAAGCAGCAAACCTTTTGATGATTTATTCCAATACTCTTAGCTGCCCTGTTGAGCCTGATTGGGATGATGCCTAGCTGGGGCTGGAGTCTCTGGTCTGGATCCAGCCCTGGGGGTGAGTGAACTCCTACCAGGTGTTGGAGGCCCCCTCAAACTCATGGCCTGGAAACTGTAATGGAGAGAGCATCAAGATTCCATTCTTTTGACCATCCTAGATCTTGAACCCACCAGCTCTCTGAGAAACCGTACTAAAGGCTGCCAACATTTCTGTTTCCTTTTAGAGATCCATTCTTACTGAGTGAACCTATCTGCCAACGGTCATCCAATGGAATCAGCAGATCCGGTCCTCATTTGAGAAATTAATCATCATAATACACAAATAATTGCTAACAATTACTGAGTATTTGACTCGGAGTCAGGCACTGTCTTTCAGTAACCCAGTGGCATAGATGTGAGCATTAGTTCCACTTTATAGGCGGGAAAACTGAGGTTTCGAGGGGAGGGAAGGTTAATCAAAGTCAGGCAACCAGTTAGTGGCAGAGACAGAAGGCAAACCAGAAAAACTTTGCTCTACTCACTGTGTAATGCTTTCCCAGGGAAGCCCGGGCAACTCTGCCCTCCCTTTCCACCTGCCGGAGCAACCAGCACATCTCCGCCCTCACAGATGGCACAACGGTTCCTGCTGGGACTGGGGTGTCTGTCTGAAGAACGCTTTTCCTACCAACGTGGACATGTGGCCCAGCCACCCCCCTCGGCCCTGGCCACGAGGTGAGGAAGCTAAAAACGGACTGGTCTGCACGGAACGCTTAGTGACCTCATGAACTACAAGATCACTGTGAGTACCTTGTGTGTACATTTAAAAAACCAAGACAGAAACTTCATGAATATTGTCCAATTTTAGAAAAATTGTGCTTTGCCTCAAGATGCAAAAAAAAAAAAAAAAGGGACACAAAAGGTCCCCAGTGGCTGTTTGTCATGGGGTAGAATGATGGATGGTTTTTATTTCCTTATGGATTCTTCCCTTTATGTTCAAACTTTTAATAACAAACACGAATTAACCTTGATAATAAGAAACCAAAGCAGTTACAAAAATAAGCTGATGGACCGTCCCCCCCACCAAAAAGTCCACATGATTCAGAGTAAAGACAAAGAACGACTTCCTCTGTAAGTCATGTCATTGGCACAGATCCCCTCACCTTGCAGCTCCCACATCGTGCCCTGGTTATGAATTTCCACCTCCATCTAACACGACTCAGATTTCAAGCCTGCCTCTGATGCTGAGAAGAATGGCAGCGTGGGGAGTGAATTACCTTAACCCGTCCATGGCGCCTTTCCAGTCCGCGCGTGGCCTTCTGCGGAGGGAAGGTTTAATTACCGAAAGCTCTGTGACGCAGTCAGCCTATTTTTGGCCTGCAGGCGGGACAGGTTAGCTCTTTATCCACTCCTGCTTTGGCCCCGCCGAGCCTCAGAGGTCACAGAGAGGAGGCATTTTCATCCTGTCCCGGCGCCAAGCCTGTCTTTCTAGAAGCCACTCCAGTCCTGCCTCTTGAGGGACCAGCCGGCCTCCAGCTCATTTCTCCACAAGGACTGGCACGGTCTCTCCTTCTAGTAGTGTGTGTGTGTGTGTGTGTGTGTGTGTGTGTGTGTGTCCCGCCCCCCACTAGGGCTATGAAATGTCCCAGCATGTGCGGGACCGAGCAGAAGGAGTGAGGCACCCCTGCTGTGTAATGCACCTTAATGGACACGGTTCACTACACAGATTAGGGGAGATGAACTGCACCACAGGAAAATAAATGGGAATTGGGGGGAGGGGGAGGGAGACAGAGGACGGGTTTGAGCAGGGAGCAAGAGGTCCTGTCTGTACAGAGGAGAGTCCGTGGAGTGAAATCATGGCCAGTGAAGACTATCCCAGCTGGGAGGAGTGGCCAGGGGAGCTTCAACAATACTGACAGCAATAATAATAATGTTGATAGTAACAACAGCTCACTTGCTCCAGGCATCCTTCGAACCACTGTCCTCCAGACCCTCAGGAATCCTGTCAGGAAGGTACTACTCTTATCCCCATTCGACAGAGGAAGCAACTGAGGCACCGAAAGAGAAGTGGTCTGTCCAAAGTGACACAGTAAGTGGCAGAGCTGGGCTTTGAAAATCTCCGCCCGACCGCACCAACTCTGTTCTCAACCACTTAACACTGTGGTCCTGCCCTCAGAACAGCAACGCCCAACGTTCCAACGTTCCACCGTACTCCGCAGGCTGCTTTGCTCTGCCTGGCGAGCCACCCCTGTCCCTTAGCTGCTGGAATCTTTGGCAGCCTGGGGCACCTCAGCAGCATCTGCAGTCTTAGGGGCGGGGAGCTTGGGGAAGGTGCGGGGGGGATCAAGATGCTCCCCGGGAGCACAGGGCAGGAGGGGTGGTGGGTGCCGTGTGGAAAGCAGCCTGAACAGAAGGTGATGCTGGGGGAGAACAAGAAGTCAGCAGAGGCGGCCGCATGGGGAGTGCCTTGGAGAAAAGCAGGCTGCCAGGGGTCCCTGGGAAGGGGAAGAGACTCTCTCAGCTCTCTGAATGATGTGGCTTCAAGCTGGTTTCTCTTAAATCACAAAAGGACCACAGCAGCCCAGCAGCTACGTTGGAGGATTTGTGAAATTTCCAGACTGACCCTTGAATTTAGGTACTTTATCTCCTTGGTTCTAAGATACCCTTTTTTTTTTTTTTAACATTTTTAAATTTCTGTAATTGGGTTGCATGGTGTTTCTCTTTTCACTTTAAAAACTATTATTACATTGTTTGGGCAGCTTACAACCGAGGCTGATTTAGGGCGGAGGAAAACAGTTAAGAACTTTCTGCTGGAAGCAGTTGAAGCTGCACAGACGGCATATTCACTCATCTCTTTACTGCGGAGGCCTGCACTCCTCCAGCCATGTGTACAAATGCAGAGAAGCCATGCCACACACCCCCCCCCCCGCCCCCACCACCTCACCAACAGCTCTTGCTTGTCCTGATCCAAGCTCCAACACTGCTTCCTCCCGGAAGCCTCCCTGACCTACCAGGACCAAGGCTAACTGCCCAATTCCACCTGTGTGATGAATTAATGTCCACTGTCCCCCACTAGATTGTACCCCCAAGGAGGCAGGATTGGGCCTTTCCCCCACACACACCATTAAAAACCACCAGTCAGGGGCACAATAAGAATTTCAACAGCTTTGTGCTTCGTGAGTAAATGTGAGTCTTGAACATAAAGCTAGAAGAAAAATCACTGATTCCCATCTCAGAGGATCCAAAGTTCCTTTCAATAATCCTTCGTAAATATCACTACCGACAGGAGTGGGCATGGGCAGCTCTACTGATTTGGATTTATTCGTTCCGGAAATCAGTAACAAATATTTTAAACCTTTCTGTTCACAGAACTGGTCAGCCCAACTTGGGAATACAGTGCCTGGAACTTCAGGCTCCAAGAAAAATAAGTTCAAGTCAGACAGAGATGGTCATTTGCAGCGCTGCTATAAAACACACACAGCGGAAACAACCCAGTTCAGTCATCTCAAAAGGTTAAGCAAATGATGCCACCGCACTGGTAAAGTACAACAGAGATATTAAAAGATATTAATTTCTTATCCGTATTTGCATATGGCAGCCGAGCGCATGTCCATAAAGCTGGGCATAAAGCAGGTCCCACACGATGTAAGAGTGGCCATAAGAAGGGAGTTTAGAACACGAATTCATAGGAAAGTAACTTAAGTTCCTTTCTCTCTTTTTTTTTTTAAGATTTTATTTATTTATTTGACAGACAGAGATCACAAGTAGGCAGAGAGGCAGGCAGAGAGAGAGGAGGAAGCAGACTCCCCGCTGAGCAGAGAGTCCAGTGCAGGGCTCGATCCCAGGACCCTGGGATCATGACCTGAGCCAAAGGCAGAGGCTTAACCCACTGAGCCACCCAGGGGCTCCTAAGTTCCTTTTTCTTTAACAAAGGAGGGGCTGGTACCCTCAAAAGCAGATATAAGGGATAAAGGTACGCACCAAGATCTCAATGGTCATGTATTATGGTCATGTATTATGACCATAACACAACACATTTTAATAGTGACGACCTCTGATTCATGGAATGATAGGTGACTGTTTTCCCTTATTTATGCTTTTAAATAGTTTAGCAATTCCCTGCAATGAGCATAGAGAATTTTTAAATCATAGTATCAATAGCCTTTTAAAAAAAAACTATAAACAAAGGAACTTTGAGGAATTAGTTTTAAATAGTGAAGAGACATGGGCCAAAATGTGGACAGAGCAAGAATTATTGTAAAAAAGGAAAACCATGGGGCACCTGGGTGGCTCAGTGGATTAAAGCCTCTGTCTTCGGCTCAGGTCATGATCCCAGGGTCCTGGGATCGAGCCCCACATCAGGCTCTCTGCTCAGTGGGGAGCCTGCTTCCCTTCCTCTCTCTCTGCCTGCCTCTCTGCCTATTTGTGATCTCTGTCTGTCAAATAAATAAATAAAATCTTAAAAAAAAAAAAAAACAAAGGAAAACCGTGGTGTTTTGCCCAGCTTGGTAACAGCCATAGACCCGAGCCCATGCAGGAAGCCCTCTCCTCAAAATTCAACTCTCCCACACTTGATCTATTCTTTCTGATTTCCTGAATTCTTGCTATCAGCAGCTTCTACTTCATTTGACTTATTACTCTTTTTCAATCATCTTTTGGGGCTTCTGAAAACAGAAATTGACATTTAAAAAGAGAGAGTATTTGAATATTATCTCAATTTGGATAAACCCTCCACCTGTTCCCAAAACCCAGTGAGCATTCGATGGATAAAAATGATATTCAGCCATTTTCTCTCCAATTCTGGAGGGATAAAAAGGAATAATCCGAAGGGAAGAAACCACGCAAGAAGTTGGTGGTTTTTGTAACACCTACACTCTGTGCCGCAAGAAGGAGAAACATTTACCAGGCTCGCAGGGCAGAATGTTGTACGAAATACCTTCTGTATTTAGCAATATCAGAAAATACCCTCCCGCCACACAAACCAAGCCTGCTGGCTTTCCCACCACACTGAGTACCAATAACGGTGCACTCTCGTGTGCACATTTGCTTTTGAATATTTGGACCCAAGAGTTTTTTCAGCAGGGCTAACCGGTCGACAGTACCATCTTAATGAAGTCATTAGCATTATTCCGTACTTGCAAACGGAAATACAGCTTTGCATAGCGGAGAAATGGCGGAGCTGGGATTCATGGATTTTTTTTTTCATGGATTTTTATCTGGACCAGTTTCTTCAGCAGTAATTGCTGAACACAGGGACCATGAGAACCTCTGGGCAGAGTCTGGGGTTGAATGCAGAAGATGTACTCATTAAGGACGAGGTCCCCTACTTCTGGGTGCGGAAGTTCTTCAAGATGAAATTCCTTCTGGATTTTGATGATTTGATGATTTTGAAAATTTTGATAATTTTGATGATTTGGGTAAAAGAGACAACTTTTCAACACATGACTAGCCACCTCATGGATGTGTTACTTAAACAAGTATTTCAAGGGGGGAAATTGCATATGGGATGATACAAATATCAGGTTTTGATTCATTGACTCACTCAATACACATCCATCAAGAAGCATCCCAGTGCCTGTTCATTACTGGGCACGGGGGTACAAGGTCCTGTGCATTTTATTCACCATCGTAAGTCCTTTCAGAGCCAATCGCTTTTCTGATAAATCAATTATGCTTCCCAATGGTTACTCTTCCTTTCTCCAAAACTACAGGTCTAGAGAGAAGCCGATTCGAGAGAGGAAGCTCCCATTACTTCAGTCCTTAGGAAAAGCAGGCGTCCTTGCTAACTGTCATACGGAAGGAGGCTCTAATGAGTGTTTTATACTGACCTGTTGTACCACCTTCCCAGTTCTCCTTTTTCTCCAGGAGCGTGGTGAGTTCCTTCTTCCCATCGCCCCTCCCTGCCCACCCCCACCCTACCCAAGATTTCTGACCTGACCGTAATCTCCTCTCCAGGAACGGACTGGCCCCCTAGCGCCACAGCCAGCTCTGTCTTCCATCCCGGTCCTGCTGTACCTCAGAGGAAAATCTGTCAGGTGCTTTAAAGTTTACCAAGCCCATGTTCTGATGTCAAAGGAGTAACACACTGTCCTGATGACTGTTGTCAGTTGGCTGGAAAGCTCAAGGTCACTAAGTGTTTATTTGAATGTTGCATAATTATGGGAGTCAAAGACCTCATCAGGATCATCTTGGCTCTCGGATGTCCCTTTCCTCTCCTTAAGCAACCATGTAGTTCTCCCAACAGATGGCCCACAGGGCCCTGAGCCAGTCGCTGAGTTACCCGACGATCCTCTCTCGGCCACCTCCTCGCCGCCATCTTCCAGCCTTGCGGGCACCCGTGACCACTAACAACTTCATCGCTGGCAGCCTTGCTCCCGGACATTTAACCCGGACCCATCCAAGTACTGGGTCTTTAACTTCTAGTTGCCAATGTAAATGAAAGAAACACTCCTTTTAAGGTCCAGAGATGTTCTGGCCTTCCAGTCCTTTCTCTATGCTTAAATTCTAAACGTTCTACAGCTTATTTTATTCCTGGGTTTTGCGGAGGAACCTCTATGTTGTCTTGTAATTAAACATAAATTGGAAGATCAACTTGTTTTGAGATAGATTTGAACACCAGTCCCCAAGTCCCCTTCAGTGACATCCATGGACAAGAGTGCCACTTCTCAATTCCATTCCCACCACTTATGAACTAGGTGGTGCTGGGCAGATTATTTAACAACTCTGAGCCTCAAATATGTCATTCAAAATAGTAATAATAATAGTAATAGTACTATCTCATAGGATTGTTGTGAAAATTAAATCAGTCAACATACATATAAATGCATGCAACACATGGTAACTATGATTATTTATTATCACCAATATTGATTGGTCCCACAAATATTTTTTTTTTAATTTTTCTTAGGTATGCTCCACACCCAGCACGGAGCCCAACATGGGACTTGAACTCATGACCCTGAGATCAAAACCTGAGCCAAGATCAAGAGACAGTTATTCAACCAACTGAACCACCAAGGCACCCCGTCCCATGAATATTTCTTAGGCAAAGCAGTCATTGCCTTTATGAGCCTTTAACGTCCTCTGAACAGCTCTGCTATTGAGAGCCGCCAACAGAATCCACAGCAAGATCTCAGCTCTCCTCGGAAGCTGGACTACTATGTTGATGTCCTTCTAGTTGCCACACCTACATCCTGTCTTGGTGACATTTATCCCCATAGGATAGTAACACTGACTAACTTTCACGGAGGACTCCCTGTGTGTCGGGCCCATTCGAAGGGCCTTCCAGGTGTCTGGCCTGTTTAAATCCTTCCACAACTCCAAAGAGCAGGCACGACTATGACTCCCCTCTCTTCCCTTCAGGAGAAGGCACAGAGAGGCTGGGTAACTTGCCCAAGTTCACACAGTGGCTCAATGGCAGAGCTGGAACTCCAACCCTGCACCCGTGCCCATGACCACCCTACCACCCTGCCTCTCCCTGGAGTTACTACCTCAGTAGAAACGAATATGCGACAAGCGATGAGAAGCAGGGGAGGTGGGGGTGGGCGTGGGGGAGGCACGGCGGGTACAAGTCTGTCTCTGGAGAGTCATGAGGAGCAAACAACCAACCACTCAATTAGTCAAGCACAGCCAGCGCAGTGCTCCCATTCTGCCTCGGAATGTTCTGAGGCTGCTGCAGCCCCGTGGATGTCTGAGGGGGAGGCAGGCCGCGGGCTGTTCCCTGGCAGCGAGGAAGGGGTCCCAGCTGGAGCATGGGACACGCTAACGAGAACAAGGCTGCGACAGAGGCCGCTTCTTCTGGGTTGTCAAGAGTTTGGGTCATTTGTAAAATAGGGGCTCGTCAGAGAGTTTCAGACAGATTCGGGATCCAGAACCAGAGGGTGCCTGAGGATCCCTTTCAGGCGGTGGGGCCGCAGGATGCCAGTCCCCATGGGGGCATCTCCCACAGATCTCACTGCACTTCTACAGGACCGGCAGAAGAACCAGCCCTCCAGGCATGCCCCCCGCCAGCACTCTGGGCTGAGAGCTCCCAGCACCGCTCTGCACAGAGCTCTCATCTCCACCTTACAGACGCGGCCTCAAGAGGGAGAGCACGATGCCCCAGGACACAGGGCTGCCCAGGCCTGGAACCAGGACCCGACCCGAAGAGCTCAGAGAAACCCCAGCCATTGTCTCGGCCCCCGGTAGGGCCCCCTTGAACAAGAGGAGCACCCACATCTTCCCTTCCTTCTGCTCCCTCCGATACCAAGAGCACCATGGGTGTCCCTGACCCAAAGGGAGAGGAGACAAACACCTCGCTGTTCTGGAGCCAGTGTGCAGGAGGAGGCTGGCCTCCGGGGGTGGCCGTGGGTGGCCATGGGTGGGAGCCGTGGGGGAAGATAAGCAGCTGAAAGTTCCCCTTTGTGTTGCTCTCACAGACGTTTCTGGAAGGGGTCAGTTGGGGGTGAGTCATCATTTACCCAAGTCGACGCGCACCGAGAAGCCAGCTCAGATACTGTGGTTAAAAATAAATCTCCACTCACCATCTTATTAATATTCTGTATGTGTGTTAAGGACCTTCCGCCAACAGGGAGAAAAGTTCATTTACCCGGAATGGCTACCTTGACTCTGATAATCTGGTAAAAGGAACTCAATAACAAAACCCTTGATTTCTTTTTAAAAATTACAGGGAAACGCCAGGGACTGGACAATCCAGCAAGGCAATTTCTTACTCGGATGGTCTGCTGGCATTTGAGCACCACTCACAAGCTGTACATATTTCTCTGTGCCTCAGTTTCTCCTTATGCAAAATGGAGATAATGTTGTACTCATAGGTTAATGTACACAGACCCCTAAGTCCGACGGTGCCTAGAGCATAACACGCACTTGATATAAGTGAGCTATTCTGCAAATTCAATCTATTTTGTAATATTTGCGGTCATGACCGTCATTTATGCTTACTGTGTGCCAGGGGCAGGGCTGAGAGCTTGCAGGCATCGCACAGTTGAGTCCTCCAGACACTCCCATGAAGTGAGTATTATACCCATTTTACAGGTGGGAAAATGAGAAAACGGAGTCAGGACGTCTCCACCCAGTGGATGGCACAGCAGGACTGAGACCAGTTCCAGCCAAACTCACAAGGAATACTGTGTAGTTTCATTGTCTGGTTGGTGCCAGACCGTGAGGCTGGCAAGAGAGAGAACCTGCTGGTCCCCATGTAATTCGTGTAGAAACTGAGGCAGAGAGGCTAAGTAACGAAAGTGTGTCCAGTTTCTTTGTGTGACACTGAGCTGAGAACAGCACAGTGGATGGGACAAGAAATGAAGCCAATGGAGACTAGGAATACCCGGTCTTCTCTCTTGACCAAGATAATAGAGCAATGGCCTTTCTGGTCTCTCTCAGGGGGAGATGTATTCGTGCCACTGAGCACCTCCTCTAAGAGCCGCAGAGCCCTTGGCATTGTTCCTCGCACACCATCGAGCACGTGGTAAGCTGGTTTAACTACCGTCCTGCAGCCCTACTTTGAGCGTGAGAGGACCCTGTGGTCAGCACTTCCCAGCAGCTGTTGCAGCATTCCCAAGTCACTCCGATCATCAGACTGTATTCACCTTCCATGTATGGGGATCACTCATCTGGAAAACTCTTCATCCTTCAAAACCTTGCTCAGGCAGCCCCCAGGTGGTTCAGCCAGTTGAGCATCTGACTTGATTTTGACTCGTGAAATCGAGCCCCGCATCAGGCTCTGAGCTCAGCACGGAGTCTGCTTGTCCTCCTCCCTCTGATCTTCACCCCCCCACACACACACTCTCTTCCCTCAAATAAATAAAAAAATTTTTAAAGATTTTATTTATTTATTTGACAGACAGAGATTACAAGTAGACAGAGAGGCAGGGAGAGAGAGAGGAAGGGAAGCAGGCTCCCTGCCGAGCAGAGAGCCCTATGTGGGGCTCTATCCCAGGACCCTGGGATCATGACCCGAGCTGAAGGCAGAGGCTTTAATCCACTGAGCCACCCAGGTGCTCCGCAAATAAATAAAATCTTAAAAACAAAACAAAAAAAAACCCTTGCTTAGCTATCTCTGACTCCATACAGCCTTCTCTGACCATCCGCTCCCCTCAGCAGAACAGACAGCTCCCACTCCTGGCTCTATTTCTGGATTCTTTACATAGTTCGAACCACTGCAAACAAGGTCCTCCATTAGGCTGTGAGCAACTCTATCCGGGCACCCACAATTTATTTCAGTTCTTTGGGATTTAGCAACGCGTGTATGATCTACATCAGGGGTTCTCCACAGAGGCAATTTTGCACCCTAGGGGACATTTGGCAATGTGTCGAGGCACTTCTCGTTGTCACAACTAGAGGTGGGAGATGCTACCAGAACCTCGTGGGCACAGGCCACAAATGCTGCCAAATATCCCACAATGCACAAGGCAGCCCCTCCACAGCAAAGAATTATCCAGCCCGAGATGTCAGTGGTGCTGAGGTCGGGCTCCTCGTCTACCCGGTGGCTCTCGGGCCTCACCCACACTACTAACTGAAGAGTTTCCTGCACTCCTGCAGCAACTTGTGCTTTGGTCCCCAGATATTTGCAGCACCTCTTGAAGGAAGAGTACACCTCCCTCATCCCTACACACATGCTTTGCCTTGCAGTTAGCTTTGGCCAATGGCACGACGGCATGTGGCAGATGCTTGGCAGATGCCCACCTTTCTCACTCCAGCACCTTCCACCTGCCAGCCACTGTGTCTCTTTGCCTGTGGCCTTTCTCAGAAGCTAGCGGGCTTCTCTGCCCCCACACGGGCCGACAGTGCTGGGGAATTAAAACCCTCAGCCAGTGACGGGCAGGTTTGGATGTGTAAATATACCAGCTCCCTTATTCCTCTGAGCTTGTGATTTGTTCCACCTCTGTGAACTTCCCCCATGGGATTAAACAGAAGTTACTCACACTGGTAGCAGACTTGACACCCCACCTTATCCTGGCTATCTTCCACTTCCCCACTTCTAGGATCTAGAATCTTCTCCTAGGAACCCAGACCAACACGGAATAGAAGGAACACGTGATCCCTCCCAGAAGCAGCATCGAGAACCTTTACATAGTTCTGCCATGGCTCATCTCCTCACTCTGCTACAATATAGGGACAACCCAGGTAGGGGCTGCTTCTTCCACCGGGGTCCCCCGTGGGGGATACAGGGAGGACACCTGCAACGGGTGTCCTGCAACCAGATATAACAGAAACAAGAAGGAGACTTTGTAGTTGTAAGCCACAGAGATTTGGGGCTTGTTGTTACAGAAGCATAACCTGGTGAGAGCTGACTGATACAGGGCCTGTCACTCCTGGGGGACCTTTCTGACCGACTCTGTCATAGGAGACCCAGGTTACCTACCTTCCAAATGGTACTTGTCTGAGGGCAAAATCGGACAGCATAGCCTGGGTCTCCTTGAACTGGGAGATGATTATTTACTTTTTTCTCTTTCTTTGTAGCTCACAGGGCCTTGTGCGGGGCTGAGAGACAGATGAAAGCACTAGTCACACAGCGGCCAGGCAACCTCGGGGAAAATCCCTTCCCCTCATCTGGAGCTGCCCCCTTCAATGCAAGATCTGGCCCCGAGAACCATGCTCCATTCCCGGCACTCGCCCTCTGATTCACCAAGGACCACAGCCAACTTCATTTTCTCCATCCCCTGCTTGATCCATCAGCCTTGAGAACAAGCTAAATCCAGGCCCAAACTCTCAAGGGAAAGACTGTCTCATCCACTTTGCAAATGGCTCATTCTTTTCTCCTACTCACATGTCAGATGCGAGAGTTGCCCTCCCCCTTCCCTCTGTCCATGACATTTATTGCGTATGCACCACGTGCTATCATGCATCAGGCTGGAAAGTCCTCATGGTCTGTCACAGCATTTCCCACGCCCGGGTCACTCACAGAGGCCACACAGCTATTTTTGCCATATCTGAATGCCATCTCGGCTATCTGTTATTTACTAGTGCTTAACACTAACCAATCCTTTGTCCTTAAACACATGCATCCCTAGAGGAATTTCTGCATTACTTCAATCCATGGAAAACCAGTAGCACTGGCGACTAGAAGGGGGGCTATGAAAATGCACATGACCAGGGACACTTTCATTGACTTCCAGCTAGGTGCTGCTTGCTGAGTATTCTGCCACCTGCCCCCTCTCTGTTTAAAAGGGAGGTTGAGGGGCCCCTGGGTGGCTCACTCAGTTAAGCGTCCGACTCTCAATTTTAGCTCAGGTCTTGATCTCAGGGTCATGGGTTCAAGCCCCACACTGGGCTCCACACTAAGCATGCAGTGTACACTAAAAAAAAAAAAAAAAAAAAAAAAGGAAGTTGAAAGACTTGGGGGCAGAAGCAAAACACAGCAGCACCTGTTTTAACCTTGTCTTAATCAAAAAGGTTTAAAGAATTCAAAAAGGAAATGACCATCTCACCATATGATGTGACATCCCTGAATTTGCCATCAGTGCTCCTCCAGTCGTCTCCTGTGCCCCCTGAAATCATCTCTCATTTCATGGAACATCCAGCTCGTACCTGCGGTGAGTCTCTATCACCTGCCTGGATCGTGACCACATGGGGCTCAGTTACCGAGAGCACAGATCTTCTAGCCGGCCAGGCATGGGTTTGAGTCCTGCTGCACCACGGCCTCGCTGGGCCTCTCTGGCAAAGTCAGCAAACCTCAGCCCTCGGCTTCCCGCAGATCAGTCTCATTCCCTCACCCGCCCTGTTGTACGACTTCGGTGGCTGATGGCTACTGAGTCACAGTCTACATCTTCGGAGCAAACACAGCCGCCTGGTCTCCTGAGAAGCTGGATTTGAACCCTAGACCTTGTTTCTCTTAGTCCCAGCAAATCAGAGAATATGGCAACGATGTCTACAAATCTTTGCAAAGGAAGACTCTGTGACCTCACTCGAGGGCTTTCGGAGAGGCACCATTTCAGTGACGCCGGAGGCATCACTTCTGTAGTTTTCATTCTTTATCGAACTGTCAGAAGTACAGCGAGCTCCCTTAATGTGCTCAACTTCTTGCTAATGAAAGGACGCTTAAGCAAGCATCCCCTGAGACGCCAATGCAGAGTCTCAGGCCCCACTTTGTGAGGTAGGTGCCCTTAGGAGCTCCATTGTATAGATGAAGAAACTGAGGCCTAGAGGATTTCAGGAACTTGCCTGAGTTCATTAGCACCTGGGAGCTGCGGGTGAAAGCCCAGGCAGTCTGGCTGGGGCATCTGGACTCTGCCTAGGATGTCTCCCCGCCTTACAGCGCGGTCAGAGATTCAGACCTATGGGGTCTAGAAGCACTGGGACCCACTGAAGTAGCACCTAAGCGTGTCTGGGGCTTGGAGAAGGCCTCCTCGCATGCACAGTGGCTGGCACAGAGCCCAGGGGAACACGAAGGGCCTCCAGTCACAGAATGAGGGAAAGGGCGTCCCGGGACCAGAGAACAAAATGCTGGCCACCGCCTGCCTTGTCGCTCCTACAGCTGTCCTTCTGCACTCTTTTCTCCTTGAATACCTTCTTTCAGCCCTCGAGGCCCACAGCCAAGGGCTGCCATTTCCATAACAGCCCCTTCTCAGTTGGGCAGACCCAGCAGGGGTGCCAGTCACAAGGACCTGGAGCAGACTGTGCCACACGACAAATCCCAGGGACCCAGCATGGGGACAGGAAGCAGCTGGTCTGGGGCACGCATGAGGCCAGCCTGTGGGTGAGGGCAAGAAGCCGGAAAAACCAGGGACAGAGAAGCAAAAGCAAAGGTTGGAGGTATAAGGGGAAACTAAGCAGAAGAAAAGTGAAAACACCAGAAACTGAGTAGATTAGAAATAGATAAGAGGACAGCAGGCTGAGCTGTATCAAGGTAGGGGACTATGAGTGATCCCATCGGCTAGGCGGGGGGCTGTAGGGCCAACGCAGCATGGGCAGGGGTTACACTGGTCTGGGGACTGGGCCAGTTGCCCACTGCTCAAAGGTGCAGAGCACCAGGTCCGTGAACAAATACGGAGAAGCTGCATCCCAGAATCATGTGAACCACGAGCCACAGGCACAGAAATCAGATCATGGGATTAATAATAGCTAAAGTTTACTGAGCATTAACTCTAAGCCAGGCACTTTGCTAAGTGCTTTACACAGATGATCTTATTTAACCCCTGCAGAAACCCTCTGAGACCCCTTGTGGCCAAGAGCCTAGCGAGCAAGAACCTGGGCTCCAAAGCCAGGCTGGGTTTGAATCCTGCCCGACTGCTCTATATCTTAGCTCTGTGATCTTGGGCAAGCTACCTAAACTTTCTGCTTCTCAGTTTCCTCATCTGTAAAATGGGATCATGCAAATAGTTATGTCACGTAGGTGTGATGAGGATTAAATAAAATAGGGGTAACATTTACAGTGGTGACTCACAGAATGTTAAAGCCTCTGTCAACTTAATGGTAATAATTACTAACATTAGCCCTTTTAGAGATAATAATAATGATAAAGCACAGAGAGCTAAGTAAATTTTTAAGTGTGGGGATGGGAATCAAGTCCAGTCAGTCCTGCCAGAGAAGCTGGGTGTACAACCCGCCTGCCTCACTGCCTTGTGTGAATTCAGAGGAACAAGGTGAAGACAGGATGCCACCAGGGGAATGCAGAACAAAAGGGACAGAAAAGGGCATCTGGATGCAACAAGCACACAGCCAGGAGTCCCTGGAGACTGAACTTGCATGTGGTCTTGGCAGCCCAGATTCAACAACCCCGCCCCATGGAAACAGGTTTTCTAGATGGGACATGATGACCGTGTCCCCAAACCCCAGGGCATTGCTGCAAACTTATCACTGTGGTCAGAGCCATGCCTAAACGTGCAGACCTGAGGAGTGACATCAGGAGGTCACTGGACCCGGACTTGGTGGGGTGGGGTTCCCAAGGATGCAACAGTGTAACAGCTAAGAGATGCTCAGTGATCACTCTGCGTAAGGCATTGCTCTAGTTGCTGTGTGCCTTAGCTCACTTAATCTTCACCCGCACCCTAGGAAGTCAATTCTAGATCATTCTCATTTTGTAGGTGAGCACATCAAGGCACAGAGAGGTCAAGTAACGTTCACAAGGTCACACAGCAAGCAGGTAAGTCTCAGAGCCAGGAATGGAACTCGGGTCCTCTGACTGCGGAGACTATATTCTTAACCTCCAGGATCTACCCAGCCAGCCTAGTCTCAGAAATGAGTTGATAATTTCTTAGGACTTGAAGTTTTCATTTTTGTCACTGGATCCCAGCCTGGACACCAAAGTATATGCAGACCAGTCAACTAAAAGGCTAGGAAAGGACAAACTATCAGATGATCCCAAGTTGAGAGGCGTGTTACAAAATAACCAATCAGTCCTCTTCAAAAATGTCAAGGTCATGAGAGACAAGGAAAGACCTAAGCAACTGTCACTGGGGAGGAGACAGAGAACTGAGTGCAATCTGGGACCCTGAACTGGATCCCAGAACAGACAGAGGACCTTAGTGGGAAAACTAGGGAAATCCAAGTGAGTTCTAAGTTAACTGTATTGGAGCAGAGTTAATTTCTTGATTTTAACCAATGTTCTATGGTTGTGTGAAATGTGACCATTACAGGAAGCCAAGAGAGGGGCACCCGGGAACTTTCTGTCTTACTTCTGCAATTCTTCTTTTTAAGTCTAAAATTATCTAAAAAATTTTTTTTAAATTCAGTGTTGAAAAAACAAACAAAACATTCAAATGACAGGAGGATCAAAACCACTGACATTCTTAGTTTAGAAACTAACGCATTGATCTTTGTAATTATATCATTTCCACCTATTTATGCAAATAAGTATTCATCTTGATTCAGCATCAGATCTGTTTTAAATTGTGAATAACAACAACCACCCAAAAAGCTGGCAGCACTTTGATTTCGAAGCCTGGGTCTGCCTCAGAAGAACAGATCACTTCCATGTGCTTGAAGATGTGACTCTATTGTCTTTCTCTAGGACTCAAATCCTCAGCGATGCTATTCTACAAATTTATTCGACCCCCACACGTCGAGGGCCGCTGGCCAGGAAAGGCTTGGATCACTTGGAAGTTGAAGGAACTACTTTGCAGGCAGGATTGAGCCTCCAGAAACGTGGCAGGTTTGGCACACATGGACCAAGTGGCAGGCCAGGGAGAGTAAGGGTCTTCATGAGGGTCAGAAGGGCTGGCAGCCAACGGGGTAAAGGAGAAACAAAGGCATGGTTCCCACCAGCTATGTGCAGCAAGGCGGTACACATTCTGCCTGCATTAGCTCATTTAATCCTCTCCACACCACCGACCAGATGCTCTATATCCATGGCTCCATTTGATCAATATTGAAGGGGCGTGGTTACCAACTCCATATGCAAATGAGGCAGCTGTGGCTCAGAAAGTTTGCCTAACCAGAAGGCTAAGTGGCCACACCAGAATGTAAGTCCAGATCTTCTGGATGGGCGAAGCCCAGGCTCCCTCCATTCTTCCTGCATCCAAGGAATGCAGGTTTAAAAAAAAAAATGTGTGGTTTAAAAAAAAAAAAATCATCAAGCAGCTAAGAAGACATGAACCTCCTCTCAGTGACCCCTGAAAAGTAATCCTCAAAGACAGGTTAGAGCGGGCATATTCATGCAGGTTTTGCCCCATCCCTCTGATTGTGCCTGTCATGTTTATCAAATCCAGATCATTTAGACACCGGACAAGCAGAGTAGTTTCTGCTTATTGGTTGGTCTGTTTTGTTTTGTTTGTTCTGCTTGTTTTCTTTGTTTTTTTGACCTCAGTCATCTATTTTGGAGATCTACATGATCTAAATTATCTAGGAAACTGCAAACACACGTTCCCTTTATTCCAAGGTGGGCTTTTCTTTAAGAAACCTGGGTTCCCTCCTACACTGTTGGTTGGAATGCAAGTTGGTGCAGCCACTCTGGAAAGCAGTGTGGAGGTTCCTCAAAAAGTTGAAAACAGAGCTACCCTACAACCCAGCAATCGCACTACTGGGTATTTACCCTAAAGATACAAATGTAGTGATCCGAAGGGGCACATGCACCCGAATGTTTATAGCAACAATGTTCACAATAGCCGAACTATGGAAAGAACCTAGATGTCCATCAACAGATGAATGGAGAAAGAAGTGGTACATATATACAATGGAATACTATGCCACCATCAAAAGAAATGAAATCTTGCCATTTGCAATGACTTGGATGGAACTAGAGGGTATTATGCTAAGCGAAATAAGTCAATCAGAGAAAGACAATTATCATATGATCTCACTGATGTGAGGAATATGAGAAACAAGACAGAAGATCATGGGGGAAGGGAGGGAAAAATGAAACAAGACAAAACCAGAGAGGGAGACAAACTGTAAGAGACTTAATCTCAGGAAACAAACTGAGGGTTGCTGGGGGGTGGGGGGTCAGATAGGGTGGCTGGGTGATAGACATCGGAGAGGTATGTGCTATGGTGAGGGCTGTGAATTGTATAAGACTGATGAATCACAGATCTGTACCCCCGAAACAAATTATACATTATATGTTAATTTAAAAAAAAAAAAGAAGAAGAAGAAGAAGAAAAGAAACCCGGGTTGCCAGGCTGTTTCATGACTTGGGTATTTCTAAATGAAAACACCTGTGCAGGGGCGCACGAAACCAGCATTGCACTTGGAAGTTCCCTTAGTAGTTTCAGCCAGAAGAATAAAGCCACACAGCACCAGGCAAACTCCCCTCCATCCAACCCGAGTCCACTGGTTTCACACTTGGAAATATTATCAGTAATACCCCTGCCTCCCACCCCCAAAACACATTCCAGTCCTGGTTTAGGATTCCACACTCTGGAAGGAAAAGCAATACATAAATTTAGGAAAGGACGGATTCCCCAGATCCTAAGACGCGGGCTCAAGTGGAAGGGACCTGATGCCTTTGCACAGTATTACTTCAGGGACTGATTATCCTGAAACACTGTTTGGATGATGACATGCAAGACACTCGGGGGACACTGCCTCCGGGGAAGACCAAAATCTTAAAGCAGCTCGCTGCTACCTATCACACATCTTCACCCAAAAGCAGAGGAAAGGCCAAAAAAGGAGAAACATTAATGCTGACGGAGCCAAAGAGGTTTAAGGTTGTCAGACACCCAGTAGGGTTTGGGAAAAATCTTTCTCTCCAAAACAGCTCCCCCTTCCCACTCGTGTGGGCCACGTGTGTCTTTATGAGCAACTCTTAACAGTCCACTTCTTTTCCATGAAGTTTAATCACTTAGCATAAAACAAGAAGCTCTCAAATATGTTTGAGGAGAGCAGGGGGTGGGGGTGGGGGGACAAAAGGGGTCTTTCCCCGTAATGGAATCTCTTGATGGGACTGAGAAATGGTATGCTTTGGATTTACCGCTCCCCAAACCCACAAGAGTGTGAAAGGCAAGCGTGTGTCCAACAATGCACAGCCTGTGGTTCTCTTCAGTACAATCCTGCGCAAAGTCAGGTCTGAGGGGCGCATTTACAAGTTGGTCTTGGGAAAGGTGCATAGCCAACCTGGATTATTGTAGCTGTGGAAGGAGCAGGGGAGGATGGAGGGAGAAATCCATAGCCCCATTCTTTGTGGATTAAGTGCATTAGAATCTGTGACACAGAGCACAGCCCAGCGCACAGAAAGCGCCATAGAAATGTCAGCTCTTGGGGTGCCTGGGTGGCTCAGTGGGTTGAGCCTCTGCCTTCGGCTCAGGTCATGATCTCGGGGTCCTGGGATGGAGCCCGCATTGGGCTCTCTGCTCGGCGGGGAGTCTGCTTTCCCCCTCTTTCTGCCTGCCTCTCTGCCTGCTTGTGATCTCTCTCTCTCTGTCAAATAAATTAATAAAATCTTAAAAAAAGAAATGTCAGCTCTTGTTACGGCTGCTGCTATTATTACTAACACTGCGATTACAGCTGCCCAGATTCACAAAACTATTCAAAGCTTCTGCCACATTTAGGCAATTCCTCTGAAATAAACAATGCAGGTTTGGGGGTTTTTTTGTTTTGTTTTGTTTTTTTAAGAAGGCAGACGTGGAATCCTGGATGAGCAAACTCCCCCCCACAAAGAACAAGGCGCCCCTGCCTGTGACATGTTCCTTGGGAGAGACCACCTAGCAATTTGGGAGCTTAGAAGCCTTCACTTAAGGCTTGAGAAGGTGCCAAAGACTTTCCTGGAGAGCCAGTCCAGAGAGAGACATTTGATCGTATTTTCCAATGAGAAGCATATGTCCGGGGTACATACGCTTCCTCCACTCACGTATGGATGGAAACAATGCTGAGTACATTCTGTCCCAAGAACTTACTCATGCTTACCCTGCAAGGCTTAACTTTTTAATTTAAATCCCAGAATCCTGCCATAAAACCAGCCAACTGAAAGGTTGCTCTGAGAGCGACTTCTGGGCAATCTATTCATCGCGTGGCAGTCCCCAATAGCTAAAACAAATGTTCCCTGTAGTGCACACATCCATAGAGTTGGAAAAAAGCTGTGTGTTTTCTTTCTCCTTTCCATAATCATCACGAGGGACATCTAATAGATTCCGCTGAAGCACGATAGCAAAAGACCACTTGCCTGCTTACTTTGGGTTCAGGTTCATTACCTTGTTAAGGAGACATCTGATTTCTGCAGGCAATCTTTAAAAGGTCACATCTGCAATGACTCACATATTTTCATAACCCATCTAATGTTATCATTTAATCCCTTGGCCAGGTTTCAAAAAACTCAAGTGCTCATGGGTTTGATAAGACAACCAGCACCAGGCAGGTCCCCAAACTGTTAGACACAGGACAGGTGACGCCAACTCGGCTCCATAAAATGGGACACCCTCCTTGACACAAGAAAGACCTCGGTTCCCTGGAGAGCCCAAATGCACCTAAGACTTCCACGGAAAGGAGACCTATTTTTGTTTTGCCTTTGAAAAACCACCCCAGGTTGTGGCCCTGGGGCTCATTTGTAAGCACTAACCTTCTCCGGATATGGTCCGCAGGCCTCTTCACGGATACATACGTGAGCGTTATTCTAGGTGACCTCCTGTTAAAGAGTTTTATTTTAAATCCCAGCTAATCTTTGCGGCTCCCTGGACTGGTCTGATCTCTTGACACATCCTAGTTCAGGTCTATACCAAGCTGCGAACACAGTGGGAACAAGCCTGGTGTCTGTCTCCCTCTTTCCCTTTCCTCCAGTCAATTCTGTTGCATCAGTAACCTTTTCTTTCTCCTCTGCATCAACAGCAGCATAGGTGAGCCAAAACGAAAAGTAAAAAATAAAGGATAGAGCCGTGTGAGCCGATGGCTCTCCCGACAGCAGCGGTGTTAAGGCAATTTAGAGACCCGGCCGGCGGGATGAGCCCGCGCCTGCGCACACAGCGCCTCGCTGTTTGTTTGAGTGCCTCTGGGTATTTTTAGAGTCTGCAGGGAGAAGTTAAGCGGCACGGGGTGGCTGGTATGCTACTAATGACACGCTGAGCTTCCAGAAGCAGGCTTCACAGCAACCGCGGAAGCCGAGGTGATGAAAAGCAACACTTGTCTTTAAAATCACACAGACGTCGGGGTGTAGGTGGAAAAGACAAGAAAAAAAGTCGTTGATAAAAGCTGGGATTCAGCACTGCAGAGCACAGGTGTAAGGCACCTAATCATGAGAGACTTCGGAGTTTGTAGAAGTCCTGTATTTCCCTTCCTTTTCCCTTCTTTTCTCCCTCCCTCCCTTCCTTCCTTTCCCCTCCTTTCTTGGCTTTTTTTGTCTTCCCGGCATCCCTTTGGGGACACCCCCCCCCCTTTGGTTGGCTCTGCAGAGGTGAACGCAGCGATCCAGACCTGGCCAATCAAACAACCCGTGGCCAGCCCAGGAATGGGGGTGCGACTCCAGCAAAATCCAGCTCAAGAGATGGTTCCCTGGGCCTTTTCCTGGAAGCAGCAGAAATGAGGCACTTGTTATCACTGGGATCATTACCTGGGAGGATGCTGTAAGCCTCGGGCTGCAGGACACATTGGTCCCTGAGACAAAGATGCCCAGGAAGGCCCAGCCAAGAGATGGGAAGGGGAACAGCATCTCAATGGCAGCATGCGAGCCCCGGATCCTGCTCTGTCTGTGGCCACCGACTCCCTAGAAATCCCAGGGACCTGAGCCAATAAAGTTTCCCCCTTCTTTCCCTTTGAGGAAAGCCCCCAAAAGAATCTTAATACAGAGCGAGCTCTAAATGTAATTTTTTTAAAAAAAACACCAGAGGAATATTGAAGTAGAAGCCAAAAGCCTCTCCAGTCATGCCCACCCTATTTATTGTTGAAGCGGACACCAGCCCCTCAGCAGAGGTCCCTGAACTCTCCTCATTTGCCTCAGAAAGCAGATGGGAAATTCCAAGATGAGCCTCCCTTGTGCTTCAGGAAGATAAAGTGTAACATTCATTCCTCATAAATGTCACATGGCACCCTTTAAATTCTTGTCTTTCTCAAAAAAGCAGAACTGTTTGCATGGTCAGCAACAGTGTGCAAGCACTGACCCCACATAATCCCCTCCCCCCCACCGAGTGATGTTGATGCTGATAAACAAACGAACATGGTATAGTCCACTGCCTTGCACAAAGCAGCCAACACACAGTTGTTAAACTTTTGCTTACATAATCCGATTAAAGACTCACAACTACTTTGTGAAGCAAGAACTAAAACGTGCCCATTTTACAGATGAAGATACTGAGGCTCAGAAAGACTGAATAACTCATGTGACATCACACAGCAACTCAAAAGGAAAGTCAGGCTTCAGACTCAGCTCTCTGTAGCTGCAAAGTCAGTGTTCAACCACTATGAATGGGTCCCTTTCCATGGAGTTGCCTGCTGCTCGACAGACCTTTACCTCCATTTACCTCACACTGTGTTTTCCCTCCTGGCCTGTCAGCCTCTCTGTATTTCCACATCTGCAAAGTTCCTGTTCAACCTGTTCTGTGTCTTCCTGATCCTCATGTGTTCGATTTTCTGTCATCCCACTGGGTGATTCTTCAAGAGGGGTGAGAAGAGGCAACCGGACCAGCTACGTCTTGGTTTCGTTAACCCTTGCTAGAATCATGAATCCATTTGTCAGGAAGAAGATGCCCTATAATTCCAAAAGCCCAAAATCATAAGTTTTCCCATTTCTCTTCAAAAGCAGAAGAGGGATGACTGGCTTATAGCATGCTTCAGACACTTACGATGAGCATTTCCAGCTCTCTGGGAGTGAAAAGAACTTAGATGGTCCGTTTAAACCTAATTCTGAAATCTGATTCTACTTTCTCCACCCAAACATGACAAAAGTTAAAATCCTCCAACCACCTAAGGAAATTATCAAATGTATATGGAAAAAAAGAACTGTATATGCAAAGATGTGCAAGACAGTGTGGCTTATGACAATAAAATGTCAGAAGTAACCTAAATGCCCAGCAAGAAGGGATTGGTGTCAATGTGTTGTGTAACTATGATTTCAAAAACACGCAAGCCAATGAAGTCATGAGAGTTATATCAAAAAAGAATACAGTGGGGAAAAGAAAAAGAAAACCTGATATAATCCTCAATGGAAAGCGCAGACTTGAAAATGTAGATTTCTACCAAAATAACAAATCACACAGATTGAAAGGACATAAACTAAAACGAGAGCCAGAATGGGATGATGAGTGATTTTACTTTTTGTTTAGATTTTTGCCTTGTGCCTTTTGGACGGAAAGGTGTTTGTTGTTTGTTTTGCTTTGAGCAACGTTATTTTTCTAACCTGTGTTATGAAAGAAAGCAGCCTGAAGAAAAAGGTGACAAGGATTAAGGAGATGATGTCACTGGGGTCATCGGAGAAAAGGAATCTGTGAGCTGGGGGAGGGAGCCCAGACTCAAGTCAACTGCTTGGGTCTGGATTCAGGCCCTGTGGCTCGCAGGCTACATACATGAGCTAGTTACTTAACTTCCTGTGCCTCACTTTCCCCATCTAGAACAGGAATGATAATAATCCCTCTTGGGGTCATTCTAAATGTCACATGAACATACATGAAGCATTTAAAACAATGCCTGGCGTAGGGTATGTTCTGTACACATTGTTGCTCTCTTAATGGTACAAACCACTTAAAAGTAAACACCTTATCTTGCTCCTTTCTAACACCTATCAAAGGGTCTGATGCAGAGACTGTGCTTGATCAATATCTGTTGAATGTGCCCAGTTGGATTCCAGAGGGCAGTGCTAGTGTTTTGAGGCGCGGCCACCATGATACCATCTCCCTGGTGACATCTCCCTCTAGATCGGACCCATGGAGCTTCTTAGGGCTAAAGGGAAGGCAGCTGTCCAGTGGCATGTTTGGAGCACTGACAGTCAACGGGATAAAAGGGACCATTGACAGGCACCTGGGTGGCTCAGTTGGTTGGCCATCTGTCTTCGACTCAGGTCATGATCCCCGGGTCCTAGGATCGAGTCCCACATTGGGCTCCGTGCTCAGCAGGGAGTCTGTTTTTCCCCTCTAGCCCTCTACCCTGCTTATGCTCTCTCTTTCTCTCTCTCTCATGCTCTCATGAATAAATAAGATATTTTAAAAAGGGGGGGCAGACCTTTGAGAAACTGTATTGCCACAACCCAATAAAGTTTAGTAATAACCCATCATCCTCCTCCACTGTCTCACTCAGGACGTACATGGTTGCTTGAAAGAAAAAATGCGCTCACACGAAACAAAAAAGGAGAACGTGGTATTATCAGGTACACAAATCTCATGGGATCCAAGAACAAGAGATAAAAAACTAATAGAAGCTCTCTTGTTAAATGCAGTTTAGACCAGTGGTTGGATGACTGTTGAGCTGGGAATGATTCTTTGAAACAATAGTGTCATACCAGAAATATTTTAACAGAAATGTATAAAAACCTTTATTTGCCAAACTCTGGATGACCTCAGATCCCACGTGGAATATGATTTTTCTCATCCATGTGGCTTTGTTCCTGGTCTGTCTGAAATCTGATCTCATCCTTAGGATCCTGTAAGTTTTAGAAAAGTCATGTATAGATAAGTGAGTAGGCGCTTCCTCCTTCTCAAATAAAGAAGACCAACCCAGAGGCCATCTGCACAGCATAGGGGCATAACTCAAAATGACAACATGCGTTGCATCCAAGAATCCTAACTGAGTCTCCGACAGTTTCAGCTTTGGGCGCAGTGGACTAGAGAACCCGGATTCTTCACTGAAGCTAGCTTGCCTGCTGAGTTAGATTCATACTGGCCACTGCGGCCCAGTCCTCACTGTCCCAACTTCTGCATGTTCAGATTTACCAACTTTGGGGGAGAAAAATACCATCCCAGAAGTCGGGCCATTTATCTACTGGTGCTATTGGAAAATTATACAAAGAACTGAGGACTTGAGCCACAGAATTGGGGGGAATGTAAAAGGATTTTTAAAACCTAATCATCAACCTCATATTTGACATAGGAAACAAGGGGAAAAGGCCTAGAGAGGTCAAGGTGATATGCCACGGCCAGGAAGCCCCCAGCTACAGAGTCTCAGGGCAACATGGCTTTCCCTTCGCTACTGAGAGCCGAACAGATAACCGTCTGCCTACAGAGAGGCATTTGGTTAAATTTCCTGGAAATACGTGGTTCATACAAGGATAAACGAAAGAAGTATGATAATAAAAACTTAGCCACATACTGAAGGACTGACCAGGTCATACCATATATGGGCCTCAGAGGAAACTAATGAGCGTGAAATACAAATATGCAGAAATGAAAGCTCTTCCCTTCGCCCCTTTCTAACTTGTAACTTAGTCCAGTAAATCTCCCAGCTCAGGCCATCCCTGCCCTCCCCTGTATAAATTAGGAAGAAGACAGCGTGTTCAACAGACAGAAGTGGACTCACACTCGAGGGCCTACAATATGACAGATGTGTCACAGAGTGGTTCTCATTTCATCCTCATGACAACCTTGCCGGGAAAATACGATTGTCTCTTTTTCCTCGGATGAGCCCATTGAGGCTCAGAGAGGTTAGGCATCTCCCCCAAAGCCACACAGCTAGTCTGTTGGGTTCTAAAGCCCACAGTTTTCAGAGTGGTGTGCCTCCCATTCTTCCCAGGCAGAGGACCCTGCAGAGGAGGATAACTGGCAATGAAATGGTCTTTTCCCAACACCTTAAAGATCCACTGGCTAACAGACACAGGATAAAATGTTCATCATCATTAGCCATCAAGGAAATCCAAATCAAAACCACATCAAGATACCACCTTATACCAGTTAGAATGGCAAAGATTAACAAGGCAAGAAACAAAAGATGTTAGAGAGGATGTGGAGAAAGGGGAACCCTCTCACACTGGTGGTGGGAATGCAAGTTGGAGCAGCCACTTTGGAAAACACTGTGAAGATTCCTCAAAAAATTAAAAATAGAGTTTTCTATGACCCAGCCATTGCACCACTGGGTATTTACCCCAAAGATACTGATGTCGTGAAAAGAAGGGCCGTATGTACCCCAATATTCATAGCAGCAGTGGCCACAATAGCCAAACTGTGGAAAGAGCTGAGATGCTCTTCAACAGGCGAATGGATAAAGAAGATATGGCCCATATATACAATGGAGTATTATGCCTCCATCAGAAAGGATGAATACCCAACTTTTGTATCAACATGGATGGGACTGGAGGAGATTATGCTGAGTGAAGTAAGTCAAGCAGAGAGTCAATTATCATATGGTTTCACTTACTTGTGGAGCATAAGGAATAACACGGAGTACATTAGAAGAAGGAAAGTAAAAGTAAAGGCGGGGGGGATCAGAGGGGAAGACAAACCATGAGAGACTGTGGACTCTGAGAAACAAACTGGGGGTTTGGAGGAGAGGGGGTTGGGGGGTGGGTGAGCCTGGTGATGGGTATTAAGGAGGGCACGGATTGCATGGAGCACTGGGGGTTATATGTAAACAATGAATCTTGGAACACTACATCAAAAACTAATGATGTAATTTATGGTGACTAACATAACACAATTTTCAAAAAGATGCTAAAAAAAAAAAAGGCAAAAAAAAAAAGATCCATTGTTGGGGACCTGTAAGTTATCTTGGAAGGCCAGTTCCACGGGAAGCAGGCCAGCCCACCTGCTTTCCTGACTGGCTCTTTCCCCAGGTGTGTTCCTTCAAAGACACAGAGCTTGGTTTCATTCCTCTCTGGTTCCCGGATTCTTCTTAGCATCTTCTAACCAAACTTCTATAATCTTCTATTTTTTTTAATCTTTATCCTAGAGGAATTTATCTCATCAGGATTCAAAGAATTTAGGCAGAGAAGACAGAAAGGAAGGCGTAGAAGCACCTGTGAAAACTTTCTCTGGGCCTTCATTATGCTCCTGGCTACATTTCTCTCGCACCACCAAGCTTTTCTCTCCATGGAATACACCAGCCATCTCGCCTCCTCTCACGCCTCACTTGTTCACTGTCTCAGAAGAGCAACTGTCTCTTTTAAAATGTATCCATTTTCTAGATATTTTCAGATGTGGACGCCCTCAGCCACCACTGCCATGAAATTCAGGGATGTTCGTGTCAACCAAATCTCAATGCAAAAGCGAAGACGGGCAGATGGTATTACTTGGATGGTAGCTTCAAGCATTTTCTTGTAGAAAAAAGCAAAAGAAAATCACTGTTTACCCATGAAAATGAAAATAAAACCAGCTTTAAATGGTTGTGTTTTGAATATCCTAATAGATTTCAGGAGATTTGGCTACATTAGAGAAATATTGATACGCACAAGCAGGGGGGAGCAGCAGGCAGAAGGAGAGGCAGAGTCCCACTAAGCAAGGAGCCCGATGCGGGACTCGATCCCAGGATCCTGGGATCATGACCTGAACGGAAGGCAGATGCTTAACCGACAGAGCCACCCAGGTGTCCAGATTTAATTCTATTACTAAACCCATTTTATATATGTGGAAACTGAGGTTCAGAAAGGTTCGGTCAGTTGTCTTAAAATTACCCTCTGAGAAGCTTATTCACGACTAACATGCTGTGCCTCTTATTTTTAAATAAAAATGAGGTTAGCCATGTATATCTCTATAAATTCCAAACATACACTTTCCGACTTTCTCCTCTTTCAGTGGTCTCCCCCATTCTCTCACAGAACCACTATATGAACCTGTTCCTGGTCAACCAGTCGCCATAGATGGCTGTCTGCCTCTGTGGGCAGGATTATCTGAGCAGGAATGGGTCAAACATTTCTGGGAATGAAAGAAAGTGCCAGTTTAAGCCTCCTGCTTCTGGGAAAATGAACTCGGACACCCAGCCTTTTACATAACCTGAAAAAAATGCCAGAAGAATAGGCTCTTTGGCCACGGAAGAGGATCCCAGGCAAACGGCTGGCTCATCCAGGTCCTTCCCTGTGGGCAGGATGAGGAGGCAAGCACACCCCCGCGTTCCCAGCACTGCGACCGCTCTCGCTTTGAGAGCCCTGTTACCTTCCCCTGGAGAACGGGTGTGTTTACGGATGATGTCCTGAACAAAGATCCTTAATAATTCACCCCAATAGCTGACAGCAGAGTGTTTGGCTGTCATGGCAACAACCGATAGACCTTATTTGTTTAAAAAAAAAAAAAAAGGTCCAAAAATGTGGCTATTTTTTCATGAATGTTGAATTCCTGACAGCAACGGTCTATATGTGAGTGAGAGGTGAATGGGCGGAGAAAAAATATCTTTAAAATGCCGTCTCGAAGTCATTAACTATCAGGACAAGAAAATAGGGGACACCAAGTACGTTTCTTGGCTTCACACTGCACCCTTCTGGAAGGAGGAGGAAGTGGAATATGACATCACTTCTATTCTCAATTTGCTATACTCTGAAAACTGATTCCTATCAAAAATCCATCCAGAAAAGCATTTTCCCACACTTGAACTTTTTTTTTCTCTTAACATATGCACCCCCCAGTCTTCATCACAACCTTATGAGGCCAAAATTACCCCCAATTTACAGATGAGGAAGCTGGGTCTTTAGAGACCATGGTCAAGTCAAAGCCTAGGAAAGATGCAGGTAGAATCTGGTATACCCAAGTCAACTTGATTCCAAAATCTGTATTGTCTCTCATACCAATCCTGAAGGAAAGGGAAAAAACAGAATCCAGTTGGGGGGTGGGGTTTACTCAGAATTTGTTTCAGGAAAATGCACCTTAAAAATTTTTCACTTGGGGCACCTGGGAGGCTCAGGGGGGTTGAGCCTCTGCCTTCGTCTCAGGTCATGATCTCAGGGTCCTGGGATAGGGCCCCACATCGGGTTCTCTGCTCGGTGGGGAGCCTGCTTCCCCCTCTCTCTCTGCCTGCCTCTCTGCCTACTGTGGTCTCTTTCTCTCTCTCTGTCAAAGAAACAAACAAAATCTTAAAAAAAATTTTTTTCACTATAAAAAATATTTAAAATCTCTTTCATCACATAGCTAAAGAACAGGAGGGAGAAAGGTGAGTTTTATCAGTTTCCTGCTTTCATCTCCTATGGAGATAAGAGCCAGACACAACAACAAACTCCTCCGCTTCACTCTGAATCATCCTGGATATGTTTTTACAGAAAGGCAACATTCCCCCACCGGCCCCCACGCTGTGAGCTCTTTGAACACAGAGCCCAAACCTTCTTCACCTTTGTTTTGGGAGGCTCAGAAAAAACTGAAGAGGAATCAAGGGGGGCAGGGGGAACACACAAGAAGAGAATGAAACATTTGAAAGCAGTATCTCTTTAACTTTGTTTTGCATATTCAAAAATTCCAAGCAAACATGACTCGTGACACTGAAACCACTGGGTGAATTACCCACTTTTCCCCTTGCGCCCAGCAGTGCAGCACGGGGGCAGGAGAAGCTGTCCTCAAGCCAGGCTCCCGAGTTTCCAAATTCTCATCCCAAAGCACCGCTGAGGGTCTGGGTCCAGATTGAGCCTGTCACCTGTCTGGGCTTCACTTTGCTCTCTGTAAAATGAGTATTTTTTGAAATGAAATGTGGAAGTAGTAGGGTTTAAAGTTGGGGATGGTGATTTGTACATTTTTTTAAATTCTTGGGAGGAGTTATTTGTTTTTTTTTTATTGTGTTATGTCATCACCATACAGTACATCATTCGTTTTTGATGTAGCGCTCCATGGTTCATGATTTGCGCATTTAAAATGGTCAGCATGACTTTTAGTAACTGGCTTGGCTGGTGTCAGACATGCATTCATTCCATCACCAGATAGCTTGGGCAGACCTCCAAGCACAGCCCGAGCAAGAAAGAAGCAAGACACCACAGTGAGCCTGATTTAAAGCAAAAGCAAAACAAAACACAAAACCCTCGAGTAGGTAAAGCAGTGGATTTCAAACATGTTTGACAACAAGCCGCAGAAGGAAAGATGTCTTTATGTTTCTCCTCGTGGCCCGGCACACACACAGGCACAAGCACACGAACTTGCAGGAAATGACCCATCTCCTTCCTATAGGCTCCAGACTCTGATGGTTTCCGTTCTCCTCTAGTTCGTATTTGCAACTTGACTTTTGTCTAATAAGTCAATTTCTCGGCCCACGAAGGGGTATGACCTGCCCGTGGAGAAGCTGGGCTGACCAACCTTGAACCAGGCAGTCGAGTCAGCGAACACGTGAAACGTGACCGCCATGAAATGAGGTTGTGCCATAAGGTTAAAATCCCCTGAGATGTGTTTAAATAACACCCAGATTTAAAGTAAAATACCTCCTCAGTGATCATTTGTATGGATTACATTCCAGGGCAATCATAGTTCAGATCATTCAAAGTAAATAAATTCTATCGTTTAAACAAATTTCACTTTTTTTCCTGGGGCTTCAAGCAAAATTATTACCGACGAGGCTCACATTCTATTTCCAGGGGAAATAGAATGTGACGGTATGGACCTAGCGCAGGGTCAGCAAACCCCTGCCCTTGGGGCCACCCCACCCTGCCATCTGTTTTTTAATAAACTCTTGTAGGAATACGTCCTCACACCCTTATTTACCTATTGTTGAACAGTTGCAACAGAGTCTTTGCAGCCTGCAAAGCCTAAAATATTCGTCTCTGGGCCTTTGCAGGAGAAGTTTGCTGACCGCTAAGAGAGCACGGGGCGGTTATTATTGACTAGCCTTTGTACCAGGCCATGTGTGTATATTAACATGGCACTGACTTGGTGCTCATGGCCATTCTGCCAGAGGACTTTTCTCACCATATTTTACAAATAAGGTTCTGAGGGCTTCAGTAACTGGCCCAAGGTCACCCAGCTGGGCAGAAGAAACAGCTGGGATTTGCACCTGTGCCCCTCTGACAAAAAGCCTGACCTATCATTTCTACCTTCTGCGCATGTCCCCCTACCCCAAACCACCCCTTCCAAGCTAGACACAGTGCTAGATTGTACCTCTGTTGCTGGCAGAACCGGTTGGCCCATGTGACTGCCAGCCAGTCCAGAAAGAGAAGGGATGGTGAGGTGGGGGTAGGAGGGAACCTCCCTCAGGGAATTTTTTTTTCCCCCAGCCCTCAGGGAATTTAAAGGTTGTAACTCCTTTTTTTGTTTTAGGAAATGCACCTGCCTTCTACCCCTCATGCAAACAAAGACTGTTCAGATGCTGCTGGAGTGACCAAAACATAATCATTTCAAGCCTCTCTTCACTTGGGTTCGAAACTTTCATTTCAGAGGCCCTGTTTTTCATTTTTCGATCATAATGACTTAAGGCTTCAAACCTCAGATTTGATGGTCCCAGATATGTAGACAAAGTCACTCTGAAAAAAAATAAATAAGTAAGTGTGGGAAAGACTGAAAAATTTCCTGGGGCTGTTGTTAAGTGACAAAGCAAATAAGAGAATAGTTTGCAGAGTGATGCCTCATTTTGGTAAATAATTAAAAATCATTTATAACTGCACTGTTTTGCACACGCGTGTGTGTGTGTCTGTGTGTATGTTGAAGACTATTCTCAAGGGGTGTATGGAATTCTTTTTGGCTGATACATACTTATAAATTTTTGTTTCAAGGAAAACATATTTCCTGAAAAATTTTTTAAGTTCCCTGGCTTGAAGAAACCACGCACATTTTCTATGTGTTTCGTGTGTTTTCTTAGGACCCCGGGGATTTCCACCCAGGAAGGCACAGAGAATGTGAAATCAAACAAGCTCGAAGGAAACCTGAGATCTTTCAAGGCTCAGTCGGGAAACCCAGGGACGGCCTCCCTCTAGTCCTGGAGGAAAAGTGGGGCTGCAGCGCCCCCCTGCGTCCTGGGTGGTGGAAGTCACCAGCCGTGGGCAGAGGAAGCCTGCCTGTGCTGCTGCTCAGGGTCATCCCACACCAACTATTAGAAATTTCCAGGACCAGAGTATTTCCACTTACTGAGGTCTTTGTTCTACTTGTACTTGCAAGCCTGGTACGTCAGAGAGTTTGAGCTCCCAAGTGCCACCATTTAGCTGCTCAATAAAGCCCCCCCAGGTTCCCTGAGTCTTCTCCCAGTGGCCAAGGTGGGTGCTTGGAAAGCCATCTACAAAGGAAGCCCCGAGTCCTTTACAGGGTCTATCCAGACTTGGCATCCTCTGGATCTCTTTTTCTGGAAGATTTGGCAGCAGCGGGATACACGTCTGTACTTGGGGTGAGTGGGCATGCCTAGCATTGAAACATTTTGCGGGTTTTTTCTATATCGAGGCTCAGTTTGAGGTATCCCAAATAAATAAAAGCACAACTGTGCTTGAGTGATAATACATCTTTAAAAAGCAACCTTTTTCTGAGCACCTACTTGTTCCAGCACCGATCCTATGAGACATGACCTTGATTACAGCCCTGCAGGTAGATGCTTTTCATCTCTACTTTCTAGTAGGGACAGATCCTGAGGCCCTGAGGCTAAGTCACTCATCCAGGAAGTAGTTGGTCCTAGATTCAACTGTCCTTAGCTCCTTCTTGGCACCAAGTGCCTTGTACATCTTTTAGGGCAGGAAGAGAGCAGGGAGCAGAAGACCGAGGCTCATTATCTCTGGGGCATGAGGTCCCCAGGCTCCACGTGGCTGCCAGACAGTGGCTATATCTGACCGACTCACAGAAGGCCACCTTTTCACACTCAGTGGAGGACCAAACACTCCAGGAGCGTCTGTTAAATCAGTGAATGGCACCACATTTTACTGTGACTTGAGCTAGGGGTCAATGTGCTGTTCTAGGAGAGCTGTGATTTCTAAAGCTGCTTTGGTGGAAGACAGAGGCAAGTCCAACCCCTGATCTTACTGCCACAGGGGTCCCTTCTCTGGTCCTGCAAAGCCAGCTGGCTGCAGGTGACCCACAGCCTGCACAGCCCACCCTTCCGTTCTTTCTACTCCTTACTGTCTGGGACAGAGACAGCACAAATAATCTCCAAACTGGTATTCATTGCTAAGCTTTTAACCAAATCGGGATTTGGTAACCAAAAAGAAGCATTCAGATAAAATGGAAAGGATATTTTACAAATTTGAAAAAAAAAAAAAGTCACCAGCCACTTTTCCTCTGACTTTTGAATATTCCCTTTAGTAATCTGTGAACCCTCCCAAACCAAAAATATGAAAATCATTATAAATATGAATAAAACATGCATCTTAAAATGGCATGTGGATATTTAAAAGACATAGTAAAGACTTGTTATCTAAAACATTCTGGTCTTGGGGCATCTGGGGGGCTCAGTCGTTTAAGCCTCTGCCTTTGGCTCAGGTCAGGATCTCAGGGTCCTGGGTTCGAGCCCCGCATCGGGCTTCCTGCTCAGCAGGGACTGTGCTTCTCCCTCTCCCCCTGCTCCTGCCACTGCCTGTGCTCTCTCAGATAAACAAATAAAATCTTTCAAAAATAAAGTAAGAGAAAATAAAATAAAATGTTCTCATCTCAAAAGCTAGGAGAGAACAGAGACTCTCTTTCATTACTATGTGTTTCTACACATTTCCTCTTGCTCCCTACTACCCCCGCCCCACCCCGGCTTTATTCTCCTGAGAACATCTGGGAGGGGCCCATGACCCTTGAGAGTCCTCTGTAACCATGACCCAGGGCTCTCCAGCCCACCCCATGGAGCCCTTCCTCCCTCAGCCGTTTGCAAGCTCACCCCCTTTCAATCACCAGCTCCTGCCCCAGCCCTGGAACAAATCCCAAGCAAACCCCAGGGGTCTTATTTGGAGAAGTAAACTCCTCTGTCCTAGATAAGTCTCCCCAGGAATGATCCTTCTAGCCACCACCCAGCTACGCAGTGGTGGACCCCCATCACAACACTGTAATGAAGGCCTGAGGTCCACGCTCGTCCCCTGAATGGGACCTCGGCCAGGTGTGGGGCATCCGACACACGTGAGCCAGGTCGGGCACTGATGAGCACTGCCTCACTCCGGCCCCCCACGACACGCGTGCCCTCGGACGCTGGACGTGCCGATCTGGCAGTTTGAGCCCGCTTGGGCAAAAGGCTGTACATAAGAGTGCGAATAGCTAATTCAACTCTGCCGATTAAAAACAAAAATTCCTGAACTTCAGTCAAAGGAGCATGAACTTTTTTTTTTTTTTTTTTTTTTTGACCTGTAGAAAATGACTGGGTGACTCAGCCGAAAAAGCCAGAACAAGCAAGGTGGGCTGACCCCCTCCCTCTTCCCGGAGAGCTCATGTCACTATCACACCTGGACTCCTCTTCCTCTGCTTGAAGGCCTTCGTCCCACCAGCCAAGAACAGGACAGAATTCCAGGAAAACTCAGGCCTGGAGATTCTGATCTAGTTCATGGAAGCAACCAGGCCCAACTGGCCCCCGGAGCAGTCAGGCACGGTGCGGAGTCCCAGCTCAATTGCACAGCCGCCGCTGGGCGTGACCGGGAAGGTGGGGGAGAAGGTGATGCACGGCGGAGCTAAATGTCTCTGTGCCCCATGGAGGACAGAGCTGCAGAGTATGTTGCATCTTGAGCAGAACATCTCTTCCTGGTCGGTACGGTGCACTGCCCACGGGGTCCTGCCCTCCTCAGGAGCCCCTGGGCCTCGGGCGGTGAACACAGGCTGTGGTTAATAGGAACCGAAAGGACCCCAAGGATCCTGGAGACTCAGGAGGAGGCACCCCCAGGAGCCAGAGAGAATGCTCCCTGCTGATGGCTGTGCCCTCCACTGTGATTCACAGTGACTTCAGGAACATTCCACCATGAACGGTCATGAGCTGTCCTGAGCAGGGAGGGCAGCTGAGGTCCCAGGACAACACCCAGCACACTGTGGGCAGGAGGGGGGCTTGCCCCAAGGGGGACCAGAAGAGGAGCTCCTCCTCTGAGTTCAGACCTCAAGCTGGCACCGGGCGTGAGTTCATCTCTTAGGAGACCTCCTGTCAAATGTTTTGGATTCTTTTTCTCTTAAGCGCTGAGAATAGTGATTTTTATGGTTATCTTTTTTTAAATCATCATTGCTTCTCACTGTTCTCAAATCTTTGATAAAGTCTGTCCATTCACAACCCCCACACATGTGAGAGGCTCTGGGGCATTAAGGGCAGAGAAGCTAAGGGAAGTCTGGCTTTCCCCCACCTCACCCCTCCACCAAGACTACGGAGGGAGCAGCATGGTGTCGAGGGACAACCGTCCCCGGGGTCCCAGACCAGCAAGGCTCTGGGGACCAGAGGTCCAAGGTGCAGGGAAGAACACAGGTAAAGTGGGCAATGTGCCTTCTAAAGCTCACATCGTGGGCAGGGTGAAAAATGAGATAGAATAAATAGATTTCTGGTCCAGAAGCCAGTGGCAGAGTGAGGGCTAAAACCCAGGTCTCCTTAATCTACTTTGACTGTGGGGCTCAGCCTAATGAGGGGGCTGGGCCAAATGTTCTGGGACATTCTGAGTCCACGGTAACAGCAAGTAGAAACACTATATTATCCTTAACACGCCATTGAAGCCCATTGGGCATTCATTTCCAGTACAATTTCACCTGCACTGACCACTCTCACTTTTGAAAGGGATGGAACAAAAATACAGTCTGCATTTGGCAGAGGAAACAGAGCCCAGACTTGAAGGGTGACCCATGGTGAGCAGTCCAAAGGAGACTAAGCCTACAGCAACCACACATAGCATGAAGTGAAGCCTGATCAAAGAGATACCTGGGGTCTGTGGTTTGTCAGGTAATAAATAGGAGTGCCACTGCCCGACTCTATGAGATGATGTCAGTTATCTCATCTTCAGAGAGATAAAATATTTTTTAAAAAGCATAGCCTCCTACTTAGCTCCACGGAGCTGTGAAACCCGTAAGAACAGAGTATGTTGCATTTTAGAGAGAGCCCATTCAGAGCCTTGCCGACAGGAAGGAAGGACGCCATACCAGCCCAGCAGAGCCCGCCCGTGCCTGGGTCACTACCCAGTTCGAGGAGAGACTTTGTGAGCATTTATTTGCAGCCGGCAAGTTACTTCCAAAATAAAAAGTGTTCAGCCGCAGTCTGTGCCTCCCAGCCCTAAAGAGCAACCCCATTATGCTGACCCCTTAGCATGTCTTTACCGGTCCCCCTCTCTTCTTCCCCACTCCCTGAATCACCCTCCTTCCCATCAGCCAAAAGGAAGTCAAGAGTTGGCCTTTAACAGACATTTAGCCCACTACCGGCGTCTCCCTAGATGGGAAACCAAAGCAAACACTTTTCATTACTGGGACCCAACACCTTGAACTTGACCTTCCCGGATAATGAAACAAAAAGAAACAAAAAGAACGGGATCATTTCCATCTAGACTGACGTGGCATGTGAACGAGGACTCCCCCGCAAGACAGGGGGAAAAATTTTTTTTAACCAAGTGCCGAGAAAAGACATTTCTTCGTCTACACCAGGCTCAGGTGCTTTGCCGGGAATTAAAGCGAACCCCAGAGCCGTTCTGTATTACAACTACAATTAATAGACACTGTGGTGAAATAGACTCAAAAAAGACAAGTGCATTCGGTCATTGGAATCTCCCATCCCCGCTCAGACGCTGCAGCTGGGAGCGATGTGTGGAGAGGACGTGTGTACCACCTGACCCAACGATTCCACCGCCAGCTAACTACCCCGAGGAAATCGGGAGGCAGACAGGTTTGCATAGGGTATACACAGGGACGTTTGTAACAGTGTAACTTCTGAAGCACACTAATGGCTGACCACCCGGGCTTGGCTTCCAAAGTGATGATGATACATCCACAAAATGGAAACTACAGCAGTTAATTAAGTGTATCGATTTACTTATGAATGGATGTTCGCAGCACACTGTCAAGTCAAAAATTATTTTATAGGACAATCTGTACACTGCATTTCCATGTTTATTACAAATGTATTCATGTGCAAATACGCATTTAATCTGAAATGAAATATACCAACGTGAAAGGTACTTATCGCTGGTTAGTGACAGAATAGGTGTTTTTTTTTTTAAATCAGGGCTTCCTGCATAATGAATACATTTGTTATGGATAAACACTCCACCCTTACGGAATGGTGCCTTTAAATGGCTTACTCCTGCCACAAATCATATAGGTTCATCCCTGAAAAATCAGAGTCCCACGAAAATTTAACAGAGATAACATTTTTTAAAAAAGAAAAACACAGAAGCCTTCCTAACTACTTGATTTTCCTTTAAAACCATATAGAAATCTTTTAGTGCTCAGTTGCTGCGTACGATTTTTTATGATTTATTCATGTTTCAGCCAACCTCTGGGGAGAGAGAGGAGCTGGACACAGAGTTAACCACCAACGAGCAGTGATTCAATCAGCCTATGTAGCAAAACCTCCACAGAAAACCCTCAAGGACGCTTTAAGAGTTTCTGGGTTGCTAAACGCATCAAGGTGCCGGGATGGTGGTGAGCCAAGAGAGGGCACCACGTCCCGTCCCCAATTCTTTGTCCCATGCCTCTCTTCCATTTGGACGGTTCTGAGTGGTGTCCTTTGTAATAAACAGGGAGACATAAGCAAAGTGTTTCCCTGAGTTGTGTACAAGTCATCCTAGAGCATTATGAGACCTGCGAAGGGGGCCGTGGGAAGCCCCGGATGCTCATCCAGTCGGTGAGAAGCACAATGTGGGCTTCCCACTGGCATCCAAGTGGGGGCAGTCCAATGGGACTGAGCCCTTTGCTTACGGGATGTGAGGCTAATTCCAGGGAGGTAGCGTCAGAACTGAGTTGAACCGTGGGGCACCTGCTGGTGTCAGAGGCACGCTGGAAAAGCCACCCTGCATTTTGGAGTCAGAGGTGTTTCGAGTTCAAGGGTTAAAAGCATGTAGAAGAAAAGCCTTCAAACAAACCTATGCTAATACAAACACACCACTCGTGAGATCAAAGAAGTCCAGGACCTACTTTCTCAGCTTATCACCTGTGGCTCCAGGAGAAAGAATTAGCAAACATGCCTGTGGGTATGCACTGAGTGTTCACAATCTAATTGGAAAGTCAGGAGACTGAGCTAGCCTCCGCCGACTCCAATGGGGTTCAAGGAGGACAGCCTGCACTATGGAGTGCCCCCCATGTCCTGGACACCATCCCAAGTGCCGCACACAGGCCTTACTCCTGCCCGAGCCCTATCAATTGACTGATATTGTCTCTATGTAATAGACAAATACTCGGGGTCTCAGAGAGGTTAATTAACTTTCCTGCAGTTATACTGCGTGTAAGCGGTGCAACAGGAAATTTCACCAGGGTCTCTCCGAGGATAAAACACATCCTTGCAAGCGCTGTGCAATGATGGTTATAAGGTTTTCTATAAGCTGTTTTATGCAAAGGATGTCATTATTGGAATGTCTTAGTGCACTTCAAGAGATGAGATGTCCTCGAGGTCATCCTCTCCATCACGTTCACTGCCACCACATGTAGTATCTCATTTGGCCCGCGCATAGGTGCCTTCCCTGCGGGACTGGCCCCATCATTTGCAAGGCGCAGTGCAAATTGAAAACACGAGGCCCCTTGTTAAGAATTTCAAGATGGTGACGGTGGAGGGTTAAACCAAATCTCCATCCCTTGTGAGCTCAGGCCCCGTGCTACTGCCCATCGCAGGCCCTAAAGCCGGCCCCGCGTCCCTGAACTTCTTGGTTTGTACTCAATCCCAGATTCTCTTAAAGGAGGAACAAGAAATTATTATCGTAAAGAACTCATCCGGGGAGTTTTTTGACTGCTTTCATTTGTTTATTCAACAAACACCCTGTGGTTCCGTGAGAGGAGAACTTCAAAGGTTAATTTAAAATGCCCTCTGATTCATCACTGCAGTCACAGCTGGACGGAACAGTGATTTGCCTGCTGCAGAAAACATGCGACCGGCTTCATCTCACTGGCTGTCCTCAGCGGCTTAGCTCCGAGGTGGAGAGGGAAGACGTCTTCAGACAAGCATATGGACCTAAGTCCCTGACCCCTCTCCGGCCTCCTCCCAAGGGAGTGCTCCCTGTAACAAACACTCCGCATTTTCACGCCTTTCTTAATTTTGTTGCCTGCTTCCAATGGGGTTGGAATACAAGCTGGCCTCCTGGGGTGGCTGGTTAGACCTTCTGAAAAGAGGGGTTACTGTTGCCATACTCCCATTCTTGTGTTGCTTATTATGTCCTTTTCAGCCCTTTCAAAATGTACTTCTCAATCCCTCAAGTGTCTTTTTCTCCCTCCTTAAAGGCCTCTCCTTTTCCCCGCGGTTGCCCCTTCGCCCTAAAAGTCTGTCAACAACCCAGACAAAACCAGTTTGGACATACCGGAACTCTGGAACCAGTGAGTCTTTCTCCATCCGCACGGATGACTCTCAGGGAGAAGACAGGTGGCTGATGACAGGGAGGAGGAGCCCGGACCAGGATGGTAAATGAGACGCTGTCAACTCTCTCTCAGCCTCTCCTCCCAGGGGTAACCCTGGGGGCTGGGGAGTTCTGGTCCCCTCGGCGACTTAGCAACTCCAGGTCACTTGAAATGTAATAATCCAAGCAGTAGGGTTTCCTTTCTTTAAAAAACCAAGACAACAGCTGGTGTTGGCCTGGGAAAGAGACAGTTTGCCCTCTGGCTCTGGCTTCAGCACTGCAGGAAAATTACCACTCTCGGGCTGCCGAGCCGACCTGGGGCTCCACAGTGCCCCCTTCTGGACAAACTGGTTCGGTCCTTCTGATCGCGGGAGAACAATTATGGGCAGATTGCGTGGGGTCTGGGGTTTACTTTTCCTGGAAACCCACTGAGAGTCTTCAGAGGGAAAAAGAAAGCAAATAAAGTAAAAACATGATCCGTGTCCGTTCGGTTCTCTCCATTAATGATGACTTCCATGCCTGAGGAAACTGGAAAACACAACGTCCTGTTTTGATTCTACTTTTACCTCCAACACCGCGGTGTGAGCGCCCTGGCCCGAATCTAGGAGGAATCCAGCATTTGCCATTAGGATGATGAGGGTGGTTTCAGCTGAGGACTTTCCCATAAGGCTCGGGAAGAGGGTTTCATAAACTGGCCCTTCCCCCAATCTCAGAATTCTCACTAAGAGTCAAGAAAGACGACGCCAGACAGAGTTTTCATTCTCTTATCCCACCGGGGCACAATAAATGCCCCTCAACGTGTCCCGCCAGCAGAAAACTTCAGAGGAGAACTTCACTCCAGGAAATAGAGAAACACCAAATGCTTTTATTTAGGCTCCCAGAAAACGCATACATCAACTACAAAATGTATTATTTCTGGACTCCTCGCTCTTGTTTCCAACCCCAATAGGAAGCCAGAGAGGAGAACTCTGTTGGGATGATTAAATACATACAGAATCTCTTTAAAGGTTAAAAAGCATCAGTTTAACAGTTACTTTGTCAGCTTTCGGGAACTTTTTTTTTTCTGAATCAGTTCTATAAGCAGTTGAACTAATGAGCCTTGGATTTTATTCACTGATGCAATTTAAACATCACCTATGACTTAAATTTTTTTGCATGTGAATATCATATCGTGCTAGCTTCTCCTTGTTTTCCTCCACAAGGCATAAGGAAAAGGGGGGAAAAGACATTATTCTGAGAGGAGGCAGGTGGTCCTTGGGAAAGATGGGGAGCTAGGGCTCATAGGTCTCACCTGATTCAACTTTCCTGCATTTTTAAGACAGCAGCAGTGACAGGAGTGTGTAATCTTTCCCAGACAAGAACACAGGAACATGACCCGTTATAACAAATACATTTGTGGCTTCAGGAGATGAGCTGTTGCCCAACTAGTTATTCTTGTAACCTATCTGAATGCTAGCAACACTTAGCAGTCAAAAGTCTGGTTATGGATTTCTGGGCAGAACCTTAAAAAGAGGACATGTCCCAAGAAGCAAAAGGACATGTTCTCTCTACATTGGCCTGGATGCCCCCTTAAAACCATCCCTTTCTGGGGGTGCCTGGGTGGCTCAGTGGGTTGAGTGTCTGCCTTCAACTCAGGTCATGATCCCAGGGCCCTGGGATCGAGCCCCACATCAGGCTCCCAGCTCAGCGGAGCGCCTGCTTCTCCATTACCCTCTGCGGCTTCCCCTTCTTGTGCTTAATATCTCTGCCAAATAAATAAATAAAGTCTTTTTTAAAAAATTTTAAATAACCATCCCTCTTGCCTCTGAATGCCCTAGCAGGTATCCTTCCCAAGCTAGACAAGTTGATTACACCCACATGCATTGTGATAATGGTAATAAATCAAGCCACAAAGAAATGAACAGTCCTGGGCGCCTGGGTGGCTCAGTGGGTTAAGCCGCTGCCTTCAGCTCAGGTCATGATCTCAGGGTCCTGGGATCGAGTCCCGCATCGGGCTCTCTGCTCAGCAGGGAGCCTGCTTCTCCCCCGCCGCCTTCTCTCTGCCTGCCTCTCTGCCTACTTGTGATCTCTCTCTGTCAAATAAATAAATAAAATCTTTTAAAAAAAAAAAAAAAAGAAATGAACAGTCCTGATCCTCAGACACCAGAATGGTGAGCAGATAGACAAGGCAACAGCACACCCTGTTAGCACGAAGAGCTGTAAGAGAGGGCTGAACAAAGTGTAATGGGAACACACTCCCCGGAAGAGACAAAGCTGAAATGTCACCTCTTCTGAGAAGCCCTCCCTGCATCCCCGGGCTGGGTGAGGCTGATGCACATTCAATCAATAAATGTTTATTGAGTGCATGGTGTCAGGATCTAGGGGAGGCGATGATGAACCAGCCGCCAGTGTTTACATGCCAGGACGGAGGTAGAGGCAAGCAAAAAGGTAAATAAATACTATATTTAAACACTATACCTGAGGTCGTAAAGGAAGCAAATGAAGGGGATGACATGGGGCTAAGAAAGGGGGACCTGGTTTTTGGAGGGATGGGAGAAGGCCTCTCTGGGAAATGGTGTTTGCACGGAGAACTGAGGGATGCTGTAGGACTAAAGGATGCCAGCCAGCTGAAGAACGGCGGTGGGTGGAGGGTAGGAAGTGGTCCAGACAAAGGGAATAAACCCTAAAGGGGTGGACAGGATCGGGGGGCAGTTGAGGCACTGAAAGTTTGCAAGTTGTGGTTTCCAGTAGAGCCATGAGTGGACGTGAGGGTTGTGGCAAAGATCCATTTAGGAGATGGGACTGAGACAGCTTGTAGGTTGGGGCTGATGGAAGAGATAAAAGAAACAAGGGGAATACATCCACCGCTCACTTTGAATGGCCAGACGGATGCTAGTGCCCTTTGCTGAGAAGGGAGAAACTTGGGAAGGCACAGGGTTACATTCGCAGGAAAAAAGTATCAAGAGTTCTGTTGTCCGCGCAGTAATTTGGAGATGTCTATGCATTGCACAAAGGGAGATGTCAATTAGATGATAGGAGATATGAATCCAGAGCGTGAAGAAGAGGACTGAGCTAGAAATACACATTTTAGAGTGTTCAATATGCATGTGGTGTGAAAAGGCCCAAGAAGTGATCCAAAGAGCATGCAGAGTAGAGAAAATGGGGATCAAAAATGAGTCCAAAGAAATTTCACCAGCTCCCCAAGAGTACAAATGAACCCTTGCAGGGGAAGAAAAGAATCCCAGCTAGGGAGACTTAGAATGGCTTCCAGAAGCTAAGTCTTAAAAAATAAAGACAATCATTACTAAAATCTCTCCCACTCTAGCTGTCCGCCCCATCTGTCACTCCATGGATCACCAGGGTGGGAGGCCCAGATCAGACAGGCCAGGCAGGTGACCTTTTCCTCCCACTCTGTGTTGAGTTGTCCTACCCTACGCCATGGGCTGTAGGACTGGCAAACAGGAAGTCTATAAGAACCATGGCCAGGCGTCACAGAGCCACCCTGCCCTCCCCTGCAGGAACCTCCAGGGCAAGCAATGAATTACCCCCTATTTGCAATACTTTCTTTCATCAGCTTCCACAAAGGGAACCCAGGAAGACACTGCCATCACCAATCAAACCTTTCCCTTAGCATATGAACATGGTCGCACCCATCCTAAAACTGAAATAAGCTAAAATGTAATCTCTCCTGCATCTATTTTCCTATTCCCATCCTCCCCTTGATTGCCACTCCTGGGGGAAAAAAAATTAAAAATAAAAAAAAAAACCCAGCTACATTCCTCTTCTCTCCATCCATTCTCAACCCACACCAACATGGTAGCAGTAACCACCACTTTGCTGGCCGTGCTCTGACACAGGTCAGTAATTGCCTTGAAATTGATGGGTCTGATGATACTTTTCAGTACTTCTACTACTTTACTTCTCTATAGCATGTGGCCCTGTCTCCCATTCCAAGACACCTGCTCTCTTCTGAGTTCCCTGCTCATTTCGCAGCACCCTGCGACTCCTGAATCGCCCCCCTCTGCCCTTCTGTAGACACTAGAGCATCCCAGGATTCTTCCCCTAGCACCTCTAGCCTCAGGATCTCTCCGGGTGAGCTCACTTACGACTGTGATCATAAATACCACTCCATCAAGGTCCCCAGAATCTCTTATAGCCAACTGCTCAACTGCCTGATGTCCCACAAAAAATTCTAACCCAGTGCGCTAAACCAAATTGATTACCAGTTGGTTATCCAGTTCACCGCCCACCTTTCCCCAAGGTAAGGACTCCATGGGAAATACACTAGCAGGAATTCAGAAACAGTTCCTGTCGACACTGGAAGAATCAATATCGGCTATCTATACTCTGACTCCTCCGTATTGATCTATTGCTCTTTGTGGACCCTTCCAAGAACAAGAGTTGAGAACCCTTTCCTGGGCAGCAGTTTCAGATAACCATCCTCCTGTTGCTTCCAGAAACCTCTGGCAGGTCTGGAGTGCAGAGAAGGGCTTCCGTCATCTGTCTCCGGGGGCTGCGTGGGTCACAGCTAAACCTGGGTAAGGTGATGCCTACTCATTCTCCCCATCTCGGCCCACCAGAACGCATCTCCTCCTCACCCTTTTCCCCCAACCACATACTCTTTGAAGGCACAGCATTTTATTCTGGATAATAGCTTTGTGGAGACCTGGATATTCAGAGCGAAGGTGACTGTATCCATTATTTTATTATGTCTCATATGTTTGTATTGGGAGTCACTAATGGATACTGTGGTGTGCCACCGAGACTCCCACGCTCCCCACCTTCGGGACTGAAAGATTTATTCCCCCTCCCCTCCCTGCACCCCCACCCACCTTCGCCCCCAGGCGGGCAGTGCTGATGCAGGGGTAGAAAGGCCAGACCTCTTCTCTCAAGGCAGGATCTTTCTGAAGAAACATCCCTGCACCAGAGCCTCCTGTGGGATGGGCTGAGCCCTTTGATGGGACTGTTCCCTTTTCTCCACCTGCCCACCCTTGCTCCCTTCTCTCTTCCGCAGGGATTTACGACACCAGCTCCCCTCAATGAACTTCATGTAGGCAAGTCTCCACCTCGGGGTGCCTCCCAGCCAACCAGCAGCAGCGCCTCAAACCCAATGTATCAGTGTCTTGAAGAGAAGCCAAATTTGAATATCCTCAGACTAACAGATAAACAAATGATTAGCTCTTCATCTGAAATGTTAGCAATTAATCATGATCCAAAAATCGATGATCCCTTCGGAGCTTCTATCCTAGAATGATTTTACTAATATCTGCTGATTGATGACTTTGAATCCCAGAGAAACACCAGGGAAATAGATTCGGTCTATAATTCCATTACTCTCTATTCGATTCTGAGAAATTAGTCCCAAACTTATTTTTGACACTTTTTTTAGACCATATGTTCCATATAAAAAAATAAGAGCAGAACCCATTCCCTGGGGACCGTGAGTCCCCTCCAAGTGTCCGAGGTGAGTGTTGTCAGCTGATTTCACCTCTAGACAAGTTTACCTAATTAAGCTTTGTTCATGTTGACATCCATCCACTTTCCCAACAAAGCTGGTGATCAGATCACAACTGCCCTTTTAATTACAGACTGAGACAAAAACAAAAATGCATTTGGTCTGCAGCAATTGGCTCTGCCTGATACCTAACAGAAAAAGAACACTTTCCTTGTTTTATCTGTCTTCTTTCCCCTTATCTCCCTCCGTGCAAGGCAACTGCTTCTTCTGCTTGAAATTCTCTGGTTTGATGTCTGCAGGCTGGGGTCTCGCCATTGTTCTCAGTTGCCTAAACTTATTCCCTCTTTTTTTTAGCGGCAGCATCTTCTTGAATGTCACATCTCCATTCAACGTTAAGTTAACGTCTCCGTAATCATTGCCATCTTTCGTGCGCACTGTCTCCTAAATTCTGTATCATCCCTTTTTGCAAGGACACTCGGCTATCTTGTTTCTTTTAACCAAAATGTTTCAATCCACCTGCTGCCGCTAAAACAAACATAGGCAACGACTGTGAAATTTTAATGAAATGTGAATTAACCACAAAATGTGGATACTTTGAAACACATTAGAATTACACGAAAAAAAAAAGCACCCAATAACAGCATAAAATCAAAATTCCTCAAAGCGTCAGATTCTCCATCTGTAAAACGAGCATAATATTCCATAGGAATTTTCCAAGGATTTAATGAAATCATATATGTATAGCCACACAGACTTGGAATAAATTCAAATGAATGGCCCTATTTATAATTGTTTATGGTGATCTCTATGAACACTGGTGACGTAGGACAATTGGCTCACAAATACTAAATGATAGATTTGGTGGAGACAATTTTTTCTTTCCAATGAAAAAAGAATGGAACAGTGTGGGTTTGGGAGTCCCTAAGAACCCAGGGGCTTCCAAAGGGAGTCAAACCACCAGTCTGGATGAAGCGCTCACATCTACTGCCACCTATTGAGTGATAACAAACTGTGCTTATAACACAGCAATATGACCTCTGAAAAGTGTTTTCCTCGATTTAAAAGACATATCTAGTCATCACTGTCTACATATGTTGTAAAAATAAAACAAAACAAAACACAACAATATCAGCCCTACTCCTAAAAGGGCAGGATAACAGCTGTTTCAGGAAAGTGGGTAAGTGACACCACAATCCTAAACCGATACACTTGAAATCACGCAGGAAAGGATAAATTCCAGAGCTGTCACATACTCAGCTACGTTCGCTGCTAAAAAGTGCATGTTCAAGGCTCAGTGTTCCGAAGGGTAGGACCCGTGTGTCATGCCTTACCTGGGTTGTTTCAGAGCACTGTGTCCAGGTAAGACTGTGTTTCTGGCATCCTGACAACCAATAATTACAAAAGAACTGATCATTGAGAACAACCCAGAGCAAAGTTAAAGGAAATAACAAGAAGGTAGTGGTTAAAGGCTTAACAAGAAAAAGTAGCTGGAATTACCTTTCATGTCCTAGAGATAGGTTTCAAAGAATTCTCCCAATCCGCAACCACTGGGCAGTGACATCCTGGAGGAGGACAGAACCCAAGCTCTCATTCTCTCAAAGGCTGCCTTAGAGAGGTAAGAGGTCGAGCAGGCAACATGCACCAGGAGTCTCAGAAAAGACTGCCCAACCTGGAAAGCATGTGCCCTATCTCAAGGGACTGCCACTTGGCCCCAGTGGAGCTCAGTCCTGTATGTCTAAGCAGTGCCCTCTAATGGTTAGGGCCCAGGGTGCCAGAGCCTGGCTGCCTGGATTTACAGCTTGTCTCTGCCACTCACTAACTGTGAAACCTTGGGCAAGTTCCTTAATCTTTCTATGCCTCAATTTCCATACCTGTAAAATGGGAATGATAATAGTCCTTGTGCATCACACTGTTGTGGGGAGTAAATAAATTAATGCATCTAAAATATTGAGAACAACACAGGGCTGGAATCCCTCAATAAATTATACAAAGACAAAAGACAGACCCCTTGCCATCAACTTTCCCAATGTTGGCCAGAAGCCAGAATCAGGATTCCTTTTTCAGGTGAAAGAGGTTTATAGGGAAATAATTCTAAAGTTTTCAAAATCCTGTGTAACCCAAAACATTCTTGTCTGGGGGCCACATACAGTCTGCAGGGATCCAGTACCTAATGGCTAGTGTTGTGGGAAGAGCATCGCTTGGGACACGGATGAGCCTCAGACCCGCCTCCATCCAACCTTGCCACCAGCCCTGTGATCCTGAGAGCATAGTGTCTGGGAACCCTGGATGGCAGGAGGGCACGAGAGTCAGTCCTGTGCCAGATGACAAAGGGCAAGTGACAGATGGCACCTCTGACCAAATGTAACGGAAGAAAGTACTCTCGGTGATTTAAATGAAGGCTCTAACACACAGGGGTGTGTGGGAGGGAAACACCTCCCTCCTTGTCTCCCCCTGGTCTTGAACGTGAGCCGTCACGTATCCTAGAGGGAGCCAGGATTCACACAGACCAAGTCCAGCCACCAAAATAGAGTTGAGTCCATCTTTAAAGGACAACGCTTGCTCAGTGAGTCTACAATCCCAAGTAGCTGCCACGATGGCCAAAAACACCAGGTGGCTGTTCAGCAGACAGAAGTCGTACCTGCTCATCTACACGGAAAATGAAATAGATACATCGGTGAGATAATAAATAAACAAACAAACAAACAAACGGCAACACCTGAAAAACAACCATTTGGGGAGAAGAAGGGGGAAAAAAGCAAAACACGAAGAAAATGAGTTACTCTTCTTAAAAGTTTGAGGATCTTCCCTTATCTCCATTTGTCTTTGCTACCGCTGGCCCATTGTTCTTTCTGCCATCACTTGAAGCCAACCAGACAGATTTATAACGAGATGCTAGTCCTTTTCTACTCTACTGACAAATATGCGGCCCATCTGCCTCCAATCAATGATGGAACACGTGGAGATGGGAGCAATGAGGTATTTTTAAACACTCCTTTAATGAATTCATTCCAAGGACTTGGCACTTGGTGCGTTGAGGGGTGAGGGGCAGGCAGAGGGAAAAGAGAGCACGCACAGTATCTGGTAAATAAAGAGATTTGCCATAATCTGGATTCTAAAACCCTTGCTATGAAACATCCTGCTTGCCCCCAACAAGCTGTTAAGAGCAAGGAGAGAAGGCGGTATATGGCATTTGTTCGATTTTTTTTTTTCAGACTTCAAGGACAAGTTCTTAAAATGCGAGCAAAACTAAAATTTTATCTAGAGAGGTATTCTCCTGTCTGCTATTGCTAGAAGGTTTTAAATTACTGCTGTCTTATTTGATTAAAATAATCATCATAGGTCATTGAAACGAAGAATAGATTCAGTTCTGAGATGCTAGCCAGTCCCTGGGGGGCTGGGGAGGGGGGGGGGGGATGGAATCAGCATGGAAAACTGTTTAGTTTGCCTTTAAATGGGGGAAAACCAGACATCTGGGCATTGGTCAGACAGTCATAGAGGAGGGTGGGGACGGGGAATTTACATTGAAATCAACCTGTGTTGAGCCTCAAACAGGGAAAAGCTTTGCAATCTGGGATCTCCAGGATTTATGGCACAATGACCCAGAAATTTCACTCGGAGCTGTTAAATATTGCTGGTTTCTGCAATGGAACCACTACCTCTTAGGCACTTTTCCTCGTTTGACAATCTCCTTAAATTTGAATCGAAAGGAGACAGCACCTAATCGTGTTATATAAAAGAGCACAAGAAGGGGCCGTTGATACTGATGGGCAGACCCGTCTTTTGGTTTTTTAACACCCTGGCTCTTCCGCTTCATTTGGTGGAAATCCAGTTGCATTTGGATTTGGAAATTGTTTCTTGTTAGAATTGAGCTTCCAGTCACCTACAAGAGGCTGTCTCAATAAACACGAAATGGCTTTTTCATAATTGCATTATCATCTCTTTTACCCAAGGAGGATGATTTTTATGTTCTTCAAAATGAGAAATGAAAACGGCAGCAAAGCCCGAGGCATGCAATACACAAACCCCTTTGGACCCGAAACCCATGCCCTCCACTGGTTTTCCAATAAGTCCAGTCCAAAAGCTCTTCCTCCCACTGACCTCAACCTCGTTCCCCAGGGAAGGAGGGAGACAGCAATCGGCAATCATTGTTTTGCTTTTGTTTGCTTGAAATAATAAATCCAGAGGGTTCCCTTGCCAGGGTTTTTCTGCTGTCAGCAGTTTTCTGTTTCATTTGCTTCCTTAGTCAAACTGAAACCCGAGCCCTTGTGGTTGGCTTTCGCCCTGACCCCTTGGCTCCTGGGAACTGATCAGAAGACAGATCGCTGCAGGTTCCTGACAAACATGGAGATTCAGCACTCTTTCATCTCCCCCAGAACGTATTTCTAAAATGTCCACCTCCACAACATCCAGGCGCTCCAGTGTAACTCAGTCCATAATTGACCCGAGCCTGTCTGCCACCAACTACGTATAATCGCTTTCCAATTTGGGTCAGGGACCTAAAACCGTAACTCTAGCCATGCCTGGGGGACCAGGAAAAAAAAAGGAATACTCAACTATCAAATTAGATGTTGCTTTACAAGAAAATACCTCTTGGGGCCTGGGAACTACCAAAGAGTCCACTGTTAACTTTTATGGAAACTGGATACTAATAATCCCAGTTCCAAATAATCAGAAACCTCAAATAACCAAGACGCCTTTGAGTATACTTTGCGAAGGCAAAGACCAAGAGCAGAGGCTGATACAAAGAATATTCCAAAAGCAAATTTGCAGGGTGTATATGCCAAAGGTTTGAGAGAAAGCCAGTAATCTCCTCTAGACATGTCTAGTACACTCATCGATGATAACTGACATTTCCAGGTGATAACCCCAAAGTTCTGCCAAGTCCTGGAATCTTCCTGAAAAGATGACATTACATTCTATACCACTGTATTCTTAAAGTCCGTTTTCCCTGGACCACCTACTTCACAGACATTGGAAGAATCAAATGTGATGATATACACAAATGAGCTTTGCAAGTGGGTGCTGAACAAACATGAGATGTCACTATTGCTTCTAATTGGTAATTGGCATATGTATTTGACAAGTAACCGTATCACCAAAGGAATGGTAACCAGAATGGCCAGTTTACCATATTCTCATGTCTCATTCTCGATCAGAGTTTTACTGAAAATACAGGTACCGAAAGCATATAACTGTATTGCTATTTTTGCTTCCTTCTCAGCAATGTGTTTCAAAGCAACAGCTTCAGCCTTGGTAGAAAGCAAAAGCCAACAAAGGCAACTGGCCTGAGGATTCTCCGTGAACTTCTGTTTTTAGGCACGTTAATCAAAGATGTCAGAAGAGGCAAGAGAATCTCACCAAACCACAGGAACAATTTACTAATCAAAGTCGTCGATTGGAGCCGACCCTCTAAAAGCCAGCTCTCGGACTATTTATGTGTTTGTATCCCTGTAGAGTGCCTTCCATGTGAGGTCGACCCAAGTACTCGGTACATGTTCCTTGAAGAAACGATGGAAGAATGGAAGAGGCAGAGAAAGACCCCGGCTTCTGAAAATGTCACCTGCTCCTCAGTTACTGCTCTTACATGATAGTGGGTCACAGATCTTGCTATATGTTCCTCAGCCTTTCAATTTTTTTCAGTTCTTTCATCTCCTAAATATAAGGATTTGGGGGGTCGCATATTTTCTTAACTATGCACAGTGCACAGATACGGCATTAATTGAGTGTGAATCTTAAAAATACTGAAAATCACTTCTGCTCTTTATTTAATGTCACATCATTTCACAGCTCTCATTTAGGGCAGAGGTGAGATACACACCTCTGGGGGTCTTTGTTATTGCCTTAACCTTTCCTTTCCCTATCCGGCTATCAAAAAAAGGAGTGAGTTGGGTACAGGATTTGAAAGATGACCATTCTCCACCTCTTTCACAGATGTTTTTGAACCTAGCCTTTACATGCAGGGGTAAGTCTAGGAGGGCCACGAAGGCAGCCAGAAATGCCTTTATGTCTTCTCTAATATGAAAGACTGAATCAGCAGGGAAAGGCTCTGAGGTTGAGCCATATGGGTTCTTAATATTTAATTCTAGATCCTTGTTTTAGCACAATGTACCACCTTCTCTGTACACACATGTCTTTCTGGAGTATCTTCTTTTGGAGAAATAACCATCCAAAAAAAAAAAAAAAATTCCACACCGCTGAAATGTTAGAATAAAAAGAGAGAAGAAATCTCACGCTACCACAAGGTGCCAGACTCCTTCGAAGGGACTCCCGGGGACAGAAGAGGGATGAGTTCCTTCTCCTGAACACAGGGAGACGGTTTTGGAAATACCTTCCTTTGCTTGGAGGTTGGAATCTAAAGATCTGACTTTGGAACCAGGACTTTACTTCTATTTAGAGAGCCTTTCCCCAAAAATCAAGCCTGGGGCATTAGTAAAATTTATTAGAGAGAAATTATGGAAAGGACCGGGACCAAGGATTCTTCACCGGTGCCCAGAGGAGCTGCTTACCCACCCACCCACCTCCCCGCTTGGGTCCAGTGATCTCTTGCAAGCAGCCAGTGCAATTTCGTTAACTAACCAGAGCTGACCTCCCCAGCCGGTCCTTTTATCCCTGATTCGGGTTCTACCAAGCCAGAAAACTTTCCTGGGAGATACTGATCCAGGGACGTTGTTCTGGACCCTTCCTTTGAGGGGTGAGTACTCAAAGGATCTTTTTGCCCCTTGCAGCCCCAGCTCCCTCTTGATAAAGGCAGCTGTCACTCGCCCTGGGAACATTCTCACTCCGACTGCTGCCTCACGAGGCAGGAGAGGACTCCGCTGCCCCCAGGCAGAATGGGGAAGCCGGCGCTTCACCCGCTGGCATCTGAGGACTCCTGTCCCTGCCCCAAATCACTTCTTTTCCCGCCTCTTCCCGGGAAGTACCCAAATCTCTTCCACTCTTCCTTAGAGCGGCCCAGGGAGATTCCGCCATCCAAGAAATAGGTGCGATCTGTGCAGGCCGGGCATCTAGTCCGCGACTCTGCAAAGCTGACATTCAAGGCCGCGCGCGCGGGTCCTCGCCCCGCCCCGGTCCCGGCTCATTCATTCCCGGCCGGTCCCCACCTTCCACCCCGCGCCTCGCTCCAAGCGCTGCTCCCCCGAGCAATGTACCCTCAAGAGGGTTTTCTCGTTGGACTCTTCTACACACCTCTACCGTACCCTTTTAAATCAAATAAAACCGTCGTCTGTCCCCCGCAGCTCCAAGGGGTTAAGCAGCGAGCTTTGCCAAGAAAAACCCATCCCCTCCCCACCGTCCCGCACCCCCAGCCGAGCCACCAAGGCCGGGCGCCGACGTCCCCGGGTCCCCGTCCCGGATGAGGGGCCACCCCCCGGGCGCGCCCGCTCCCCCGAGGGTCCGCAGAAGAGCCCCCTCACCCTTCGGTGGATGCCATGGTCTGGGAACGCCCCCTCCTCCTCGGCGCGGTCCGGCGGCGGCGGCGGGCGCGGGGCGAGCGGGTGCGGCGTGAGCGCCGGCGAGTGGCGGAGCGCGCTATTTAAGGGGGAGCGTCTCCCCGCCTCCCACCCCCCTCGCGGGTAAGCCCTTTAGCGCCTCAGCCCGCGCGGGAGGCTCCGGCGGGCGCTAAGCAGCGGCTGGGCTCTTCTCCGCCCGCGTCCCGCCTCGGCGGCGCTCGGCGGGGCGCTCGTGGGGCTGGGGGTGGCTTCCCCGAGCCAGCGCCGCCCCCGGGCCGCCCGGCCGCCGCCACCTGCGTGTGCCGCGGGGCTCGAGGCGCGGCGAGGGGCCGAGCACAGGCTGGAGGCGGGCGGCGGGGGAGGCCGGGGAGGGGGTGTGCCGCGGGTGTGCAGGGGAGTGTGTGCGTGCGTGCGCGCGTGTGCCGGTGTGTGCGCGCCGGGGGAGGCGGTGGCGGCCGCTGAGCCCTGGCTCGGCGCCGCCGGGGAGGGATTGCGAGGTTTAGCCCCGCCGCAGCTGGGGATTTGCAGGCGATCCCTCTCTATTTTCGTCGAGAGCTGACATCACCCGCGCCGCCGCCTCGGGAGACTCCTATAACTGCCGCCCCCTCGCCCCCCGTCCCCAGACGCGGTCCCCCCTCTGCTGTGCCTCCCCCACCACCCCACCCCGCCCCCCAGGCCTCTCGCCATAAATTAGCCAAATAAGAAAGGAGGCCCCGCTGGTCGCCGGGAAGGCCTGGGCAGCCGGTGGCAGGAGCCCAGGATCTAAGGAGTCGCTATTGTTCCCCCTCAAGCCATCGTGGCCCCGGGTCACCCCGTGCCGGGCGAAGCGCAGGCCGGAGCCCGGAGACCTGGGATGCCCCTCCGTCCTCGCCGCGCTGGAGCAGCCCCCGACGCTCCCCCTCGCTCCCTGGCACGCTCGCTGCGGCGCCGCGCTCACCCGCACGCTCACCCTCACGGGCGACACACCCACCCCATCCTCCGGCGTCCCGGGTGCCGGGCCCAGCCGAACCCAGCTGTGCGCCCTCCCCCGTCGCGGCCCGAATAAATCTCTGGCCTTCAATTATTCATCGGGATTAATATTAATGCAGCTCCCGGGGGGCGGCGGGCGGGCGGGCGGAGTGCTGGGGAGGCCGTGGTCTTTTTTAAGCGTTGGGAGGTTGGCCTCGGGGGCGCTGGCTGGCAAGGCGTGGGGAGACGGCCCAGGCTAGCGGCGGGGGACGCGTCTCCACCCACTCCGGCTCGCCTTCGCCTTCTGAGCCCCGGGGGCGGCGCGCGGAGACAGATGGGCTCCGGCGAGGGAGGGTCGGAGAGCCTTCCCGCCGGCTTTGCATAATAATGACGAAATCCGTGCCGATTTTATTATCTTTGGGGCACAGCTCCACCACCTGCCGCACGCTGTGACTGTCGGGGAGGTGAAACCTCACTTTTCTCTGTCTGGAAAATGGGACCAAAAATAACCCCTTTTGCAGGGCCTCGATGATAATTAAACAGGCTCTCTCCATAGAGAGATTTGCTCGATGTAAACGCGCCCTGGAGATGGCAGCGGGGCTTAGCTTGTCGCTAGGAACCTGCCAGGCTCCTCAGGGCGGGGTCACGGAACCCCAGCCCCCCCTGCCTCCGCAGTTTCCTGCCCTGGGGGAGGTGCTCTTCAGTCCCGCGGCGCTGCGGACCCTTGTCAGACGCCAGGTGCGGCTGGCCACCTGGAATCTGTAGGAGTTCTTCCTGGGGACCGGACCAGGGGAGCGGAGTCCCGCAGGGACCTCTGCGTGGTTGCACGCCAGGCACTGGTATGCCAGACCTTGGGTCCGTCACCACCTGCCAGTGGATGATCCGGGGCAAGTTCCTCAACTTCTCCTCATCCCATAAGCAGCCTGGGAGTAACATTCCCCAAGGGCTAAAAGAAGGAAATGAAATGTAAAAGATAATGCAAAGCGCTTTAAAGTCTGGGCTCCTAAAAACCCTCAAAGATTGTTCCGTTAAATCTAAGGGTGCCCAGAGGATGGTTTCTTGAGCACAGTATCCAAGGATGAATAGGCAGATGAGAGAAATACCACGAGGAGGAGAAATGAACTAAATCGAAGTTAAATAAATAAGTGTAATCTCTGCTCAGCTCCTCCCTTCACCCCCCTTCCCAATATGAGTCCAAACATCTTCCTCCGTCCATACCTTGCTCCACATGTCCCTTTCCAAACTCTGCTCTCCTTTCCTCCTGCCTGCCCATCAGATCAACCAGGTCTAGATCTTCATCAGCCTAGGACCCTTAACAACCCTTCTAATTTTGCATTTTCTTTTTAAAATTGCAATTATTAAATTAATGCATTGATCTGCATTCAATTAAGGCAATCTGGTACATGTATTTAGAAATAATTTGCAAGTGAGGGGCTCCTGGGTGGCTCAGTCATTGGGCGGCTGCCTTCAGCTCAGGTCATGATCCCAGGGTCCTGGGATCCAGCCCCATATCATGCTCCCTGCTCAGCAGGGAATCTACTTCCCCTTTGGCCTGCTGCCCGCCGCTCCCACTTCCATTTGTGTTCACTCTCTCTCTCTGACAAATAAATAAAGTCTTTAATTTTTTTTAATTAAAAAAAGCAGAACTCATAAAAACAGAGTAGAATAATGGTCACCAGGGGCTAATGGGTGAGGGAATCCAGAAGATGTTATTTAAGGTACAAACTTGCTACCAGTAGGTAAATAACCGAGAGATCTAACTAACGCACAGCAAAGTGATGATAGACAACAGGACTGTATTATAAATTCAAAGTTGCTAAGAGACTAAGTATAAATTGTTTCCACCACAAAAAAAGAAATGATAATCATGTGACACGATAGAGGTGTGAGCTAACACTAGGTGGTAATCATTTTGCAATATACAAATGTATCAAATTAACAAGTTGTGCACCTTAAACTTAAACAGTGTTATGTGTCAATTATATCTCAATAAAAATAAACTTGAAAACCCATTCCCGTGGGTCTTCGGTGTTAAGGACCTAAGAGAATGCACCTAAATAAGCAAGCATGGCCAAATTCCATGGGAAAAGTGGTTCCATCTTCTCTATACATGACCATGTTTGGGAACCCTGCCATCCCATCCTACACTGGATACACAATTGCCTTCAGATGCTCTTGGAGATAAGGCCTATTAAATCATGTGGAATATGGCACAGATAATTCTGGATAATAACCATTAGCTAGGAGGAACAAACACTCTTTCCTCGCACTGGAGAGCCCTCGCCAACATTCCCATCAGGTCTTCATTTTTTTAAAGCAAACTAGAGCCATGGTTTCCAACAATGGCCGTCCATTAGAATGTACTGAGAGAGCCCTTTAGAACATAAACACACTCAGACCACCTGAGATTTGGGTCCCATCAGCCTGCAGTGGGGCCTTAACTGGTATTTAAAAAAAAAACTTCCCCAGGTGATCGACTCTACCGTAGCCACTGGACTAGAGATGGTTCAACAAAATGGCGCCCAGAAGTACTTGGAGGTAATTGGTGTTTTAGCCTTTGGAAAGACAAAATCAAGGAAGACATAATACAAGGGGACCCTCCTCTCTTCACATACAGGGAATTAAAAAATCTATCCAGGCAAACACGGAGCTCTCTTCTTAGGTTTCGCACGCAGGGAACACCAAGAGTGAGCCACTCTACCACACGACCTCAGTGCTAGATGAGAACTCAACTCTGGGTCGGGCGGACCTGCATTAAATACTGCCCTGAACCCATGTCAGACTCAGGTACCTTAGGCTGGGCAAATTGGGTTCTTAGCTTCTCCACCTAAAAGCTGGAGAACGTAATAATACCCCCTCAGGATTGCCTTGGGAGTAAATGGGATAATATGTGGGAAATGCTTAGCACTAAGCTTGGCGCATCTTGAGTGCTCAGGAAAGGGTCAGCCTTCACACATGGGAGCAACGGTGTGCTCAGGGTACCACGGAGCTCCCTTGAAACCTAGCCTCTGCTAAGCCACCTGATGTCTGATCCCATAGATTCCTCTGTCCTCACAACAAGTCTGTTGAGAACCCATCTTGGTTCTCTTTCAAGTCTCCTAGCCAGCAGCATGAAGTTGATAGAGACTTGAAAGAAGAGAAAAAGCTCAACCCTACAAGCTAGCAGGAAAGTTTTTGAATTTTCTAGCTTCTCTGTCTCCTCTAGGGACTCCACGGTTATGGCTAAAGCAGAAGGCATAGGATGCTCTGAGGTTTGCACATAGATTTTTTTCTCAGATCTGGCTCGAGGGTTCTCAAATATGACTTGAATAAGAACTATTCTGCAGGGCTGAACACACACACACACACACACACACACACACACACACACAAACAAAATACACTGTACCCTACTCTGATAGGTGACAGAAAGACTAGTAAAGTTAATTTTTACCATAAGGGATTTTGCTTCTTTTGCCTTATCAATTGGTTACCTAAGGTCTAACCCAAGCTATGAGAAATGACTTACCATGGTTGAATCAAGGTAGTGTCTAGGAACTACATAGTATTCGTGGTATAACCCTGCCACTTACTGGGTCCTTGCTGTACCTTCAAAGTACCATACTATGTATAACATCATTTCATCCTTTAAATGATCTCCTACAGAAGATATTATTATTAACCCCCTTTTACAGAGGAAAAGACTGAGAGCAACAGAGTTTGAGGAATTTGCCCAATGTTACATAGATAGTGAGTGGTCATATCAGTCAAGGTGTTAGCCAGAATAAGGTGGCATATTCAAATTAAGTAAACTGTGCAGAGTGTAATAAAGGGACTACGTAGAAGGATACGAGAAGGGTGTCGGGAAACTCCAAGGGATAGCGCGGCTCCCCTGGACTGGTAACAGTAGAGCACTATTATCTGCCTTCATCCTGAAGGTGACTGGAACCTAAAGGGGAGTGCCGAATGCAGAACAGCACCTTTGCTGCCACAGCCACATGCTGGAAGGGGACCTGGGAATAACTGACTTGATCCCCCTTCCCTCTTGTTCCTCTCTCCCCTCTGAGCCCCCCTATTGGCCAAAGCTGGAAGCTGGAAAGTACACCGAAGCATCTCTGGGCGCAGTCCTTGAAGCCTAGCCTCTGGGGGGAGCACAGCAGGATGGAGGAAGGTGGAAGACAGAGCCCCAGGACAAATGGCTGAAGCTGGGGGGAGCAGGGAGGTGAGTTTAGGGAATCTTCCTGCAGAACCTCGCTTTTAACCTCTCTGCAGCGCTATTTGTGGTAATAACAGTGCCATCGTTATTGGGACAGGCTGCCCCCTTGACATGCAGGGACCTCCCAACTCAGGGGACCTTCCAGCGGAGAAGACTCAGCTACCTTTGGCTAGAAAAGTCCCCAGATGGCCTCAAAGGCTTCCAGTCCTAACTTCCACAATTTTCAACATTCTTCTGTAATCATTGCATCGTTATTGGAGCTTAGTTGCACCAAAGGAGGAATAAAGGCTCTCCCTTCTTCTATTAGGTTCTCCCAAGGGATGCATTTCCCGTCTTGGTTCTCTTTCAGATTGCTTGAGATTGGTTACTGCATCTCAGTGTAGGGTGAGGGGTAGGGGAGGCTCTTAATAGAGAAAAGAAAAAAAAAAAAAGTCCTACACCATTTTCCCATAAAAGGCTGTAAATAAGCCCATTCCCTCTCATGATGACAACAGAGGAGAAATGTTCCAATGTTCAAAGTTTATCAGAAGAAAGGGACCTAGAGAGAGAAATAGCAGCCAAGTGACCCCGGGAGGGTTGCCCCCTCCAAAAGGGACGGCCATTTAGTAATGCCTGAGAAATCTAAATTTGACTTTTGTTCCCTGAATGCAATGACCATTTCATCAGACATGCTTTTAAAGATTATTGATGTTCCCTAGAACTCAGGAATGAGAAAACCACCCACCATCATCTCATTAGGTGAGCCGTCCACTGCTAGGGCTCTTTGCAAAGTCAGAACCAGCCAGCGAACCAATTTGCCTTCTTGGGAGGCACGCAGTTGTTCTGGTAAAGCACGTGTGGGTGCTGCGTCGGGCAGGTCTGTGTTTAAAGCCCAGCTCCTCCCCATGTGGCACCGAGTGGGCCATCTCAGCCCTTGGAGACTGAACTCCCTCATCTGTAGAATAGAAGCCATTCTTGCAGCAGCAATGATTGTATCTATGAAGCAGATGTCACACGCTGAATGAACACACTGTCTGCCCCATGCTTTCCTCAATTTCCTAAGCTGCACGTCTGGATCTGTCTTTTGAAACTCTGGCCTGGGGCGCCTGGATTGGCTCAGTGGGTTAAAGCCTCTGCCTTCGGCTCAGGTCATGATCCCAGGGTCCTGGAATCGAGCCCCGCATCGGGCTCTCTGCTCAGTGAGAGGCCTGCTTTCCCCGCCTCTCTCTCTGCCTGCCTCTCTGCCTACTTGTGATCTCTCTCTCTGTCAAATAAATAAACAAAATATTAAAAAAAAAAAAACCTCTGGCCTAATAATTGTGGCGGCTGGATGGCTCAGTCAGTTAAGCATCTGACATCAGCTCAGGTCATGACCTCAGGGTGCTGGGATGGGAGCCCTGTGTCATGTAGGACTCCGGGCTCCAGGCTCTGTGGGAAGTTTGCTTGTCCCGCTCCCTCTCCCTCTGCCCCTCCCCCGCCCCCACTCTCTCTCAAATAAATCTTTTTTTAAAAATAAAAAAAAAAAGCCTGATAATTAAGAATACAAGACTAGACACCTTTAGGTTAAGTTTTTTGTTTTTTTTTAAAGATTTTATTTATTTATTTTAAAGAGAGAGAGAATGTAGCAGAGAAAGGGCAGGAGAGGAGGGAGAGGGAAAGGGTGAGAATCCTAAGCAGGCTTTATGCTCAGGACAGAGCCCAACACCAGGCTCAGTCTCATGACCCCGAGACCACAACTTGAGCCAAAACCAAGACTCAGGGAAATCAAGAGTCAGACTGAGCCACCCAGGTGCCCCAAAGGTTAGGTTAGGTTTAAAAAAAAAATATATATATATATATATAATATAAATATATATATTATATATTATATATATTTATATATGTTTTATATTATATATATATATAATATAAAACACACACAGAGGGTATACTGGGGGCCCTTGCATCTAGATAATTAATGTAGGTATGCTGACTTTTCAAATACGTGAGCTATTTATTTTTAGGAAGAATGAAAATTATTGTATAATGTTCCTATTTTAGAGAAATGATAGTATTCTCAACAGCATTAGAGAAACTGGAGAAGCCTAACATGAAATTGAAAATGAAAAGATGTTGGAAAGAGAAGGGGGCTTAGAGAGGTAACCAATGGGTAGGAGGAGAAATTTCCCATGGCAAAGAATGCCCTAGATCAGTGTATTAAGAATGCTGAGGTGGGGGCACCTGAGTGGCTCAGTCCATTAAGTGTCTGAATCTTGACGGGTCGATGTAGGTCACCATCTCAGGGTCATGAAATTGAGCCCCGTGTCAGGCTTTGCGCTGAACTTGGAACCAGTTTAAGATACTCACTCTCTCCTTCTGCCCCTCCCCCTGCTTGCTGTCTCTCTTTCTCTCTAAAAAAACCTGCTGAGGGGGTCACAGCAGAAGCTAGAGCATAGCCCTCAGAATTAGATTGACCTGGGAACCACTCGTCTGTGTTTGGAGCAGTGAGCTTCAAGTTGAGTTCATCATTTCTCTTGCCATCTTGAATGACGTTGAGTAAATCACTTAATCCTCTGGGATGGGGTGGAGATGAACCCTCCCCCCTACCACCGGGCTTGGAGGAGAACGCAGGGAGGTAACTTCCCAGAAAGCACCCTGCACTGTTCCTGGCACATGGCAATAGCTACTGTCTGCTGCTCTCCTCATTCAAAGGTGGTTGATAGCGGCGACCCTTTGCATCCAGGGACACAGCACAGAGACAGATGAGCCTGCCTGTGGTTCTGTTTGTCCCACTGTGGTCACTGAGGAGAGAAGAAAGGAGATCACTCATCTCCCCGGTGTTTGGAGCAGTACGAACACACGTTGAGTTCATTCACTCTTTCCTCGTTAACACACATTAGCCCAAGAGGAGGGAGTTCTATTTTTACTCGCTCTGTACGCTGATGAGAAAGAGATGTTACTTCATAGAAATCTCAATTCAGACTGAGAATTTGGTCTAAATATAATACATTCTTGAGGCAGAAACCATCTCATTAAGTAGAGAGCTTGGGAAGACAAAAACGTTTGTTAGCTACACTTATTTCCTGATGGATTCTAATGGGAGGAGTGTGACTTCATTCTGTGTTCATGGAATGAACATGGATGAAAGAGGAAAGGAGAGAGTGGGGAGAAATGAACTGTGAGTTCTTGGTATATCATTCCGGTATATCAGCATCTCCTAGTACGGCGTGGCTGGAGGTTAAATGTCAGGGTTGGCGCAAATTCTTTACGCCCCCCATGAAAACCATAAAAATCTGAATTAGAGTGCCTGTCTCATTTTTGGTAGCTTGCTCCTATATAAAGTGGAAGTACTTTCTGAGAGTGATTCCTGGTGTTTTCATTTCCACCCCCCAGTTTCTTCTAATCATGGCAGAGAATGCCAGTTACGCATCTCTCCTTTTGTTCCGCTGGGACATTTTACAGTATTCCGTAGTGACATCTTTCTGCTGCACAAAGGGTGGAGAGAAAATTGTTTATTTTCAGGTGGTTTCTCCGCTTGACACCAGCTCACCGTGGTTAAATGCAAAATGATTTGGCTAAAGGGCTCAATCAAGGACCCAAGTCAGGCTCTCGTGACCTCAGAAAATCCAGTGATGGGATTAGTTCTATTTTCTCTATTCACGTCTGTATGAAATTGCATGATTATTCTGAGAGAGGCTTTGTACCAAATCCCAAAAGTATCTTTCTTATAAAGCTATTTTCCTTACTAAGAGAACGAGAGACAGCAACTAGGAAATTACTTCTAAATTGAGATTATAGATTCAGAGATCTTTTTTTCTAAATCGAAGTCTGAATTATGCCTTTGCATAAGATGGGTACATTAGAAGCCACCCAATTCATTTGGAGGTTTCATTTCTTAGCACGTGGATGTTGTTTTATGTGTAACACACTCTGTTCTTCTTTGCAAACAGGGAGTAATGATGTCCTTTCTTTCTTTTTGGTCTGGAATTACCTTTTCCTAGAAACCATAAATTCAGGAATAGAACACTGTGTTTTTTTTCCTCTGAGATTTCAATTTCTAATATTATTCTTCACCTAAGAAAGCTATTCCTAATTTTATCTGCTACCTTTTTTTTCTTTGTTGACAACACTCTCCCTCAGACCCAGTCCACAAGCATCTGCATAAACACTCAGCGAATCAGAATACAAATGGGAAGTGAGCCCTAAAAACCTCAGCCATTGAGACCGTCTTCTTAAAATTCGGGGCCTCCTCACCACATCCGGGCAGAGCCTGCCAGGGAGAGCAAGCTCTCCTGCCAAGAAAAGCAAAGAGAAACCACAAATTGCTACCAAACCACTCCAAAATGTTCTCGTCTTTCCAACAGCCCTGAAAAGATAAACTTCCCCAAGCCCTAGGGATCCAAACTATTTCACTCAAAATTTTCACAGGATGCTAAAGAAGGAGAAAAATACGAGGCAGGCAGGAGAGAAATCCCAAATCGAAGTGTCTCCCTTCTTTGCGTCTTGCATTAGCTGTCAGCCTTCTTTTATCTCCCCTCTGTTTACGATCATTCTCTATTAGAACAATATGTGATTGTGTCAGAGCAATGACACTCAAGGTCTTCCTGTCCAGGTTAGAAGTGCAGTGGAAAAACCCCAAGTCAAAGCCAAAGACTACACTTGACGGGTTGATGACCTCACTAATAATTGCACATGTAGGAATTCACAGGGTTTGACACAGATGGGGCATCCTGGCCGTGCCCATTCGCCTCGTCCCCCAAGTCCCCCAGGTGGCCAGGGACCATGGGACTCCACCTCCAGCTTCACACTATACCATGGTCCTCCTCAGGCTTTCTGATCTGCAGCCTTCCTGGTTTCTAGAATTGCCTCAAACCTGCCAGGAGGCCTGCTTCGCAACCCCTCTGCACATGCTCTTCTCCCTATCTGGAATGCTCTTCTCTATGGCCCCCCCTCCAACTGGTAGTCAACCCAGGGAGGCAAGTTTTGACCCCACCCTCCAGATTAGATCAGCCCCCCTTGCCATGTGGTCTTACGGCACCCCGTATTCTCCTTCCTAGTCCTTACCGTGATTTCTCATTTCTGGGGTCACACGACCGAGGGCAAACACTGACCCTGGTTTGTCTGCCTTTAGCATCTCAGCCCTTCACACAGAGGAAGGACTCTACTAATTTTTGCATTTGAATGAGTGACAGGCAGGTGGAAAATCAATGAACTCACAGTTTTGTATTGAATTCAGGTTGGAAGAGATTTTATCGACTAATATTCTGATATAGGATGTAAATGTAGAAGGCCCATTAAGTCTAGAGCAGGTGATGAATTTGACAGCGTGAAAATTCTGAAATCTCAAAGAACCGTAGAGTTTCATATGCTAGCCCCATACTCACAAGTTCAGAGGACAACATGTATGATGCTGGAAGAGGGGGTGGGACAGCTGAGCATTTCCTACCCGTCCAGCAGAGCCCGGTCCCTTCTAATAAATCCAGCCCCTCTGTCCCACTCTGTCCCAACACACACACATACACACATGCAGATGGGAAAAGTAAAAAAAAACAAAAAACAAAAAACAAAAAAAACCACTGCAAACTCCAGCATTTCGTCTCGGAAATGTATCCAGATACCTCTCACTTACACAATCCCATCCGCCCTTGTTCTCAACCTTTTTGGTTCTTCCAACCCATGGCCCCGTTTATTTTTGCCCACCCTTTCCTGCGATCAACCCTACTCCGAAGATTATCAAACTTATTTCCACATGCTGGGATTCTAAGACTTCTCTTCTCCTCTCGGACCCTTGTAAGTTTTTTCCAGACTGGTTCCTAGATCGCCAATCTCCTGCTCGTGAAGAACAACAAAGCGATGACCATAACATCGGCCAACGTTGACAGAGTGCAATGGGTCGGACACTAGCTTACGTGCTGAATTCACGTACGCATCATCCTCATATCATGTCACTCCCCTTTACAGAGGAGGCAACAGCAGGAGACAGATGGAGCGTCACGCTCAAGGTCATAGTGTGCAACTTGTCAGAACTGGAATTAGATCTCAGGCTGCGTCTTCTAACCACTGCCTCAGTCCGTACGTCCAGCCGGATGGGACTTTCTAGGATTCCATTTCTATCCTTTCCCTCCTAGAGATATGACCGTGAGCTTGATATTTGCCAATGGGCAAAAAGAAGCCCAATTATTAAACACTAGCATTTGAGATCCACTACCAACGGACTTCACCTTGACTGCCCTTGCCTTGGCTGGCCAACCTCACCCTTCTTTGTAATAAAGAGCTCGTGTTGGGAAATAATTGGCCCTTCTCCAGGCCATCCCTCTCCATGCTTAAACTTATGTACTTGCCAAGTTCTTTCTGTACTTAGAACATCCTACTTCCTTCCCATCCACTACTCCAAAGACTCAGCTGAGGGGCTGAGAACCCTGTGGATGAGAGGGTGACTGGAAATGCTGGCCAGCGTGGATTGCCCCTTGGTCTCAGTCCCCAAGGGAGTTTATGTGAGAGGATACAGTGTGAGCTGACCAGTCAGTTCGCTTGATGCGTAAGCCTGGCCGCTCCTAAGGAAGGTAAGAGCCTTGCCCAAGTCATACAGACTTTACTTACATTTTATGTATCATATGAATGTCATCCTATGATATACAAAATTTAAGATCTATAGGATTTAGGCAAGACTCTTCCTTTTATGCATAGAAGTATATATGTGAGTATATACCTTTTTTTGTTGTTGTTCAATGATCTCCAGCCAAAGACTGCCAGAAACACACCAACAGTTAAGCAAGTCAGACTTAATTACTCTTTGACATACAAGAGAATATATATATCACAGGGAACTCTGGGGTAAAGCACCAAAAGAGTGTCAGAAGGAATGTGTAGGATTTGAGCTTCTCTTAGGTGATTTGGGGAAGGTTTCAAGGAAGTAGGGTTTTGTTCTCAGTTGGGTCCTATCAGTCAGCGGATGCAATTCTGTAACGGCTACCGCAATAAACCTTATCCAAAAGGAAGGAAGACCAGCTCAAGGCTAAAACTGGTATTGGCAGAAGCCGCGGTCATACGTCGTCACTGGAGGGAATACTTGGTATTTCGGGGGTTTGTATGGTGACCTTCCTTTTGTCTCTTCGTAGACAAAATGATGTGGTCTTGTTGGTGTCTTGATGCATCACAATCACAGATGATCTTGACTGCTATTGGCATTTTGTGAAATTAGTGACCTTCAGCAGGAGAGCACCACAGCCTGGCTGCAAGTACCAGGCCAGCTCCTCAAGGCCTCGCCAATAGAACGTTCCATGTTGGAGGCTGCGTGTGCGTAAAAGACAATAGAACCAAACTATTCTGGACAAAGCAGGAGTCCTTTCAGGCTCCCCCCAGATGCATTCTGAGTTGACAAACATTTGCCTGGCAGGCGTATTCCACGACTTACGCTGGCTTTTGTTCTAGGTCAACTTAGGGGAAGCTGGAGCTCTGCAGAATTCCCTTCCTTGTGTGATTACAGGGAGGGCTGGAACCAGAGGAGCTTACGTGGTATTTGAAGAGGGGAGTGGAGCAGCTACCTCCACACTCTGAAAGGTGGTAGCATACGAGTAACTGGGATGGTTCATATACATTGTCACTGATCCCCCAGCTTGCCTTGCCGGGGAGGAACAGCACCCAGGCCCACAGCTCCTCTAGCACGTGCTGGAAATCCTCTTCCGTCTTCTCCAAGTGTCCTGAAGCAGGTGTATGTACAGCTACATGCAAGGGGTGCCAGCTTCTCCCGAAGGTCATTGAGATGGGGGACAGCAAGGGAACACATGGTCTCAGCTTGTCCTTGCTTTGTCAACTTCCCATCCAGCTTTCTGGCCCTACTGACTTCAGGTTCAACACCAGATGCAAAGGCAACAACCTCCCACAGATTTCCCCACCACTGCCCACAGCTGTATATGGTTGGGAATTGATGGTCCAGGTCGGGGATCCAGGAATCATAGGCACCAGCTCTAAGCCACATGCCCTGCTCAGCGTTTTACATGACAGCTCACTGGATCATCACACTTATCACAAAGGACAGGTTTTATTATGTCGGCCTAACAGTTGGTGAAAATGAGGTAGTGATGTTAGGTCACTTGCCCAAGGTCATTCAGAAAAGGAATTGAAAAGCAGAAATTTAGGAGCGCCTGGGTGGCTCAGTGGGTTAAGCATCGGCCTTTGGCTCAGGTCATCATCTGAGGTTAATGGGATCGAGTCCTGCATAGGGCTCCCAGCTCAGCAGGGAGTCTGCTTCTGCCTCTGCCTCTGCCCATCCCCCTGCTTGTTCTCTCTCTCTCTCTCTCAAAATAAATAAATAAAATCTTTAAAAAGAAAAGGAAAAAAACCTTAATTTAGATCTTTTGCTCCGACTTCCGCTGTACCTCTCAAGATCCGAGTTTTCTAGGCTTAGAGAAAAGAAGGGAAAAACCTTTGAACAATCTAGTCAAACCCAGTATTTGTTGAACCCAATACTCCATCCCCAGTTAAGGCCTCAGATGACCAAAACCCCATGCCAACCTCAGCTCCCTAATTCCTGGTCCACTGCAGCAGGGAGAAAATAAATACTGCCTGTTCTAACCCACGAGGATTAGATGTTTGTTACTCAGAAGTCGGTAACTAGTACATTGCTCTAAGATTAAGCCATGAGACAGGAGGTGGGTACAGACTATGGAAAGCCCCAAGAAAGCCTGACAGAAACATAAAGTACCAGAAACTGTCTCCTGGCTCTGGGGACTAAGTAAAGACACAGAGATGGCAAGGCAGGTTGGAAGACAAATGTGTCCTAACCTCCTGTGTTGGGGTTAAAGACCCAGAGGTCAAAATGTTCTCTAATATGTTGAGAAGGAGTAGCGTTCCTGCTTGGGCGTATAGGAGGTGAATGTCTTCCAGGGTTCCCTGTCCCAGCCCTGGGCTCTCAGCCCTCATGAAGGGCAGATAAGACTGAGATGTTCTCGCGAGGCCCCAGAGGGAGGAGAGGGAGGTCACCGAGAGTCTGGCTGGGTGGCTGCCAGAGAAGGCTCTCACTGGGGCAGTGAGATGCAAACCAGGGTCAAAGGGAGTCACCCCCACATCTCAGGAGTACCAGTATCAGCCAGGGGTGAGGAGGAGCCACACCAGAGGAGGACTGCTGGGCCTCAGGGAAGCGGAGAGAACACAGTTCAAGTGTCAGTGGTTGCAGCCACAGTGCCCGAGGTCAGTGTCAGCAGAATGGCCAGGAATCGGAAAGACCCACCACACACGCCCAAGAAGCCAGCAGGCCCTCGGGAGTCCTATTGTGTCTCCGTGCTTGAAGTCCCCCAGCCTCCCCAGCACTGTCTGGGAGGCAGGAGACTGGCCACGAGAGCAGGGAAGAAACGATAAAAGAGTGAGTCTTTCCCCTTCCCCCCGACCCCAAAGTGAATGTTACTGAAAAGATCACTTTGGGGTCTAGACTGAATTCATTTTTTTCCCCTTCACTATCCAGGGGGAGCCAGATGGGGCTTGAAAGGAAAATCCCATCAGTTACAGAAACCAGGGAAGCTTCCATTTCTTGGCGTATCTCAATCTAGTGTGAGTAAGGAGGTGATGACAATTCAGACGCCGTGAAAACATGTCATCAAGATTGATGGAGGTTCAAAGCTGAGTTTTGTGCTAGATTGAGAACATGAGAACCAGAGGGGACGCTGGCAATCATCTAATCCTTGGTATTTTCCTGTTTGTGCCTTATCTGATGGCCTCCCACGTCGCTCCTCTTCCAACCCATAACCCAGCACAGTCAGGGGCTGGTATTGAAAAGACGGCATCGGTTTTGCCATATGCACTGTTTGGAAATGACAACTTGATCTATTCTAAAGGGCTGTCACCAAGCCACTGCCCTGAGAAGCAGCATGTACGAATCAGAACAACAGCCCATTTGTTCTGTAGGTCAGAAGCCAACCCTCATTTTATTAAAATATATACAGGGGATTGACAAAGAGAAGGACCACACTTTACTGCGGCAATGTACACAGAACCAAGGCCGCATCTGAGCTCTGGTGTCCTGGGTGGTCCCACAGGCGGCTCCTTGGAATGTGGTCAGGCTAGAGTCTTGGAAGAGACCCCATGAATCTCAGACTTCTTGACCACGCCTCTCGACCAGAGCTGGCCATGACATTGACACCACGGAAGGGAAGGCGGGCAAGGCCACCGGGCTGGTGGAATGGGAACCACTGCGTTGCTATTTGCATAGTCTCTTTGGAGGGAACTCAGTTCTTGCTAGCAGCCCTGCTGTCTTCCGAATGGTCTCAGCCGCCAAGGTCGCAGTGGCCTCCCAGGTGGTGAGCTCGGCTCTCTCTCCACTGAGTTTCAATCCTGAAGTCAGAAGCCCTGGCCCAGCCAAGTTCACAGGCAGAGTCAAGCTTCCGGCCCACACTGCCTCGTGCCACACACGTCTGGATGGGATGGATGCCCGAACAGCGTCTCCACGGGCCTGAGGCTCACTTCATGTTTCTCTCGATCCAGTCTTTAAAAGGCAGGACCTTGCTGAAGGCCGTGTACAGGCTGTGGCTGCAGTCCCTGTCATAGCTCCAGCTGACCAGCCCCACCAGGTGCCAGCGTGGCTCGGGGGATGCCTTCCCGGGGAAGGCCACGGCGGCGATGCCTCCCGTCTCTGCTGTGCAGATATCAGAGGGGGCGGCGGGATCCCGGGTGGCACAGAACATGTTGTCCGTGACGCTCACAGGGATGCCGTGTTCTTCATGCTGCTCCTCACACAGCAGTGGGTCCACGACCCTGACCCCCCCTGAGCGCAGCGTGTCGTTCTTGAAGCCGGGGCTTCTTGCGTCTGCCAGCACGTTCCAGCCGGCCACGGTGATGCGGGTCTCCTGGAAGGAGGCGCTCAGGTCCCGCGGGGCCGCCAGGCAGATGGGCTGGACGCGGGTGCTGACGCGAGCCTTGTCCAGGAGCTTTAGGATGGCGATGTCCGTGTCCAGCAGGATGGGGTCGTAGTTGGGATGCAGAATGACTGCGGAAATCTACAAAAGCAAGAGATGGACAGCAGTGGTGAGCCCTCCACTGCACGGGGAATAAGAGGCAAGCCCCGGGGCTAAATCACCGGGACAAAGTGTCTTGGGGACAGCTGCAAAGATTTGGAGAGACTTTGCTTCAGGGATCATAGAAAACAACGGCTTTATTTGGGGGGTTGCAGAGTGAAATGCCCACTGCCGCCTGGCAGGTGGTGTTAACTAAGTGGGGTGGCAGATGGGGCTGCCAAGAACAGGGGTGCCTACCCCATCCGAAGTGGGTAGTGGCCACTGGGCTCCGCTGGCCACTGCCAGGCCAAGAGGGGGCTGACTTTCTGACTTTCTCAAAAAAGAGATTCCAGATCTTCATCTGAACCTCCTGATTTTTAAATGTTGGCAAATAACTGGTTTAAAAAAAAAAAAAAGTGTGCTTGCATTATGCAAACACAAACCCCTAAACAACTACCAGATTGCAACCTCTGGCTCCGGGTAAACAAAGCCACACCCAGAATGTTCCACAAGACTTTTCCACAGTCTTTGCTGATTGTCCCAACCCTTGCTGATCATTGTCTTTGATGGGGGCCGCTAGGAGCTCACGTGCGTGATACAGTCTAACATTTTTATGCATAGGTTCTATTACTTCAAGTATATTTGGGCACATTTCCTCAGGCCTTCTCTTGTGTCAAACTAATCAATATATGTTGGTCTGTCTCTTCACTGGCCTGTGGACTCTTCAGGGCAAAGCCCGTGCCTTATCCCATGCCTTACTCAGTTCTGTATCCATTCCCTGTGAATGGCATTCTGTGGGAGCTCAGCAATGAGCAGAGAGATGGGCAGATGGGTGGACAGAGAGAGAGGAGGGTGGGTAGGTGGATGGAAGAGAGGGGGGAAGGAGACAGGTAGAGAAAGACAGAAGAATATTAAAGATTGATTAGGAGTATCTTGGATAAAACCTTTCTAAGTCCTTGAAGCCTACCTCGTACAATGCCCTAAATATAATAGGAGGTTAACTTTTGATGACTGCAGTGATAGATGATATTGTTATAATCTTATTTTGAAAACAAAACTCCGTAGTCCTTCTAGATGCGCCTTTCTAGTATGTATGTGAAATACTGGGCGCCTGCTCCCTGCCAGGCTCTGGGCTGGGTGCTAAGTGCCAAGGCTTCAGGACGGATGCAGCCACTGACACCCCCCCGCCCCGGCTCCCCGGAATTTGCTGAGCCAACACTTGGTTTCCAGGTTACAGCCCTCTCTCACCCGTAAGTTCTGGATGGTCTTCTCATCTCGGTCATCATCCCGGTAGAATTTCCCCAGGACAACTTTGAGGTCCGCTGTCTTGATCATGGTGATCTTCCCCAGGTCGGTTACACAGTGGGCAGCCACTACCACGGTGCGCTCATTCACCAGCGCGCCGCTGCAGACCAGGAACCACCTGTCCTTGTGCAGGCTGCCACTGTGTACCCCGCTGGCCCTCCGGTAGATGGCCGCCTGCCACGGCCAGCGCAGTCCTGGGCTCTTGGGAGCAGTGACGTTCTCTGTTTTCCCACAGACTGTGGAGAAACACCAGCTCAGTAAGATAATCTCAGACCTTCCCATGCAAAGGGGAATGTGTTGCTCAACCAAGAGAACACAGATCTGGAAAGGTGGGTCCATGGGTGTCATGACCACTATGTAGTAATCAGCCACCTTGACATGGTTGGCTATAAAGTCTGCGGTTAAGATGGAAGGTTTGGGATCCTAAGCTCTTCCTATCAATAGGACTTTGGGCAAATTGCAAGATCTCTTAAAGCCTCAGTCTTCTTGCCTGCAAAATGGGTCTAGTAATCACATCCGTCTCATAGGGTTCTTGAGGAGACTGGATGAGGATCTATGCAAACAGACTCAAAATATTATGCCTGTCATGATAAACTTGACCACAAAGAATTAAGCCATACTGCTGTCCTTTGACAAAGCGGGTGGGGAAGGTAGAACTTGGTATGTGCAAGACCCTTTTCCAGAGTCCTCCACATACTACTTTAGTCATTATCACCATAATCATATGGGTACTTAACACCTCATCGCCTAATCAATAACTGCCTATTGAGTACCGGGCTCGGACAGGGTATCCAAGACTGCCTAAGTAGAAGTCTGATATCGTTAACCCTTCCCCCACTTGGGGCTTCATGATGGTTCTCTCTCTCTGCCACTCCCCTGCATGGGGGCGCTCTCTCTCTCTCTCTCTCTCAAATAAATATATAAAATCTTTTAAAATATAAATAAATAATAACAATCCACAAGGAAGTATGGCCCCTCCAAAAAAATTCATCGAAGACCTAAAGAGTCAGTTTCTCCTGAGTTAGAAGTTTGTGCCAAAGGAAGGAAGCTCCAGCTGTGGACTATCAGGCATAACCAAGCTACGGAATTAGCTGGAGGCCCATCCGCCAAGGAAGCTTAGGACAGACGCTGCCCCAGCCCCTGTCCCGGGAGGAGCCCTAACTCACTGGGGACACAGGATGGGGCTCGCCCGCTCCACTTCCCGGTCCTCAGGCACGTCCTGCGGCTGCTGCCCAGGCGGCGGTAGAAAGGCGAGATGCACTCGTACTGGAGCTGGGTGTGCAGATGCTGGAACCCAGGCGGCAGGTCTCCAAAGGGAAGGGCGGGCTTCTTGGTGGGGGCACCCTGCAGTTTCTGCTTGCTGAAGGATGCCGAGTAGAGCTGGTGTAAAGGCGTCTCCCTGCATGGGGACCCGGGGCCCAGAGAGAGCAGGGCAAGAGACGGTCACCGTGGCCCTGTAGTCTACGTGCCAAGCCCCACGCAGACATCTGATCATGGCAGAAAAAAATACAGATATCTCTCCTCTGCGGGTCTCTATACCTCCTGCTCCCCTCCCCCTGCCCCCGCTCCCCGTCCTGGCCATCTCTCTCTCTCTCTCTCTCAGGCACATGCGCACACACACTTGCACTCTACCACCAAGTAAATTCTCTCGCACCCCTCCACCTTCATTCCGTGCCTCTATTTCCATTTCTGGCACGCCTCCAGCTGTCTAGGATTTTAACCAGGGAATACTATCCTGCATAAGGGCTGCTGTCCCAGGGTAGGCGATACAGGCGCACAGAGAAAAATTAACTGTGATTTAAACAGGAAAGGAAATTCATCTGAAGCCGGGAGTCTTTTTTTTCTCCAGACATTATCATAATGGAGCAATATCACGAATTGACTTGAACTAAACTGTGTGGATACAGTAGCTTGATTTAGCAATCAGCGTCTGTAATTAGTATACCTCGGAGAGTAGGGCTTTCTCAGAGCGTGCTGATTGGCAGAAATTCAGAGCATTGTGTGTAAATGTGAAAAGGCCTTTCAAATGAGCACTGGAAGCCGAAGCCCCCAGAGACCCCTCCGGGATTCTCGGGGGAGACGTACAGCCCTTGGACAGCCTGCGTTCATTTTTTATCAGCGCCTAACGACCACTAACTGAGAAGTTAGAATTCCTCTAGGAAACAATGTGTTCATCTCTGTTTAATGAATGGGGAAAGGAAGCCCGGAGGGGGAAGTGGGACTAGAGACGGGCACACAGGAAGCTAAGATGGTCCTCAAGGTAGCACTTAGCAATTAGGATTCACAACCTGGTGTCTCTACTGTGCCGTCTGATGTCATCTTGAGAAATCTATTTGATGAGTCTGTTCAGTGCTTCCCTCAGAGCAAACGTTCTATCCACATTGATTTCATTCAATGAATCTTTAGCTTGTGTTTATAACAAGGTCTGCGGTTCAAGGAGCTTCCGAACTGGCAAACCAGCTAGCTCATCTTTTGGCCCATCTGTTGAAAGACTACACTGCCTTTTGTGGTCCTTGGGTGACCAGGCTGCTGGAGATAGGTATATCCACATTCCAGCAGCCTGTCTTCCAGAAAGATCCTTAAAACCAAGTTACAGGCTTGCTTTTTCATCCACGTGAGCCACCTGGCTCCTTGTCACTTAGCCTCCCATTATAATTGCTTTAAAAATGCAAAGCGCAGTGGTCTTTTAGTAGCTCAGGGGCTCCTCTACAAGATGTGTTGTTGGAAAGAACAGGTTCATCCCGCTTAGTGAGGAGTCCAGCTGCAGGCAAATTATAAAGATCAGGAAAAGGTGGAATTTGTATTCCACTGTCACTGTTCCCAAGGAAATGCCCTGCCTGAAATGGGAAAGACAGAGAGAAGGGAATATCCCGAGGAAAGGTGAGAGACTGATGAATATCCTGCTTTAGGAGTATTTCAGGTCACTTGGCTGGGGTCGGTTCTAATCACTGGGATTCATTGTGACCATTCCTGAAAGCAAAAGCTGCTACTCACAGCTGTTCACTTGTGCAAGTGTTCTGCTGAAGTCTCTCCATCGGGCTGGGCCACAGCTTAGTGCCTAAGAACCTGAACACTATGAAGATCCTGGATTCGCATCCTGGATCTACAGTCTGCAATGTGATCTGGGCAAGTTAATGAATTTCTCCAAGCCTCACTTTACCCATCTGTACTAAAATTGGTAAGAAACCGTACCAGGAAGTGGCATTAATAGTAATACCTACCTCAGAGGTTGCAGGAAAGAGTAAATGAGGTGACAGGTGCAAAGCACTCAGAAGAGGAACGGGCACGTAGTGAACACGCGGTAAGTGCTAGCTCGCCTGCCGTGTTTAATCCCTACAGCGATCTCCAGAAACGGGCGTTATTGGGATTGCCCTTAGTTTTCAAAAGAGGAGACTAAAGGCTTAGCAAGTTCAGGAACTTGCCAAAGAATACTAAATACAGTGCTTAAGAGAGCCCAAACCCGGTCTCGAGCCATTATTTGTCAATCCTGTTCATTCATTCATTCATTCACTGTTTGGGGTGGTTGTGTTTTTTGGGGGGGTGACTCTTCTGCAGCAAGCATTGCTCTTGGCCCCAGAACTTGAACATGAACAAAATAGAAAACGTTCCTGCACTTGTAACTTTTACACACTTATTTTGGTGGGGTTCGGTGGAGATAGAAATTGAACAACAACAACAAAAACCTGTAGGTAAGATGACAGGTAGGGCTGAGAGCGAATCTGAGACCAAATACGAGAGCCCAGAAGACAGCTCTGCAGCCAGTGTCCGGGTGGGGTAACTGTCCTTCTTTTTATTGATGGATTCCCTGAGGTTGATGATGGCTTTGTTTTTTATATGAAGTGTAAAAGGAGAAAACATTAACTGGTACTACAACATTTGGGGGTGGTTCTTGTTTTCCAAAGGATGGTCAGGGAAGGTCTCTCTGCCAGGTGGAAACCGAGCAGGGAGCAGACAGAGTGAGGCTTTAAACCTCCCGGACATGCAGCAGAAGTGGGGTCTGGACAGAAGGGCCAAGGCTCTGAAGCAGCGCTGTGGGGGGAAGGGGAGGGGACAAGCCGGGCAGCCTGCGGGGCCACAGTAGAGGGTGAGGAAGAGGATAGTAGGAGATGAGGTGAGAATAGTTTCTTCTACAAAATGAGGAGAGAAGACATAGAACTGGGCCGATTCTCTGCCCCCCCCCCCAGTGGTCCCCACCTCTGTCTTCCCAGGAGGAAGTCTGGGCAGGCATAACTGAGGGCTTTCCTCCCTCATCAGGGGTGGTCATTTGTCCCTAGCTCCTGGGGGCCAGCAACCTGCCTCATCTGGTGGATTACCACCAACATCTTCCTGAGCCATAGCTGGTTGCATGGGGCAGGAAGGCCATTGCCCTAGAAGCTGTCCTAGTAAACACAGAGCAATTTCAGGAAGACTCAAGTGTTAAAACCCAGTTCCTCAAGGATCATCTTCAAGTCTCGAGTACCATCAGCCACCTAGTTTCCCACGATCCCGTGAACCGTGTCCATGTTTCAGCAGTTGCTACCTCTTGGCCAGAGGCAGCTGGCTCATCAGCCTCCCTCTAACAGGCCCTATTCTTTCATGAGCAGTCAGCGCTGAGTGTCCCTAAGAAACCCCGGACTGTCTTTGGCCAAACACAAGTGGGGGAAAAGGGGCGGGAGGGGACACACTCAAGGCGTTCGCCTTGGAACCAGAGCTCAGGTGTTTCGACCTCACCTTGATTGAACCTGCATGGGAAGAACTCTGCGTCTCACCAGGTCTGAGATCTTTGGTTCTCGGCAGGCTAGAATGAAGGAGACAAGAGGGCATCAGCTTTTGCCATATTAATTGCTCATGTTCGTTCAGTTCAGATTCATCCCTGACCGCCCTTTATGGACACCCCCAGAAGTCTCAGAGGGGAGGTGTGCCAGCGAGTGTGGAAAGCTCCCTAGCAAAAGAGCTCGCTGCCTTTCATCGAAATTGACAACCCCCTCTGAGCAACCCCCATGGGGGACGCACTTCTGAAAAGCCACTCCACCCGGGTGAGGCAGTCATTAGATTGGGACTATCTGTTCCCACAAATGGCATCGGTGAACTTGATGGAAGGTGGAGTCACAGTCAAAAATGAAGGTTCTAAAATAGAGCCCAACACAGGAAACTACAAGGCTCTCATTTAAGACCAGATGGCAGCGTCATCTTGGGTAGTCTTGGGGAGCTGATTCCTCTAGTTCCTTCCTCTGAAATCGAGGCTCCTAATGATCATTTGAGGGCACCTCAAAGCCCAGGCTTAATTTTGCTGAAGTGTCTCTTTCTTCATTTTCCCAATCAAGCGGCCAACATTCATCTAATTAGCAAACTAGAGAACTTTGGTTGTTATTAATTTGTAAGAGAAGAGTTGACAAAAATCTCCAAGGACATATGAAACACCGTTTCCATACTTAATGAAATCAAGAATCGGAGTCTGTGTTGGTGAGGAGGAAGGTCGCTTCTGGCTAAAGTCTAAAGTGATTTATTCCTTTCACAAACCTTCCTCTTTCATTTCTTTTCCCATGACTTGGGTTGTTGACAAACACCCAGAAGGCAAAGTGGAGGATTAAGGCAATTATCTGGATAATCTAGGCCAAGGACATGCTTTTCTTCCTAGGAAACAGCCAGATAATTATGACCTGCTCCCAAAATACAGGGGCTGTTGACCCGGTTCAGTAAGAAACTATGCATCCCCACCGCCAAGGGGTAGGTTTGAAGGTTCTCTATACAACGTTCATGTTTTCTGGTCCCAAACCAACCTTTTCAATCTACTTCCCAGGATCCCTGTTGGCCCTACTTTGGAGTTTACCACGATCCTTTCACTTCTGCCTATACCTTTTGTTTTCCTTTGTCTTCTGTGACGGGGACATAGTCCCAGCTGCTCTGCACCTCTTGTGAACGCTTCCCCGCCTCCCAGATTGTCTTGGCCCCCACAGGCTGCATACAACTGTCCCTATTTCAAGCACTAGTGATCGGCCCTTTCTCTCAACACACACTACTCATCCATTTCCTCTAACTCTGCCTTGAATGCTGGAGGTGTTGCCATCTTAGTAAGGTGTTTTTCTTTATGTTAACATCTTAAACCTCCCACCACGCAGGCTGGCAGGGAGAGTGTGCCTATTTTGTTCTTTTATTTCCTGCGCCAACTTCCTAGTTCATAGAGAGTAGATCAATGTAGCTATATTGGACCCCACTGATGGCCTCGATTTTGACCTTGGGTTTACGTAGATAAAACCCAGCCCTGTCATCTTTCCTAAACTGCTCTGATAATTTTCTAACTCTTCTTGATCACAGCGAGAAGCTGTGATTGGGAGAAGCAGGTCCTCTGGAGGTCCAAAAGAGAAGCATGTGTTTTCAGGGATGGCTTTCCACCTAGGAGTCACAGATGGTGCCAGTGAGAACCAAAGAGGGAACGGCATTTTTTTCAGGGGCTCACACACATGTAGGGAGCTTCCAAGAGGTCCAACAATTCCATCTATGTCACAAATACTCGTTCGTTACCTTTTATGCAGACGGGCTGTTTCCCCGACCACTCTCCATTCTGCTGGCAAGTTCTCTTCTCATTGCCACTAAGAACGTACGAGTTATTACAAAAGAAGGACACGACTGTGCCAACTTTGGCATAGCGCCCATTGATAAGCCCAGGGCCTCCTGTTACCTTCTTGTACCCATTAACTGGACCCCCAGGGTCTGAGCAGTTACTTTCTTCAAGGACTAAAAGAGAAAAAAAAAAAAAAAAGGGAGAGAAATAAAGAACTGTTGGAAGTGTGAGGCATTCCATTTTAGAACCGGATCTTTTCATGTTTCACTGAATTAAAAATGCAGCGACGTGGAGCCTGCCAGTGATGGTGCCCAGAGGAATCAACAAGAAAAAACTCGTAACAGAAAATGTATGTGTTAGACATGTCCTCCCCTTGTTTTAACGATCTATTCTTAAATCAAGAAGTATTTCATCCCCCATATAAATAAATTCGACACAACTGGCTCTCCTGTGGTCTTGTTCATTTCTTTCTGGAGCTGTGGGAGTTGGGCAGGCCTGGACAGCATAAGCATTGCACCTAGATTTTACGATCAGTACACAGGGATGATCGTTTTCCAGTGTCATTGTATTATCTACTTCATTCCCTAAAGCTGGGGCAATTAAACTAGAGTCCTCGGTTTCCTATTTGTGTTGTACCCAGAAAGCAGAATTTACTAGAGACAAGGCTGCATAGATGAAATGAATTTAGATTTTATGTTTCATCTTCAGGGACACAAGTGTGCTGAAAGGTATAGTTCAAAAATACCAGATGATAGAGGGGCGCCCAGGTGGCTCAATCATTAAGGCGTCTGCCTTCGGCTCGGGTCATGATCCCAGGTCCTGGGATTGGGCCCTGCATCAGGCTCCCTGCTCTGCAGGAAGCCTGATTCTCCCTCTCCCTCTGCCTCTGCCACTCCCCCTGCTTGTGCTCCCTCTCTCGCTGTGTCTCTCTGTCAGATAAATAAGTAAACTCTTAAAAAAAAAAAAAAACCCAGATGATAGAAATTCAGAGATACAAAGAAGTTCCCTGGTCTCCAAGTACACACACTTTCCATCTAAACGTTTAACAATATTCATTACAAAGGCATTTATTTTTTAAAAGAAAAAAAGATCTATTTGAGAGAGAGGCATGAGAGTGCAGGGACGGGCAGGAGAGGGAGAAGTTCAAGCAGATGCCGTGCTGAGCATGGAGCCTGATCTGGGGCTCGATCCCATGACCCTGAGATCATGATCTGAGCTGAAATCAAGATTCAGACGCTTAACCAACTGAGCCACCCAGGCGCCCCCCAAAGGCATTTCTATTCTCTAACTCATGTTGGACAGTCACACAAAGTAGAAAAGGCAACACCTGCTATTCTGAGCACTGAACAGGATACTAGACAAATCCTGGAGAGATTCCCTCAGATAGGGTGCCTGGGTGGCTCAGTGGGTTAAGCTTCTGCCTTCAGCTCAGGTCAAGATCCCAGGGTCCTGGGATCAAGCCCCACATCCAGCTCTCAGCTCAGCAGGGAGCCTGCTTCCCCACCCCCACCCCCGCCCCTCTGCTTGCCTCTCTACCTACTTGCGATCTCTCTCTGTCAAATAAATAAATAAAATCTTTATAAAAAAGATTCCATCAGATAACATATTTTTCTCAAATGGATTATGGCACAATGGTGACTATTACACCCTAAGGACACAGAGTAGGACCCCTGAGGAATTCAGTCATTAATTACTGCGTTTGGGTACCAATCACTGTCAGGCTCCCTGGTCTCTTTTTAAGATACAGTCTTCTAAGATACTTCTAAGATACAGTCTCATCCCTGTGAAACAGTCCCCAAGCAATGTGATCGTGCTTCTGACATGCTTTTCTTCCCATAACTGCCCCATTACCTTTTAAGCAACATGCGTGCTTGCCTCCAGGCAAGAAAAGAATCTCTATCCATATAACATTTCTAAAATATTTGAGAACTAAAAATTAGTAAATTTCCCCATGGGCAACTTGGCAAGGTTGCTGATATTAACCAAATTACTGGTTTGTCTACTCTACAATTGCCCACAGACCATGTGGCCAATGATTTCAATGATACCCTGTGTGCTTTGGGGCTACTTAATATGAGCAGTTTCCATGGTGGGAGAAAACTCCAGAACCCCATTTTAATTGTAAAAAATGGACTTCACTGAGGGAGTCTTCCAAAATACCAACATGGCCTAGGGAGGGCAATGCACTTTTTGGAATTTCAAGTGTACTGAGAATGCCCAGTGCTTGTATTTCCAGAAAAGCCTCTATGATGTGGGGGGGAAGAGGCAGAGAAAGGAGAAAGCATTCCATAATGCTTCAGTGATGGGACTACCTTCTTTTTTGAAAACAGGTTTTATTTATTTATTTTAGAGAGAGAGAACGAGTGCATGAGTGGGAACAGGAGCAGAGGGAGAGGGAGAGAGAGAATCTCAAGTGGACTCCATGCTAAGCATGGAGCCCTACACATCGGGCTCAATCTCACAACCCTGAGATCATGGCCTGTGGCAAAACCAAGAACCAGTCGCTTAACCGACAGAGCCACCCAGGTGCCCCAGGACTACCTTCTTAGGCAGAGGCTCACTGAATGCTGAACACGTAGCCCAGAAACAAGCAGCAGGAGCCCACAGTTGCAACCATCTCAGAAACATGGTGTTTCATACCTGCAAGTTTTAGAAAACGGAATCCACTGCCAACATCAAAACCAGGAGATTGCGCATAAAAATCTGTATTACTGGCTTCTGAAAAAATTCAGATCTGGCAACCCTGGGTCTGTATGGCCACATGGCAATAATCAGCCGCCATTGAGAAGTGGCCGTCTGCTGGCCTGGGGGCTGCAGGCTTCCCTTGGCCACAGCCCCTGCCTGCTGCCTGGCCCGGGCAGGGCTAGACTCTGTGGTCAGTTAGCCTCACAAAGAGCTATGCTCTGTGCAAAGAGCTATGCTTTGTGCGATGCAAGCCGAGTTCCTCCTCCATTTTGAGTTTTATTTGCCAGAGCTCACGGCTAAGAAAAATTCTGGTGATACTTAAGGCCAGTCCTGAAATACTGAAAGAGAATGAACTACACTCCAGCCACACTGGCCTCAGCAGAAGGTAAGCAACCCCTTCTACTGTGAGTCTGAGAGGTGGGCTTTCCTTCTTTTGGAAGTAAGGACTCTGTGGTCCTCCAGGCTCCTGCCCCATGTTTCCTAAGTGCAGGTTTTCTTGAGGATCCTATTGCTAACTGCGTTTAATGTGGGTTTAACCAGCAGGAAGGCTGGAGAGTTCGCAAGCCTTTGGAGGTAACAACGCCTTAGGACAATTCAGGTTATCTGTCTTTCTCCTTGATGAGGCTTTAAAAAGAAACTTAAAGAGAAACTGAGTCAGGATGTGTAAACAAGTCTGCCCAAGGCTGGGGAATTCTGCCCTGTTTCTAGAATTCTTAGATGCCTACTCTTTTATAATGAGACATGTCTGAAATCAGGTCACGTGTGTATATTTCATGCAGCACGTCTTTACTTCCAACTCTCAGAGAAGCTATGATTAAACCAACAGTGCACCTTAAACATAATGAGATCTTAGAATGGAGAACTGTTATTTGATTTTGAGTTATTGCTTCCTAGTGCCGAATGATGCTTCCAAGTTGGGGTCCAATGGAACGTAAGGCTATGCGGCTAGGGCACCTGGCCGGCTCAGTCACAAGGGCATGGGATTCTGAGCTTGGGATTCTAAATTCGAGTCCCACATTAAGTGTAGAGATTACTTAAAAACAAAATCTTAAAAAAAAAAACAAACCTATATGGTTAAAATTCAAGAGAAACACAGGCAATAGAGATTTAGGAAGGATTCAGATGCTATCGTTGTCAGACACTACTTGAAAATAAATATGCTGAGCATTCTCAAGGAAATAAAACAGAAAACTGAGAACTTTAGTAGAAGACTGGAAACCGTAGAAACTAACCAAAGGAGCAATCTAGAATTGCAATGTGACAATGGCAGAAATGTAAAGCTCAGTGGGTGAGTAGAATGGCAAATCAGATACAGCTCATGCATATCAATAAACGAAAACATAACTTACAAGAAAGAATTCAGAATGAAGCCCCAGAGTTTAAAAAGTGGAAAATGTATAGGAAAATGTAAAGAAACAGTGAGAAGGTTAATAAAAGCATGTACCTGACACTCCAGGAAAAAGGAATGGAGTAAAACCAGCAGAAAAAGTCCCTCCAACTGATAAAAGACATCCGCCTACAGATCCCAAGACAGGGAAATGAAAGAAAACTGTACACAGACCTATTACCCAAAACTGCTAAAAGCCAAAATCAGAGAAAAAAATTTTAAGCTGCCAAAGCTGGGAGAAAAATGGACGGGGAGAAACATACTTTGAGATAATTACAGTCATTATCTCTGGCTTGTAACGTCAAAATGATTTTTGCCTCTTTATACTTTTTTCCCCATGTTTGATAATCAGAACATGTAACCATAAAATTTTGTTGTTTATTGTTTTTGTGGTTGTTCGTTATTTTCATTTTTTAAAGTAGCAGTCAAAATGGTCTGGGTCCTCCCTGCTCAGCCCATAAACCTAGCCTTCAGTCTGCCATGCACGGTTTGACATTCCCGTACCCTCCACTCTGTGGGCATCTCATTACCATCATCATAGAGTAATCCAACTTCTCTCCAGCTCTGATGGGAATGAGCTCTTTCACTAGACTCTGGGGGACAAAGAACGGCTGCCAGAATCAGGAGACACAGGTTCAAATAATTATTTGGTTCCCAGTGTCCAGAGTAAGTACACAGTAGGTCTTCAATAAATACTTGTCAGTAGATGGAAGGGGTAAAGGGTAAAATGTATTCATTCTTCCACTTAATGAACCAGAGCGTGGGAAAATTACATAATTCTCCAAACTTGCTTTTCTGGTGTGTAAAACAGGATAATAACACTTAGCAGGCTGGGCTGGTTTTGAGGAATAATTTACATAACACGTAGTCTCCTTTACCCCTGTTTGCCTTTATTTACAAAGCACCCAACTTCTTTTAAAAATCAATTCCTCGGGGTACCTGGGTGGCTCAGAGAGCTGAGCCTCTCTCTTTGGCTCAGGTCATGATCTCAGGGTCCTGGGATGGAGCCCCAAGTCGGGCTCTCTGCTTGGCGGGGAGCCTGCTTCCCTCTCTCTCTGCCTGCCTGCCTACTTGTGCTCTCTCTCTCTCTGTCAAATACATAAAATCTTAAAAAAAAATCAATACCTCAGGGTGCCTGGGTGGCTCAGTGTTAGGTGTCTGACTCTTTATTTCGGCTCACATCATGATCTCCGAGTCCTGGGATTGAGCCCTGTGCCGGGTTCCTCACTGAGTCGGCTTGAGGATCCTCTTTCCTTCTCCCTCTGCCCACCTCCCTACCCCAGCTCAAACTCTCTCTCTCTAAAATAAAAATAAATAAGCCTTAAAAAAAACAATTCCCCAAATTCATACACCTTAAAGAAAAACCCACAAGGAAATCTAAAGTCCTATTATTGGGTCTATTTGAATATAAAACAAATAATGAATTCTGGAACACTGAAAAGAAATTAAAAAAAAAAAGAAGAAGAAGAGAGTTCTCACCAGAAACTAACCATGCTGGCACCCTGATCTCAGACTTTCAGCCTCCAGAACTGTGAGAAAATAAATTTCTATAGTTTAAAAATCAATCAATCAATCAATCAATTAAATAAATCAAATATTCCACTCTCTTTTCTGGTCTCTTGGTAATGTCTATGCATGATGGGCTTCCAGACCTGGACTCAGGGTGTTGACTTAGACTTCCGAGTATCAGCCACAGTCTCTGAACACTCATCTCTCTTAATCCTGCAAAATGAAGCCTTAAAATTGTATTCTTGTATCAAACCTCCACCAGACATCATTCCTCTTCCCTCTCATTTATTTCCCGTACTTGCCAAAGCTGTGCACTCTCCAAGGATGTTTTTAAACAGTATTCTAAGACTTCCTCTGCACATCTCTTTCTCTCCCAGTTTATTTATTATTTTTTTTAAGATTTTAGTTATTTATTTGACAGAGATCACAGGTAGGCAGAGAGGCAGGCGGGGGGGGGGCAGGGGGGAAGCAGGCTCCCCGCCAAGCAGAGAGCCCGATGTGGGGCTCGATCCCAGGACCCTGAGATCATGACCTGAGCTGAAGGCAGAGGCTTAACCCACTGAGTCACCCAGGCGCCCCATCTCTCCCAGTTTAGATGCTGACCTGCTGGGTCCCCAGACCACCTACATCTCATCAAAGCCTGCTCCCCAGGATTAGATTTCAAAAACTCTCTATTCCCCTGGTGGGTTCTCTTTTTAGAATCCTTTGTGTCTCCCCATTAAACAGATCCTTGATTCCTTTCTCTGATTTTAAAGGGCTTCATGCTTCCTTTCTCCCCAGCGGGATGGACGTTTTCACACAAAGCCAAGTGGGCATGTTAAGGAGCTGCACCCCTGGCCTGAAGGAGAACCCAGCTGCTGCTTTGCTAAGTAAAATATTGCAGGGTTAATAATAATAGCACATTGCCCTGGTCCTTTCGCGGCCCAGCCTAGGGACATCAACACATTAAGCTTTGCACGCCTTTACACGCCCTCTCATGAACAGAAACAGTACTTGGGGGTGCTTGTTTCCAATAAACAAACTTGTTTCCAAAAAACATTTAAAAAACAACTCTCTAGCTGTCTTCTTTTTTTCTCAAGGCGACGAGATGAGGTGGTTCGCTGTGATGCCACTTTACTGAAAGATATCTGGGGGTTTCGAGACGGCCCTTGTAGTGAAAGCTATTGGTGTCCCACTCATATCCTTTCCCCAGGTCTGCTTCTACACGTGAACCTGGCACCTGCCACCTTCGAAGACTGCCCTTGGGCACCTTGCCTATATGAAGAGCTGAAAGATGCCGAGATGTTCATCCCCTCGTGCCCACCCCAGGGTTGCCCATAGATGATGACAGAAAGGTGTATAAATAGCTCAACTCCTGTTCCTCAAGGCATCATTTACACTCCCCAGCACCCTACAGGATTGGACTGAAATCACTCTTGTCTGGTATCCTCCTCTTTCCCATCTTGCTTCCCCAGCTCCCTCGCTGGTTGATCTTGAACCTCCTTTCAGAAATCATTTGGGCCCAAATGCTTGGCTCAGTGACTGGCTTGAGGAACAAACTAAGCAAGGACAGTGCTATTTTCTTAGCCCTGGACTTCAGGGCCCCTTGGGCCTCCCCATGGTGGCACTCCTGGAGGGGGGGTGGTGACAAGATGCCAGAGGGACGGTCTTCTCAGTCCCGGGCATGAAGCTCTGCATGCCTTTAGGCTCCTGGCAGATCCTGGCGAGGATGATTGCTGGGGCATCGAAAGAGATCAGATCTCGTCAGAAGAGCCTGCAGCCTCCACGGTGCTCTGGCTGCCGGCCAGCCCCACCCCAGCAGGGATCAGGTGCTCTGTGATACCAGACTTCTCCAGGCTAACCATCGTGGACCCAGAATCCACCAGGTGAAGATTCGGTGCTGTCTGGGTAAAACCAGCAACGGTTTTACAACCCAAAGGTACCGAGGAGGCCCCAACAACAACAGACTGAACTTCTCACAAGTCCGAATTATGGATCTTAGACTTGGGTCGAAACTGACATAAAGCAAGAAAAGTTACATCTTTCTCTCCCCTGACTGGTACACTAAGATTCATACTGGATAGAAGGTAGGCAAACTGAGCAGGTCCAGAAGGTCTACAGGGAATGGACATGATGATGATGGAGACATCTGAGAGTATGTCAAGATAATGTGGAGACATTTCTAGGAAACGTGGTTCTTTGGTACACACAAATAACTCCACTTTTTTGTGCCCTCTGGTCAGTCAATTATACCGACTGTGACAAAAGGAAGTCTACGCTCTTCATCCCTAATTTGGGAAGTGGAACCACCTTCCCATCCCCTTCATTATTGCAGCTGATCAAGGGCATGACTACGAAAGATGAGACCATTAGTGAAGGCCCAGGAATATTTCCTCAGGTTGGGACCACACACTTTCTAACCCGTGTCTGAAAAATGCTAGGCGGCAGAGTTTGCTCAACTCCTTCAGAAGATTCCAAGTCTTTCAGGAAATATTATGGGCTGTCTTCACAAACACCACTGGAGTCTCCACTCACTTCCACCACTCCACCCAATAAAGAGCTGGGCCGGTTCTCATGCACACACACTTGTGTGTTTGTGTGTGTATGTGTGTGTGTGTATGAGAGAGAGAGAGAGAGAGAGAGAGTGAGAGACTGAGAGAGAGAGCGCGTGCTCATGAAAGAAAGAGCAAGATTTCAATTCTTGGGTCTAACTGGATCTTCTAAAATCAATAATACAATCCTATTTTGAGCATCCTTCAGACAATGCAATCCAAATATATGTTATTCAGCCCTGATCCAAGGCTTACCTAATACTGTAAAGAAACAACGAAATGCTGATCTAGCTGACCTGAGTACCAGCCCTCTATGAAGTCAGCCCCTCAAAGAGATATTTCTGTGAGGTACTTTAAGCTGAGTTCCCCCAGAAGCAGGCTGTGAGACAGATTTGAACACAAGTAGTTTGTTTAGGTGGGAGTCCCAGGAAGGACAAGCAGTAGTGAGACAGGGAAGTTCACATTATCGAGCAAGTTACCACGGGGGGCCACGGAGGGTCAATGCCATTGGGAAACTCGTAGAGACACAGCGGAATCTGCCTCCGACTTATCCTACCCAAGGATCAAGGGGTAGGAGCTATTACCCACCAAATGCGATCAATCATTTGTGGAAGGATGATGGGATTGACATTAATTCCTCAGCACCTCCTGTCTGCCCACCTACATGAGCCAGTGGGCTTTGGGAGCCCAAGAAAACCCTGAAGCAGAGGAGTGTGGGGTTGGAAGCCAGCGGGGCAGCATACATGTTAATGGTACAAATGTAATAAAGCCCAGCTAGGGTGCCTGGGTGGCTCAGTTGGTTGAGCGACTGCCTTCGGCTCAGGTCATGATCCCGGACTTCCAGGATTGAGTCCCACATCAGGCTCCCAGCTCCTTGGGGAGTCTGTTTCTCCCTCTGACCTTCTCCTCTCTCATGCTCTCTCTCATTCATTCTCTCTCAAATAAATAAATAAAATCTTTTAAAAAAAATAAATAAAGCCCAGCTACCTTTATTTTTTTCAGGATTGGCAGAAGGTGGAAGGATCTAGCCTTTAGAAATATTTGGTATAAAAAGAGGTTAAATTTGTTATTTACAAGACAGAAGTGAAAAACATTTCCCCAGCACCCATGCGTCTTCAGATAAGGAGAAAGGAAGGAATAGGGGTTGTAATAAAATGGGTCCTATTTGCATCTCCAGCTGAACTTTTGTGTTCACTTTCATTTAATATACAATTAGAGCCGCACCATCTAAGGCATTTCTCTGTTTGCCTTTGCTGCCAGAAAATTCAGAATCAGAGACAGCTGAGGCCGATCATCTCACCGGATAAAAACGTGGAAGCGCCATTTCACACCCTCATGTGAATATTCTCTTTCACTCGTTCTTGCCCTGCTTCTAAATCATTTTGATTCCTTGTCATTACTATTACTCATACCCTGCTTGCTTTCAGAAATGGTTTGATGTCATTTACAAAACTGCACATCAAAAAGCGTACATTTCTTTTCTGGATATGCATATGAATGAAATACTTGTGGAAGCCAGACAGCCCCCCATTAAAAAAAAAAAAAAAACTAAACCAGGGTGCTACTTTTTCTTTTTAATAAGATCTGTAAGATTATCTGAGAATTTCGGCAAAGGAAACAGATCCAAAGTCAACACAATTCGTAACCCCTTACCTAGCTGGTCTTGGGGGCTGGGCGATGGGGACATGTTGGTCTCAATTCTCAGCACACTCTTGGTACACACCTGTTCTCACAGGTCTCCAAAATCAAGGAAACAGTTTGTGACAGAATTTCCATTCTGTTTGGAAAAGGCATTAACTTTCTGACTGGGGCTTTGTTCATTCTAGAAACCTGAATGAACACGAGAGCAACACCCAGAGACAAGCCCTGGATGGACCCTCTCTCTTCCTCACTTCTCCTGTTCAACTTATATTTGAGTGAAGTGCCTTTGGGCCAAACCCATTATCTTTCACCTCCACAAAGGTCTCCCCCACCAGGCATAATGACACCAACAGGAGTCCCCACCACAAACCCTTTTTATCTCTTTCCAGCCAATGGAACGCTGTCCCCTGATGTTACCCAGCCCCCTGTGGGTGCGAATGAGACCGTATCCATGCGAAATTAGCTTGGATGGCACACACTGCTCTTTCTTCATTCGGCAGCAGTTTGGAGGCTGAGGCTCATAATTAGCTATTTGATCTTAATCAGTATTGTCCTTGGCCCCTGGTACACTGTGTCTTTCGGATACCACTTTTCCGGTGTTTGGATGGCCTACTTACTAAGACAGCAGACACTGCCTGTGTCTAAGAGACAGGTCAACTTTGAAAAATGTTCAGAAAGTACTGGCCGTTTTACTTTTGTTCAAAATCAACCTGACACCCTCATCTGGTGGAGTAAGTGAGTAACCTACATATTCGGGTAGAAAGTTAGCTGCCCTCCACCTAGCGGACCGGCCCGGTGACCGTCTTCCCCTAATCTCAGGTTTCTGAGTCAGCTACTGGGGATGAGGTGGGAGGTGGATAATAATGCTAAACGACTAGGGGAAATGTCCCCCCTCAGTGTTTATAGTCAGCTTTTCAAAATAAAAGAACTATGCAGCATGGAAATCATGGAAATCGCTTGAACTAGGCAATCTTGTTCTGTTTAGCCTTGGGGATGGAGACAATGGACTGCTGAGCCCATCTGAGTCCCAAGAGACTGTACCCTCTTAGTCATGCTCATTGCCACCATCACCAAGGCTTTCCTAGAGGAAGGTGTGGCCAAGAACCAAGTGGTACGTGACCTCTCCTCTGCCCTTGAGAAAGACTGAGATTGGAGTTGTTTTATGTTTCTGCCAAATAGAAGGAAAAAAATATGCTGGATAGCCCTGCCTTATTTCCCCGGGGCCTCGTGCCTACCAGACACTCAACATTGTTTGGATAGATGGATCTGTCAAGCGGAGAGGGTCACAGTACCTACCCCGTGGGGATGCTGAAACGATGAAATGAAACAGTGTCTCAGAAAGCACACAGCCTGGCTTACACTGGGAACAGAGACGGTAGAAACTACTGTTGTTGTTTTCAGTACCTGGATGCCAGTGGACATGTCTTCTGTTTTGTAGAGAGGAAGGTTTCCTCTTCTGAAGCAGGGTGAGTGAAGAAAGTGATCACCCCAGGAGGCAGGAGCTTTTAGAGAAAAGGGGTGGGGTGGGGTGGGGGGGCTTCTAGCTTCTGTCAAGGGGCTGGTGTCCGTCTCACGGTCCGTGAAGGCAGGGATGTTTGTCCCCAGCAGAAGTTCGTTCTGCTTTGCTGTCACGCTCTCCCACTCTCTGCACCCTCCAGCCCCTTCCCTTAGTGGCAGCCAACCCACCCCTGCTCTAATGGATTACCTCTTCACCCAGAACCAAAATAAAATCTGCCTCCGGCGTCAGGTCCCGCCCCAGTGACCTCAGCTGCCAAAGCAAAAGCCAAGAGGGCCCGGTCAGGGGCAGGCGAGTGGAAGGAAATTCTTAGTAAAACGATGTGGGTCCGGCCCTCGGCCAGTCTGAGGGGTGCTCCGTCCCGAGCTCGTGGAGAAGTCAGGCTGGAAAGTTCACAGTGCAGCATCCCGGGTCCTCTTATTATCTGCCGGGATGGTGTCCATAATGAAAAGGATTGCTGACTCGCCAAACGCACCCGTCCTATACCAAGCACCAAGCATCCCAAAATGGAGTATAGCAACGCTTTGTTAAGAGGCTCGAGGCCCGTGGAGTCCATCAGGGTTAATGCTAAAATGTGACTTTATCGAGGCAGACTCCGTTTCACCCTGCAAGGAATGATCCAAACCAAAAGGCAATGCGTCCCCGGAATTATAAAACAAACACCTTGATAACTGTATAAAGGCAGCCCCTGCTGTATTCAGTAATAGCTCTTGCTTTTCAGATCTTAACCTAAATGAGACGGCATCCCTCTAAATACACCATGAAGGATGTCAGAGATTCATTTCCATGTTAGGGAGGGAGGTAGAGGGGAGGCTTGGGTGTAAGGAGGTGTCTGAGAAGGTAGCTGTCCATTAGCTCGTGGTCTTCTTGGGGTTCCTCCAATTTCTGAAGCCTCTGGGCTATCAAATACTTGGTAACAGCTATGGATTCCTCAGGACTCTTCTATGGGATTATCTCTCTACCTCCCATGCTGTCTCAAGCCAGTCTGCTCACTCTCTTTGTTGCCATGTCCCTCTAATCAAACATCTCAGTGATAGTCTGGAGCACCATTCTCTTACATGACCACCAGGAGACAGACATAGAGCCCACCCCATGTTCAATGAGGGACTTCTGAAAAACCCCGTGAGAAAAAGGGAGGCCAACAAGATAACATGATGCTTGGGCAACCCACCATGGAGTGTCCAAATCCAGTCCCTCCCAGGCATTACTCCTTCATCATTTCTTACAGCCCCATCTCTGGGCTGCCCTGGTTACAAAGGCTCTCCATCCATCATGCCCAGTGGGGGTGTCTTCTCCTGGGACCTACAATTCCTCATGACAATGAAATTGGCAGTGGCTACTTGCCTGTTAAAACCATATCCTTCCTGCCTGTACCCAAGTGCCATGGTAAGCAAGACTTAGTATCCAGCAATGACCTGCAAAATGCAGTTCACAGAGGAAACTGAGAAAGTTGAGGGGAGAATTTTCCTAAACCCTGGAACCCCAAGAAAAGTGTGCCATAATCATCTAGTCTGTAGAAAATGGTGTTGTTCCCCCAACCCCTTATCTGAATAATCCCCTACTTTCTGCCAAACTTTCAATGGCCATAGCAGGGGAGGCGAAAGAGGATGGCATGCGAAGTGAAATAAGACGGAGAAAGACCAATACCACAAGGTTTCATTCAGATGTGGAATCTAAAAAGCAAAACAAATGACTAAAAAAACAAAGGGCAGAAACGGACCTAAAAACATAGAGAACAAAGGGGGGGTGGCCAGAGGGAAGGAGGTGGGGGATGGGCTAAATGGCGAAGGGGCGTGGGAGACCCAGGCTCCCAGGGAGGAAACAGGTAAATCACAGGGATGAAAAGCACAGAATACAGCCAGTGATACCGTAACAGAGGGCAGCTACAGTGGCAGGGAGCTTAGCATAACCTAGAGAGAAACTGAGTCACTACGTCCTACACCTGACACTGACAAAGCGTTGTGTCAACTATAATCCAAAAAGAAAATTAATGGCTCCTGGGACTCAACTCAGCGCCTTACATGTAAGGATTATTTCATTCCGTTCCCCACACATGCTCTGAGAAATCTGTGGTATTATCTTTCTGAACTTTATAAGTGGGGAAACTGAGGCCCGCTGGAGGGAAACGGGCTGCTCAGGTCATCTGGCTGGTAAACGTCAGGCTGAGAGTCAAACCCAGGTCTCTCTGCCCAGAGAGCCCTAGCTCTTCACCCCAGGACGTACCATCCCACTACAGACAAAGAGGCTCCTGTCCTCCGTAAATTAAGGCTGAGACTGGCCCTTGGAACGGCGTGAAAGCCAGGACACAGTTCATGTTTACGACGCCGCTCCTGAGAGCTCTTGGGACAATCCGCACGCATCCCGCCGCAGCCCGTCATCTCCCGTCTGCAACAGGAGAGGTGATCTTGACCCACTGGCGGCCTCGGCACATTCCCACTGCGCCAGGGTTACGGTTCCCATGAAAACCCCAAAGTTCCTAATCACTTATTCTGATGAGAAATGCGGTTGCCCCTTTGAAGCTAAAGTATAAAGTGAACCCCTCATCTGGGGCTCTTTCTTCCCAGTCCTTGGGACAGCCTAGTGGGAAACCTGACGCTCCAAACCCCAAACGAATCCGGATTCCCCGGTGTTCTTTAATTGGTGGAAGCCGATTTGTTTTGTTCAAGGCGCGTCAGAGCCTGCAGTGTGAGCTTTGTGCCCCAAGATTTAGCCCGTTTCATCGTCCTTCATTAGGATGCAGGGGAAAGCCCAGGCATTGATAACTGGGCCAGGGGAACAAAGGCAACATGGAAACTGGAGCAGGGCAATGAATCCCTCGCTTTCCACTGGTACAAAACAAGATTCCCACCATTTACTCAAGAACTTATTTTGTCCTTGTGTTCCATACAAAGAAACAGGAAACTTCAGAGAGGAGGGGAAAAAAAAAAAAAAAACTTGGGGGGGAACCCGTGGTTCCTTACACGGTGGCCCAGGGAGGTTGGGGTCACTGAGGGCGCTGGCAGGAGGCTAGCTTGGCCCCAGAGCTGAGGAGGGGCCAACTCCCTGTTTTTTGCTCTCAGAGGAGGTCACCTGGGAGCAGAGGAAGTTTGCTCCCCCTTGGGAAACACCAGGAGGAGAGATCTGGGGTAGCAGCCATACAGACCGCACTGGGGACGGTCAGCCTCTTGATGACCAAATGAGCCAGACCTGTGCAGGTCGCTTCTTCCTCCTCCTTTACTACTTCAGGGAGTCCGGGCACCAGACCTTCCCTCAGATTCATTCACCTTCCTTTGAAAATAAGTCCATTCTCAACTTGACAAGAAGAGACCCTCGTCTCTCAAATGTGAGTTCTGATTCTTATTTTGAGGACCGGTGATTGTAACGGCTCATCTTGTAAACTGGTGAAGCCTTTTGGGGACCATTTCGGCTGTTCCTCTTCAGAGTTTAAATCTATGGACCCTTTGAACTAACAGTTCAACATCCAGGAATTTCTCTTACAAAAATACCTCTAACACATGAATCAAGAAATCGGTGTTAGGACATTCATCGCTCCTTTCTTTAGAGTAATAAATTAAGTATGGGATCAAGTTCATCTTAAGGGATTAGATGAGCGTATATGATGGTATACACATCCCTACAAGGGAATACTCAGAAAATCACTTGTTTTTAATGAAGTAGGCCAACATGGACTGGCCTGGGGAAAATGTCCATGAGGCGGACACCGAAAACAACAAGCTGAAAAATTGCCTGTATACTTTAGTCCACTTTTGTCTGAAACCTGGTTTCTCAAATTGGGCATGGCTGACACTTGGGCCAGATCACTCTCTGGTCTGGGTCTGCATGGCTGGCCTCCACCCTCTAGATGCCAGAGGTAGCCTCTCCACCTTGCAATGAGGACAATCAACAACGTTTCTAGATGTTGCCAAAGGCCCCTGAGGGCCAGAATAGGGGCTAACATCCCAACAGAGAATCAGTGATTTACGATACTGCTTTATCAACAACTTGGGTTTGCACATCATAGAAAAAAGTCCAGCAGGACCACAAAAACAGTGATTCCACTGGGAACCAGGATGGGGCAGGGGAAATAATGTGTTTTTTTTATTTGATACTCTGCTGGACTGTTTGATTATTTTTACACGTATATCTTTCTTCTATAAGTAAGCAGAAAATCTATTTCTATTCCAGTCCCACTCACATTCTTAAATATATACCAAGAAAAGAGTGAGAATAGCTTACATCAAGAGACAGAGAATCGCGATTCTCTTTGGAAAAGAGCGACAGGCAAAGCTTACCTGGGAAGGAAAAGTCCTTTGAGAGGACTAGATAGTGAGACACACACTGACATGCCCAGAGCTTGTCAATTGTTCAGCTGGTGAGAACCGTGTCTGGGAAGCAGTGAACACTATGGGAACTGTGAAATTCTAGCCTTGAGTTTTGAAATTGATGGGGACCAGTGTCTGGTGTTCTCTGCTTTATCTGCTAAATCCTTTTGAAATTGATGGGGACCAGTGTCTGGTGTTCTCTGCTTTATCTGCTAAATCCTTTATCTGCTAAAAGGAACATCCATCCACCTTTCCGCAAGACTTCGGGAGGGCAGACCGTTAAAGCAGCAGCTATGAAGCGGTTCCCTCCATCAGATCTGGTACCGCTTCAATAAAAGATGGAATTCTCATTCATATTTGATTTGGTGCTTTTAAAGTGATTTTGTAAAACAAATGCCTGGTTCAATTTGGGCTTTTCAAAGTTTAGATAATCCCAGAATACTCGAGTTTCTTGTTCATTTTGAAGCAATTTCCTCCAGGGATCTTTTTCCAGTTCAGTGGTATACTCATGAAGAAAACAACAAAGTAAATATCACTCCCTCCCTTTTGTTTTTCTAGCTAATAGGTTACTCTAGAAAACCACTAAGGTTTTGGTTTACAGTTTACAAGGTAAACTGCCACAGCCAATTTTCGTGATGCTTCCCTCATTGAGTTAGCTGGAACTCCTTCTGAATTTCCTAGAAGGAAAAACAAATCTAAATCTTATAAAAAATAATAAAACATTTGGTCCCCCACATGAATGCCAGCAAGTGATCAGATATCCACCACCAATACCCTCACCTAGTTACAACTACAAGATACTAAGGGAATTTAAGTTTTTGAGTGACAGTTTAAAAAGTGGCTAGAGGGAATTCTCTTGTCCGTCTAGGCTGGTGTTCTGAAACCAGAAGTGATTTGAGACAGTTCATGACTCAGGTTATGAATCAGCTCATAATGACACATTTTACATTCATTTTCATTACACGTGTTTGCTTCATTTTCCTTTGTTCTCTGGATGGAATAACAATGCTAAGAAGTCAATGTTTGACTTATAAGCAACTCCTTAATATTTTAGTCACAACTTTTGATCAATTTCTCTCCCTGCCCCCCCCCCCATTCCTTACCCCTGCCCTGATCTGACCCAACTTCTTAAAGCATTTTGGCTTATTTGGTGATATTTCACATGTCTCCAATTTCACCTTGTTTTTCAAAGCTCTAATTATTGTGCAATCACTTAGTTCATCAAGAAATTAAGCCTCTCCCTTCTCCCCTTTTTTTCTTCCTCTGAATTTAAAGGGTAAAGCCCAGGATTTGCCATTGTCAAGATTCCAGATTTGCTCTATACACACATTTTCAAAACAAAGAGAAAGCAGCATTTTTCTTCTCTGCCTTGCACACAACACAGCAGATTCAAACAAGGCAGGAAGCATGAAGCAGAACATCTTTTTCTAAGCACCGGGCATAACCACACCAGGTCAGCTGCACCAAGCCGAAGCAAGGGATGCTTTCGGAAGAATGCAGTGACACACCCGGGGACACACTGGTGACACCATGGCTTCCGTCTGCCTTGTTTACAAGGAAAACTCATGAAATTGACCGAAAAATAAGCGAGAAGTATAGAATGCTACCAGAAGACCAGCAGGGTCTCTTACAGGATGACCCCGAAGTACCTATGTACGATAGTTACGAGGGGTTGTAGCAGACCCTGCTGGTGATCTGCCCTCAGATGTCACTTGCCTTCCCCATCCTCCAGTCTACACTGTTTTGCTTCCAATTGCCTTCACCTGAGATCTCTTTGATTATTCAAGGATTTACTGGAACCACTCTGCCCACATGCACAGAAAGTCAGGCATGTTCTCCTACTCGCCCAGGGCAGCTCTTGGCCAATGGCTGGTCTCAGGGGGGCTATGAAAGCCCAGCTGCCTTGCTATAAAGCCAGGACCCACTCGGAGATACAATTTACATGCCAGATTCCACTGAGACTGGATTTTGCCTGAAATCACACCTTTGCTTGGCTTCCCTCCCTTCCCAGCCCAGCTTCCCCACTCCCTTGCCAGCTTCTCTGGGACCATGTCCTAATATACCACCTGCACCCACACTCATCACTCAAGATCTGCTGGGGGGAAGCCCTACCTAGGCTCTTATCTGTCCTCCTTTGCCTTGCCTCCAAATTTTCAACCTTCTCATTCTTCTACCCATCTCCCTCTGCACTGATAGCTGTAGTTCATGACATCTATGTGAGGTCTCAAATCTCTGTTAGAACATGGGTCACATCCAAGGTTTGGTTACCAGAGACCCCTGAGAAATGACTTCCGGTTAGTGTTGAGTTCCTCTATGTCAATGGCTTCAGACCACGCAACAACATCCCAGAGTCTATGAATGCTGCCCTGGGGCAGAACTCCAAATTTCAGATCTTACCATGGGCAGGGAGTTCAGATAAGAGCCCCAGGAGCCTCTATGATGGTGGCTTTCTCCTGTTGGCCCTTCGTCCATGTTTTTGAGCTCTGAATAGGATCTGAGGCCATCAAAGGCATATCTTTTTGAGGAGTATAAGCAGCAGGGGAGGTCTGGAAATGTCAACGGGAAGACCTGGGCGGTTCCAGACACCCTGAGTCAGAGAGGCTGCCCAGCCCCGAGAAACCCTCGATGGGATTGTCCACATTACGTGCCGACCTGGACAGACCAACCTAATCACCAACAACAGGCTTTGCAGGTTCCCAGAGCCCTCTCCACGCCAGCCCCACGGACACCCTAACTCTCACTGCGGAGGCATACTCACGGTTTTCACAGCGCTGCCCGGTGTAGCCTGCCAGGCAGGCGCACTTGTAAGATCCGGTTTTGTCAAGGAGGCAGGTGCCATCATGGAAACAGGGAGAAGAGGAACATGCTGTAAGAGAAAAGGCAATTTCCCTCAGGGTCACTGAGCGGTGAGGTCAACGTCTTCAAGCCCGGAGCCTTGACCAGAGTCCTCCACTTGCCTATTAAGTCTTCCTCTTACAATACTTTCTTTTACTGGATTCCTGTTAGCATTGTTTGAGAATGCCTGAAACAGGCACGTATCTCGTTATTTGATATTTTTGAAGGCCCCAGAAGTATGGTCCTATAGTCCGAAAAGCCTAACGCCAACACAAATAGGTACACCACGTGATTAGGGCAGAGGCACGCCTTTACCCCTCCCACAGGGACTCCAAGGGAGGGAGGCAGCCTCGGGGAATTTTCGATCATCTTTTTTCAAGAAAGCATCCTGGGTAAGGAGGGAAAGGAACTGGAAGATCTTCAAGACACTGTTGAAAACGTGCCTGAGAATTTCCTAGCCCGCATTCTGCACACATTAGTCCTGCAAAATGTTGATGTGTTCAGCTGAGAAAGGGTTGTGGGCCCAACTATGGTGGGGAAGCACTACTGGCATTAAATGATAATTAACCGGATTTCTTTACTGCAGAACTTCTCAGACTGTTCCAAGTCCTAATGTGCACGGCACATAACGCCTGACCTTTCCCAAACTCATCTGACCTTAGAGACTGCGTCTTCACAGAAGACTATTTTTCTACAGAGAACACTTGGGGAAACAGAGGTCTGTGGGCTAACCCACTCTAACCCTACATTCACTTACCCTGACGTGGAACTACACCACCGGGCCCAGTGCCACAAGCCCGTATGGAGTGCACCCCCTGTGGGAGGCAACAGAGTCAGACATTCTGTTTACCAAACCAGAGCTTTCTGACAAAAATTACACAACGACCATCACCTGACGCGTAATAGATTTAGTGTCAGGAAAGAGGAGAAAGTGTTCTAAGATGCTCCAGCTGGGACAAAATCGTAACCCACTGGAACAAGAGAAAAGGGTTAGCAGAGGAAAACGCATGGGATACACACCCTGAGGGCTGGGATTGGGGAGGCAGGTGTGGAGGAGTTCACCTTAGCCTGAGGTAAAAACCGGAGTAAAAGCACACCAACAGGGTGTCTGAGGAACCGGAAGTGCTACCTTCTACTTGACAACACAGACCAGCATTTCCCAAAGTTCTCCGGCGGGGACTGAGAAGCCCCCTTCCAAGGAGGAAGAGACCCTCCTGACCCTGCCCCAGTCCCAGGGTCACAGGCTGGTGAGCCACTGCTGCTTCTCCTGGCTTCCCTGACAGCCAGCCTTGCTGACTGCCACCAGGATCCCCATTCGTGCCTCAAGTGTGCCCTTACTCAGCTGTGGCTGGCCCTGTATTCCCCAGGGCAAGGACCAGCCACAGGCTGACCTAACTCCCCATACCACAGCATCACAGCCACCAGAACCCCCAGGCCTGCACGGCTCCACAGGGGACATCCTCGGAAGACAGTGGGCCCACAGATGAGCAGCCACGGCTGAGTGCTCACGGGAGACAGTCTAAGGGAAGGGCAGGTGGGGCGGGGAGGGGCGGGCATCTGCTGAAAGGCCAAGGCTGCAGAAGGTTGACCCCAACCACACCCCCCATCCCAATACTGCCACCGCCTTTCCTGAGGCTTTGGTACCCTACCTTCCGTAGGAAGCCATAATGATCAAAATGCCACTACAATGCCTAACCAGGTATTTTTTAAAAAAGCAGAACTTGAAGCCCGAGCTCAGTCTGGAAAGCCAGATCCAGTCCAGTCCAATCTCAGAACAGCGAGAGCTGAGGGTCCTTCCCTAGGACTGCGCATTTTGCTAATTTTGGTCCGATCCTACTTCCTGATATGAACAGGGCAGGAGTTCAAGTCAGGCCTAGAGCTACTCACAAAGTGAGTACCATTTACCACTGAGAGAAACACTTTTAATGCCTGTTTTGCAGATGATGGGGGAGGCCCCGGGCACCCCGGTGGTTGGGCAGCTACAGAGCATGTCCTATGTACCAGACATTGTGCCAAGCTCTTCATCTCCTTCGTCTCCCAGAACTTCCTTACTGAGTCAGGATCTATGCTTTCTTCCTTACTCACCAATTGGGAAATCGAGGCCTGGAGAAGTTGAATTTACCTCAGGTCACAAGGCTTCATCTGCCAGAGCTCCAAAGCTAATGCCCTTAACCATGAGAGGCCCCCTGGGCTGAGCCAACTGCTTTGTGACCTTGGACACACGGCCTGGCCTCCCTCTGCTCTAGCATGTGTACAAAGGCATCCGTAGTAACTAGCTAAGCCTGTGGCTGAACATTTCTGAAATACACCTTGCCTCTCCTTCTTCCTTTTCAACATGTCGGTTGCTTCTAAGAACTCAGCACAGAGGGCTTTAACCAGGCTGAGCAGGGAGGAGGAGAGGAGCACAGAGAGGAAACTTCGTCTGCCAGGAGCACAGCCTTAAAATGCTGCATCTGTCTCCGAGGCCTTTACCTGTGATCTCCTCAAAGATGGCATGGAAGCCATCGAAATTCTTGGAGCCATCTGAATGGAAGAGGATGTGTAGTGAGGAGTCCGTGCTGCGGATGGGCGCTGGCCGCTCATTGCCACAGAAGCGCTTGATGATCTGGCTGCTGCTGCTGTCACCGTCACGGACCTCCAGGTAGTCATACTGGCACATGTAGTCAAACTCCAGGCTCAGCATGACGAACCTGTGGGCAGAGAGGGAACAATAGGAAACAGGTGTGCTTCAGCCCCTCCTGCGATCCCTGAGCAAGTTCAAGGTCAGATGACGAACAGGTCTTAGAGGAGCGGTGCCACTGGCCTCATTGGACAGAAGGGGCCTGGACGATGTGAGGTCCCTTTTAACAGAGGGACACCGGTATGTGTGTGCTTGCCTGAAGGCCAAGGGAGTCCCTATTCCATCCAGAACATCTCTGCACATGCTGGCCTCTCTTCCAGGGTCACTTTCCTCCCAGGGTTCAAGGCTGGTTCCTTCCTATCCTCGGGCCTCCCCTGAAATAGTCTCTCCTCAAAGAGGTTTCCTTGACAACGCTTTCTAAAGGAGATTCCCTGTTTTCTTCATAATGGGTATATAAATTTTAATTTATCTTATTTATGTGCTTGATTTTGTGTGTGTGTGTGTGTGTGTGTGTGTGTGTGTGTGTGTGTACAGGCACACATAGACATGCCTATCTCTTCCACTAGGCTGTAAATTTCTTGAGTGTAGGGGAAAACAGCTGGCTTCTTCCACCATCGTGTGCACACTGCCCAACACAATTTCTGGCATACAGAGATGCCAAGCAAATATTGGTGAATAGTTGGCTGAATGGATACGATGGTCTAAGTTTACAACTGGAAGATGGAAAAAGGACATATTGTCTTGCAAAACTCAAAAGAAGAACAAAATCTCTGCACATTCCTCTGTTTGATAGAAGGATGAGAAGGCAATGATCTTCTGGGTAGCAATAATTCTTGCCCAAAGAGTAAAAAAGGTAGCACTATATCAGAATTTCAGAACGGGGGGAGATCTGGTAAATCTATAATTGCCTTAAAGAGTCTTGGGTTTGGAAACACTTAAATACATCAGATCCAAAAAGCAGAAGATGACCCCAAGCATCCAATTCCAAGAGACAGGATAGGAAGCAGCCACATCCCAGACAATGAGAGGAAAAGCCACTTTTCAGATTATTCCAGAGGGAATGCTTTGGTGTCAGGGTCACAGAATGCATATCTGTATATTCTCCCTCATGTTTTGGAGAAGAATTAAGAATAGACAGAAGAGCTCACAACTGCCACCTGAGATGCTGGGACAAGGACCTATTTCTACCACTTTGGGTAAAAATTTCAAGTGCCAGGATTAAAGAACACTGGACCACAGTGGCAATCAATATATTTTGAATACATTTAAAGGTCTTCCTAAAAAGACACCTTTTAACTAGTATTTATTTTATAAAACTTTTATCACAAAACCTTTTGTAAGGGACTATCTGGCCCATTAATCATGCCTTGTGCAAAGTGGTCTGACATCTACGGACCTGACTTCTCACCCAGATGCCACGGCTAGCTCGCAGTGGGCCTTGGCAGATCCATTCTTTCTCTGGACATTGGTGTTTCTGTCTGAAAAGGGAAGACGCAGGGACAAGGCCACCACACAACAGAGATCATAGCTTATGTTTGAAACCAAAACATGGGATATTGCGAGTTGTATCTGTACATTCATTTGTGCAAGTACTTAACATCCATCTGTGGTGGGCGCTGTTCTAGGTGCTGAAAGCACAGCAGTGACCCAACTAGACCCACCCAACTAGTGTCAGCCCCAACAGAGAGTAGTTCTGATCTGCGGGACGAACAATAAGCAAGGAAACCAGAAACAAGGTAATTTCATAGAGTAGTAAGTGCTGTGAAGAAAACAAGCCAGATAAGAGCATAAAAAGTGACTGGGGAGGGTAAGCTTTTTATACAATGTGGTCAAGGGAAGACCTCTCTGTGAACTTGGTATCTGGGCAGATGCTCACATGATGAAATAGACCCAGCCATATGAAAGTCATGAGGAAGAGAGGTCCAGGCAGAGGACTCCGTAAGTGCAAAGGCCCTGAGGCAGTAATGAGTTTGGCATACTTGAGGACCTGAAAGAAGGTCAGGGATGCTGCAAAATGGAGTGTAAAGGGGAGAGTGGTATGAACTGAGGTCGGCAAGGCAAGCAGGAGTGAGATCCTGCATGGTGAGGGGTCTAGATTTTATTCCAAGCCTGCTGGGAATGAGCAGGGAGTTTTTGACAGTAGAATCATGATTGGATTTAGGATTTTAAAGGATCACTCTTGTCACAGAGAAGACAGCAGAGCTGGGAGGTATGGAAACATGGAAGCCAGTCAGGAGGCAAGGTGAGAGAGGATGGTGGTAAAAGGAGAATAGTGGCATTGGAGTCAGAAGTGGATGGACTTGAGATGATTTTACACATAAGAAGATAGATTTTGTGATAGATAGAAAGATAGAAGGGGGGGGGGCACCAGGAATGACCACTCAGCTTTTGCTCTGACCATTGTAAATGTGCATGTGTTTCTGTTATTATTATTATTACCATTGGCCAGCAGGTCCAGGTTTGATGAAGGAAAAGAAATCTGTATATTTCCAAGCCTCCTTAGGGGCCTCTCCTAGGCATGTGATGTGCTTGTCCAATCCTGCCACCAGCTTGAATTTTTGTTTTGGGAGAGATTTCCTTTGCACCTTGGATCTTGGAGGCTCCTCAGAAGCCCCTAAGGGGACCACTAAGGTGCTGAACTAATATGTGGCATTTAACACCTGCCCTTATCATCCTTGGCAGACCCCACCTGGAGCCCCTTAACAGAACGGTGTGCCCCCTCAGGTGTTCCTTATGCCAACCTAGTTCTAGAAAAGTTCAATTAATGAGCCTCACTCCCAACTCCAGATCCTCAAGAAATGGGGAGATCAGCCACTGATCTCCCCATTTCTCCTCAATTCTCTCGAGGAGAATTGAGAAGGGGACCTGTTCCAAGGCAGAGTGCCATATGCTGCCCCTCCTTGAGGACAGAGAGCCATCTGAGGAGCCAGCTGGAATGTGGAAAACTCCATTGATCCATCCAGAAAATACTTATTGAAAACATGTGCCCTTGGATTTTAGGGATTTTCATCACTGCCAACTTCATTACTGGATAGAAAAGAAAGAAGTAAGTGGACAATGTCCCTAGAAATCCCAGAGGGGAATGGGCCACTCTGCTTCCCTGGAGAGGAAAAGGAGAGGTATTTGTCAGGAGAGAGGAGATACACTGGCGGCAGGGAGAAGTTCTTTCAACATATATTCACGCAACAAGTATCTCTCAGGCTCCTGGGGTGTGTACGGCCCCATCCAACACGTCAGCCTGATGACATTCCGGCTGTTCCCGGCCCCAGGAGGCAGCAGTGGACAGTTCTCATAGAACAGGGCTCTCTTGTGTTGTTTACCTTGTGTTACAATAAAACTGGGTCTGTACTTTGTACTATGGCATAAATTAAATATTTGTGAGGACGCCAAAGTTCCATAAGAAGAAATGGCTTATCTCCCACACAAGCGTGAAAATTGGTTTTGTTCGTTATGGGGTGGTGGTTGTTTCCTGAGACTACCAGTGAAAGGAGCTGATAAGCATAAACCTTAATCTAGAGTATAAATTCCTTGAAGATTAGATCTGTGCCTTTTATTTCTTCCCTTTTCTCCTGCAGAACCCAGTCTAGTACTGGGGGAATAGAAAGACTTGGTAGAGATTTGTGGGTTGGGTAGATTGCTATTAGTATTTTGCTTTGTTGGTATTATGCTTGGGTCAAAATTCCCTAAGCCCACAACCCCTCCATTGTAGGGCAGCAAATGACAAACATGTAACTGGCTATGGTTTTAACCAGGCCTCATCCCATGGGATTGCCAAGAGGTTAAAAAAAAAAAAAGGCTCTAGTGTACATTTCCAGCTTCTTTTTTACTTTTTAAAGATATATCCATTTATTTGAGAGAGACAGAGCAAGTGAGTGCAAGCAGGAGAGGTGCACAGAGAGAGGGAGAGAAACTCAGCAGACTCCTTGCCAAGCGGGGAGCCCAACTTGGGGCTCAATCTCATGACCCTGATTTCAGACCTGAGCCAAAACCAAGAGTCAGACACTTTAACCAACTGTGCCACCCAGGTGCCCAAAATTACCTGCTTTTAAGAATAAAATACAGATGGTTAGCCTGTGGTCACTGGGATCTAGGATGCTCAGTCCTCTTACTGTGTTTCCTTATAACCCCAAACTCCCTAATTCTGATCACAGCCTCTTACCTTAGCTGGATGATGAACCCAGGTTTGGCATGAATGGTCCATTCACAATGAGCATTTAGGGGGTAGCTCTCCAACAAAATCTGACCCTTTGAGGCTCGCAGAACCTGGCCACATCCTGGGAAGAGAAGATTGGAGCATGGAAATTGGATTCAACAGGAAAGAGAGGGTAGAAGGTCTTAAAGATCCTTTGAGCTCCCCCCACACCCCTGAGAACAGAGTGAAGAGGAAATTACTTTCTCAAGCACCTGGCAATGCATTAGGCAATTTGCCTAGGTTAATTCATTTAATCCACCCAAGAGCTTGAAAAAGGAAGTAATATTATTCCAGTTTTCCAGCTGGGAAAATGCATAACAAGAGAGTTAAAGAAATAGCTTGTCTTGCCAACAAGAACAGTAGAGCAGAGATTCAAACCTGTGTCTGACTGTAAAGTCCAAGCCACTCTACCATCCTGCCTCTCCAAGAGTGCCGGAGGCCAACCTGTGGGCTCTGCCCTAAGACGCTTTGAAAGTAGATACTGTGGTCTTTGTCTAAAGCCTCAAACTACATAAGAGCCTTGGCCTGTGTCCCCTCAACATCCTCTATCCCACAGACATGACCCCAAAACAACTCCTTCCTGACCCCTTTCCATCCAGTTAGAAAAGGTATGTGTCAGTCTGTTCTATGGGCAATTATGTAATTAATGTGTCCCTAACCCATGAGAACAGAAGAGAGACACGATCTTCAACCATTTGAATTGGATTACTGGTTTTGTTTGTTTGTTTGTTTGCTTTCTAGCTCAAACAAATTCTTTTGAAAGCTGCCAATTAAAAAAACATGCATCCAAGAAGTTCTCCTGCTTGAGCTGTGGGCGTCCAAAGCCCTCTACCCTCACTATCACCTTGGTTTCCCTGAGTTACCTCCAAAGAATCATCAAGAAACCACTGGGCTGAGTCATCAATAACTTACATCATATTTTCTAGTGTTAAGCACAGGTGTGTGATATGCACCCTAGTTTTACAGAAGGATTTGGGGGAAATGTCTCAAATTGGTTTTATAGAAAAAAAAATTATCTGGGCGATATAAATAGATGATATCTCCTACCAGAAACATCAAACTATAATCCATGGGCTGAATGTGGCTCAATGCCTGTTTTTGTACATAAAGTTTTATTGGCACAGAACCACACCCATTTTTAATGCCTTGTCTACGGTTGGTCTACAGCTATGGAGAGTGGCAGAGTTGAATGGTTCTGGCCATTCACAGAAAAAGTTTGCCTAACCCTGCTCTGTACAGAAATCCAGTTTGACCTCATAAAGTTTAGCTATGCAGTTAGAGTCAATAACCCCCCAAAAATACAAATCCTCATTGCTTAAAAGAAAAATACTAACATCAGTGGCCACTGCTCTATAGCAGGATGATAGTGGTGATCTTCGTACAAGGTTAGGAAAAGAGCTCAAACTCCTCTTTTGGCAATCTGTGAGGTCTGATGCTTGTTACTTTTGTGGAAATTACTGCTGGGTTGGTTGTACAAGGCCTGTCTTCATTCGGATTTTTACTGGGGGTGGTCCTGGTCCGCCAATGGGAAGCACCGTCTACCACTATCCCCTGGGAAGTGCTTGTCTCACTTGGCCCCCCGCCATCTCTCTCTGCAATCCATTTCCCCAGTATTTGATTCTCCACACAGAAGCCAAAGCCACCTCTTAAATAAACAAATCAGAAAGCATCACTCTCTCGATTCAACCCTCCAAAGGCTTCCCACTATGCAAACACCTTCCTATGACGCTCATGGCCCGGCCTCTGCGCAGCTAAACTGGCCTCTTTTCTGTTCCCAACTCTGGGCCTTGTCTTTGCTGTTCCCTTGGCCTGGAAGGTTTGTCTTCTTCCACATTTCCTTTCTTTGGGAATTAAGCTCAACCCCTTGCTCAAAGAGGCCTCCCTTGACCACCCAGCTACAGTGGACCTTCATGTCTCTACAGTAACTGTGCTTACTCTATTTTTCTTTTTCTCCGTAACACATATGACTAACTGAAATTATCCAGCTCATCTGCTTACTCTCAGTAGTGGAGCTGGGGCCTCTTCTAGATTGTGCACCTAGGATGGACCTTGGCTTGCAGCATGTGCTCAATAAATAGCTATTGAATGAATGACAGTATTATCGCAGGCCAGGCACTAGCCGAAAGATTTACCAACATCCTCGCACTTAATGCTCACGAGCAACCTAGGAGAACAATGTTCATTCCCCCCATTTCCCAGAGGTGCAACACTAAGGATGTAAGAAGTTAGTGACTTCCTCAAGGCCAGATGGCTGGAAGGTCAAAAGACTGTAAGTGACTGTTTTATCTGTAAAGCGCTGGGTAAGAACGGAGACTGCAGAGCCCCACAGCCCTTGGTTTGAGACTCAGCTTTATCTTCAATGGCTGCTGGCTTTAGGCAAGTTACTTCCTCTCTGGGAACCACAGGAAACCCGAGTCCAATGGGAATAAAGCTGGCACCTACTTCATATGATTTTGGTGAGGCTTGAATCAGATCACGGGTGGGAAGCTCTTAGAAGAGACTTTAGTAAACGTTAACTCTCGGTGGTGGGTGGCAGAGCAGGGGTTTGAACTTGGATCTTTCTAGTACCAATGCTGGGTCATGGCCGGTACACTCAGCTGTCCTGGGGGCTTCCTGACCCAGCCCCGTCCCATAGCACTTTGAAGCAGCAGGATTCTTCCACCCCACCGGAAGAATACATTGTCTCTCCCCCTCTGCCCCACTCCCGGTCCCAGTTTCTGAAGTGCACGTTCCTTCTTCCTGCATACCTCACACGCCGTCGCCCCCATCCGCCCATCTGCTGGCTACGGAAGTGATCTTTGGGTGTGAGAGACAAAAAAAGAAATCTTCCTGCTCAGCCTCCACCCTTTGGGGACTGGCAGCTTCCCAGCCTGCAAGGTGTTAAATCCCAGCTCCCACTGCCAACCTCCTGCAGAGACCCCAAGTTAGAACCAGCAGGAAATGCTGTCAGTCCGCTTCCCTGCACATGGAAACTGGTTTCAGACAACAGGGAAACTGGGCCTCTCCTCGTGTCCGGGGGAGCATCTGCCCACCCCTGTCAGGTCTTCCTGGCAGGAGCATCGGGCTTTAGCCAGATGCAGGATCTCTTGCAGCCTCTGGAGAGGTGACGGCCACCATTCCTATCCAGGCGCTGGCCCCTGGCCACGTGAGATTCTAGACCATTGTTCCTGCAGGCCCGGGACTGTCCTTCAGAAGTAGTCAGGGTTCCAAAGCACACGCCACAGCTCCGTTCTTCATGATGTTTTCCTTCTCACTCCGGCGGGGGGAGGGAGGAACTGGCCCCAAGATGGTGGACAAGTTCCAACCAACCAGACACAAAGAGGCCACTCCTCAGAACTGTGCTTGGGGGAAGGGTATGAGGCACCGGGAAGAAGAGGAAGGAGCCCTACTCCCTTCCCACATCAAGGGGCTCCTTCAGCTCCCTGTCCACTCTTGCCTCTTCTCGGGGAGTTGGCGGGTCTGGGTGCAGGGCAGACTAAGTGCACCTCTCTGTCTAGGGCAGAACAGTGAACACAGCTGAGTGTCCCCGCCAAGGAAGTGCTGGTGGCCAACCAAGCAGGTGGTCCCGAGTCTGAAAGACCAGAGCAGGCAATGGGCCCAGAAACGTGCTCAGATTCCCTGACAATGTCTTGCTGCGGGGGAAGTGGGGTGTGTGTGTGTATGTGGGGTGGGGGGGTTGCCGGCAAGGCCAGACTCTCCCCTGGGCTCTCAGATCCTGGACTCCTCTCCAGCCCCACCACCCCCCGACCCTTCTCTGGTGTTATGAGCCAACACAGGAGAGACAGCTAGACAGACCCCGCTTCTGCAGAGCTGAAGGGAAATCTCCATTAATTTCTAAATTGGCAAGAGAGCTGAAAGGTTCCCAACAAAAATGAACACCCCGGCATTCAGACAAAAGTCTCGCTATCTCCAGCGTCGGGGTAGGAGGGGAGGAGCAAGAGACACAATGCACTTTGGAGACATGGTTGGGGTTTGGTTTTGTTTTAATCTTTCCTCTTGGGGTCTTGGGGGGAAGGACGAAAGCAAGCAAGCATTCAGACACAGAGAGGTATTTGCATTTCCTTTCCTCCTTCAGAGATGACTCGGAGGCAGGACTCACAATGATTAAGGGGCATTTCCTGAAGCCAGGCTGGGTCGGCACTGCCGGTCAGTCTTTTACTAGCTGTGTGACACCAGGCAAGTTCTCCAGATTCTCTAGACCCAGGCTACCTGGTTGGAAGAATAGAGAATAATACTAGTACCTTCTACCATGTTGTTGTTTTCTTATTTGTTGTAAGGATTCAATGAGATAGATATTTATGTAATGCCATTAGCATAGTACCGGATACATAAAATGCTCAATAAATGGCACTGTATGTAAACTAATGGTGTTATTTCTCTTGAGTCTTGTCTGGATCTGAGGCACTATTTTGGCACAAGATTCACGGGGGACATCCCAGGTCCTGATCCGTGCTCCAGGGCTCCTAGGAGCCTCTTTACGGCCCTGGCTACATCCCTAAACAGGAGCCTGCAGATGGATGGCAAAACAAAGGCCTGGATGAGGACCCGGGGATGACCCATGTCCCAGGCCGGGAGCTGGAAGGGAGCTCACACCTTCCACGTGACTTGGTTCATCCCACCATGCAGGGACTCCAAGGGAGACTCAAGTGCCTCCCACGTGGAGAGACAATTTAAGACAGAGGATGAGAGACGGGGCTGTGGGGCCCGGCTTCTGAAGTGCCATCTGACTTCCTCTGCTACGTACAAGCTGTATGACAACAGGGAAGTTACTTAACCCTTCTGTGCCTCGGCGTCCTCACCCATAAAATGATTCTGATGAGGATCAATGACTTAATACACGAAGGCACTTAGAATGCCTGATTCATAGTAAGTGCTAAGAGATGGCTTTTATCAGGGGCTCAGTTCTTAACCCATGACAGTCCGATGTCCATGAATAATTCCATGGCTCACCCTATGATATGGCCTACAATCCCAATTAATTGGGTACTTCACAGTGATGGTTTGTTTCATTGTTTGCCTCCCCCATGATGAGAGCAGGGACCCTGTCTGTCTTGTTCGCACCTTTATGGGACAGAGCAGGTGTTTAGATAATTGTTAACGGAATGACTATGCCAGATAAAATCACATATCTCCCTGCCCAATCAAACTATTCTTAAAGCCCCATCCTCTTTGCCTCAAGTGGTCTGTCCACTCAGCTGTCATTGGAATCTTCACAAAAAATAGCAGAGAGATAATGGAGCTAATCCAACTCAAAAGAGGGGATCTGGGTTGGGGTATCACAGAAAATTCCAATTTCTGCATAAAAAAAGATTTCAGTCCTTTTTTTCTGAGCTTTGGTTTGGTTGATTTCTATTAAATCTGTGTTTAGGGCCACTGATATTTTCTTCCATTGTGACCAGTAGGCTGTGGAATCTCCTCCAATGAATATTTTATGATTTCAGATTGTATAGTTTTCAGTTCTGGAATTTCCATTTGGTTCTTTTTAACACTTCCCAAGTCTACCCTGAAATGTCTCATCTATCTTCTTCTCTACCTTTTCCTACAGAACATTTAGTATATTTATTTTAAAGTTATTTTATTTTTTTAAGTAAGCTCTGTGTCCAATGTGGGGCTCAAACTCAGGATCCTAAGATCAAGGGACATATGCTCTACCAACTGAGCCAGCCAGGCGCCCCTATTTTTTTTTTTAATTCCTTGTGGAAAAATTCCAATATTTGATCATGCATGGTCTATCTCTTTTGACTGATTCTTTTTCTCTTGACTGAAGGTTATATTCTCTACTTCTTCACAACAGAAAATATATTTTTTTTTCTTTTGATTGGTAATATCCTTTCCCGTATTTGGCAGGGACAATGAAGACTGATCATTTTAGATCCAATCAGAAATTAAGCTAGTATGAAGTAAGACCGAAGCTGATTCTTCTAGAGGGGTCTTGAAATTCAAGCACCAGAAACCCAACAAAATCCATCTTGGATTTTCAACATTCTCCGCAATCCGCATCCCACTTTCTACACCTCCATGATGGTAAGACTGGGAAACTGTGAGTGTTGGAGGCTTTGAAATCACCAAGTTTTTGAAGCTGCAAAATGACATCATCCCAAGATCTGCTTTGCCCTAGTCTCTGCTTGCTCAGCACGACTTCACTGAAGAGAGTACTTGGCAGAGAGGACTATCTACTCTGGGGTCTCCTTTAGATGGAAGTTCAGCCAACCACCCACAGTTTCATCGCAAGTCTGACTGACCCCTCCTCTTTCTCTGACTGGCCCCGCCTCCTTCCTGGCTGATCCCGCCCTTCACCTGCCCTGCCCTCAGCCTCACAGCTGGCCCCCAGCGTGAAGCATCCGGGGTCACCTGCTTACACAAGAAGAACTTACTCCTCTGGAGTTTGGATTTTTCTAGACTTTGTGTTCACAGATACTTGATGGTTTAAAGAAGACTGAATTTTCTTTGGTTTACCAAGTCATTTCTTGCTGTTTGAGCAGCAAGGAAGGTCTTTTTCCTGTTCTTCTACACCTTAGCCAAGAAACTGAGCAATGATTGAGATCTTTGACAACATAAAATCCTCTACAAAGGCTCAGACATAAATTCCCTGAAGTCAGAGTGTCAGCTATATATTTTCTATACATATATAATATAACACATATTATATATATAGTATGTAGATATACATAATATATATAATTTTCATATAATTTTATATTAACTGTAAAGTGTTATTTACCATACAATCCTTGTTCTGGGACGATTACCTCCCCATGTCCGATATATATTGTCTTGTCCCTAGGGAATTCTACTTTGTTATTTTTCCTCTCTGGCCCTGCACTGATTTTCTTCTCCAACAAGAAAAAGAAAAAGAAGAGCTCACTTCATGGCTCTGGGTTAGTAGCAATAAGAACAGCAGCCACCATTTAGTGAGCATTTACTATGAACCAGGCTCCACATTAAGGGATTTACAGACAGTACTTCACTGAAACATCACAAACGTCCACAGGGGACCACCATTATTACCCCATTTTGTAAATGAGGAAACTGAGATTTACAAAGATTGAGTAACTTTGCTCAACGTCACAGAGGGAGTAAGGGATTCAAATCCAGATCCTACTGGTTCCAAACCCCATGGTTAACCACCACATAATACAGTTCCCAATCTGGATCCAAATGGGCTTTGCTCCTTTCCTGGAAGTGTCAGGATACATAAGTCCAGGACAAGATAAGCCAGTTTTCAGTGACTCCTCCCAGATGATTCTATGGTTCCCTAGGAAGACAGCTCCATATATCAGTAATACACACCTTTGTGGGCTTTTCACTCACTCGCTCTCTTTAAAATTTGCTCTTGATCATTCCCCATTATGGCTCAAGGACCAGCCTACACAAATCATTTCCCTCTCTGATATTCTAGCCCCACATCTTTAGGCATGGCTCATGGCCAGCCCCTCTGCTCTATCCAAAATACGGCTAAGAACATAAAATGTATTAAGGGTCTATAATCTCTCCCCATAAACCCTCTGTCGTCTGGGTTGACTGGCTAACCTTCCATCCCTTAAATTCTCCATAGCTTGAAAGTCTGGGTCACTGCGATGTGAGCTAGAAGTGTGTTATCCTGGGTAGCTCTTAGGCCCTCTCGTGGCTCATCTCATTCGGTGGCTGAAACACTCAGCCTGAGGCCCACATTGAATAAGCTCCACTCTGAAGCTCAATGGACTGGTTCCCCTTAAGACATTAATTTTCCATTTATGAAGCTTTGGGAGGGAGCCTTGATTTTGACTTTAAATATCAGTGCCTGTCATAACCAACGTCCAGATCCCAGTTCCTAAATACCATTCCACACAAAAGGAACCAGGATTTGTAGAGAAATGGCTGGTTCTATGACCCTGACATAAACCATCAACATGAACTTGAAACATCTGGGGGGAGAGGGGAGCAGAGGGAAAGCAAGCAATTGCCTAAAAAGCGACACTGTGGAGCTGGCTTGAAGGATCTTCACTGGCCAATTCTGGGACCATTCGAGCATCAAAAAGAAAAATGATGATCACATTACAAAACGCGGGAAAAAATGTAGATTCATGAGTTCATAACTCCATAAAAGAGAGAGAAAGTCAGATGTGAGAAAGTGATTATTGGTGGATCCAGGTGAAGGGTATATGAATGTGCTACTTTTTCAACTCTTTGTAAATATAAAATTTGTCAAAATAAAAAGTTGGGGGAAGGAAGAAAGAATCAGCTCCTTTCCGTAGCCAGAATATTCTGAGTTTACTAAACCGATCTTTCTTGGGGAAGAGGACGTGAGTAAAGTCCTCTCCTGGGCTCAGGGACCTTGGGCCCTTCTCCTCTTCTCTTTGTTAACAGGAGCTGTTAACAGTTATAAGTGAACCCGTCACATAATGGGTTCGAAGACTGCCATAAGTTAGGCTAATGCTAATTATCACAAAGATTGTCAAGGACAGCAAGCAAATAGAGGTGCTCTAACACCGGCTCAGTACCGCATGTTCTATAATTAAATATAAAATAGTCTGATCCTCTCTGGTGTTTGCCTGTCACTTCTCCTTCCCAGGGTCTATATGGCATTCCAGAAAAAATGCCAGGGCTCTACAGAGGCTGCTCAGCAGGAAGCCATCCTTCAGGATTAAAGAGACTGAAAGGATCACTTGGGTGCCATCTACTGGGTAAACGCTTGCACTGCGCCAGCCAGGAACAGGCCTCCCGGGGTTCAGCTCCCTCCTAGTAGAAGCAGGCAGTGCATGCCCAGCCCCAGGCAGGCATTCAGCAAATGGTTGAAATGAATTACTTCCTCCTTTGAATTCCCGTCACATTTATTTAATGCCAATATGAGGTGCTGGTGATAAGAACCTCATACCATCATATTGATGTCTTCCAACGGTCAAGCCCTGTTTCCATAATGGACAGTGAACTCAGTGAACTCAGTGAGGGCTCACGGTTCTCTCTGGTGGCCAAGCCCGTAAGAAATGCATCATAAATGCTTATGGCTGGGATCAAATAACACCCAGTGTGTGCAAAGAGGCTTTCAGAACAAGCATAATGAAATTTAACAAGCGTACCGGAACCGTCGCAGAATGAGACAGGAATCTGACCATTATCTTGTTTGTTTCATAGCACTGACCACATTCCAGTTCTTTTCTCTTTTTATTTATTTATTTATTTATTGGTCTCTCCTCTCTAAATCGCAAGCTCCAGAATGGCAGGAACCATGTCTGTCTTGCCCTTCACTGTACACCCCGCACCTAGGAGCATCCATTCAGGCAATGTGTTTTGAATGGATGGATAGAAAAAGGAATCATGTTCTCTCTCCTCTTTCCTAGTTGCCTGAGCCAGCTTTGCTAGCCTCAAGAAAGCCCTGGATTTATATATGGACACCATCACTATCCAACCAGTCAGACTCTATGTGCAGCCAACTTTTACATGGAGGCCAAACCCAAGACTCAGCCGATGGGTGTTTTTGGGAAAGGCTCCTGCTATCCTCCGTCTTGTTACTGCTTGCTTTAGCAGTCTTCTATAGGCAAATATTCTTCCCTTTTTCTGCCCTGTCTCTTAAACAGACTCATTTATTTATACAGAGCAGTTGTAGTACTGTTCAGGAAATATTTGTGCCCCTCTTCCTTGGGAGGGTGTCTACTTCCCTACCTCACTGATCTGGGGCTTGGCCATGTGACTTCTTTCTGGAAAGTTCATGGGTATGATGCAAGTAGAGGCCCTGAATGTACCTGTGTGTTTGGCTCGGCCCCTAGTGTTTTTGCAACCCACCCTGAGAAGAACATGTCCCAAGTAGCTGCTGCTCCTCTGGGCTGAGCCCAGAAGCTGGAGTGTAACCCAGGCCCACCCAGCTGAGATCGGCTGGACCCCAGCCAAGCCACGGACCCGTGAAAAAGGAAAATAAACATTTGTCCTTTTGAGATGGGTTTGTTACACGGAAGAAAAGCGACTAATATAAATGAACACATTATCACCACGACTCCCAAAAGCTTCCAACTTGGAAATTCTGTTCTATGACCACAACCCCCCTCCTGCCTCCGTGTTCGACTCCTTTATTACCACTGTGCCTGCTTTTCCAACCCACTGATACCGCTCATCCTATCCCTTCTGCAGGCTCTTTCTGGTTTCATGTCTGTCCCAGTCGGGACAACCACATCTCAGCCAACTCCTGGAGCCACCGAATGACTGGTTTCGTTCACCTCTGGTCCCGTGATGCTAGAGAGCCTTGTCGGGACGGCATCACCTCTGCGGAAATCCAGCCTCCACGGGGGTCCTCAGTCTTGCTTGGACAAGCTTTAATTTATCATGAGCCGGTGCCTCTCCTGGGTCCTCCTGTGGCTGTCCCAAACCTGTGATACTCTCAAGCTGCAGCCATATATCCGCTTCACCCTCAGCAAAGATTTTGCTTCCCACTTTTCGATGAAAACAGAGCTGTGGGAGGGCCCCCGCCAGTGGAGGCAGGATGCTACTGTGGTTAAGAACAAGGGGTCTTGAATCACACAGACTTCGGCATCTTCCTGTCTTACCCACTGAGGAGCAAAGGCATAGCTCCACCATCACCCGCTTCTGAATCCTCTCCTGTCTCTGACTCCCTGGGATTAGCTGTTCTCTTACCCATGTTCTCAGAGCCCTCCACCATACCCTAGTCCACAGTTTTCCTTGGCTTCCCAGTGTACTTAGAATAACATCTCAGCTCTTTACCAACCCGCCCTTCCTCTAAGGTCATGGGTGAGCTGAAGTCGGCAGATGGCTCCTCCCATCACATATCCCCCCCCCCATTTACTCACACAAGAAAAGAGCGACTTCTCACATCCAAAGGAGAGAAAACCCCAAAGTTATCTCCAATACCGCAAAGGTCAATGTGAAATCTAAAACCGTGCGTTGTATCTCTAATTATGTCTTTCTTAAACTTTCACTGAAAGTAGTTTTATTTCTGGACCACCCACCAGCTTGGCAATTAAGGAGCATACAGAATAATAATGACATATTTACTGCATTTGTTCAGGCTTTACTATGTGCCAGACAAAGCATTAAGCACTTCCCATGAATTATCTCACCAAATCCTTGAAACAACCCTAGGAGGTAGCGTTATACCCACTGTAAAGAAAAGGAAACGAAGCTGAGCAAAGTTAAATGACTTGGCCAAGGCCACAATGCTAGTGACTGGCAAAATCATTAAACCCAGGTCTGCATTATTCCGGACTCTAGATCGTTATATTAGGCCACCTTCCAAGAACAGCTGCCAAAGGAAGACCAGGGTTAAATCCCGCAGCTAACCTACTTACAAGATCATCTACCAACTACTAAATTAAGTTTCCCAGAACCAACTGAAAATGATATGGAAGTTTTTAGGTCTGCAACCCAGACCAGCACTTCTGAAAACTATCTGTACTCTGGAAAATTTGGCTCCCAGGTTCATCCGAAAATACCACTACTCCCCTTCTCCTCCAGGTAGAGCTCAGGTCCTTGGTTGCAGACCACACAGCTCAACCTTCGCCTGAGACACTCGATGCTCATGGCATTTTGCTACAGGTTGGATCAGGCAAAGAACACCAATAGCATTCCATCCTCCATCTCCCCCAACTGGGAGTATCATTCATAAGAGGAAAATTGCTCAGACTGTCAGCTCACCCCAGCTGCTTTGATTGAAATAGGGAGCATGTAACATAGGCTTTAACAAAACAACAGTTTGTACGTTGTTGCTCCAGCCCCGGACTCTCAAAGGGATAGTCACCCGCCCGGCACTGCAGAGGGGAGTCTGAAACTGAGAGGTTAGATTTCCACTCCATTTTCAAAGGATTATTGAAACTCAGCAGGGAGCCCTAATAAAGATTAAGTAATTCTTAGAGACGAGGTAGAACCCAGAAAGAATCCCTTTCCTGGGATAAGTGGCATGCTGACAATTTGATGTGGGTTCCGGGAATTGAACTCAGGAGTCCAGAAATTCACCAAGAGAAATGCATATTGAAAACACACCACAGGACTTAGCATATTTGAAGCCTTATTCACTGCTTGCTGACCACTGCTAACACAGAACTGCTTCTGGAATGGACACGAGGCCTGCTGTGTGCCGAATGTCTTGGCTGCATTTAGGAGAAAGGAGAAGATTTAAGAGCAGACATAAACCTCCTGCCGCCAATTCCGAACAGATGTCCGCAATCCACACCCAGCAGATGGAAACACATCTTTGTTTTTTATAGTCTTACCTAGAAAGCCCTCTGGCCACAGCTTTCCAGAACTCAGATTGCAACCAGCTAAACCTCAGTCTGTTGCAAGCTGAGCCTTGGAAGCAGCCTGCACCAGGGCAGGGTGGCAGTGGGGGTGTGGGGGGGCTGCCTCGGGGTCTACTCACGCATGCAGTCTCCTCCGTACCAGCCCGCACGGCACTCGGCACAGTAGATCCCCTTCACGTAGAAGTCGTCCAGCGTGCCACCCCATGAGCCGTTCCGGCAGGTCTTGCAGTTTTCAAAGATGGTGCAACCTGGAACATGTGCGAGCACAAGGGGGTCGGATTACGCACTGGCAGGTTCTGATAGGCGGCGTGTGAGAGCAGCTGGACTTTCTCAGGGCCTCACCTGGAAAGGTGCCAGAGACCTTGTGGGGGAAAAATGCTCATTCCTAGGAAAATGCCAGAGTCACCAGAATTCGCAGCGAGAAGTCTAGGAGGGTGGTCCGAACCGTGTTCCAAGTCGGTGGTGGACACTCCACATGCTTCTCGTGGAATATTGAGAAAATTCAGGCAAGCAAATAGAATGAAAGTAAGAACACCTAAAGGGCCATCGCCTGGGAACAACTTCTAGTAACACACTCTCTCTGTGTATATAGAAAAACAATTTTAAAAAAAGAAAAAAACTAGGCTTACACTATATACCACACATTCTGTTTTCATTGCTCATTTTTTCAGATCATAATAGAGAGTATCTTCCCGTTCCATTAAATATTCTTCTATTTCCTATACTTCTATAACCAAAGTATGCCATTGGAAACAACCCTGATGCCTAATAATGGGCTCACCCTGGAAGGTGCCGGGCTGCCCCCACCAGCAGGTCACACCAGACAGGGTTGAGAGGTTCCCCGGTAAGGGTCATTTTTATAACATGGTCTCTTGGAGCAGGGGAGGGGCGACTGTGATGAAAGAGATAATCCAATCCCACTTATCAAAATGGAGAGCTATGTTCAGGTTCTGCCATGGTCCAGCTGTGTTTCCTTGAGCAAACTGCTTAAGGTCTTTGTGCCCCAATATCATCATCTGTAAAACAAGGGTTAAAAATTGCACCTGCCTCTTAAGGTTGTTTTAAAAATTAAATTAACACATACAAAGGGCCTGGCACATAGTATGTACAGCCCAGATGTGAACTGTGATCTTCGTTTTGCACTCCTATACCTCCACTCGTCTTATCCCCACTGTTGCATACATCATGCGCAATCTTAACTGCCTGTTATCTGTTTTCCTATGACAATCCAAAGTCATGAACTACATCTCGTTCAACAACATATCCCTGGCACTTAATATAATATCTTCAACATAGCCAGTGTTCAGTAAATACAGTTTGGGTGAATGAATAAGACGGACATGTGGCTGGATGGATGAACTGCGAATCCGGGCTTCTCAGCTGTTTGAGATAACCGGCGTTTCCCTGAGCTGAGAGCACATGTCTTTGATTTTGGCTGAAATGAGGTTTTCCTCGACCTGTAGTGTAGACATGCAGCGTATGTCTGTGTGGTTTCTGGAGGACAGAGGCTCGTGGTCCTCTCCTTGCACACCACCCCGACGTGGCTTCCCCGTCCCAGGGCTTCCTCCCACCAAAGAGCTGCTAATATGATTCACCCAGTTCCAGTAGCTCATGCGGCCCACAGCTGGGTCCCAGTGGAGTCACTGCTCTTCCCAAGGCCATCTTCCCCCACGTGCCCCTTGCCCCTCTTTGGTTCCCTATCCTCTGCGCCACTGAGGAGGCAAACAGACTCAGCATCTACCCCCAGTGGCCCTGCCAACCTTCACTCTCAGCACGGTAACTTCAAGGCTTCTAGGTCCCAAGCCAGAAAAACCAGCCAGGTAATGAAGGTGAGCAAGCTTGTCACAAAAAGACACTCGGGAGCTCACAGCCTTGCCACAAAAGCCAGAGGCTCGAGTTCAGAGATACATAGCCTGGAATCACATGAACATATACAGCAAACTTGGTGCAGAGAGGGGCCCCAGGTCTGCTGGAGACCACAGGACGTCACTACTGACATCCCTGTGACTGTGAGCATGGATGCTGATCTGCCTGCAACCACCGCCACCAGAAAAGAGACGGTTGGTTGTCTACCATGATGAGAGAAACAACAGAAATTCTAAAACCATGCCGCGGTCCCATTTCTCACCCTTGAGGTTGGCAAAAATTCACAATTTGTGTTGCAAGGCTTTGGGGAAACAGCACCGTCACATGGGGCTGCTGTGAATGCCAAGTTCAAGGTGGACAAGGCAAAGGTTGGCAACACGACATTCGCCCTTCTCTCTGACTCAGCAGTCTCTCTCCCAGGGACCTACCCCAAAGAACACTGCAAAAATACAATGATGTATGCATGAGACTACTCACTGTAGTGTTATTTATAATAGCAAAAGCCTGGAAACAACCCAAATACTCATAAACTACACCAATCCACACAATGCTGTTATAGGCAACTGTAAAAGTAAAAGAAAAAAAATGGCTTTATACTGTCAGTGAGTGATATCCAGCAGATATTGTGAAGAGAAAAGAGCAAGGTAGTTAGCAGCATTTCTCGTAGGCTATCTTTTGTGCAAGAAGGGGAAAGATATATACATGTATATAAAAACATATATTTGCTAATGTTGTCAAATATAGAAAACAGATGGAAATAATAAACCTTTCTATATATCAAGTAGGTGGTATAACACCACAGACAAAAGGACAACATCAGTTGGCTTCAAAACATAGAATTTTGACTATACATATTGAGTAGGATATAGTCTAAGCTCAATAAAAGCCATCACCATCAGTGGTCTTATTAGTATTAATGGTGCTACTGCAAACAAAATCAGTGCTCTTGAGATTTTGTGCAGTTACATTATGCTATAAAACAAAGCAACAAGTGATCATGTTAATATTATTAGGAAACAGGCTGTCCACCATGACCGAAGAGATATACAAATACAAAGTCAACAAAATTAATTAAACAACCTTGGAATATTACATTTGAACTTGAGTATCAGCATAGACTCATTTTTTTCTTTTTTTAAAAATACCATTTCTTGGAGCCCCTGGGTGGCTCAGTGGGTTAAGCCTCTGCCTTCGGCTCAGGTTGTGATTTCAGGGTCCTGGGATCGAGCCCCGCATCAGGCTTTCCGATCTGCCGGGAGCCTGCTTCCTCCTCCCCCTCTGCCTGCCTCTCTGCCTGCTTGTGATGTCTCTCTGTCTGTCAAATAAATTTTTTAAAAAGTTTTTAAATAAAACATAAATAAATAAATAAAAATACCATTTCTTAGCCCCACCCACTTGAAATAAATAAGTAATAGCCCCAGTAAAACAGTGACAGTCCAATAACAAGGAACACGTGAGGAGCCCAGAGTATGGCCTCAGACCAGAATTCCTTGGAGAAATGGCCAATTCCAGATCTGGGGCAGAAAAGACACAAGAAGAATCTGAAACATCTTGTCACGTAGGAAACCAAGGAAGTTTTCAAACTCTAGTGTGGTCTTGTCCGAAGAACTCAGGACGCAAGAGGCTCCCCGGGGTCCTGACATGGGGGGATACACGCATGAAAATGAATCATGATTGCAGTGGATTAAACCACATCAGTAAAAGTACCTGAAGTTCATAATCACACACACACACACTCTCTGATCACCAATAGGGACTGCTAGGATATCAACTCACTGTTTTGAAAATTAGAAAAAGAAAAGAAGCTTCTAGGTAGCCTTCCCTTTCAGGGTAACTAGCTCTTCTCGACTTAGATCCAAAGATCGTTCCCAGCACCGCTCAGGGGCGTGAGGTTGGGCGCCTCCTGAATGACGTAACAGGAAGCTGTCGGGTGCGGTTGAGGCAGGTGGTAACTGCTGTCTGTACAATACAGTAAGAAGGACAAACACCACCTCTGGAGCTCTCTCTCCAGCGAGAGAGTGAGCCCGCTCTCACCTCAAAGGTGACTTCTAGACTCCTGAAAATATTGAAAATTGCTCAAAGACTTCCACACAACTGCCAAGGACCCCTAGTCGGGACATCCTGGTTGAGCTCTCAAAATGACTTTAGAAAATTTGGAGGGATTCCTCCACTACGTCCCTACAAAGCACACTCACCGTCAGGGAATTGGGGCAGTGGATTTCTTTTCTAAATCAAGTGTACAAAGGCTATACTGAGGTCACTCCAATTTTCAAATTCAGCATGGCTCTCATCTAAGGAGGAAGATGGTTTAAAAGTATTATTTGTTTATGTGAGTCCCATTTGCTTTCTACTTCTATAGCTTCCCACAAAAGAAAGTTCCTGGCGGTTATGTGGGTCATTCTGTGTGTTTGCAAAAGAAGGGGAAAGGCAGAAATGAGAGAAATTCCCCCAAATACACTTTTGACATCCTTTTGGTCTTCAGCCTAAGGAAAGTATGTTGGAAACTCTCTATGTCCTCCTTTTGATCTGCCTAAAAAGGAAAGGTAAAACTCCCCCTGTGAAAAGTCAGATATGCCAAGCAGCAGATAGAAGAGCACCTAGAAATTATTCCATGACTTGCTAATCATGCTGGAAACACCTTCAGTCTGAGGCTCAGTGTCCACACAGGCCTCCAGGCAGACAGGCAGAAAGGACAGTCACTGTCCCCTGGTTGGTGGAGATATAGTAGTTTGGAAGAAGGCAAGGGAATGCAGGCTGTGACCTGGGAAGGTCCCGTCTCACCTTCAGACACTCTCCTATTACTGGGACCACCTCCTAAATGTCCAGCTCAGAGCCAGAGCCTCATGCTTGACTTCTGCTCTTCCCTTTCCCAAGCAGCCAATCTCAATTTGTTGTCAATTCCACTCTTTTGCGTATCTCTGAAATCCTTCCACCTCTCTCCACACACAGGGCTTCTACATTCATTAAGGTCCCTGTTATTCCTCCCCTGCTCCTGTCCTGGCCTTCCTCCAATCCTTTCTCCATACTGCAGCCACAGAGAAAATCAGCTTTCATGTCTTCACTCAAAGATCTCTGATGTAGCTAAAATAGCTTCAGGATATAACCTGAAGTCATAGTGCAACATGCAAACCTTTCATGGTCTGGCCCTGTTCTCTTCCTGAGATTGTTCTCTTATAATGTTTTCTCTTTGTCTATCACTCTCCCTGTTTTTCATCACACACACACACACACATACACACACACTCATACACACACACTCATACACACACCTTCAGCCAGACCAAGGAACTTGCAATTCCCAAAACCCCAAGCTTTCTCTCACCACAGGGCCTTAGCACATGCTCTCCTCTATGGCTTGATCTCTTTATCAGATCCCCTCCACCCTGTTCAGTTTGCTGTTTCCATCCTCAGCACACATATCGCCTCCTCCAGGAAGTCTCCAACACCCCCAACATTCCCATGGTACCTTGTGCTTCTCTCTCACAACCCTCACCACACTGCACCACAGCTGCCTGCTTACTTCTCCATCTCCCCCACCAGGCTGCAAGCTCTGGGAATGCAGGGAATGTGTCTTTTTTTTTTTTTAATCATTGTATTCCCAGTATCTGATATGGTCTACAAGAGCTGCTGAGTCTTTTGTCAAATGAATGAATGAGTGGATGAATTCACAGATTTATTATGTTAACGGTGAAAAGGGTCCTAATTCTTTTACTCCCTTTGCCTGAAGTTAGAACAGTCAGGATTATGCCACTTTTAGTATCATGGCATCACAGCCTCTGATATCTGCCTGCCCAAAGTTAAGTGATCAGCCACTTCCCATTCACGACCTCAGAAAACACGAAGGCAGCCTGAGGCCTCCATTCCACACTCACCTGGGTGAATGAGGCAGGAGTCACATTCATTCTCCTCATTCCGGCAGCAAGGGATGGTGTAACCCACTACTTCCTTCTTTCCAGGGCAGACACACTCGATCTGATCATATTCACAGCACTCCCGACACATGATATTCCACTCGGCTCCAGGGCAGGCTTCATTAATGACCGTGTACTCTGAAATGGGAACCAGCAGCTGAGGACAGGGTTTCTGGCAGGAAGGGGTTACACCAGTAAGTACTCTGTAGCCACAAAGCAACCTTGGCATACAAATGCCTCGCCCTGCCTGAATAACAGAGAAGGCCATGTGAATTCTTCCTAGGCTGGTGTCTCCAAACTAGGGTGGCCTACCCTGAAGGGTGTCCAAAACCATCCCCTGGGGCACAGATGAAATTCTGTTTAAAATAGTATTCATTTTTATTTTTTAAATTAAAAAAAAAAACAAGGAAAAGAGCTCATGTTTTATCCATATATAATCTAAGTGGATATGCACAAAAATAATTTATAAACAAGCATACATCTCTTGAGTGTCTATGCTCATTTCTATTTTTGCTGGGGTATATCAGGCTACTGCTTACAGCTGCATAGGTTGTGCACTGCACAACTGCAGGAGGGACCATTCAGCTGAACGATTGTCCAGCACAGCCCAGGTGCTGGGGCCATCAAACAAGTTTGGAGAACATTTGCTAGACTAGGTCATTCAAGTTCAAGGCTAACTGCCAAATAGAGACCATGTCATTTCCTGCAAACTTGGCTCCTCAGTTTCGCGGCATGCCATTTTTATCGTATCTTCAAAGCTAAAACCAACAGAAAAGACAAAAAGTATCTTAATTAGTATGTTTGGGAGAATTTCAGTGCTTTACCAGGGTGAAGTCATTGGCAGAACTTCATTCAGTCCCCAAATACAACTGAGTGTTCTTTCCCATGAGAAAAAAAAAAAAGTATTCCTTTCTGGGTAGGACTTCTGTCTTTCTTTCTTTTTTAAAACATACCTTAAGTAAATGAAAAAGAAAAACCATCTGGTAAAATCTATAAGGGGAATCAGTCGGCGGCTGCCCAGGGGAACCCAGTCCAAGAAACAGACTGAGCTTTGATTTGCTATTCTTTCTTCCCTACTCTCCATGTCTCAAAGTTTTGCACAAAGACGGTGATTGAAGAAGAAATAGGTCAGATATTTGAGGGAGAAAGTGAATCTGGCTCCTCTGTGAAGGCTCCCCTTAAAACCCTGGGCAGGGATCCCCCAACATGATTTGCAGGCCCACATAAACCCACGCTAGCATCTGCGGTGGCTTCTAACCTCTCGAATTTCTCAGTTTAGTTTTCTATTTTCCTCCCTTACATTTGGAAGTCTGACACTGAGTTGATCATCCTTAATCTGCCAGGTAGAACCATCTAGAGAAACCATCACCATCTCCTGTCAGCCTCAGGTCATAAGAACATTCTAGCATCATAGAAAGGAACCACTTGTGGGGCGCCTGGATGGCTCAGTGGGTTAAAAGCCTCTGCCTTCGGCTTGGGTCGTGATCCCGGGGTCCTGGGGTCAAGCCCCACATCAGGCTCTCTGCTCAGCCAGAACCTGCTTCCTCCTCTCTCTCTGCCTGCCTCTCTGCCTACTTGTGATCTCTGCCTGTCAAATAAATAAATAAAATCTTAAAAAAAAAAAAAAAGAAAGGAAGGAAGGAACCACTTGCATAATAAGGGACAGTACCTTAAATGGAAAAATTTAGCTTTATTAAAAATGCTCTCATTTCTTTTCCCACACACTTTGGCAGACCAGCAAAGATCCTCACACTGGCATTTGGGAATGACTGAGAGTGATTACTGTGATCGTGTCACTAGCAAAGTTTTGTTTCCCTCACTACTCTGTGGGCCTGTCTAGGACAGACACCAGGACAGACTTAGCTGAGCTTCCCAGGTTTCTGATGTTGGACCAGTGACGTGAATGGCTTCTCAAATGTACATGAGAACTTACTGGTTAAAAGTGAAAAAGAGCAGGAGAAAACACAAGGGTACATTTCCATCGTATTTGGCCATCAATCCTTAGAAATGACACTTAAACATGAACAACAAAAGAAAAACAGATAAGCTGGACTTTATCACAATTTAAAAATGTTGTGCAGCAGAGGACATTGTCAAGGAAGTAAAAAGACAGTCTACAAAATGGGAGCAACGTTTTGCAAATTAAATATTTGATACGGGTTTAATATCAAAAATACATAGAGAACTCCTACAACTCAACCACAAAAAGACAAACAATCCAAGTGTTTTAAGGAGGCAAGTAGCATGAATAGATACTTCTCCAAAGAAGCTAAACAAATGGCCAATAACTCATAAGAAGATGGTTGACATCACAAGTCACTGGGGAAATGCAGATCAAAACCATGAAAAGATACCACCTCATGGAACTTAGATGTCTGTAAGAAAGGAAAGTAACAAGAGTTGGCCAAGATGTGGAGCAACCAGAACCCTGGGGTATTGCTGGTGAATCAGAGCCGGGCCCTCCCCATCCACAGAGAAGTACCTGGAAGAGCTGGTCCAGGTTGCCTGCCTTCAGTCCAAACCCCTCCTCTCCAGCCCCCCACGTTGTCCAGCCCTGGGTGTTCTCCCCCCTCGAAACAGGTGTGACTCATGTCTTACCCCCTCCCTCTGTCCACCTTAGGGCAAGCACTACATCCTTCTAGCTTTTCTAAGAATTTAGAAACACTAATAACTCCCAGGAGGACAATGGCAGGATAAAAATAATTTGCAACTTTTATAAGACTTCATACTTAAACATGGAAGGCCAAGTAAGGTCTGCTCTACTCCGACAGAGAGTGAAGCCCATTTCCCCCTAAGCAGCAGGTTTGTTCACCTCTGGCGTAGCCGTGGAATATTCTGGGCCACCTTTTACCCAGGAATTAATTCTCTAAAATGCCTTCATTGGCATTTCTTTTAACTTCAATGAGCAAGCTGCCCTCTGCCCTCCCAAGCCCATTATATTAACTTCATAGGTAAGGTCTGGGGCATTGTGTCATCTTATGCAAACAGAATGACCGCCGGAAGCCCGTTCTGTCTGGCAGTTTGGTCAACTGACTCCTTCCCAAGGATTCTGTGTGCGGCATACGGAATAATAGTCCTCCCAGAGATGCCCACATCCTAGCACCCCAAACTATGAAAATGTTGCTTGACATGGCAAAAGGGATTTTGCAGACACAACCAGTTTAAGGATCTTGAGATGGGAAGAGGAGGCTGGATCGTCCAGGTGGGCCCAACGTTACCACAAGGACCCCTTGCAAGAGGGAGGCAGGATGGCCAGAATCAGAAAGGGAGATGTGACAGCAGAAGCAGAGACTGGACTGATGTGCTCTGAAGACAGAGAGAGGGACCATGAGCCAAGGAAAGCTGGCATCTTCTAGAAGCCGGACAAGGGAAAGAAACAGATTCCCCCCTGGAGCCTCAGGAAGGAATGCAGGCCCGCTGACACCTTCATTTTAGCTCATTTTAGCTCATTTAAAACTTCTGACGCTGTAAGAAATAGACGTGTGCTGTTTTAAGTTACTAATAAGTCTGTGATAATTTGTTACAGCATCCACTGGGAACTTGTGTCTTCTCAAACAAACGAACAAACAAACAAATAAACAAAAAGGTTGACCCACAGCGAGTCATTTAACCCCTGAGTGTCCCCACTGAGCACAGTCCCAAGAGTACGGGTGAAACGATGAATCCATTCTTTCATCGCCCAAGTATTTCCCAAGAGTCCACATGGGCCAGTAGAGGCTGGGTGCTGGGATACGATGGAGAGAGAATCAGACACCGTCCCCAGCCTCGTGGAAGTCTCGGTTTCACAGAGGAGGCGGCTTTGGGCAAACAGACGCTACAAACACACCATCACCAACCGTGACTAGGAAAATGTAAGATGGACGTTAGCACCAAATCTAGAGGACTCACAGTGTCAGGGGGTTAAATCAGATCACGGGTAGACATCTGTGGAAGAACCAGAAGAGACAACGGCTTTAATGCTTTGGTGACTCGAGCCTGTCTCCTCTGGTCTGGCAAGCCCATCACCCTTCTTTCTCCCCAGCTTTAACAGAGACAAGTGCTCCCAAAATATATGTGTAAGAAATAAATAGATGAGTGAAATGTTCTATAAGAAATACCTAAAGTTGGCCAGCTGAAGAGATTTCAAAAGGCAGTACGCAGACAAAAGCAACCTCCTGGACTGCTTTTTCTCCATTTATTAGAATTATCTTTGCAGAAAGAGCATACTGGTCATTTGGCTTTAGCTGTCCAGATTTCAGGGAATTTCAATATGGTGCAAAAGGCCAGTTCCAGAAATAGCCCTGAGAGAAGCCCCAAGGACAGAAGTTACTGGATGTTGTCATGTGTACGTACTAAAGCCGTTCGGCATCTGTGTAAGTAAATGCTTTTAGGCTGTCCATGCAATTCAACCTTCAACAGGACCCAGTGAGACCAGTAATATATTTTCTGTAAAGTTTAAAGGATGTAGCCCTACTACCTCACTTTACCAGCGAAGAAAACGAGGAAAAGCACTAAGGAGGGGGAGAAGTAAAGAGAAATGTCAAAACCTTTCTAGAGAATTAATTCTGGGAAGAAGGGAGGCCAGTAGGATTGTGGACCTAGAGAGCAGGTGAACGAGGCCGCAGCTTGGGGGAAACAGGCCAGGACGAGCCCCAGCTTGACCAGCTAGAGGCGAGCATGTCTCCCTTTGCCTTCCACAGTTGGGAACAAAGCCCTGTACAAGCGACTGAGGTGTTCTGTCCCATCAGTGATTCCCAAGAAAGAAGCACAAAGAAAGCACCCATGACAAAATCGAGCTCCAAGAGTTCTGCACCGAGCACATTTATTCACCCCGAGCTCGTCCGTTAGATAAAATATTATTTTTTATTTAATCAAACACGACATGTTTTAACATAAATAATTTCTTATGAAAGCTTCCAAAATAAAATCATAAATAAAGGAATACAAACTACTTGGGAATAACGTTAATATTTTGCTGTCCGTCCTTCAAATTGTCTTATTTCAATGGACATACATATCCACATGCAGATACTGACACATGTGGACAGACAGTCCTCTTCCCCAAACTGGTCACAAATCAGGTTCTGTGTTAGAAACTGCTTTTTGGGGGCCCCTGGGTGGTTCAGTGGTTAAGTGTCTGCCTCCGGCTCAGGTCATGATTCCAGGATCCTGGAACTGAGCCCTGCTTTGGGCTCCCTGCTTGGCGGGAGGCCTGCTTCTCCCTCTCCCACTCCCCCTGATTGTGTTCCCTCTCTGGCTGCTTCTGTCAAATAAATAAATAAAATCTTAAAAAAAAAAGAAAGAAAGAAAGAAAGAAACTGCCTTTTTTCCCCTCAGATTAGAGACGTCTTTTCTTGACACTGAGTAGTCTTCAAGAGTGGTTTTAAGTTGCTGCATAATTACCCTATGTGCGCAGGTATCCCCTTCCCTCTTTCTTAAATCAGGGCAAATGAAAGCAAGAGAGTCGCAAAGGACTTCAGTGTCCTGAGCTTTGCCCCGGGGGCTCTCTCAGCGGCCATGCTGATGGGGCAGAGGCCACCCCGGTGTCTCCTCGCCAGGGGGGAGTCCATTTCCATGGGTCCACTTGGCTTCTTCCAGAACTTGCTTCGGAAAATGGAAGGCACTTCCTCCTGGTCCTGCATTGACAATGGGAATCCTGAGGCCATGACGGCCACGCTGAGGAGCTGGCGCAGGCGCGGCTTCACAGAGCAGACGTCGAATAAATGAAGGGCTGGAAGAAAGCTGCTGGCGTCATCTTCACCCGTAATGTTGCGGGGTCCCTCCGCAGCCTGAGAGTCCGCCAGGAGGCCCGCCAGCCCTGATCTGTCTCTCTCCAGCTGACAAGGTGGCGGACAGGGGATCCCTCCAACAGGAGGTGCTCACCTCCTCAGGATGGTGGGGAGCAACTGTGTCCCCCAGAGCGTGGTCTCCGAGGGCCAGGTGCTCAACACCAGATTTTAAGGAAATATATTGACACTGATGGCCGTTAAGGTCCATCTGAAAAACCTCAGAGGATTCTTCCGGAAAACAAGGTCAGCCTGTTCCTTTCAAGACTGAGACATTGGTTGTCAGATTAAAGACCCAGACGGAGACCACCCCAGAAGGTAGCAAAGAAAGGTGCTTTCATTCTGTGCCATTCCTCCTTTCTGTCCACCCAAACCTCCAGGTCCCCCCAGCTAACCACATTTAAGTAACACTTCAACCGAGTCTTTACCATCCTTCATTCTAGAAACCTTCTGAGACCAGAGGGAGGAAGAAAGATGTCTGCCTCAGCAGGAGATCCGACTGGACAGCTTGGGCCCCTCACTCCCAGCCCACCTCCTCCGGTGGGATCTGCGCTCCCCAGACTGAGGACGGCTCCACAGCCCACAACTTTCCTGACAGCCCCAGGGTCAGGCCACATGCTCACAGGATCAGGATCGATGACAAGCAAACCCCAGGCAGGCAGGACTGGGAGTCACGGGACAGGGAAAGCTTGCAGACTCCATGTGTCCCCCTGAACCTTTCAGAACCTTCCTGTCAGCCAGCCTGGCTGGATTCCCCACCTCCGTGACCTTGGCTGCCCCCTCCCATGGCTCCTCTTGTTAATGAGATAATGATAGCTGCGGAGTCAAGGTTTTCATCACCTGCTCTGGGTACCAGGAGTGATAAAACTTTTAATGGAGCCCATAGGAGTCTGGATTTGGGGCATGCGTACCGTGGGGAGGGACAGGGAGGCAAAAATCGGTTTGTCACCTGATTTCCCTGCTCACCTTTATAAAGCAGGCTGCTCTCCACTGTGCCGCTGCCTTCATTCTTCTAGGCACCCCGGGTCCCAGCACCCCCAGGGAATGCTTCCAATCCCTGGGCCTATAATCTGCTCATTGAATCCTCCTGGCCAGCCTTCAAAGCAAGTCTGAGTTTCTTCACTTAACAGATGAGGAAACTGAGGAAGAGACAGGGTAAGTACACTGCCCCAGGTGGTGCTGTTTTCAGGTGAAAGAAAGACCAGAACCCACCTCTTTCTAGGGCCAGAGTCTCATTCCTTCCAACACGCTACCTGGATTCTAGAGGGTTCCCACCTCTGACTTCGCAGTGTCACGAATGCAGCACTGATGAGATGGACATATTTGGGAATCAGACCACCCAGATGTTAACCCTGAGTCTGTCCCTCTTGTATGCTGGTGGACTGTCGTGGTAGGCAAGGCTCCTTAGCCCGAAGCCGCAAGTGGATAGATGTAAAGTTGATGGGGCTGTTGACGTCCCTGTGACCGGAGAAGGCAATGAGCAGAAAGGGCTTTGAAAGAAAAGCCGCAGATTTATCAAGACATTACCATTCTGCTCTGCAGGATACAAAGCCATCCCATCTCGGGCTAAGGCACAGATGGCTACGGGAGCGAAGGGGGTGAGTAATAATGTCTTCTCCTGAGGCCCACACATACACGGCATTTTTAGGCAGTGTGCTCATACTGAAATCATGGCATCCTGAGCTCCTCCCCTTGCTTCTAGATCTCTAACACCCCTCTTCAGACACCTATTTAAATAGGACATGGTTTACATCCTGCTTCTTCTCTTCTAGAAATAGAAATTCTACATCCATAGTCCAAGGGAACAAAACCTAAACTCTGGCATTTGGCAGAATCCCCAGTTGCCATTATCCTCAGCAACTGTGGTGCTGGAAATCCTTGAAGGACAGCTGCTTCTGGGTTATTTCAATTGTTGGGATAAGAGCTGCCTGGATCTTATTTTTTTAGTAGAATTGGCTACTACGAAAAACATTTAATAATGCGTCTAAAAGTACTTGGCAATAGAATTCAGCAAATATGACATCAACTGAAGCATTAGAACGGCTAAGTTGAAAACAATAAAACTTCAGCTAGCCCCTAAAAATCCAGTGTGGATTTCCCTGGACCCGAGCCCCCGCCGTCCCCCCATCCCCAGCCCCCACCAGCCCCGTCTTCCACACTTCCAAACCCTTCCTTCTGAATCAGAGCATGTCAAGGCCACACAGGAGTCTGGGTCGGCCACATCTACCTCCTTGCCAATAGCTTCCAGAGTTAGTGTTACTGACTTCATATCCACGGTCACTGTGCCAGGCAGAAGGCAGATTTTCCTTCTACCAAAGCCAGCTGGCCAACAGCACAGGTCAAGTGTGGACGGATGCTGAGTAGGATGATGCATTTTTGATGGTATGTCCGGTTCATTAAGCCCTAAGCTGGCAGGAGCGCGGGGCAGGCTAGCCCTCCTCAGAGCTACCTGCCCCAGCTCTGCAGGCTAGAACCCGATGAGGTTGCGGCAACTTCCTGCCTGAGGATTCCACTCTGGAATCACGACAGGGGGTCAGGGGCGACATCTCCTTAGGGACGCAAGACCTCGTAACTCCTATCCTTCTACAGACAGAACACCCAGTATTTCCTTTCGATTCCCTGTGAAACGTGAGCTGGTGGGAGGAACAGTAGAAGGCAGGGATGGCTCTCGTTGCTGGAGCACTCCTTTTTTGCAAGATGCTTCACTAAGCCTTTTAAGTCTTGTCTCATTTAACCCCAGCACTAAACTCGAAAGACACTACTTATCCTCAGTCTACAGGATGGAAGGTGGGAAGGTCACATGTTAGAAGTTAAGGAACCTGCTCGAGAGAAGCAGCCATAAGCGACAGAGTCAAACCCTGGCCCATATTTAAAACCACAATACTGTACACCCCACATATATACACAGTCACACAGACACACCCATCCACATCTCTCCTCTTCTGCGTGCCTGTGTATTCAAACACGGGCACGTCCATACCAAAGGTGAACTTCACAACTATGGAATGTGAGGGCTGAGTCTTCACTGAGGTCACGGCAACTCGAGTCCACTTCCACAGGATAGCCCTTGAAGGAACAACCGGTTTTATGCCTCAGCTGTTGCCACTGTGGTTATCCAGTCTGAAACAAGTCAGGGCAGAGAGAGGAGGCAGACCATGCTAGGGCCGAGGGAGAAGCCGCGTTGCGTGACAACGGGAACAATATTTAGCAAAGGCAGGAACAAAGAAGTTCCCAGAAACAGCAAACAACGGGTCGCTGAGCAGCTCAAAACTCCAAGTCGCATGCTGTTGCTGTGGGATACGGCCCCAGCGTGAAGAGCCCAGACCGCTTCAGGGTGTGCAAATCAGGGTCCCAGGGACTGGGTTATACAAGAGCCAGCAAACACCAGGGTAGATAATGGGGGAACTGGGGACAAGCCTCCAGGTGTGTGGTGAGGCAGGCGGAGCGGAGAAGAGACGGTGAAGGGTGGTAGGTCTCAGTGCCCCTGGGGGTTAGAAGGATGCTCAGACAGTGCCCTCTTTTGGGAGGGGAAGACCGTGTGACTGGCACCAAGGATCCCATCGAGCCGGGAAGTCAGGCCACAGCCCTGTGACTTCCCGGTTGTACTCGAATTCATCAGATTCCATTTGTCCAGTGATCCCAGACTGACCGCGTTACCGTCGGCAACCTGGAGACGAGAAGTGGGTTTTCTCAACAACCCATGCCGGTCAGTGCTGGCGAGGACGTTTCTCAACACGGAAGGGGCATCTCCACGGCTCTTCCGCCTTCTCAGAGAGCGGTAAGTGATGAGGGCGTCAGACTTCCAGCCAGGCCCGCAGCAGACGTCTGAAGAGAAGCCCGAGTTTCACAGACTCACATTCCCTCCTGCCCCTTCTCCTCCGTCACGGTGAGGTATTCTGCAGTGTCGCGTTCATTACGGGCAAGAGAGCAGAGTTTTCTAAACTACATTCCAGGGAGCACTCATTCCCCCGGATTGTATAAGGTAGGATGCGAAAAGAGGTTCTGGGCTTAACCTTGTAAAATGTTAATCACAGCTTGCTTTATTCCAGGGCTTTGCAATGTCTACAAGTGCCTTGTGCATTGCCACTCGCCACCTCCCCCAGACTCTGTTCATCCTAACATCCTAGGTTTTGGCTGTTTATTTTTGCTTAAGATCTCCCAACATTAGAATTCCATGAAACCCACTTTGGAAAACGCCAGACCGGACCATCAGCTCCTTGAGCGGACTGCAAGTGCCTGCAGGAAACAGGGTTTGCCTTATTCACCGTGGCATCAGCCAGCACCAAGGATCAGGTCTGGCACCTGGTCGGGGCACGAGCAAGTCTGCTGAGTAAATACGTGACCGTGGGCACGGGAAGCGCATGCGATGTCCAGGGAAAGGTGAGTGCTGACAAAGCGTGATGTTAGAAACGTCTCTTGCTGGGACACTGTGGGAGTCTCGATTTTGCGGTATGAGGAATCCATTGGGTCCATTCCTGGTGAATGTTTTGGTTTCTTGCCGTTTGTAGCTCGTTTCCACGAAGACTTGGGATGCTCACGTGTTCTGTTCCACCAGTGGGCTGGACCAGGGGAGCTGGGCTTGCCCAGAAGGGAGGCTGAGCTCCGCTGAGAAGCAGGCAGTCAACCACCCACTAGGAGGCAGAAAGCCAGACCAAGAAGTCCTGCAACAAAGATTCTTTACTGGCAGCCAAGACCCCCTTCTGCTCATACCCAGGTGAGCCAAGGGTGTGTGGGAAGAGGGGAGCAGACGTGACCAGCTAGAGGTTAAGCTCAGGCTCCTTGTCCCGGGACATCTCCGGTGTGCCCCACCATCGCTGTTGATTCAGAGTTAAGATCCCAGCATAAGGGGGACTCATTGTCACCTGCAAAGGGAATCTATGAAATAAGTGGAGGGGAGACTCTGAAAAACACAGACACTTTACTTCCCCAGAGTCTTCAAATGATTCATTTGATTTGACGCAAACCGGGCCAACATCCCCTCCATTTAGTGGTTTTCCATTGAACCGGCTGGAAATCTTTTTTTAACCAAGCATGAATTCAGCTTATGAAGACAATTGCTGTGTCTCCCCATGAGCTAACGTTGCCTGAATGCGTCCCTCACGCCGTTCTGGCGGCAGCCCTGGTTTTCCAATCACCAAACCAACTGACCAGACTTCTGCTCACAGGGAAACTTGCTGCCAGACCACCGGCTCCGCCCTCTGAAGCAGCCAGGACCTCAGAGAGGATAGGGATGAAGACGCCCGCCCTGTGGGAATTAGGACATTTGCCTAACTGGAGAGGCAGAAGAAGAGTGACAGAAATACGCATCTTCATGGGCTGCCCAGCTGACGGGGACACTTGTCTTACCTGTTTGACATTAGTGTCAGGTAGACAGTAGGTCCTCATTCAAGGTTGAAATGAATTGGTTAAAACCCATCTTTAATTTTATTGGAAGGGGAGCGTGTCTCCGTCCCCTGCTAGATCCATCAACTGCATTATGCCAAAAAAGAAGAGTGAAAAAATGCTTTCCTTTATTCATTCCAGGCCTGCTTCTCCCATTCATTCCACAGCCTGAGTTTACACATTGATGATCTTGACAGAATAAACCCATAAAGGAGCTAAGCTACAAAGTGTCAGGGCTGGACGTGAAACATGGCTCACCCTTAATTCTGTTGTTCTGCAAACAGACACATGAGTCTAATTACCAAAGCTGACCATGAGACAGAGAAATTCTCACTTCCTACGCTGAATCAGAGTAAGACACGTAATCCTGGGGACAGCTATCCCAGAAACTGGTTAGAGTTTCGGTCTGCCCAGCGCCCAGTTTCCCTCAGGACATCTAGAGTGTCCAAGGGGCAGCCAGACTTCCCTACTTACACCGTGCTCCTTTATGACTCGGCCAGAATACAGCCAGCAGATCGACCTGAGCTGGACCCGTTGCTTACCGTGGCGGTGTTATGGAGTGTTTCAAGGAGTGGGTTACAGAGTCAGACTCTCTGAGTTCAAGACACGGATGTCCAGCCATGGGACCTGGGCAAGCAACCTCTGCCTAAGTTCCTCCATGTTTTGATTAAATAAATTAAATGTAAAGCCTATAAGACAGTGCCTGCTACTTACCACAAACGCCACAAATTATTTGGGTGGCAAAACTTACGGTTAGGTCCCTTATCTATGATAGGATGGGATGCTTTTTGGCCACCCATCAACAAGGGTGAAGAATTTGAGGTACAAACCCTACCCACTCTGCTTCAACTCACACATAATTGCACCCAAGAAAAAACAAATGAGAGGAGAGAAGCTGAGTGGGGAGTTCCGGGAGTCCCTTTGATGAAGAGAGTAGACTATCTCCAGCCAACTCTAATTCTCTGTCTTCCTTGAGTGGTTTTGTTTACAGGTATAAGGCTTGCTTTTTCTTACATTTTCTCTCTACCATAAACCTAACGCTTCAGCCCAGATCTTAGGATGGCTGACAAACAAGAATTCCTTAAATGCAGACCAGGCTTGGAATCTGAGAGACTTTCTGCCACTGATCTGGTAGCTTTCAAAGCTCCAGCTGGCCTCTGGGTCCTCTACCCCGACAGGAACTGGAAAATGTAAACACTGCATTTCTCTCCCCTTTAAAATAAAAAGAGAGAGAAAGATAGAGAGAGGGGGAGGGAGCTGGGTTCTTGTGACTTTCACATACCTACAGTGAGGGTGACAGGTCCTCCCCCATGTGGGGGAAGGGGGACACAGACTTCCCTCATTTATCACTGAAATGACACCTCCCCCAGCCTGCACATGCCCCAAATTGAGCACAGCTTCTAGAGCTGGTCTCAGGAGAGACAGGTAGGGAATTTCTCGTGCTTGGGGATTGGCTGCCCCTAGTGAGGCAGGTGGAAATCATTTCTGACTTAAGGCCAATCATTAGATTCCCCAACATCGCTCTCTCGGCCATTTCTGTCTAGCCAGCATATCCCAGATGTAGGGGACTTTAAATCAAACCTTCAGCCCATGCCACTGGTATTCCCTAAGACTTCGGGATATTTCTGAGACACTCCCACACCCAAAGATGTTTTGTCCCCAGCTTATTGACCCAGACACAACACCCAGCGTCATCCTCTCTTTCTACCAAAAGCTCATGCTCAAGGACACTTATGGGAATAAAACCCTTTACCGAAGGAATGGGTGGTCACAGAGGTTCCACGTGTTCTACAAAACCCACAAGTTAAAATACATTTACGTTCCCTCTTTTAAAAGTCCTGTCAAGCTACTCATTCTCTCTCCAGTTTCTCCCCATTCAGCACTCAGCCCCCCACCTTCTGGCTTTCACTGGCCCTTTTTACTCCACCCTCTCCAGAACGGCAGTCAAAACCTCAAATGCCAATAGGGAGCGCCTGGTAAGTGTGGGTTGAAAAGGTGGGGCGTCTTGCCACAGAGAGGGCCAGCCCCCCTCAAAGCTTTCAGGTTCCAAACATTTTAAGCACGATGTCCCAATAAATACTTTTTCAGGCATTTTGACCCAAAGACCACCAGACCTCGGCTCTAGTCTCCTTCTTTGCCACTGCCACCCAAGACCAAGCAACGGTGCCCCTGAAACTGGGGTTAGCCAGGACTGTCCCCCACCACGCAGTGTCGTGAAGCCGTGCCAAGTGGACCTATGCATCGGCGTGATCGATCCCTCCGTGAGATGCGTGAGTTTAAGTTGGCCAGGTTCCAGGTGAGCCTGAGCTCAGGAACTGGACGGTCTGGGCTTACCCAGGCTCATCTGCATTTGTATTCTTTTTTTTTTTTTTTAAATCATTATTGCAGCAAAATATAAGTAATATAAAATTTACCATTTTAATCACTTTCCATTCGGTAGCCCTTGTAACCAACACCAATATTCATCTCCAGAACATTGTCATCACCTCATAGTGCAACTCTACACCCGCTAAGCACTCAGTCCCCCAGCCAGGCTTCCCCCACCCCTGCTGGCCACTGTCTACTTTCTTGATGAATCTGACTGCTCTTGGTACCTTATATAGGTAAAATCATACGGTATTTATTTGTCCTTTGTGTCTGGCTTCTTTTACTTTTTTTTTTTTTAAAGATTTTATTTATCTATTTGACAGACAGAGATCACAAGTAGGCAGAGAGGCAGGCAAAGAGAGAGGAGGAAGCAGACTCCTGCTGAGCAGAGAGCCCGATGCGGGGCTCCAACCCAGGACCCTGGGATCATGACCTGAGCCGAAGGCGGAGGCTTTAACCCACTGAGCCACCCAGGCACCCCTGTAGCCTGAACTTTATTCCTTTTTAAGGCAGATTAAGATTTCTGTATATGTATATACCACATTTTGTTCATCCGCTGATGGACATTTTTGGGTTGTTTCCCCTTTTTGGCTATTGGAAATAATGCTGCGAAGGACACTGGTGTACGAAATATCTGTTTGAGTTCCTGTTTTCAGTTCTTTGGTGTATATACCCAGAAGTGGAATCGCTAGGTCAAATGTTTAATTTTTTTGAGAAACCATGCCTGGGTATCCTTGAACAGGTCACAGAACCTCTCTAAACCTCACTTGTAAAATTAGGATAATAATAGCTCTACCTTATTAGTGTAGTCTGAGAATTCATGCATGTCCGTGTACAGCATTTGGCTCAGACTGGGCCCATCACCCATGTTCAGAGATGTTTCAGCTCAGAGTCCCCTGAAATTAAGGTACTCCAACTAAATGATCTCCAGAGTCATTCCCGGCTCCAAAAATCCACGATGCCACCATCAAATTATTTTCCTGGTAGAGAAGCCAGAGCTCTCAGAGTATACATCAGGGGAACACTGTCTTCATGGTTCCCACAAAAATCCACCCTAGCCAAGATGGCCCAGTTTTCATAACTCTCTCCTTGGAATTTGCTAACACATGCCATTATCAACCAACCTCGAATTTTTTCTTGCCACTCCACTCCTTCCCCCTTGCTTTCTCTCCACACCCCCTTTCTCAGCTGGCTGCTCCTGCCCGCTGGATATCTGGGCTTCAAATTATCCTCCCCAGTTGCCTTTAGGTTCTTTCGCCGCAAGCTAATGTCTGTTGGAAGCAACACTTGCAAAATTATCCATATTACGGTTTCGTTCCCCAGAGCCACATATTTTAAATGAGTTTTTCCTCTTCGGCAGGATCCTGCTGGCAGAGCTCCTGCTATTGGTGAAGTCAGTGGAGTCGGGTTTCTCCCCCACATGCTGTTTATGTCGGGTTATCACTTGGCCTCGAGTTTGCACTCTCACCCTCCACCAGGAGTCCCGTGCCTGTGAGCAACAACCTCCCTCCCGTGCCATCCCAGCGAATGTTTACGTCTCAGCAAACCCTCTCGAGAAAAGTAACGAGACGAAATCTGCTTTCGGGTTTTTTCTAGAGCCGGCCAGATTCGGCATTCCAGCCGGGAGTCGACTCACTCACTCTTTGAGGAATTATATTCCTTCTCCATTTCTATTCCTCCGTCTCCCCCTCCAAGGGTGAACTTACAACAACCGAACTCTCCTCACTAGACATGTGAAGTTGGGGCACCTGGGTGGCTCAGTGGGTTAAGCCTCCGCCTTCGGCTCAGGTCATGATCTCAGGGTCCTGGGATGGAGACCCACATCGGGCTCTCTGCTCAGCAGGGAGCCTGCTTCCCCCTCTCTCTCTGCCTGCCTCTCTGCCTACTTGTGATTTCTCTGTCAAGTAAATAAATAAAATCTTAAAAAAAAAAAATAGATATGTGAAGTTGCTGGAAGTTGCTTCCCAGTTCGGTCAGCAGCCTGACTGCCAAGAAACCAGACACCCTTCCTGAAGCTTTTCCATAGCAAAAGGTAGAAGAGATTCCGGGGTTAGGAGTAAAGGCTTTTTTCCAGATCCTGGGCAGGTGAGCTTTGTTCTTTAACTTGTATGGGTTTGAGCCATCTCATCTGCCACGTCACAAAAAAACAAAACAAAACAAAAACTCAAAAAAGAAAGGAAGCAGGGGAGCGTTGTCATAGCCAGGAGGAAGCCAGTCCTCGGAGCCCTGGTGCTCTGGGAAAGAACCAGCCTCCCCTGGACTTGGGCTAGGGCCACCGTGCCCGGGAGGCTCAGCTCCAGAAGGCAGAGATGGAACAGGAAGGGCTTTCCTAATGCAAAGTCCTCAACCTACCCCTAGGTGAGCATCTAGGTTTACGGATTATCAAGCCCCTCATGGGCTCCTTCTTCCTTCATTATTTATTGTCTGTGGGCTGCTCCAGACACCGTGCAGGCAAAATTCAAACGAAACACTCCAGCTTGCGAGGGAGAAGATTCCACCTGGAGCCAGCAGGCTATAGGTACATGGAAAGTATTGACCTAAATGGGTTTGCTGGGTTTCGTACCCCCATCCCAATTTATCCTGGCTTAAATTTAGTTCATCATGAAGGGCTGTGCCTACGGTCCAGTCCCCCATCCATGCAGCAGGCTACTGATTTTAGGCCCTCACCACCCCATTGACCCGGTTTCATTCTGGGACGCTCACCAGCTACTTGCAGCCACACAGCACGTCCCTTTCTAGAACACAGGTGACAAGTAACCAGCACAGAAGTCGAGTAGCAAATGTTCACAGGCTCCCTGCTCCTACCAAAGCTGCTCTGTTTTGTCACACCTGCACGTGTCAGCCTGTCCTTCCCTGATGAGGTCCCACTGACCTCCTGACCCCTTGCCCCGCGGGAGCCGTATAAGGACAGATGCTCTTGAGAAGTCCCTGCTTCCTTGCCTGCCAGTGAGCCATGACAAGACCAGCCTCCCATCCCCTCCTTGAGCCAAGAGGCCCCCAAAAGCTCTGGGTCGCGTTTCAGCCTCACTCGCCCAGGGAGCCCATCTGACATGGGGTTTGCAGCTGAGAAAATGATAGTGAAAAACACACAAGCCAGAGCTCTTTCTAAACAAACTCTGTGTGTCCCCAGGAACGGCTTGCACTTTTAACCTCGGCTTTCTCTTCTTCCTTCTCATTCTTATGGGAAGGAAGTGCATGTGTGCTGAGCCGGTCAATCTCCCGTGCTGGGCTCTGTCCTGAGGGGTGTGACAAGCAGCGTTTCACCAAGCAACCTCCACCGGGAGGTACCCCCTTGCTGCCAGCCTTGTTTTTGATTGGTTTCTCTCCTTCCCGCTTCACCTCTGGGGGGGCTCTTTCCAGGGGGAAACTTCTCCCTTTTGTTAGCCAGAGTGGGTGAGTCAGACGGGATAGATTCCCAGAGGTCCATCTGTGCTTTCCGAAGATAAAACAAAACCCAGCAAAGTAAGCTGGAGCTGGTACCCCTTCCTGAGGCAGTTCAGTCCCCCAAGTTGGGATGACAGAACGGTGTCACATTCTCCGGGAGGTCAGATGCTCCAGCACCCCCAGCCAAGCCCCCAAGATTAGACTAGACTAGAAGAAGAGCTAGCGGTCCCCCCCTACCCCCGCCCCCGCCCAGCGCCATCCCTTGGGGCGCCCCAGGCATGCTCCCCACCGGACCCAGGAGAGGAATACCCCTGGGAGGGGAGCCCTAAACGCTACTCACGGTACCTCTAGGCAAGGATGAGATGAGAAGGAGCTGCAGGAAAGTGAGCCCCAACTGCGTCCAGCAGCCCAGCTCCATCGTTACCGAGCCGGTGTCCCGATGAGCGACTGCTGCGGAGGGACCGGAGGGACCGCGGGCCGGGCGGCCGGGGGCAGGCGGCTCTTACACGGACCTCCCCAATCCCCAGCTGAGCGGGAGCTCGGGTTTCAGCTCGCCAGGCTCTCCCATCCTCATCGGAGGGGAACCACCTTCAGCCAGAGCGACGTCAGCCCAAACCTCTCCTCTCCGCCGCCTTAACCCTTGCGGGGCCCGGGAGGTGTGGCCACGCGGGGAGGCCCCGGGCTGCGGCTGGAAGGGACGCGCGGGGCAGGAGGCCAGCCCGCTGGGACAGGGGGAGCGGGCAGCACCTTGGTTGGGGCAGAGGTAGGCGGGGCTGTGACGCCGCTCAGGTGAGGCCAGAAACCCAGCCCCACCCCCACCCAGAGGAGTCCTGCCTGGGATGGCACTCTGAGGCTGTTAAAGTCAAGGCTTGGGTGGGCGGGGCTGCAGTGGGGCTGAGGAGGGAGCGAACCCTCCTCTCCTTCCTCCTCAAGCATCTGCTCCAAGTGATCACAATTTGGAAACCCTCCTCTTTGCATCTGTAGGCATCTTCCCAGGATGCCCATCATGGTGTGGTCAGCAGCATAAATAGATCCTGTGCATATGCCAGGCAGGGTATTAGGGTCAGGGATAAAAGAACACATAAGACACTGCCTCTGTTGTGACAGTGGCCGCCTAGGCACAGGGACAACAAATGGAATCTTGAATAACAAGAAAGGATGCTTTACAAGATAATAGCCAATTTTTTAAAATCAATTTCTCTGTGCCAGGCATGTAAGTATCTTACATGTATCAACTCATTTAGTCCTCATAATAAACAGCTATCATCTCCATTTTACAGATAGGGAAACTGAGTCACTGAGCTTTCAATAGTTCATCCATGGTCTCCGTGTAAGTAAGTAATAGAGCCAGGGTTTGAACCCAGGTCCAAGGGCTATCGTCCCAGCCACCAGTCTCTACCACGTCTTAGGATGCTGTGACTATGGCATTTAATCACGTGTACACGTTCGTTGATGGTATTATCCACACCGAAACAGACTCAGAGATGAAGTGACTGGCTCAAGGTCGCTCAGCAGCAAGTGCCAGAGCAGAGTTCACAGCCAGGTCTAACTCGGGGAAGTGCCGGCGTTTCGGGCCATGCTTGGTCCCAGTTTGTACTGTCCGATGAAGAACAAACGTTGGGAGAAGTGGATGATATTCAGGCCTGGAGCAGTGGGAGATTTACCTAAACTGGGGAAGCTTCACCTGGAGCCTGAGAGAGAGAGGATCTCAATGCAGGGAAGGGTGTGAGGAGGCCTTTCTAGGAGGAAGGACTGAACTGGGCCGGTGCCACTGGGAAATGACGAGTATTTACCTGTGTATATTACAATTTTATATGTATTCTTGTTCCCAAAGGATTCATGGCAGCCTGTACCATTAAAACGCATTTTAAACAGTTTTGAGAAGAATGTAAGTATCAGAACAAAAGCCAACGCAAGAAGATAGACAATATGTATAGTTTGGATGAGGCAGAGGGCAGGAAAAGAGGAAGCAAGTGGTTCCACTGTTTGGGTTTTATTCTGTCTTGGAATGAGGGGCTCTGGTAGTCTAGGAGCAGTGCGTTCTGGACCCAAAGCAAAGATCTAGGAAGAAAAGTCACCTTGGCATCCAGACCGAGGGATGGAGGAGGGAAGGTAGAACTGCCAGGGCTCAGGACAGACTGGATAGGCAGGGGCCTGGCACAGGTGCTCCTCTCAGAGAGAAATTCCTGAATCTCAACCATGCCTCTGGGGCCCATCTCAGCAAAGCGACTGTGAGCTAGAACTCGGCCGTCAATGACCCATATTCAAAGCTGCGATTCACCACTTTCTGACTCTATGACTGTGAGATCATAGAAAATATATGCTGGTCTCTGCCTCCAGCTCCTGGCACTGAGCTCCTGACACCCTTCTACTTCCCCGGATGATACAAGTGTCTTTGTCCTAATGAGGTGACTCCAGGTGGGCTCCAGGTTGGGGCTGGTCATTAGAAAGTCCAAGCCATTAGAAGCTTGGAATTTTTAGCCCTCCCCCCTCCCCATTCTCTTGAGAAGGGAGAAAGGCTAAAAATGGAATTAATGGTGAGTAATGCCTCCAATGAGGAAGCCTCCATAAAAATCCCAATGGTATAAGGTTTGGAGAGCTTCCACATTCCATGTATCAGTGGGATGATGTACCCCAACTCCACGGGGGTAGAAGCGTGGGACTCTTGGACCTCCCCTGCATAGCTCTTCATCTGGCTGTTCATTTGTATCCTTCATCACCTCCTTTAATGAACTGGTAAATGTAAGAGATTCCCTGAGCTCTGTGAGCCCTTCAAGCAAGTCACTGAATCCAAGGGGGAGGATGTCATGGGACCCTCTGTATTGTAGCCACGTGGGTAACTTGAGGACCTAGTACTTGAAGTTGGCGTCTGAAGTGGGGGGACAGTCTTGTGGGACTGAGTCCTTGACCTGTGGGATGTGACATCCTCTCCAGACTGTCAGAATTGAGTACAACTGTAGGACACTCAGCTGGTGCTAAAGACTCGCTTGGTGGGGGAAAAAAATCACACATATCAGAAGTGTCCGAAGTGAGTGGGGTAGAAATATGAGAGTATGGGATACACCAGGAGAAAGAAGGACAGGGGCTTGGGGTGGTTTTTTGGTCTGTTTTTGGTTTTTGTTTTGTTTTTTCCCAATACAATGACCTAAACCAAGCTAAGTAAATCTCTGAATCTCAGTTTTCTCATCTGTAAAATGGAAATACTGGTCAAACTTTGAGACAGGAGAATTTAAGGAGACTATGTACATAATAGGGCCCTTAGCACACTGCCTAACTCATACTAAAAGCTCAATAAATATTATTATATGTATTATGGGCCTGAGTCTGACACTATGGCACAGGCCTTCTTCCTCACCCTCAACTTCCCTATTCAGGCGAAAACTGATTAAAATTAGCACAAAGAATAGCCTTTAAAAGGCAGGAAAATACCAAAGGGCAACATATCTGCGGGGTGGAGGTCAGAGGTGAGAAGAGGGGAGGTTCATTTTATTGCTGGCCAAACAGCCCTAGTTCTTTGGTGATGGGCCTGGGGATGTGGTGACTTAGTTTCCAAATACCGAGGTCTTAGAGCCTCTCAGGAGTCTGTTCCTACCATCCGCTGACATTACCACTTCCTTCTTCCCTCATCTCCATCCCCCCAACCCCCCACCCCACCCCCCACACATGGACTCAGCCACTTATCAAAACAGATCACCCAGCAGCCTCATTCCTATAGCAACTACACCCCACCAGGGCGGGACTCTAGGTGGTAAACGTAAAGAAGTCCCCAGCACCAGGTCTTTGTTCCTCCAGGCTTAGGAACCTGGAAACAGGCCCTCACTCCTTTTTCTGGAATGCCCACAGTAGTATAATTGTTCCCTGCTAATTTGCTGTCTAATTTGGGTTTACGAATTTCCTAGGGCTACAGAGTCTGGAAAGGAATTCTCAAAAAGCAGCAGAACATATTTCTCTGGGGGAACTCAAAGCCCTGATCCAATATTACCTTGTTGAATTTCACAATAAACCCAGGTTCACAGAGGGAGAGGGAAGCCATGACTACAACACAGGAAAGTCAGGAGTTTGCCCGAGGCCATATGGCCCTACACAAACTTCGATTTTCCTACACGAGTTTAGTTTCCTCTCTTCCCATTATAATCAACTCAATTTCTCATATCAATAGAGTTGAGTATTGTTCTAAATCAGAGGTTCTTAACCTGGATCGCATGGGCTCTCTCGGGAGGGAGGGTCTTCAAAACTCCGCAAATTATACACAAAATCCTGCATGCATTGTTTTTGGAGTAAGAGGGAGCTGTAGCCTTCTTCAAAGTCTCAAAAGGATCTGCAAACTCCCAACTTATTTTCAATCACTGTTGTTCATAAGTTGACATTGAGAAGTTGACAAAATATTCATTGGATTTGGGGAAAGTGGCTTTGTATGCACAGCGGTTGTGTTTAGGCTACAAACTGTACAGTGGATATTTGAAGGACTGGCCCTCCCCTGGCTTTCCCCCACCATTTCTGCCTTAAAGGCACTTGCTTTGGACCACACAGGCTCCTGGTGAATCGAGCTGGAGCACTTACTACCCGTGTACACCTGGGCAGATAATCTCACCCATGATGGCCTCAGTTTCCTCATCTGTTAAGCGGGAAGAATAATGCAGCCTGCTCCCAGAGGGTTGGAGTCAAGCGCTCAGAACAGTGCCTAAAAGACACCAAGCACTCAGTAAATGTTGGCTATTTTTATTACCCTTCGCTCCCCCTCCTGCCCTTCTCTTAGACACCCACTTCTGGCAGAAATAAATCACCAGAAAGGTGTGGGTGAAAAGGGCAAAGTGCCGTGCTGAGAAGTAGGGGATGATACCTGGAATTACGAATTCTCTGCTTACCGTCAGCACTCAGAAATCAACAGCTGGCTGTAGTCGATGAAGTCACCCATTTCACTACAAGTCACAATACCCACTCATTTTCACTTGAAAGGATGAGGCACTCCAGCAAAACCTGTCCCTTCTTCTGTCCCACCCGGGAGGCTGCTCGCCTGTGAGCACACAGGAGGAAACAGCAGTGAAGGCTGTCTTGTGAGTGCCAACAGTGCCCCAGTCTCCAAGCTCCAACTTCAGATCAGCGGCGAGAGGTAGCCATAGAGCCGGGAAGGGCAGAAGAAGGACCGCTGGGGCGGACTGGTCAGCAAACCTGATAGAAACATCTCAGCCTAATGGGTAATTAAGTTTAGTTTTCATCAGTTGTGCAAAACACAAAAGTTCAAGTCAACCAGGGCCAGAGACGGAGAGGGGCAGGTCTGCAGGAAAGACAAAGGGCCCTTCCCCCAGAGCCTGCTAGAACTTGCCCACCGTCAAAGTCTCCAGCGCTAATGAATCCCGGCTTATTCACCTACACGAGGAGCTATAATGCTCAGTCTCCAGGTCTGGCCCGGCTCCACTGTTTCCCCGGGAGAGCCCGGCTAGGGGGTCGGTTCATCTGCAGTTCTATCTCTGGCCACATTCTTCCTGCTCTAGGTCATTCTTCATGTTCCTTGCAGAAAGCCAGGGAGCTTCCCTCCTTCAGAATCAAAGTGCTCCTGAATCACTTGGGGAAACCTGTTCTTGACTTCCACATGTGTGTTTATAAAGCAATTAAAAAAAAAAAAAACAGTTGTTGCCTATGCAACTGAACGGCAAAGCTTTATAAAGAAAACTGGCACAAATTCTGGCCACAGGGACGCCAGAATGGTTCAGTCGGTTAAGAGGCAGACTCCTGGTTTCTGCTCAGGTCATGATCTCTGGGATCCTGGGATCAAGCCCCGGGCATCTGGCTCTGCGCTCAGAGGGGAGTCAGCTTTCGGATTCTCTCCCTCTGCCCCTCCCGCCATGCACACTCTCTGTCTCTAAAAATAAGTAAATAAATCTTTAAAAAAAAAAAAAAATCTGACCACAGTCCAAGTGGCTGGCTCAAAAATTATATAAAGTTGAGCCATTTTGAGTGGAGAAGGGAAAAGTAGAATAACTCCAAGGGAAGGTCACAGGGCAGGGTACCGTGGCACAAAAAAAGGCAGTGTAGTCACCAGACCCCGGTGTGCATCAAGGCTCTACTGCTACTGGCTAGGGGAACTTGGGTAAGTTCTCCAGCCCCTCGGAGCCGCAGTTTTCTCTTATCTGTGAAAAAGGAGGTAATAGCTACCTTATCGTTTTGGTGAGAAGATTAAAATGAGGCTGGCGTGCATAATGGTAGTTCAGTCGATGTGGACTATTTTAACTATGTATGGACATCGAATCTTAAGAATCTTCAAAAAATCCTCCCTTCAGATGTTCAACTGAAATTAAACAGCTACCACTTTCTTTAGGTCTCATCAGGTTATGCTCCTAAATTAATCTGAAACAAATTCATGTCTGAAAAATAGATTGCCTTGTACATTTATGCTGCTCGTTGGAGGTCAAGGGACAGAGTGTGCACTTGTTTGAAGACAAGTTGAGAGGCCTATCCTTTATGGATGGACCCAGGGCAGGCATTAAAGGAAAATTTATCCCGACACTTTAAAGACAGTGAGGAGGGCACCTGGGTGGCTCAGTGGGTTAAGCCTCTGCCTTTGGCTCAGATCATGATCTCAGGGTCCTGGGATCGAGCCCCGCATTGGGCTCTCTGCTCAGTGGGGAGCCTGCTTCCCACCCCCCCCACCCCCGCTTCTGCCTGCCTCTCTGCCTACTTATGATCTCTCTCTCCATCAAATAAATAAATAAAAATCTAAAAAATAAAATAAAGACAGTGAGGAAGACTTTACTCAAGAGACCAATGCAATGGAGCCTTGAGGTAGGGAGAGATCAGGCTTAACAACAATGAAAAGTCTGGAAATAGAGCTAAGGAACAGGGTAGGGATCAGCCGATGGAGAATTACCAAAAGGAAACTCAGGGGGAAGGGGAAGATTCTGACAAAACGATTTGACAGGATTCTTGCTGAAAGCAGGCCAGGCTGATCGGATACTGATGATGGGAGATTCTCACTAAACTGGGATTCTTGATCTAGAGAATAAGACTCAAGATGGGGTCTAGTGAAAAAAAAAAAGTTGGGGGGGGGGCTTAGAGAAGCCTGACTCAAGTTTGGTTAAGGAGATAGTCTTTGTCAAGGGACCCAGAGAAACCTCGGAAGGAGGGTCCTTTGCATTGAGTGTCTGGTTCAGTCTTGCTACATTTTTCACTGGGGTAAGTTGAATTTGCATGTAAAGCAACTTGACTTCTTCCACCGAAGGAAGCCAAGAAGGAAGTACAAATACTTAACCAGATAAAAATCATTTGCTCGGGGCGCCTGGGTGGCTCAGCGGGTTAAAGCCTCTGCCTTCGACTCAGGTCATGGTCCCAGGGTCCTGGGATCGAGCCCTACATCGGGCTCTCTGCTCAACGGGGAGCCTGCTTCCTCCTCTCTCTGCCTGCCTCTCTGCCTACTTGTGATCTCTCTCTCTCTCTCTCTCTCTCTGTCAAATAAATAAATAAAATAAAATAAATATTTTTAAAAAATCATTTGCTCACTTACTCAGTTCAACGTACTGCACGTCTGCTGTGTATCCATCCTCCCCTCAGGTCCTTGAAATACGGCTCTGAATAAAACCTGTGTGGGCCCTCACCTTGTGGATTTATAGACCAGAAAGCAACGAGACACTGAGCAAATGTGAAGAGCAACATGTGCGAGGAAGGAACATTCCAGAAGCATGTAACTGGCAGGGGTAGAGGGGAATCTTATCTGAGGGTCAGAAACGTTTCCCTGAGGGCATGACATGGAGCTTCAGACCTAAAGAAAAATAGAGAGTAGGAAGAGGAGAGAACAAGGGCTGAAGAGGACCACATAATACAGAGGCTAGAGATGCAGGCTGGTCTTGAAAACCATGAACTTTATTCTCGGGGTGATGAGAACCAGTTTGAGGACCAGTGACTGGGGCAGATTTGCACATCAGACTCAGCTCTCTCTGCCTACATCCTGCACCATGAGACATGAGAGGCGCTGCGGAAGTCGACCAGATAGGATCCATGATTCTGATGTGTGTGGGAATAACGGCGAGAGAGCTGTCAGAGGTGACTTCCAGCTGATGACCACGTGGATATGGGGGTGTGCGTGGGGGTGTGCTGGAGGAGCACCCGCGGTTCTCGCTCCCCAATCACTTGCTCTGGGAGAAGCCAGCTGCCTGTTGTGTGAGCAGCCCTCTGGAGAGTCTCACGTGGAAAGGAACCGAAACTCTCTGGCAACAGTGGTGTGAATGAGCTTGGAAGCGGACTATGCAGCCCTCCCGATGGCTGCAGCCCCAGCGGGCAACCCGACGGCAACCTCAGGACAGCCCTCCATGCCAGAATCCCCCCCAAGCTGGGCAACTCCCAGACTCATGAGCCTCAGACACCGGGTGAGATCATAAATCGTGGAGTCTTACGCTGCTGAATTTGTTACACAGCAGTCAGTTACAAATACAAGAGATTTCGGAATTGGGCAATCCATCTGTATCCCGGTATACCTGCTAGCCAGCGTGAGTGAGCTTCAGTGAGACATGTCCCCAGAATGAGATGATCACAGAGGTGTTTAGCTGCACAGAACAACAAACCCAATGCACACAGCTTAAACAATAGGGCATTTTATGACTTTGTCTAGCAATAAGTCCCACAGGTGTGGTGGCTTCAGTGTTACTTAATTCTGTGACCCAACAACAATGTTTAATACCCAGGGCTGAATCACCAGGCGATGCATCTGGGAGGTAAGCATTTATGTAAAATCTCAGAACACATAAAAATAGCATGTATTGTTTAGGAATGCAAATGCATATTATTAAACCGTTAGAATATACGGAGAAATGACATACACTACCTTCAAAAAGGTTGAAAACGAAGGGTGTCACAAAATATGGGGTACGCGATTTTAGCTAAAAAATAAAGGAAGCGAAGGAAAAATCTGAAAAAATTAAAGTACAATGTTAAAAATCAGTTTATCTTTGAGGAGAATCCACAGGTGCCTGTTATCTTCTGAAAGTTTTTCATATGTCTGAATTGTTGATAAGGGTATCTCTATCTTATGGTGCTATGAAGAAGGAGCGATAGGGAGATGTATGAGGGGAACCCAGGATACTATTTTCTGACGGACAGAGAAGACAAGTATTTATTCTTCAATCTAGGAAAATCTGTTGAGTGTACCCTATGTGTCGGGCACATTCTAGGCAACAGGAATAACTTGGTGAGCAAGACTGAAATCTTCCTCTTTTCATGGGGCTTCCATACCACCGGGCAAAGACATAGCCCACAAAGAAGGAAAAATCAGAGGGCCAGAGGGCCATGCTAGAGATGAAATGGAGAAGTGCGGTAGAGTGACTGTGGAAGGAACTTTAGTTTGCGGAATAAGAGCAAGCCTCCCTGAGAAGGTGACACGTCCCCTGAGCCCGACGTAAAGCGCCATGGGAGCATCTGAGGAAACGGGGGGAAACAGCTAATGCAAAGGCTCTGAGTGGGAATGAGCTTAGCGCGCTTGAAGAACACAAAGAAAGCCAGGGCGGCTGGTACACAAGGATACAACCCACACTTAGACAAGAGGGCGTAGGAAAGGGGCCAAGAGAGATACTGGTGTGATCGAGTGAAGCTTGATTAAAAATAGTCACATCAGCTTCTGGGTATCAAAAATCCTTTGAGAACTTAGGGAAAAGCTACTGCTCCTAGGAAAATATACACATATTGATTCTTGCTTAATTTGGGGATACGAGCAGACCCTCTGGAGCCTACCCCCAAATGGCCTGATTCTGGCATTTGAATTGAGGTCATTCTCTTCCCAGCCAGCCTTCAGCCCATGAGGGTATGGGATCTAGCCATTTCTACCCAGTGCAGTGTTCTCTGTAGGCAGTATTTACGCTAATGCTCCCTACCGGGCTGGCCAAAATATCTCAAGCGCTGTGCCAGTCTGAGGCTCTCATCCAGGTCCCACCCAGGTAAGCCGTATCCTACTGAATCTTCATTTCCCCGTGCCTTTCAGTGTCAGACCTGCAGCGCAGCCTAAGGCTCTCCCTGCCTACTCTGAGCCCCCTCCCCCATTTATTTTTCACGGGCCTTACCACCAATCATTTGTCTTGTACTTCTAACTCTGCTTGCTTTCTGCCTCTTAGAGAACCAACCAACACAACCGGTACCAGGACTGATCAAAAAGAAGAGGTGGTAAGGCGGGGTGTGGGCTCCGGATGGCTCACCACACAGCCGGCAAGGAACACTCCACTCCAAATGGTATTTGGGGCACGGATGATTCCTGGCATAAAGCGGCAATCCAATTGCTAAAAAGTCCACAGGGGCTTACTTCAAGGAACATCCTGGTGGGGGAGAATGCCTGGCTGGGGTGATGATTCAGGCCTTGGAACACTGTGGGGGAGTAACACATTTAAGGACAATGGAAAGAGCTGGTTACTGAGCTGAACTGAATCCCTACTGAGGGAGAAGGAGAAACAAAGGGCAATTAACAGACAAAAACGACATATGAAAGACAGTGGTCCCCTTTGGTAGCTCCTGCGGGAGAGTGGACACACTCGGGTTCTAATATTTATAATCACCAAGCTTCAAAGAGCGTTGAATGCTTCGTCCAAGCTGATCTACTGTGCTCTGGCAGGAAAAACATGAACTCTTAAACCTAAGACGAAGTCATCTGGATGGATGCCCCAAAGGTGCCCCTGACTCCTCCAAGCCTACGGACACGGCTCACCTATCCCTAATAAGAGCCAGAACTCCCTTCTGGGAGGAGATAGAGCATAGGCCCCCCCACGGCAAGAGAACAGATGTCTTCCTCAACACTTTGCCTCCAGACCTGTCCCAAATGCCAGATCGATAACTAGATTTAATTCTCAGTTTAGGAAGTGATGCGTCTGATAAAGAAAGAGAAAGGCAAATCCCAGTGGAGCTGCAAGAATGAGTTAGCATGTAGCCATGGGAGTTAGGGCAGTACCCATGGGATTGGATATTGGGGGTGCTTGATGGAGGAGTACAGAAAATATGAAAAGATACGCAGAAGTTCATTTACTTGGGGGTACTCTTCAGGGTCATGGGATTTAATGCCCTGGCGAGAACCCCTGGCTATGGGCAAACCTGCTGCTAGGAAAGTTTTAGAAACCTGGAGAAAATATTAGCCCATGATGACCAAAGTGGTAATGCCTGACATGCCACAGAAGGATAGTGGAATTAAACAGCTCAGGGTGTGAGGCGTGTTGAGTAGGATATACTGGACGAAGAGAAAAGACACATTAGAGATTTTGGCCAATGGAAGGACTAAGGGAACACACCATTCACCAAGGCCATTAGAAATGTCCTGATAGGATAGGGGCTGACATCACGAGACATGTAGTGGTGGCTTTCTGCTACAGTCCAGGGTTGACTCTAGGAAACAGGTCACAGAACCCGGCTTACTGAGGGCAATGAGAATGAGGACGCCTCAAAGCAGCAGAGTCCAGGTGATGGTGTTGAGTCACTGGAAAGGAGGCAGCCCCCAATTTATCATCACAACTAACAAAACGGAAGGGGCAGCCAAGGGGTTTGACCCACAAGAAGTTGTGGAGTTGCAGAATGTGGTATCCCTAGGGACAAAGCAGACAGGCAGATGAGGGCGCTACTTAATATACACAATCGAAAAAGCAAGAATAGAGGGGTGCCTTCGTGGCTCAGTGGGTTAAGCCTCTGCCTTCAGCTCAGGTCATGATCTCAGGGTCCTGGGATCGAGCCCTACATCGGGCTCTCTGCTCAGCGGGGAGCCTGCTTCCCCCTCTCTCTCACCTGCCTCTCTGCCTACTTGTGATCTCTCTCTCTATCTGTCAAATAAATAAATAAAATCTTTTTAAAAAATTTTTAAAATCTTAAAAAAAAAAAAAAAAGCAAGAATGGAGGGGCACCTGGGTGGCTCAGTCGGTTGAGCATCTGACTCTTGATTTTCGCTCAGGTCATGATCTCAGGGTTGTGGGATCAACCCCTGCATCAGGCTCCATGCTCGGGGTGGGGGGGGAGGGATTCTCTCTTTCCCTCTACCTCTGCCCCTCCCCCTGGGCATTTTCTCTCCCCCCACCCCTCTAATAAATAAATCTTCAAAAAAAACAAAAAACAAAAACAGTGGATGAGCAGGAAGCTGAGGGTAGTTGCTCCAGGAGGAAGTTATGACCCTTTCTCAAATCCTTATCTGAGCCAGTTTTCATGCCCAGAACCTATTCCAGATGGTTCCCCAAAAGGAAGTACATCAGGGGTGCTAAGTGGCTCCGTTGGTTAAGTGCCTGCCTTCAGCTCAGGTGGTGATCTCAGGGTCCTGGGATTGAGCCTGGAGTCAGGCTCCCTGCTCAATGGGGAGCCAGCTTCTCCCTCTCCCTCTGCTCCTCTCTCTCACTCTGGCTCTCAAATAAATAAATAAATAAATGTTTTTAAAAAGTGACGTACATCAGCAATACCACGCCAAGTAGATACTATAATGATCCCATCGATCTTTCCCCAAAAAGTCATACAACCATTCACTCAGATGACCGTGGGCCGAGGAAAGGGAAAAACCAGTACATTTTGAGGATTACTGGACTCAGTCTGAGATGCAGCAGTATTTGGAGACCTGAAATGTCATCACTGCCCGCTGTCTGGGGCACAGGGAAGCAAGTCAGTGAAGTGAATCCTGGCCAAAAGCCAGCTCACAGCAGGTCCAGTAGGTCCATGGACCCAGCCAGTGATCCTGTTCCTGGTCTCCAAACACATCCTTGGGATTGCCATACTCAGCTATTAAACACCTACGTGGGATCATCATCATAATAGAAAATCATCATAATAGAAAAGCCGCGTAAAAGCCTCTGAAACTGCGTTCCACTCCCTAAGATAGTGAATCAAAAACAGTATCACATTCTAGAGGGATGGCAGAGATTAGCGCCAGCCTTAAGGATCTTAATGACTGCAGGAGTGGCAATCTTTCTCATATCTCCCGATCTCAATTTAATTCACCAGTCAGGTCCCTGCGGAAGCCAGATGGATGCTGTAGAAGGACTACAGACGATCACATACTCAGCCAAGAAGTAGTTCCAACAATGGCGGTCTTGTTAGGCTATCTTTACTAGAGCCAGTGAACACAGGCAGCCAACGAGTCCTTTTCTATCTCAATCAGAGAAGAGACATCAGCAACAATTTACATTTGCGTAAAATGGACAATAATATGCATTTACAGTCCTGTCCTGGGCTTATGCTAATTTCCTGCTGTCACAACAGAGTCAGAAGTCTGGACCATCTGGACATCCCGTAGAACTATCACACTGATCCACTACGTTAATGACAGAGCACAGAGAGGATGAGACGGCTAGCGCAGTGGGGGCCTTGCTAAAGTAAGTCACTTCGGAGGGTGAGAGAGAAGACCTATGAAGACGCAGGGGTACAGCACATGGGTCATGTTTTCAGGGGTCCAGAGATCCAGGGCATGCTGAGAAATACTGTCCAAAGTACAAGGCAAATTGCTGCAATTTTCATCCCCTACCACCCAGAATGAGGCACGGGGTCTGCTGGGCTTCTTTGGGTCATGTTCTGGGGGCGGCGCATTCCACATCGAACAATAGTCCTCCAGTCCATCTGCCAGGAAATCTGAAAGGTGGCCAGCTTTGCATGGGGCTTGCAGCGAGAAGGGGATCCGAAGGCCAGGATGTAGGTGGCTCTGTCACTTGGAGTGTGTGATGGGCCAGGCCATCTGGTGCTGGAGGGGTTGCCGGTGGGGGGAAAAAAATGCAGTAGGGATCTCACATCAAGGCCCAGTGGGAGAAGCACAACATAGGTCCCCCGGGTTCTGGACCGAGGCTATTTCATCTACAGCATTTGTGTTTTGAGGCACAGATCCCAGAGTGTTACTGAACGCTGGTGGAGAGGGGATGTTCGATTCTGGGGATCAAGTAACCAGGAGTATGGAACTGCCCGTCATAAGCTGAGTTCTGTCAGACCCTCCATGCCATAAATGTACACAGGCCCACAGCAGGTCGTCCGAAGATGGAAACAGTACCTCCAGAATGGGTCCCAAGCAGGGCCAGGGACACCATCCAGTTCATAACCAGGAATTCCAGACTGCTGGGCCACCCCCACGGTTGCCCTAGGACCAGATGGTGAAGGGCGGGGTTCCCAACTCCCAATGTCCAAGCTGGGTTTACAGATGGGACATCTTGGGATGTGAGTACTAACTGAAATGAAACGGGGGGTATGTCACAGCCGGCACGGAGTGGACTTGAACAACAGGCCTGAGGGAAAATCTTTCCAACAGGAGGAGCTTTGAGAAGCGCACCCACTATCTGAGGAAGGAGAAGTGGTCAGAAGTGAGAACACATACAGACTCGTGGACAGTGGCAAACGGCTTTGCGGGCTAATAGGGAGCATGCCATCAAAGGACTGAGTGAGTGGACCCCAGCAGGTGTGGGACAGAGGCGTGTGGGTGGGCACATGGGGCAGGCGCCAAGCCTGACCAGAAAATGTGATCACGGTGAACGAGAAAGCAGCCGCCGTGGAGAAGGCACTGAATGAATAGCCAAGTAGACACAAACGACTCAGCCAGCTCACATTAACGGGTTCTTGTCACCTGAGCGTGATGGGCACGTGACCAGAACGACCATGGTCGTGGAGACAGAGGTCACATGGCAGAAAGCCAGCCTGACCACTGCCACCTCCTGGGGTCCAGCCTCTTAGCTCACAAGCCCCGGGGACCTGGGATTTTGCACTTCTGACAAGGACCCAAATCGTGCCAGCGAGCCCAAGGACACCGGTCTGTGGACCAAGTCTGAGGAGTGGGGACCTAAAGAAGTTCCTTCCACTAAGGTCAGAGACTAGGCTAGACCGCTGATAGAGGGACAAGTCCTGTCAACAGACTGGCAAAGAGAGTCACGCAGTATTCCCCTGGGACCACCGATCCCCCAAGGCAGCCGCCGGGCACTGCCCTGCCTTGAGAGCTGACACCACCAGCTCCGCCTGACTTGACTGAGCGGGATTTCAAACCACGCGTCCTACGAACGAAGGGGCTGTTCTTTGCTAAGCAGCTTGGAGGTGGGCAGCGTGGATCCTGCTGCGTCTTGAGGAATTTAGGACTGGTAATGACGTCTTCTCTTCCCTCTGCGCTGCGGGCTGGACCACGAGCCCCGAACTTTCAATCCTGGGTGTCCAGCAGCTGCAACAGAATTATAATCGGAGGAAGTATGCCACTCTCCAAGGGGGTTAGAAGCTGGGAGGGACCTGGTGGGGGCTCACCAGAAACCCAAGTCCACACGTGCCTGCCAGGGGCTCGGCACACCTGCCATACCCCTTCTCCTTCACACTGGGCCTCCCGGAGCCTCAGGATAGTCAGGCTGGGCCGGGGCTGCACGTACGCCGAGCTCCTCAAGGATGTCTCCCTCCTTGGACTGGGCCCAGTTACCTGTGATTTAGCTCCAGGTCCCCCCAAACCGCCACCCCCCCTTTTTTTTGTTATCATATTTCATTAGAAAATCTGATCTCATTTAAGGTTTGTGTTTCCAATTGTGTGTCTGGGCAGGTGACCCGTGGAATGCAGCCAGGGAAATATAAACAGTTAATGAAATCGAACAGGGTCCACACTTTCCATGATATTATGCTTCCAACAGGTCTGTCTCTCCTGGTTCCTCCACTGGGCTCTTCCTCCTGGGTATGGCCTGGGTCTGGTCTCCATCACCACGGCCAGTGCCTCAGGGAAACGCAGGTGTCTGGAGTCATTAGAGATTCATATCCACCTGCTGGGCCACGTGCAACAAGAAGGGCAACTCGGGGTCAGCCAGGACACGATGGGTGAGGGGCGGCTGTCTGGCTGCGAGCCCAGAGGGACCCATAAATCATGCCGGTGTCCAGAGGCCAGAAGCAGTAATGGGAGTCAGGTGAGAGGCCCACCCGCAGCAGACGGCTGGACACTGTTGAACGGTGGCCCCCAAAGGTCTTGAAAGTGGGCGTCTGTGGTTCCTTACACCCGGGAAGAAATTTATGGCTAATGCCTGCCCTTTCTGTGTGTCTCCTTGTACATCTCCCCTCGCTTGCCCTCCTCTCCCCCTTGCTCTCCATCTCTCTTCTCCCTTTCTACCCTTTGGTTGCCCCCTCTCCTCTCCTCCCCACTCCCTCTGCATACGTAGCAGAGGAAGGCTCAGGAACGTAGCGTGAGGCTGGACTGGGAGGTCACTTCTCTAGCCACACGGGATTTTTCAGCACGTGGCTGATGCATGTTAGGTCCTCTGAGACTCGGAATCCTGCCTGGGAGGGGCATGGGAAATGGCTTTGTCACCGTCCTCCACTTCTACCCCATCGCCGTTTTAGCACCTGCTCGCCTTTCTCCATGGACCTCTATCCCCGGCCTCCCCGGAGCCCACCATCTCGGCCGCTGCTGAAGACCTTCGCCTCCCTTCTCCGACCCCTCTCCCGTGCTGCCTCCCAGGGCCCCCTTCCTCTACGTCAGCACAGGTCTGGAGACCACAGGAATGACCTTGAGGGAGGACAGCGCATGCCAGCAGGGGAGACGTCTCGGGCATGCTGCTTTCTTCTGTCCCTCTGGTCACATGACACGGAGCCGCCAGCCCAGAGACCTCCTGGTCTCCCGGCATCAGCTCAGCCCTCCCAGTGTCAGTGGTCTTGAGGCAGTAACAGCGGTAAACAGAAGCTCCCCGCACTCCCTCAGGCAGCAAGAGACAGTGAGGCTCGAACCCAGATCTCCATCGCGGCCGTCCACCCTCGGACAACACACCTGTCTCCCGGGCTCCGCTTCCTCAGTGGTTAGTGAGGCGTGGGCCTGGATGACCTCTAGGTCTCTTTCAGCCTCTTGCTTCTGGGTTTTATTCTACCCAAATCTGAGTTTCTCAAGTCTCCCTGCTCCGGGGCTAGAAACAGGTCACGTATTCTAGCCGCTGCCCCACATCCCCAGCTCTTTGCTCCACGGGACCCTGGAGGAAGGACATCAGCCCATGAGATCACAGCCTCGTGTCCCCTGGTGCCCCTGGACGCATCTCCCAGGGGTTCCCGCACCAAGCGTAAGCCCAGACACACAAGGCCTCCAGTCACAGCAGCTGGGATGTTCCTTCTTCCCCTTGCCACTCCCCCATGGTGCCCACATCCAAAGCCCTCTGAGAGCACCCGAGGTGGCCGCTGAGCTGCTGTTGATACTAGTTCAATGCCAAGGTCCACACAAGGGGGCAACATGCCACTATTCCCCCAGCTGCCAGCCCCTCCAAGTGCCGACGGGTTCCGGGCCTCCCTGAAGGGAGTTCAAGGGCCCCTCCCCCACTCAGAGTTACACAGGGTCCCCCAGACCTTCAAAAGGCCCTGCTGGCACCCCTGAGGGTCACAGAGTCTTGATCAAACAGTTCCTCATTCTTTTCCTTGGAAGCTTCCTTTTTACGGGACCCAGACACAGTCTGTGTCTGACTACATGGCGTCTTCCCATTCATTCCCTTTTCCCCCAGCGAGGGGTGGGAGAGCCTTTCTGCAGATCACCCCCTGATAGTCTCCCCACCACATCTATAGACGTGTTTGAAATCCATGTTAGGTTCAGCCGAGATATCCTCATTGCCCCCCACCTGACAAATGCACACATACACATGTTATCTCTGATTCTGTGATTTCCATTTACACCATCCTAGCAAATAAAGCAAAGGAGTGTGAATGTGTGTGTGTGAGTGTACGTGTATGTGTGAGTGAGTGTGTAAGAATGTGAGTGTGTGTATGTGAACAAAAGGCCGTGTTTGGGTGTGCAAGTGTGGGTGTGTATGTGAGTGTGTATGCGTGAAGTGTGTGTGGTGAGAGTGTGAGTAAAAGTGAGTGTGTGGGTAGGTGTGGTTGTGTCTGTGTGATGAGTGTGAGAATAAATGAGTATATGGGTAGAAGACTGAGTGTGAGAGCGTGTGAGTGTGAGTGTGTGAGCATAAATGAGTAAGTATATTTGGGTGCGTACATGGGCATGGGTTATGTGAGTGTGTGTCAGTCAGAGTGTATATGACTGGTTGAGTGTGTGTGAGTAAAAGTGAGTGTGTGAGTATGTATGTGTGGGTGTGCGTGTGGGTATGGGTCAGTCCGTGAGTGTGTATGAGCATGTCTGGGTGAGACTGAGTTTGTGAGTTTAAGTGGTCAGTGAATGTGAGTGTGTGTGTGAGTGAGCATGTGTGAGTATAATGGTGTGTGTTGAGTGAGTGTGTGTGTGAGTGTGCACGTTCTAAGTTAGAGAGGAAGGGACTAAAAGCTCCGCTCCAAGTGGCTCGTCCAGTGGGCCAAACCACAAGACTGGCTAAAAACAGAATTTTCTTCTCCAACTCTCCCCTGAATGTGTTCTAGAAGCAGGACTTGATCTCCAAAGAAAACCTGTGATAAAGAGTAGCACGGGTGACTTCTAAAACTCTGTACTTACTGACAAATAAAAATCAAATTGGTGAGGGAATAAAATAGTATCCTGTAAAAAAAGGGCTTTTTTGTGGTTCACATAGGGGGCCTAGAAGCAGAAATATAGGTTAAATGCTCAGTCTGGAAAATCAGCAAGATTCTATTTTTAGAACTAATGAAAAGAGCCTTGTATGAGGACAAGGTACAAAACGGCTCTTTTTCTCCTGCTAGGAAGAGGGATTAAAAAGTGGTTCTGAAGACTATGGACCCAGGATTCTGAGTGAAGAAACCTGGAATGTTGGCCTGACTTTGTACCCTGTGGTCCCTGCTGGCCACCCAGGGAGGGCCCGGCCTACCATCCGCTCCAGTAAGTATCAATTAATGAATGACTTTGATTTAGGACTTGATTATTAACAGTATAGTGCATGTGACCAGAAGATCAGACCTAGTCTGGGGCATCTGGGAGGGCTTCCTGGAGGCATGCTGGCTGAGCTGTAAAGGAGGGAGAGGAACTGTGGAAATAGAGTGGCACAACACAGCAGGGTTCTAAGTGGAAAGGACAACGCTGGCCGGGGCAGGCTGGGCAGGGACATGGGATGTGTGAGGAGCAAGGCCAGGGGGAGCTGGAGCCCAGAAAGCAAGAGCCAGTGAGGCCGGGGAGGTACACGTCTCCCTGTGGACCACGAGAAGCACTTTGGTCCTTGTTACAGAGAGTAGCCAGTGGGAGGTGGTGGCCAGGATCCAACATGGTGTCCACGGACCCCACCCCCCAGCAGTTGTGCCTGTGCACACACAGTCTCCCCCTTACCATGCACTCGCCTTGAGCTGTGTGACCAATAACACACAAGAGGAGTGATGTTCTATCACGTCTGAGATCAGATTAAAAAGACGCTGCCGTCTGCCTTCTCTCTTGGGTCACTCGTTCTGGGGGCAGCCAAGAGCCACCCTGTGGGGAACCTCACTGGGCAAGGAACTCAGAGGCCTCTGGCCAACAGCCACTTAAGTGAGGGAGGTAGACTCCACAGGCCGGCCAAGCTTTCGGTTGACAGTAGGCCTGGTCTACACCACAACTGTGACCTCCTAGGAGGTCCTGAGCCAGAATCATATGCCTCAGCTGCTCCCAGATCCCTAATCCTCAGAAAATGTGTCATGCACAAGCGACATGCTTGTTGCTTTAAGAAGCTATGTTTTGGGGTCATTTGTTACACAGATAACTAATAACGATAAAACAGCAACAGATAACTAATATGTAAGCGTAGCAATAGGGTTCGACTTACTAACTGCATGATTTGAGCAAGTCTCACTCAACCTCTCTGGGCCTAAGTCTCTTTCTCCACCTATGAGATGGGGGAAATGGCCTGAGCAATAGAGTATTAGCACAGGGGAGAGGTGGAGGTGATCAAAGTAGGCCACAGCCCTTGTATGGGGGCAGACCAGTGGGAACGCAGAGGGATTCAGCTCTGAAGCAGGTGGGAGGGGGAGATGGTAAGAGCCCGCCATTCCCTGGGTACTCACCCTATGCATGCATTGTTATGTCATGCAATCCTCCTATCTAGCCTGAGCGGGAGGCTAAATTACCCCCATTTTATAGAAAAGAGAGTGAGACACAGAGACATTAAGTCAATGGCAATCCCATCCTTTCGTGCTTCTGAAAGGCGTGCAAAGTTGTCTGGGCCTGGAAATCGCTGCTGTACAAGGCAAGTCAGAAATCACTCACCCTCCTGCCGTCACTTCGATCACTCCCCACACAGTCCCCATCCACCACATCCCCTCAAAAATCATCCCAGCCAGACACTCTTCTCAAAACAACCCTATCTACCTCCCAGGTATGACTGTCAAGTTTCCAAACCCACCTGCCCTAGGAGTCTGAGGGTGGTGGCCTGAAAATGCTCATGAGATTTGGGATCGGTGGGACAGGCCAACCAGCAGCCATACAGCCACTCCCCACATTGTTCACTCCCCTGGAAATACAGCTGCTGAAAGTTTCCCCAGACTCTGCGGAATTCAGGGGTCTTTGTTCCCATGTCTAGAAGCACACTGACCTGCCAATTCCGGTAACAGACACGATGAAGACGCTCTTGGCTTCCACCACGGTTTTTGGCAAAAGGACGACTGAAGCCTTCTCTATTTTTTAGTTTTTAAGTATCCTTTTTCAGAGGAGATAAATCAACTGTAAAAGTATGTTATGAAAACCAACTTGGCAAGCAAGGGCTGCTGGAGAGGGGCAGGGCTTGCTTTATTTTCCATTATCTCAGTGTAAAACAAATAGATTTATCCTTTTAAGATGTTCTTGTAAGGTCATCAGGATCACAGTGATTGAAACCATGGCCCTTGGCTGACTTGAGTCCAGAGCATGATCTAATCAGGCCTGGAATTCTCAAAGAAGAAAGGAAACAAAAAGAAAAGAAAAAATAGAAGAAGAAGGAAAGAAAAGGAGAAGAAAAAAAACTGGCCTAGAAATGAACGTTTCAAAGTTATCTCAGTACAAGGAAGTTTTCCCTTTCCGCAGAAGTCTCCTGGGACTCCTGTAAAGGCAAGCCCGGTTCTCCACATCTTCTAAAGGTTCTTTTGTTCTGCTAAGAGGGAGTGAGGTTAGGTCTGGGCAGACCTGCCCCTTTCCTTCATCCCACTCCCGATGGGCTCCGACCTTCCTCGCTCAGTGGCTTTCCTCTGGAATGCGAGCAGCTGAGTGACCCTGCACAAGGCATGAAACCCACCCGAGCCCCTGCTTCCTTGCCTGTAGAACTGCACTCACAACTCATACAGAGACATCAGGATTATTTCTGTGAAAACTGAAGAAGTGATTGATATCAATAAGGCAATCGGCATGTTGCCGGGCACTTCGATCCGAGTCTTTCCCCAGCAAAGCCATGTAGGGATCGAGGGTGTGACCGTCAGAGTTGGAGATGCCGCACTTGCTGGCATCCCTGGCTAGCTATGGGCAAACCGCTGGGACCTCAAGCCAGAATCCTTGTCTGCAAAAAGGGGTGACAATGGTGTCTATCTGCTACTTCCTACGGTTGTCATGAGGGCATAATGGGATACTACTTAGAATAGTGCCCAGGACACAGTACTCAGTAAGTAAATGATGGGTACTGCTGCTATGACTACTATGAAAATGATCACAGCGACAATCAGAGCTCCTTTCCCTAATACTACTTCCCACCCAGTATGTAGAGTTCTTTGATCACTAAGCAAAGCAAATCACCTCTGGGGAGAAAAAACAGAAAAGATAATGGGTAGCTCTGAGATAGTAGACGGAATGAGAAGACAAGTAGAACGATCAAGCTTTTGGAAGGAAGCAGGACTCAGGAGAGCCCCCATGTAAGCGCTAGGAACGTATGACGGCATCCTCAAAGTGCTGAAGTCAGGGTGAGCCCCATCGTCTTAGAGCCACCCACCAAAGGAGGGATTACATTCTCACATCCCATCCAAGACCAAATCCAGCGGGGAGGGGCAACTATCCGATGGAAAATGATGTTACCAAAAGCGTGAGGTGGGGATCCCGGGCAAGCAGAGATAAAATGATGCCAACTACCACTGTGACCACTATTCCTACTAATATTGATATCTATAATAATAGTTGTGGTAGCTGCTAATGTTATTGGTCACTCGGGTCATGGTAAAACCAATCCAAATGATGATACCAGTGCATATCCAGACCCAAACTTCAATACTGTGAATCTTAGATGAACGGACTAGCCATTAGATTAGTACCATTTTTATTCCTTTTTTGGGTTTTGTTTGTCTGTTTTTAAAGACTTTATTTATTTATTTTAGGGAGAGGGAGTGAGAGGGCGAGCACAGGCGGGAGGGTCACACAGAGCGACAGAGTCTCAAGCAGAATCCATGCCAAGTGCAAAGCCCGATGCAGGGCTTGATCCCAGGACCACGAGATCATGACCTGAGCCAAAACCAAGAGTCAGACACTTGATTGACGGCACCACTCAGGCACTCCTGTTCCTTTTTTGAAAAAACTTTTTCCAGGGGCACCTGGGTGGCTCAGTGGGTTAAAGCCTGTGCCTTCAGCTCAGGTCATGATCTCAGGGTCCTGGGATTGAGCCCTGCATCGGGCTCTCTGCTCAGCGGGGAGCCTGCTTCCCTTCCTCTTTCTCTGCCTGCCTCTCTGCCTGCTTGTGATCTCTGTCTGTCAAATGAATAAATAAATAAGTCTTTAAAAAAAATTTTTTTTCCAAAAAATATATTTTTTAATTTTTTGGAAAAATAATGATTTTCCCATGATAAAGTGAGAACCAACATTTCTTGTCTATGTATTTACTCATTTATTTTTTGAAAGTTGATGATGATGATGATGATTATTTTAGTAATCTCTACACACAACATGGGGCTAGAACCCACAACCCCCGAGACCAAGAGCCACAAACCCTTTTGTCTAAGCCAGCCAGGTGCCCCTCCCCTCTATATATTTAAATGTCTGACACTGTGCACTTGACCTCTTTTATTTCACTAACTGTATTGCCAGGTGAGCTCAGCAGAAATAATTAACCATTGTTAAATAAAGTTTAATGGAAACAATAAAAATTAATGTCGAAGGCATAATAATTTTTTTATAATTGCTAATGATTAATACCAAGCCATGAGGGTTTTTAATTTTGCATTAAAGCTTCTTTATGTAGTGAAGTGGCCATTCAGTCCTCCAGGACACACCATTAAATCCACGCCTGCAATCTGGAAGGCCTCCCCCTGTGAGGCATTTGTGGTTAAACAGAAGACACAGACACTCACTGGGACGACTCCTGTTTGCTGAATTCTGTGATTTGATGCATAGGACCTCCAGGTGCGGTCACGGCATTTAAAAATTCTTCGGGATAACTCACTGCTTCTTGAAATAGCTTCACTTTCAGAAGCTGAGCTGCTGTTCAAATCCATTTAGGGCTCGTATTTGAGAGCACTGTTGTTTTCTGTTCACGGAGAGCCCAATATGCTCTGGGTTAGAGTTCTGTCACAATTGCCTCGATGTGTGGGCTTCTCCCATCAGCTGTCACTTGCCTCTCTGAGTCAGTCTCTGGGGCTCAGTCCGTTTCTGCTATTTCAGAACACCACTGCTTATCCCTGAGGCTCAAATACTTAGAGAGCGACATATCGTTCTTCTCATTAAGAAAAGTGTGTTGTGGGGTGCCTGGGTGGCTCAGTGGGTTAAAGCCTCTGCCTTCAGCTCAGGTCATGGGATAGAGCCCCGCATCGGGCTCTCTGCTCAGCAGGGAGCCTGCTTCCCCCTCTCTCTCTACCTGCCTCTCTGCCTACTTGTGATCGCTCTCTGTATCAAATAAATAAATAAAATCTTAAAAAAAGAAAAAAGAAAAAAGAAAAGTGTGTTGTGAGCTCTTTTTCCTGGAGGCGTGAGGAGTTTTCCTGACCTTTCTCTCCACCACTGACATTTCTGCTGTGCCCAGCACAGCGTACCTGTGATGCCAGAGGAAGGGGACAGGGTTCTCTACAGAGCTATCTTGCTCGGGAGGGCTCCCTCCTCCCCCCACCCTGCTAGATGGTACAGGCCACCTTGATCACACCCAAAGGAAGATGGAAGGGGGGGTGGTGCTGAGTGGCCACCCATAGGAAAAGACCACACAGGCCACCAGAAGGGACAAAATCAGTGGCAAGAAAGCTATGGAAACCCTTATTATATAAGGCATTGGAACAATGTATTAAAGGAGATGGTCCCAGAAGAATTCTCTCTCTGTCCTCCTTGGGGATGCATGCTTGGTCCTTCGGTACTGAAGTTCTTCATACTTGGTACTTGGTACTTGGTACTTGGACTTCCACTGGCCTCAAATCCTGTCTAAAACCTGAATGCACACGGAGAGGAAAGGGGAGTGGGGGCCCCGGAGATAAACAATTCTATTTGACCATTTTCAAGAATTTTAACCCTGCACTTTCCTCCTTCCTTTAGTACATCTCCTCTCACAAATGAGTGTCAGACATCTGATCACCTAACTCACGCTGCAGTGGCTGAGCACAAAGACAGACCTGGGGGGCAAGAACAGTGCATACCGGGAAGGCATGATGACAAGAAAAACAACCAGTCAGTGCTTACCGTTGGGCACTAACTCTGGGCCCAGCATCGTAAATGCTTGACTTGGGCAGATTCGTAACCATCTTCAGGGTAGGTTCTATTAACTTCCCCATACAGAGGAGGAAACCAAGAAAGCTCAGAGAGGCTATGATTTGTCCAAGGTAAGCCCAGCAAAACAGCTGCCAGAGCTGACATTCTGCCCTAGTAACTCTGAGACGTGAGGCTAAGAGAACCGTCTTCTCTGCTATCCACCTGGGCAGTTTTAAAACTCCAGATGTCTGGATTCTTCCCATGATAATACAGTCAGGATCTCAGAGGTGGGAAACCAGGACTTTAAAAAAAAAAAAAAAAAAGACCCCAGAAGGTCATTCTGTCTTGCAGCCGCGGTTGAGAACCCCTGAGACAGGACATGCCGTTGTTCAGGGAGGAGACCCAATTAGGTCCTCTTCCTTTCTTCAAAGTCTATAGCAAGACCTTCCAGCAGCCAGAGCTCCTTCGCTGCCCCTCCGCTGGGTCCCAGGCCAGAGAGAAGAGGCTGCCTTGGTCCTGCTGAGCTAAGGAAAAGTGTCAGGTCGGAGCTGGAAAGGGCCTGGGCTCCCCTGCCAAGAAGCCAACAGATTTATCTCAGTGTCAGCCTAGGAGGTCAAGAGAAGATCAGAGGAGAGTCAGAAGGGAAAGGAAAGGGCATCGGAAGAAATACGTAGGACGGGTCTGGAGGCCACAAGGTGTGGGGAGGAGAGATCAGCTGCAACGGGGAGGCCCTGGTTCCTGGAAGGGAAGGGGATGGGGGAAGCTTTGGAGTGGGGCATCCTTCTGGGAGCCAGGAGCACCAGGAGAACAGTGATTCTCAGAGATTTAGAGGTAACACCCTGGGGTGGAAGGCCTCTCTCTTCAGGGGCGGTGAGACTTGTGCGTCTAGTTCTCCTTAAGTAATTCCACATCTGGACAGCCTTCTATGGCCCTCCCTGCACAAGGCCTCTGCTCCACCCCCATACCCTTCTCAGGGGGCTCAAGAGGTCTTTCTCAACTAGGAGCAGGTTAATCCTTATTGAAATTCCTTACAGGCCCCCTATTGCCCCAGAAGAAATACAAATGCATGAATGTAGCTAAAAACAAAATAAAAACAAGAAACAAAAAACCCTCCCAGGGATCTTTTGTTTCCCAACCTTCCCTTCTGTCCCTCAAACACTGGCTTTGACTTGATCTGGGCCTTTGCACAGACTCTATCTTCTCCCTGCCGCCCTCTCTCCCCATTCCACCTTTTACTCATCCTTCAGGGCTCCGGTTAGATACTGCTTCCTCCAGGAAGCCCTCTCTGATTCTCCCAGTACTGTGCCTCTTTTAGCTCTTACACTGGCTTATAAATGCTTGTTTATTAATCTGCCTCCCTTTAACTGTAAACTCCATCAAAGTGGAAAATATTACTACGGTATTCCCAGCACCTGGTGCAGGAAAAAATGTCCCCAGCGTTGGGGGGAAGGAACACCTACAAAGAATAACTTGAGAATGCCACCACCCACTCCCCAAATAGACATCTCCTTCATTGACAGAAAATCCTTCTGTCCTTTAGAACAATCTTAGTCCACCCCATCCAGCTTTACTGAGGAATGACTGACAAATAAAATCGTGAGGTACCTGAAGTGTACAACACATAGTCACTGCCAAAGGCCTCCCCCAGAGTTCATTAACACATCTGTCACCTCGCATTTTATCTTCATGTCTGTGAGAGAGAGAACACTGAAGTTCTACTCTCCTAGCAAATTTCAGTTACATAACACAGCCTTATTAACGACGGTCACCAGATTATACATCAGACCCTCGGACCTTATTCATCTCGTAACTCAGTTTGTCCCCTTCTACTAGCTCCTCCCTATTTCTCTCACCCTCTGACCCCTTTCTGTGAGTTTGACAATTTTGTTTTTATGATTCCACGTATAAATGATACTATGCATTATTTGTCTTTCTGTCTGGCTTATTTCACTCGGTATAATGCCTTCCAGGTTCACCCACGTTGTGGCAAATGACAGAGTTTCCTTCCTTTTTAGGGTTGTGTAACAAATGTTCCATTATATATCGCACATCTTCTTTAATCATTCATCTGTCAGCAGACACTCAGGCTGGTTCCCAACCTTGGCCACGGTGAACGATGTTCCTACAAATGTCAGAGTGCAGGTGTCTCCTTGAGGTAGTGATTTTGTAAAACATTCTAAAATTAGAGGTCCTGATTTGACTTGGGACATTGAAGTATCTTCTTAGATCGTAAACGCAGTCTTCAAAGGACTAGAAAAATCACAGAAGGACAAGGAAGATGAAGAGACCTCTGGTTTCCTTGGGGGCCAGCCTCCTGATCCCAACCCCCGACAGCCTGTCTTGCTCCACTCAGCCCTGGAAGGATCTCTCCGGCCTTCTGAGCATGTACCTGCAAATGCAGGTACATTTACTACTCTGCATGCAGAAGAAACAGTGTGCGCTGAAGCCTGAGGCCCCTTCCAGGAGCTTCTAACTCCCTCCAGGCACTCACAGTCCACAGCCCCCAGCTCGCTGGTGATCATGCACCAGAGGGCTTCGGCCCGCAGGGAACCTTGTTTCCCCTAGGCTTCCGGTGGGGGACCGTATCCAGCACTCGTCAGAGAGGCAGCCATGGCAAAGCACGAGGGTCGCCCGAGCACCAGGGGTCAAACCTGGTAGGTTCTGCCCAGGGATTCCTGTGCTTCTTTGCCCTGCCTACAGTGGGACCCTCCTGGATCACTCTGCTTTACATGTAATCCATCTCTGGATTTGACTCTGATTTGGACACAGGATCTGCACCTTGAGACCACATGGCCTTGGAAATGCCCCAACTCCGAAGCTCGCTCTCTCCATCTGTCCAGGGGAACTGCACTTGCCCCACAGGACTGGCATGGGGAGGCAGGTTCAATGTCATGGCAAGTGCCCTGGGACACAGCGGACACTTGGGCAATGTGCATACTGCACGCAGGTGAGGGGACAGGCAGGGGCCAGAATGCAGCCCTGCTTCTACTGACCACACCATGGGCCCACAGCTCTATCTGCCCAGAGGGAGCACCTTTCAGCAATTTACATGAAGGGACCCTAAAAATGGTCTCAGCCGGGCCTGGCACACATTAGGTCTCGGTAAACATTAACAGAATCTTAAATTAACAGAACCTTAAACTCCCTGTGGCTATGCACACTAGAGGGGAAATAAAAGCTGTTGTTACTAAAATAGTAATAATCTAAGCACATGCAATACAGCAGAGTGCTAAAAATAAAAGCTTTGGAGCTCGACAAGGGTTTGAGCCCCAGTGCTGTACTAACAACGTTGAGAGACCGCAAGCAAGAGGCATAACCTCTCTGAGCTTCAGTTTTCTCATCTGTAAAAGGGGAATCATTTGGAAAGATTAATGAGGACTACCATAATTACTACCTCCTGAATAACTCATGTTTCAAGTGTTCTGGGACCTGGTTTTATAAAGAAGGAGACCCCCGATCACCAGAGGTAATTAAACATGCATTATTGTAATTGGTGTTATTAAAGTCCTAATGTGTTCTAGGCTCGGAGGGCTTGTAACATCTATCAAGAATTTTCTGCTTGCCAGATAATGTGCTAAACACCTCATACACATGGCTTCATCCATACCTACAACCACCCTAAAAGGTAGATACTATGATTATCTGATCAAGGGGAACTTACATACTAGTTAAGCAAGCAATGAATTAATGTTTGAGACTATCTGAGTAAACACAAAACAGGACAGATTGCGTTTCAGAAGAAAATAAGTACAAGGATATACTTTGAACGAGGTGGTGGCTAGGAATTGGGAGTTTGTTGCTGAAGGCAACCGACACCTATCCCTCTTTAGGGAATTTGGTATAAATAGATAATGAAGTATTATATAGTGGCCCCAAAATTCATAGTTTACAGGTAGGAATAGGGCTAGGTCTCGAAAACCATGGTAAATGAAAAAAGTAAGAAAAAGGGTGGGATTTAGAACACAGCGGTGTAAGATAGTAGGTGCCAAGCTGTGGGACAGTCACTGTGGGGCTTTACTGCTCAAAGAAGGCACCTGGCCCCAGGAGCATCCACCACGGATACCGGGGGAAGCCCCGGGTTCCAGATGTGGCCCCCCAGCACGCAGTGGAAGCAACAGGGGCTAAGACATGGGCCCTGCCCTCAAGGAGCCCGCAGCCCAGGCTGGTTTCCACGAATGAGAAAGTTCTGCTGGAAAATTCTCTCGGCTGCACAGAAGCTTCTCTCCCACAACTCTCTCTGGGTTGGTAGATTGGTTTTCTTCTCCCAGATGTGCCCTCATAAAGCAGAGGCAACACAGGCCTGGTCGAGTGGAGAGTGCTATCGGCCGGCGCTGAGCTAGCCATCCTGAAGAAGCTCATTAGCCAACAGAACACCTGTCTCAGTAACTCCCATCCAGTCCTGATTGCTGAATTGGGAGGGGCTGCTGGCACAAGGAAGCAGAGGCTCCGGGTTCTGTTCCATCATCTTCACTACCCCCACCTGCCATATAAGGCCCTGAACAGTGCAATTTTTTTTCTTTTTTTTTTTTTTTAATAATAAGAATATCCTAGGGGCACCTGGGTGGCTCAGTGGGTTAAAGCCTCTACCCTCACCTCAGGTCATGATCCCAGGGTCCTGGGATCGAGCCCCGCATCGCATCGGGCTCTCTGCTCAGCAGGAAGCCTGCTTCCCACCCCACCCGCCACCTGCCTCTCTGCCTACTTGTGATCTCTGTCTGTCAAATAAATAATAATTAAAAAATCTTAAAATGGCCCAATTTCCAAATAAAGTCATTAAAAAAAAAAGAATATCCTAGATTGGCAAACATTGGGAGAACTTGAAGGAAAAATAGCCCAAGACTGGACCAGAACACCAGCCAGGACCTCCGCCAGCCTCTGCCCAGCTCCAAGACCCTGTTGGCTGCTAACAGTGCATATCCGATTGCCAGACTCCTCACATCTTAGTAAAACCTGTGGCAGAAGAATTCTCCCAGATGGCCCAGGACCGCTACTAAACCCCAGCCACTGGGATGCCACTCCTCACGTGACCGTCTCAGGGAATCCTCAGCCCCTCAGAGTGAAGTCATTTGACCATCATCTGCCACCCTTCAAAGTTTGGTCAAACATCAAGACAAAGTACTGTGCTGTGGCAATAACTGTCCAGTGTCCCTTCCCAGGGGACACCCGGGACTCTGAGCCTGTGCCAGGCCGGTTAGGACGAATACCCGTGAGCTTCAGCGTGTGGTTTCAGAAAGAATGGGGTCAGGGCGCCTGGGTGGCTCAGTGGGTTAAAACTTCTGCCTTCGACTCAGGTCATGATCCCAGGGTCCTGGGATCAAGCCCCACATCGGGCTCCCTGTTCAGCAGGGAGCCTCCCTCCTCCTTGCTCTCTGCCTGCCTCTCTGCCTACTTGTGATCTCTGCCTGTCGAATAAATAATTAAAATCTTTAAAAGAAAAAAAGAATGGGGGATTCCGTGATACAGAGCAAAGCCAAATGTTAAAGCTAAGGGATCAGCACGGATTTATTTGAGAGGGTGAAGCAAACAGGGAGTGGCCACCAGAGAGAAATCAGAGATGTGCTAGGATTGGGATGGAGGGGTTCCAGGTAGGGAAAGTGCCCCCCTGGACATCCTTATCTTCCCATGGGAGGGACAAGGAAGATGTTAAAGTTCTTGGAGCAACAGATGGCAGCATAAAGACTACCTGATTATCCCTGAACTCAGTGCCGCCCTGATTGCACAGCAACAGAACCCCTCTTGTCCTGCAAACTCGGGTTTTCCCATATTGTATTTGTCACAGAAAGTCAGAGCAGGAAGAGCAACTCACCCTCCACAGACTCCACCCGTTTTTCGGATGGGAAAACAGTCTCAGGGAGAAAAAGTAACTTGCCCAAGGTCAGAGACATCATGGAAGCCTGAGGAATTTGGGAAGAAGTTGTTGTCCTCCTTTGCTTGTTCCCAGGATTGTTTACCCCTCCCGAAAAAACAGATCATGGCTCTCACTGGCTTCAACATTCCCATCTAACAGAATATGAACGTTGGCTGATGTCCAAGGTCATTCAGATCAGTACTTTGATTTCATGAATGGAGAGACAGAGACTGTTCACCTCACCATCATTCTAATTATGAGCATCTATCCATCACTTCTCCCACTAGCCAAATCCTTCCCGGGCCCCAGCACCACATGGCAGCCCCAGGACAACTCCTGTAGGCAGGTGACCATCCAGATGGCGAAGCGCGACTTCCTAATGACAAAGAGGCATGGGCTTTGAGAGCATCGCGACAACCAACATGTGAAAGTGCTACCCTAGGATCAAGGCTGCTGAAGATATCACAAAATTCTACTTGTCTGGAAATTCTCATGTCACTCTTGGGGAGCAATTCCATCACCAACCTTGGCTTTTGCCATCTCCCTCCCATTTTGGACATGGTTCAGAAATCCAAGCTCCCATCTCTCCTTGTCTTTCTCCTCCCTCTGCTTCTAATCTGTTATTAAGGTCACCCTTGACCAGAAGATCATACCCCCACAGCATCCCACAGTGATTCCCCAACTCTGAAACCTGATTATTTGAACTCTGCTTCAACTCTACCCTGGCCCATGGGCTGTCAGCCAACCACCCACCAACCTGTGTTGTTCCTAGCTCCAACCCTTAGGGGCTGCATGCGACCAACGCCCCCACCCAATCACCACACTCAAAACCTCTGAGCCTCAGAAGGGCAGGAAAACCTCCAGAAATGTTTTAGAATTGAGACATCATCTTTTTCTCTTGTAAGAGAATTCAGAAGAAGCCCTTGTCTCTTTGAAGAAGACTTTAAATCTTGTTCTACAAGGAAAAGATATATTCAAGACTTCAAACCAAAGGAACCATGATTCTTGGCATTGAAACAGCCCTCTGTGATTTGAACATTCTTTGGCAGGGATCATACTATGCATTCTATCCAAGAGCCACCAGACTCCCTTCAATGACACAATGTGATCTGAAGACCTATATGTGCAGAGATGTCAGCCTGCTCCACCTCCTAGAGCAGAGAGTCCAACAGGCTCAGAGCTAGACCTCATTTCTGGTGTCCCTTGCCATTTGATCATGCTCTGGCCAAGGGACTAGCAGGGCAAGTGATATATGTTACTCCCAAGCCTGGCGCATGAAACACCCTATGAAATGTTCTCCTCTCTCCTTCCTCAGCTACCTGCTAAATGACAGACTTCGACAATCCAGAGGAGAGCAGAGCCACAAGATAAAAGGATCCTGGGTCCATGAGTCAACTTGGAAAAGAATGGACCAGAGACCCCCCGTGTTAGACTGTGCAAAAGTGAAAAATAATTTTTTGTTGAATTAAACTACAGAAACTTGGGGATAATCCATTACAGCAGCTAGACTCCTTTGACTAATTCATTACTCTGTTCTCCACAGACACCAACCTAAGTCAATTCGAGACAGAATAATTCTTTATCCTCAAGAATCTATTTATGATAAAAGCATCTTGAGAATAACAGACAGGGAAAAATATTTACAACATATTTTATACTCATCTAAATTTAAAAAAAGAAATTATCAAAGGATATGAACATAAGTCACAGAATTACAAACGACTAGAAAATGTATGAGAAGATGTTGAACCTCATTAGTGATCTGAGAAATGCAAATGAAGGTAACAATGAGATATAATCTTTCACCGATTAGATGAGTCTGGCAATATTCAGTGCAGGGAAGGGTTTGGGGGAAAAGGCACTCCCACATACTTTCAGTAGGAGTGCATATTGGCCCCACCTATTAAAATACAGAATGGGGGAGGGGGGCGTCTGGGTGGCTCAGTGGGTTAAGGCCTCTGCCTTCGGCTCAGGTCATGATCCCAGGGTCCTGGAATCGAGCCCCGACTTGGGCTCTCTGCTCAGCAGGGAGCCTGTTTCCTCCTCTCTCTCTGCCTGCCTCTCGGCCTACTTGTGATCTGTCAAATAAATAAATAAAATCTTGAAAAAAAAAAAGTAAAATACAGAATGGGCTTCCTGTTAAAATGTAAAATGTGTGGGCCTTCTGGATCAGCAATCACACTTCCAGGAATACTTACTTAAGGACACAAGGAAATATGTCAAAGGATTATTCATTTCAACATCACTTATGATACCAAAAACGCACCTAAATAACCATTTATAGAAGAATGATTACACAAATTATGGGAGGGTCCCACATAACAAATGAAATGTTATGTAGGTATTCAAGAAATGTGTAAGCTTTCATTCTAAGGAAAAAGCCCAGTTTAGGACTATAAATGAGGAGATGTGTATTTGTAACAGATTGCCAGCTGGGACTTTCCGATTGTCTCTGGATTCCACTAAGGCCTAAATCTGAAAACAACTAAAGGAAAAGTCCCCACACATTTGAAAGAGAAGTTCTAGACACATCCACTCAGGTCTTACCATGAGGTAGTCAAAAAGGTCTTCCCCTTTTACTCCCACTTACCCACCTCCAGGTCATATAGGAAGAGGCTGAGATGCCAGAGAGAAAATCTCCTGGAGAGAATTCACAGGAGTAAAGAACAGTCCCATTTCTCCTCCCTTCCCCTTCAGACCGAGGGTGGGATACAAAAGGGTGGGGTGCCAGGCTGGTACCCTTTTTACCCAAGTCTGGGGGCAGCACTGCACCAAAAGAACCCTATGGAAAGGAATGGGGTGAGGAGGCAAGTAGACGGTACAACCTAGGGGTAGGGCCCAAGTCTGGGGAACCATAAACTCATCAAATGGTATGAAGGAGATTGGATTCCCTAAGGAGTGAGGGTCACGGGGTCTCCGGAGACCTAGCGTTTGGGCATCTGCCAAACAGACTACAACAGTGCCAGTCAAATAAGATGGCGCCTCTCTAATTCCCTCCTCCCCACGCTGGGGGTGCCCGAAGCCACAGAGCACAGCAGGATGTAAGAAGTGTGAAAGAACAGATCATATCACCGCCATCCCTCCTTCCCCATCAGGTCAGCACCACGCTGGGGTCAGGTGTCATGGCGGGCATGGTGGGGACAGAAACCAAATGAGATGAGAGTCAAGTTTTCATTTCTACCGACCTGGACTTTTTAACACCTGCCGGCAGCCCGAGAGCTAGGAGGCCATCTGAGATGCCTTCAAGGGATTGAGAAGGGATCTCATTAGAGTCCACTTGAAGTAAGAAATGGGGGCGGGGGGATCCTACCACCTACTGGCTGCAGCCCACCAAGCCTCACCCACTCAGCAAGAATCCCACCCCAAAGCCCCACCCGTTAGCGACACAGAGTAGCGGTTACCCCAAGAGAGGACGGATGACGCGGAGGAGGGGAAACTTTGGCTTTCCAATTCCAACATTCTGAGTCACTCTTGTTTAAAACAGTTTCTAGAAAGGCGTACGAGGTTTTGAATGACATATAATTGCCCAATAAGGCCCTCAGCGAATCTCTTGGACCGGGGAGTTAAAATTCGGGCGAAACACGAGCTCTACCTTGGATATTACTTATTTCCCTTCCTGATGTTGCCACAAGGCCTGGCTCCACGATTGTCCTCGTGGGGAAAAGATGTTGTTTATTATTCCAGCTGTTGCCATGACAGGCAGTGTTTCCGTGTCACCGCCTTGTGCTCCCCAGACGTGACACCACTAATACATGTTCCAGACCTGCAATCCCAGGCATTGGGGCCAGAAGGAAACGGGCTTGCGGTGCTGCAAAATCCGCTGAGGAGGCCAGCCCTGCTCAGGAGTCTGCATCCCCGGGTTTCCAACCACAGCATCCACGAGCAGAGCGGGGGGAGAGCAGTGCCTGTCTCTGGACCAGCAGGATGGGATCCTGCAGAATTTTAGCTGATCTCACCATCTCCCATCTTCCCCCACCCACTCCTTTGGCCCCAGCCAGCAGAACAGACCCCATCTCCTAAAAGCCACAGAAAGAAGAAACCAGCAGCTGCAGACCAGTTCTTTGAGAGCCTGCCCCTAGTGAGACCGACCTGGGCACCAGGTCACGAAGAATCGGGACAATCCTTCAATCCTCATCAAAGACCTCTGCTGTGTGGATATCGCCAAGCCTCCCCGTCTTGGCGGATGGTGGCACTCTCATTTATCGTTCAAAAAGTATAATAAATAAACAGGCAGCCACATGCATACAACACCAAGAATTCTCTGGGGCTCTATGTGTCTTCTGGCCCTTACCATGATTTTGTTTTTGTTGACTTATTTCTTTCCAGTCCATGATTCATCTCTTTTGATTCTCTTCTCCGCTCTGTCCCATTTACCACACACTGAAGACCCCATCCCTTCAGCCCCTCCAAGTAGTGCTAACATTGTGTAGAAGACTTTTACTAAAGGTTGTAAGCAACAGAATTACAGCAGAGCAAAATGTAAGAATTGGGTTGTTTTAATCTCATACGCTTGTATGTACATAGAACACCCCTGGAAAGGTATGTTTCAGAGTAGCCTAGAGTCAGGGGTGGTAGGGAGACTCCCGCTTATCTAACAATTTCTTATTGGACACCTAATATGTGCCAAGCATTGTTCTAGGTACTTGGAATACATCAGTGAACGAAAAGACGGAAATCACTGTTCTTGTGGATTTTTTATTTGGTCAAGGAAGACAAAGAAAACACACACACACACACACACACACACACACACACACACCCCTTAATGATTTAGTATAATAAAAATGATGTGTTGGGGTGCCTGGGTGGCTCAGTCAGTTAAACTGACTGTCTGACCCTTGATTTTGGCTCAGGTCATGATCTCGGGGTCGTGGGATCAGGTCCCGCACTGGGCTCTGCACTGGGCATGGAGCCTGCTTGGGATTCCCTCTTCCTCTCCCTCTATTCCCCGCTCCCACTGGAAAAAAAACAAAAAAAAAAAGTGTGCTGTGAAAAACAGAGCAAACGGAGCAGGTAAGGGAGTTCAGAGTGCAGGGCAGGAGAGCTAGAGTGTTTGTATTTTTTTAAAGATTTTATTTATTTATTTGACAGAGATCACAAGTAGGCAGAGAGGCAGGCAGAGAGAGAGGGGGAAGCAGGCTCCCCACTGAGCAGAGAGCCTGATGCGGGGCTCGATCCCAGGACACTGGGATCATGACTTGAACCGAAGGCAGAGGCTTTAACCCACAAGCCACCCAGGTGCCCCTGGGAGAGCTAGAGTTTTAAACTGGTGGACACGAAGGCCTCAGTGAGAAGGTGGCATTTGAGCAAAGGCTTGCAGGAGGGGACAGAGTCATGAGGATCTGTAGAAGAGCATTCCAGGCACAGGGAACAGCCACTGCAAAGGCCCTGAGGCAGGAGCACGCCTGGTGTGTTAGAGAAATAACAAGGGGGCCAGTGTGGCTGGAGTAGAGTGAACAAGGGGTAAAAAGGAAGGACAAGGGTCAGAAAGAAGTGCCTAAAGGCCATGATCAGGACTTTGGGTTTTCTCTGAAGGGGGCCTGGGATGGGCACAGACTACAGAGAGACAAGCCATAGTGTGAAGCCCAGTTAGAAGGCAATCGTGGTCACTGAGGACAGAGGAAAACGCTAGGTCCCACTAAGCTGGGAGCAGATTCTGGATTTTTTTTTTTCAGACATACTTTATTTTTTGGAGCAGTTTTAGGTTCACAGCAGAACTGAGTGGAAAGTACAGAGAGTGTCCATCAAACCTCTGCCCCACACACGTACAACCTACTTCTCTGTCAACATCCTGTACCCCCACGGGTATGCTTGTTATAACCAATAGGCCTGTGCTTACCCATTGCCATCACTCAAAGCCCAGAGTCTGCATTAGTGGGTTCATTCTTGGTCTTGTACATTTTGTGGTGTACATTTTTCACAAATAAATAACGATACGTATCCACAACTGTAGCATCATGCATCATAGTTTCACTGCCGTAAAAGCCTTCTGTGCTCTGCCTACTCATCCCTCCCCTCTCCCCAGACTCCAGGCAATCAATGATCTTTTTATTGTCTCCATAGTTTCGAATTTGCAGGATGTTGTAGAGTTGGAATCATACAGTAAGTAGCCTTTCAAGATTGGCTTCTCTCACTCCGTAATACTCGTTTTGTTTCCTCCACGTCTTTTCGTGATTTGAAGCTCATTTATTTTTAACGCTGAATAATGTTTCATTGTCTGATGTACCACAGTTTATTTATCCATTCACTTACTGAAGGACATCTCGGTTGCTTCCACATTTTGGCCATTATGAGTAAAGCAGCTGTAAGCATCCACGTGCTCATTTGTGTATGAACACAAGATTTTAAAAATCCATTTGGGTAAATACTGAGGAGCATTCTGGATTTATTTTGTTATCAGAATTTCCTAAAGGATTAGGGTGTGTAAGAAAAATAGAGAAGGGGAAAGACCTTGGATAAAGCAGTCTGGGGGAAGAATCCAAAAGTTCAATCTTGAACATGTTAATGGAGGAAGTTCATTAAATACCAAAGTGGAAAAAAACAAAGTAAGCAGTTACTATCCTAGCCTGGAGTCTGCAAGAGACTTTTGGTTGGGACATAAAGTGGGGAGTCATCAGTACAGAGATTAACTTAAAGCCAGAATATCAGATTATATCACCGAGGGAGTGAATACAGAGACTTTCAAGGACTGAGCCCTGCAGCCCTCCATCCCCTATCAAGAGGAAGATAAGAAGAGAGGAATCACAAGGAACTGAGAAGGGAAAACCAGGGAAGAGGAGAAAAACCAAGAGAATGGGATGCTTCAGAAGCCCATTTAAGAAAGTATATCAAGGGGGAGGGAGGGATCAGCTGGGCAGATGCCAGGGACCATTCAATTAAGATGGGAACTGAGGGCTGACCATGGATTCTGCAACATGGAGGTCAGCAATCTGACCTAGAAGGAGAATTGTTTTGTAGCGGAGACAAAAGAAGGAATGGGGTAGATTTAAGACAAGCATTGTCAGTGGGGTGATATCATTCCCCAGGGAGGGAAAATCGATTCTTGGGAGATGGAAAAAGCCTTGTTCTTGTTATGTCCAGAGCGCAGATAAACACATGGTACATAAACAACCACACAGGATGTCTGTGGTGTAGGTCATGGGTGAGAGGAGGCAGTTTAAAACATGTCCAAAAAGACTCATTGGCAGCGGGCAGGGGGGAGGAACAATAATGAAAAAACGCAAGTGTGAGAAACACTAGTTCAGGAGAAAATGTGAGGAAAAGCCTTAGAGGCAGAGAAGATAAATAATACTCCAATAGTTTTGCCGCAAAAAGGGTCACAGAAATGCAAGAGCATGGATGACCAAAGTGGGGTTAAGGGAAGTGTCTCTGAGATATTTAATTGTGATAACATTCATGTGGTGCTTATAATGTGGTGCTTATAATTAGAGGCCAAATACTGTTCCTGACCTGATGAAAATCAGATATTCCCCTCAAGAGCCCTGGGAGTGGGTCATCGTCGTTCCGGGTCTGTAACTGGGGAAATGGAAGCATGGGCATGTTAGGGAACTCACCTGCCCAGGATCTTGCAGCCAGGAAGGCTCAGACCTGAGATTTATACAGAGGCAGTCTGGTTCCTGAAACAATGTTCTAAATTTATTGTAAGTTATTTTACCAGAAAAAGATGGGTTTGTACAGGATAACAGAAAATTGCAGTCCCAGACAAGTTATGAGAAAAGCATGGGCACTTCTGCAGAACAAAGCTCAGAAAGTTCTTTATTTATAAAGGAAAGGGGGAGGTGGAGGGCTGTTGTGAACAAAAAAATCCATTGGAGTAAACTGGGAGTTGGAAGTATAGTGGCTTCTCATTGGCTGAGTTATGACAGTCTCTCATTGGCTGGGCTGTTGCCAGGGGAGGAGGAGAGATTTTCTTCCTGGAAAGAAGTGCTGCGGTAGTAAAGTTACACCCAAGGCAAAGTCCCTAACTTCCTGCTGGGTCTATAGTCCATAAGGAATGGTAGGGCATGGGCAAGTACCCTGCGGGCCTCCCGACTCCACTGAGTGAGATCTCCTGTTATTAATTTTCACAAAGACTACATTACATTATTTGCACAATTGTCTTAATTCTTCACTTAACAGGTTTTTACCAAGTCAGAGGCAAAATGATTTAATTCTGGTAGATGAGTCCTAACCAGCAGTAAGGATATATCTGTCCATGACAAATTATTTTAATTACGGCCCACAAAAACATTCCAGAATAGAGAGATACTTCAAATTTCTCCTTATTGTCCAACTCTGAGCCACTGAAATCAAACACATCCACTGAGTTTTCCAAAGACAAACATCAACTTGAGAGACAGTATAGTCATCCTATAAGGAAATGGAGAAATATTTTATTTTTCCCTACAATTCCCTATTTATGAGTCCTTTTTGTTACTATGCAGAATGTCATTCCTTCTTCCCTTTACTCCCAACCCTCACCCTTTCAAATTCTGTCCCTCCGGTAGCAATTTGCCCCTGCGTTCCTTCCCCCTTGGCCCCAGCCTGAGCTAAGAGTAACCACATGTAAAGAGAATGTTCAATTCCTAGCCCAGGGCCTTTCTCAACCTGAAGGATGGCTAAAGGTGTTATTTTCATCTGGATTAGGGAATGTCTTATGCTCTGACTGCACCTTTTCTCCCTAGTCCCTGCTCAAGAGTCAGAGATGAATAGGAACGTGTAAGAATGACATTACTTTACAGATGGTCCTGAACCCACTCTCATGTCTCAACTTAAATCATTATTCGCTCATAACCACATTTATGATCAATGGCAAATTACTCGGAACCTACGTGGCCACTTAACGCAGGTACGCAGCAGTTCTTTGGTTGAGAGCCACTGAAACATACTAGAAGGAAAGAAGAGGAGTGCAAGGACCAGAGCAAGAGGTTCAGTGAGTCCAAGTGAGGGAAAACGGGCACAAGACAGGAAGTAGCATGGCTAAGAGTCTGAGAAACACAGCCAAACAGAGGAGGTCTAAAACCTGTCCTTGAGAAACCTTATGACTTTAAAGAAGACAAAAAACCTTTTTTGACCCTGAGTGCCTTTTTTGAGAAAGGGATAATGATCATATGGGCCTCACAGCATTGCTCTGAAAAACTGCAATTGATAATACCAGTAAAAGAGTAAACAAAAGGCAAGGCCACATGGTCCTGGCTCTATCCAGTGATGCACAACCCAACAGAGTCACAATCCTATGGGAGGGAAAGAGGAGGCTGCGTTGAAAGTTTTGCAAAATAGTTTCCGTATTATTGATAAAGAAAACATTTCAGTCCATTTGCACATTGCACAGATCTTTTAATTTTTCAAAAATGTAGCTTATTTTGCAACAATGTGAAGCTATTGCTTAGGCTTTATTTATATGATGGGAAACCAATGTTTTGAGACAATAAAACGGTCCATATATCGTTGCGTGTTATCTAGACGAGCCATTTGAAAGTATCCAGCTTTGAAATCTGTCCCAGATCCAAGCTATTTTGACTAAATGTTTTGAAGTTGAATAGTGTGAAACTTACCCAGAAGTCTTAGTACTGAGACAGATAGGTTTCTAAAGAGTTTTAAGTTGTTTGGATTAAAAACGCTTTAATTTTTAGATAGTATAAAAATGTTACAAAAATATTTTGCCTAAGTGGTCTGGTTTTAAAAAACAAGTCTGAAACCAAACAGCCTTGCCCTGTCTTAAAAAACCACTTATATGTTATGAAAACCACATGAAATGGATCCCAAATCAAATAATTCTAGGAAACCATTCCAAAACCAGTATTTTGACAAACTTTCCGAATTTAACTGTTGATGGCAACGACTCTCAAAAATTCCAGAGAAACCAGATGTAACTCTCATGTTTTCAAACTTTACAAAATGTCTTACTCTTTTCCACTCCTAGTTTATTTTAGCTGTTGGCCTAGAATACTCAAAACAGTGAATGTGAGTATGGTTTAGCAACTAAAAACATACAGAGAAGAAAGGTACCATAGCGGGAAGAAGAAAGGACCTGTTTTTGAGTGAAACCCAGATTTGGATTCCGTTTCTACCATCTATTATCTGTGGTATCTTGGCACCATCTTTCCCCAGTTTTGAACTGCAATTTCTGTCTTAGATTGGATTCTGCCACAAAGGAGAGCATAGGCAAGGGCTTTTATGCAAGCATGCAGGTATTCTGGGAAATAACCAAGGAAAAGGATTGGAAACTGGAAGAAGTACAGCAGGAAAAGAGGGAAACCCATGACCAGGAATATTCTAGAGTTAGACACCACTGTGGTCAGCTGGGTCCCCTCATACCTTCTGGGAGCCATGCTGAAAGCCTAAAGGACAAAAGAGGGGATGGTTCTCAACAGGCTTCACTGTCCATCCCTCTACCATCCTCTCACAGATCATGCATGTGTGAGTGCCAGATGGGTTCCACCAGACTTCCCAAGCAGCTGTGTCAGAGAAGTCCTGAGATGGTGAAGGGGATCCCAATATGCCACCTTAAAATAGGCTATTGGACATGAGGATTATTTTAAGCTGAAAGCAATTGAGAATCAAAAGAGGCAGAAAGAAGCCTCATCAGGATTTCCCTTATCTGACTAAAAGCAGCAACTTCTGGGAAATGAGGTTGCCCTGAGTTCACTCTCAGGGGAGCGTCATGGCCATAAAGAAAACAAAGACCACTTGAACCTGCATAAACAAACATTATTGCAAACTTTCCTATCTCCTGCTCATTCTCCTAAAAACATATTTGTCTTTTCTAAAGAAATCTATTTGTTCTTCCCATTGAAGAACTCTTCTCCCCACTACCCTTTCCCCTACTAAGTTAGGTGTTAATCCTCTAACTTTAACCATTTAATGAGCTAGCTACTTCTTCTGTTCACTTCCACATGGGAGTAACATTTTTTCTTGTTAATCTGTCTTTGTCAGATTTGTCAGATAACTCGCAGAACTGCAGAAGAAGAACCTAAGAGGACAGAGGAAAAGTTCTTCCTCCCCAACAGCAGAAAGCAAGAGAAGTGAGGTACAGCCTGGACAAGGTGTGGTCAGGTAGGTCACACCTATGTCAGGTAGGTCCAGCAATGACTGGAGTAAATCATGGGCGCAGAGATCATGAGCACAAGAAGGGTCCAGTGCAGTTGCCTCATCTAAAAAATGGGGGTTAAAAAAACAACATTACAGGGACTTCACTGGCATAGCCTATGCTTCAGCGTCTGCTACTGCTTTAACTAAAACCCCCTCTTCCCTTATCTGCCTGGTGAGCAATTCCTCATCTTTGAATTCTTTATGTCTGTACTTTTTCCACATCTCAAGTAAAGGAGGCCCCCTTCTCCTATCCTTGCCTCCTTCTAGGTTCCTGAAAGCCACTTAAGTCCTTCTTTCCTTCCCTCGCCCCATCACCAGCACCACCACCAACTCCTACACTCTTCTAGTGTGAAGGGGTAGGTCACACGAATGTCAAGATTAGGAAAGGCTCTCTCTTTCAGGCTAGCCTGACCCTTCCTCCTTCCCTGAGGTCAGCACGTCTAGGTCAGGGCCCAGGGCCTCCCTTCTTAAGATCAGTCCTGAAACTGGGCAAGTTTCCTCCTGAAGACAGTGGGAGGGAAGGAAGAACAAGTGACCCCAGCCACAAATCCAAACCACAGTCTTTCATAGCAGGTCACCTGCACATAGATCCGATGTGCTGGTCCCTAAATGAGGCCTCAGTGTATTAGGTCCCCCCCTTCCAATACAAGCTCTACCACAGCAGGAATTTTTCTCTTGTTCACTGATGTATCCCAAATGCGTGGATCAGAGCTTGGTACATGAGTGGGGCTCCATGTTTGTTGAATGAATTAATGAATCCACAGAGGAAAGGATCATGAGGAGCACTCCATAAACCCTCAGTCATCCCCTCCAGACAGCAGTGGGCTCTCTTTTGTGCTCCCTTCACACCTCCCAGTATAGCACTTAACACATTATAATGACATGATATGAAGTCCAACCCTCATGTTTGACTTGGAGCTTCCCAAGGGCAGAGATTTTATCTTCATTTATCTTTGTCTCTCAAAGGCCCAACACCACAGGGACTGACCCTAGAAGGTGCTCAAAAATAACAGCTGGATGAGTGACAAAGATAAGGAATGAAAAAACATTACATTTTAATTATCTTCTCTTGCTAATGCCAAAGATTCTTTCGCTTGAAAGCTAGAACATATGACTAACGAATCACTCCCAGAGCTTGTTTGAGAACTCTGAATAGAAATGGAAAAAAACAAAATAAGTCAAAAGGGAAAGCCCAGTGGGTAAATGTAGACAGTGACTCTTGGCTCCTCAGCATCTGTTTTTGAAATCCAAGGAGTATGAGTGAGTCAAGGGGAAGGGTGTAAAGTTTTCTGAGGATTGCTAACATTGTTATCAATATGACAATGCCAAGAAGGAAAAGGGGACTCGAGGAAATAAGGACACGGCTGTTAAAACTGTAAAGAAATAGAGATGCCCAGGTGGCCAAGTCAGTTGAGTGTCCCACTCTTGATTTTGGCTCGTCAAGATCTCAGGGTCATGAGATTGAGCCCCTCGGTGGGCTCTGTGCTGCATGTGGAGTCTGTTTAAGAGTCTCTTTCTCCACTGCCTCCCCCAGCTCTGCTTGTGCTCTCTGTCTCTTTCTCTGACAAAGAAATTAAATCTTTAAAAGTAACAACAACAACAAACACCTGTAAAAAAATATAGGAATGGCAAATACTGGCACTGTGGCAAATAATTGCCCCCCACCCCTCCCCTTCAGTCTGCCATCCTTGATAATCATCACTGATGAATTAGATAGAGCAGTGCCTCCATCAAGGAAAAGTCCTTCCCGACCAAGATAGCAGAAGAACTCTAATTAATGGTTATTCCTGGCTGAGATCAAGAGTTCTCAAACCTAGATGAACTACAGACTTGCCTGGCCTCTTCATCACCTCAAGGTGCTGTAACAAAATGCCACACACTGGAGGGCTTAAACAACGCACATTTATCTCTCACAATTTTGGAGACTGGGAAATCCCAGATCGAGATGCTGTCAAGGCACATTTCTTTTTTTTTTTTTTTTTAAGATTTTATTTATGTATTTGACAGACAGAGATCACAAGTAGGAGGAGAGGCAGGCAGAGAGAGAGGAAGAAGCAGGCTCCCTGATGAGCAGAGAGCCTGATGCAGGGCTTGATCCCAGGATCCTGGGATCATGACCTAGGCCAAAGGCAGAGGCTTTAACCCACTCAGCCACCCAGGCGCCCCCAAGGCACATTTCGTTTGGAGATGTCGTCTCTTGGCTTATAGCTGGCAAGATCTCTGGTGTCCCTTCTGAAAAGGGCACAAATCCCATCATGAGGGATTCAGCCTCATAACCTCAACTAAACCTAAACATCTCCCAAAGTCTCCATCTCTAGATCCCATCACACTGGGGGTTACAGCTTCAACACATGAATGTAGGGGGAGCCTAATTCAGTCCATAGCATCTGGGCAGCTCCCAGAGGCCTGAGCCACCCTTGGGGATTTAGTGGGCTAGAGGGGAAGTACAAGAATCCAAGGGCTTACAAGGGCTTAAAATACTTCCAGTGAGAAGTATTTTATCACTGGCGTGTTCTACAATTACAGGCACATGGTGACAATACACAGCAGACTAAAACTTAAATTTTTAAATTTTGGCCTCAAAAGACACTGTCAATAGTAAAAAGGCAACCGATGGAAGGGAAGAAAATATTTGCAAATACAGAGTATATGGACAACTCCTAAAACTCTACAACGAAAATAAGAGCAACCCGAATCAAAAATGGGCAAGGGACTTGAATGGACATTTCTCTGAGAAAGATGTCCAGATGGCCAACAAGTGTGTGAAAAGATGCCCAACATTACTCATCATTAGGGAAGAGAAAAACAAACTGCAGTGAGACACTACCATTAGGATTGCTACAGTGAAGGGGGAAGAAACCCCAGAAAACAGTAAGTGTTGGCGCTCATGAGGAGTAACTGGAACGCTCGGGCACTCCTGGTGGGAACGGGAAATGGGGCCGCCACTGTGGAAAATAATATGGCATATCCTCCCAAAATTAAAAATATAATTACTATATGATACAGCGATGCCACTGCTGGGTATTTACCTCAAGAGAACGGAAACCAGAGCCTCGAAGAGTTGTTTGTACACCCCTGTTCATACCAACACCATGCACTGTAGCCACCGTATGGAAGCAACCCCAAACGTCCAGATGAATGGAGAGGCCAAAGGTGGTAAATACGTACAATGGAGTATTATTCAGCCTTCAAAAGGAAGACAGTTCTAACATAGGCTGCAACCAGGATGAACTTGGAGGACATGATAGTAAGTGAAATAAGCCAGACACAAAAAGGCTGATACTTACACGATGTCTTTAGGGTAGTCAAATCACAGAGACAGAAAGTAGAATGGTGGTTGCCAGGGCCCGAGGGAGGAGGAAAAGGGGAGTTACTGTTTAGTGGGTACAGAGTTTTACAAGATGGAAAGAATTCTGGAGATGGATGGTGGGGATGCTTGCACAACATTGTGAATGTATTTAATACTACTGAACTGTACCCTTCAAAATGGCTAAGATGGTAAATTTTAGATTATGTGTGTTTTACAATACAAAACTGAGTTTGAGAATTCCAGTTTTCTTTAAATCAAATAAAGCACAGGCAAGGATATCACCTTGTGATCTCTAATACGATTTTCTCACTTATATGTCAATATCCTTTCTTTTTTCCTTTTTTATACAAACTTCTGACTTTAGAATAGCTTTAGATTTACGAAGAATTGCTAAGGCACTGTAGAGAGTGCCATATACCCCCACCGTATGGTATACTGGTTACAGTTCATGACCTAATATTGATATATTATTAACTAAAGTCCAGACTAAAGTATGGATCCAGATTTCCTTAGTTTTCCCTAATATCCTTTTTTTTTTTAAATTCCAAAATCCTATCCAGGATAGCATATCACTTTTAGTCAAATCTCCAGAGGCTCCTCTTGACTGTGAAAGTTTCTCAGACTTTCCCTGTTTTTAATGACTATCTTTATTACTCAGTTATAATTTTCAATATGGTAAAGGTAGGTAGATAAAACCCATACAAACAAAAGCTCTTCAGAAATCTCAGTAAATGTTAATGGCCCAAAGAGGTCTAAAGACCAAAATGTCTGAGAGCCACTGATTTAGCCAAGAGGTATTTTTTGAACATATACTGTATGCCAAATGGTGGAGATCTCATACCCACAGCTGGTGTATAAAGCAGAAAAGTCAGTCTTTGTCCATAAGCAGCTCACCCGCAGAGGAAGAAGTGTTGAATTATATTAGGTAGTCACTGTAGATTTATTTGTCTGAACACTGAAATGAGGGTGACTCTGGGAACACAGGGCAGGTGCAGCCCTTAACTCAGATGATGGTCACTGTCCCTTCGAGACCTCCCCTGACCCCTCAAGTGGAATATAAAGGGGAAAGCAAAATCACACAGGGCTACAAGGCAGGAAGAGACATCCCAGGCTGAGAGCATTACATAGTCACAGAACCGGAGGCCAGAGAGAGCAGCTATGCTCCAGGGGTGTTTAACGTGGCTCGTGTGCGGACCACACAGAACTAGTGAACAGGGAGGCTGGGTGCCTAAAATAACAGAGAATAAAAACATGTTGCAAAATCTCTCCGTGTTTTCCTATTAGCAGATGATAGTAGTTAGCTTCTCCTTGTGATGGAGGAAACGGGCACCATCGACTCAGCAGAGGTGACTCATCGAAAGAGAAGGGACGCCACCAAATCTTTGTCAGGCCCTTCAAATGAAATCCACATGAGGCCTCACCTTGCAAAATCAGTTTTGCTCCACGGTGAGTAGTTTTTGTACTTTTATATTCAAACAAACACATATATTATGGCCTAGAACGCACAACACCCGCGAACTCCTGTGACACAGCATAAAACGTGAGGACACTTTCTGTTTGCGACAGACTGCTTTGGGACCCGTGGCACATTTATAAGATTCAGTTATTATTAGGAATTGGGTGGAGAAGTTTACCTAGCACAGTTTGAATGCCAGCCAGTCATTGGTCCTCTACCAAATCAACCCCATCAAGCCCTATAAAGGATGATACCCTTGGAAGGGTCCCTGTAGCTTCTCACCCTTCCATGTCCTTCTCCCATTAGTCTCTCAAGCCAAGTTTTTTTTTTTTTCAATTTTTAAAAAGATTTTATTTTCCAGTAATCTCTATGCCCAGTGTGGGGCTCAAACCCACAGCCCCAAGATCAAGAGTCTCACGCTCCATTGACTGAGCCAGACAGACGCCCCGAGCCAAGTTCATTTTTATTTAGGCATCAGCTATGTTTGGGTGGTAGGCAGCCTGTGGGACGGCTCCCGGTGATCCCTTCTTCTTGGTTTTCACAGCCTGGAGGAATCCTGTCCCCTTGGGTGTGGGCTGCGCCTCATAACTTGCTTCTAACAAACCGAACATGGCCAAAAAGATGGATGTTACCTTGAACATGCAGTTACGAAGGCTCTGACCTCTCCCCTACCCTTATCCTCTCTAGCCCTTTCACCTGTTCTCTCTGGTGAACCCCGGAGCCATGCCTTGTGAGCTTTCCCAGGGAAGCCTCACCTGGCAAGGAACTCAGGGCGGCCTTCAGCCAATAATCACTGGGAAACGGAGGCCCTCAGTGCAGCAGCCCACAAAAAACCCTGAAGATCGCCAACCACCACATGGAAACATCCTTCCCCAGCCGAGTTTTGAAATGGCAGCAGCCCAGATGATCCCTTGACGATGGTCACTGATGGACCTTGAGCCAGAGGACCAGTTAAGTCACGCCAGATCCCTGACCCACAGTAACTAGAAGATAGAAGATAAAAAATGTGACTTTTAAGTCACTATATTTTGGGGTCGCTTGTTACGTGGCAGTAGATAGCCAATACATTTTCTTTTGTTATATTATAAATTGATAAAATTTAATAAGAGATGGAAAAATTCTGTGTCTTCCCGGGCTGAGAGTTTTCCAGAGAATGCAGAGGTTGGAACTGGGAAACCCATTTGTCGGAAAAAATGTCCACGTCCATTGTCTTCCTCCCAGGCATGCTATGAAATTTCGTTTTTGACGAGCGCTGACCAATTACCTCCTACTTCTGTAATTACACAAAGCCAACGAAGCTGTACGTTTAAGTGCCTCCAATCCAAGGGCTGCTACTATCCACTTGAACTCTCCAATCTCCCTTCTTTTGCCTTCAAAAATTCAATAAACATGCTACCACTTGTGAAAGCCAACATCTTCCCCCATGGTGAGAAATGCTCTGCCCTCAAAGGCGCTTTGTATGTCTTTGTTTTTCCTATTTAACTTCCTAGTCTTCTTCTGATGTTTATTCTTCCTGTCAGTGCCCCATATCTAGAGTATGGACTAATAAATAGTGTTTGCCTTATACCTCTGCTTTCCCATTACGGCTTCCAAATTTAGGCTGGATCTGGGTATAACAGGCAAGCGGGAGGGTAGCTCTGTGACAGCAGACATTGGACTCAAAATTCAAGGGTGCTTGGGATTAGCCAGTCAGCCTTCCTGCCAACCAATACAGGCCCCAGGACAGTCCGTAAGGGATGGGTTAGCCCAAGTCCTTTGAGAAACAGACTCTAATAGGAGATTAAATATCTGAGGATTCGGTAGGGGAATCATCTGGGAGAGAAAACAGGGCAGGAGGCAGCAGAATGTGATGTGGGGCTGGTCCTGAGTGAAGGAGAGAGGGAGGGAAGGTTGGGCGGAAGTGTCTGAGACCACCCCACAGTCCAAGGAAGATTCTCCAAAGCTGTCAGGGAGTCTTGAGGCCAAGTCATCTATCAGAGGAAATGCTGGGTCTCCCAGGACCAGGTGTGACTCAGTCTCCCCACCATGCCCATCACTGGCTGGGAGCAGGAAGTGTGGCATCCACATAGTCAGAGCAGATTTCAGGAGGCCGGGCCCTCGATCACTTTCACCCCGTATGGTTAGAGGTCTCCAAGGAGCACTCTTGTGGCCCACACAGGGACATGTGACAATGAAAATTCTGGAAGCAGTGGGGCAGGGGCATTACTCTGGAATGGTAGCACCTCTCTAACAGGGAACCCTCAAAGTCTTTCTTCTTTGTCTTTATTGACAAAATATGGTCTTTACGCTGTCACCAAAGGGGCAGCACCGTGCCCTGTGTCATAACTTGGGTAGTTCATTTTCTGTGTCGGCACGCTTCCAACTCATTCATTCATTCATTTCTTCTTTTATTCGTTCAGCAATACTTTTGAGAATCTGTTCAGGTCACGAGAGAATCGATGCTAAGCAAGTCTTCTGTGGAAATATCTTGTTTTGGGGAAGAGGGATGACAAAAGTGTGAACCAAAAAACGGAGACCAAAATCTCAATTATAATAACACTTCAGGGAAAATAAAACAGGATGACGTGAGAAAGAATGACTTTTGGGCAAGGGGGAGAAAAACCTATTATGTTCCATCATGCCTTCTGCTCCTTTCTTTTCTTGTCCCTTGGACTCTATTTTGGAACACTGAGGTGGGGCATCGAAACTGCCTCCAGTTTGTTTTCCTCCCCAGTATAAACACGGGCCTGGACTATTCACTCCAACTTCCGCCTTCCCCTAACATTGTTATTGTTGGCCAGTCATATTCCTAAAATACTGTGAGTTTCCCCAGGCATCCCTCTATCCACAGGGGAGAGGGTTGGTCCTGCAGTGATGAATACACATTTCTTCTGGGTTAGTAACTCCTCTTAATTTGTCTTGGACTATCCCGATTTTTCCCTTCACGAAATAAAATCCCAAACAAACAAGGGTCAGACAAACCACGTGAGGGAAAAGCCCACCAGGCCACACTCAGTCTGGGAACAGCAGGCCCTCCCCTAATTAATCCCATGGCTGAGCATCAGCCAGACGACTATGCAGGAAGCATGTGGAGGCCAGAGTGCTGGGCTGGATGTCAGAAGACCTGCATTTTGCCCCAGATCTACCACTAATGCAATCTCAGTAAGGCCCTCCCTCTCCAGCTCCGAGCACACAGAGACCCCGAGATACAGTGACATACACGATAGGGGGGTTATGTCACTTTGATACAACAGAAGAGGGGGAAGAAGGGGAGACAAGCACCTCTTCTCTATGGGGTTATCCTGGGACCCAGATGCCCTCTACGTTCTTCCTCTGGACCCTCTCAGGGTGCTGCAGCAGTAGCACATCTAGACAACCTGCCAGAGGCAAGGAGAGTGGAAAGACCCCATCTCCTCTTCAAGGAGTGACATGGAAGTCACATGCTTCTGTTCCCACGCCATCAGCAAGACGCTGACCACGTGGCCACGACGAACTTCCAGGGAGGCTGGGAACTGAGACCTGCTGACCTGAGAGCACCTGGGGAGTGGAGGCGCCGCGTTGGGGCGGGGAGTCTCTTGCTAAGTGGGGGAAAGAAGAGGACAGACAGGCTTGGACATTTAGCAGTCACTGTCATGCCCGTGACAAGATCCCAGACTCGTTTTATGATTCTGCTAAGGAATGTGTGTTATTGGCATGCTAGCTCTTGATCTTAGTTTGGTTTTCTTCCCCAGAATTTTTCACTGGCCTAAACCTAATAACTTCGAACATTCGTGTTATAATATGGAGTTGACGGCTCCCAAAGACCCCAGGAGAGTCTTAAAAATTTTTATGAGAATTTTTTGATCATGGTCTTAAAATTGAATGTTACCATCTTGTGCATCAGTCTAAAGACTCCGTATAATCAAATTATGCCGTGGGATCGCAACCGCCTTGTTTGTCCCAGTGGCACAGATGTAGACAGATGTAGCACAGCAATGCAGGGTTTGCGCCAACTTAAGACCAAATAAATTAACAGTATACTCCTTGAAGGGAGTTTCTGGAGCAGTCCAAATAGAAAGGATGGAAAAAAGAAACATCAAATGACACCCAGTAAGATACGCATGCTGGAAGAACTAACGAGGCAGCAGTCAATATCGTGTTCTCACTTGAGAGGTAATTTGGTTTCAGTAAAATAACATCATCCTTCCCGTTAAATAAATTGATGTTGTTAAATAGAACCACATTGGCTTTTTTGTTTTGTCTGAATTTAACTTGTATTGAATTGGATTACAGTTGACCCCTGAACAACATGGGTTTGAACTGTGTGGATCCACTTATACGTGGTTTTATAAATATATATATATGTATACCATATATATATTTATATTTATGTATTTATATACATATATATAGTACAATACTATAAATGTATTTTCTCTTTTTTGTGATTTTCTGAGTAACATATTCTTTTCTCTAGCTTACTTTATTATAAGATTACAGTATATAATGCATAAGACATACAAAATGTGTGTTAATCGGCTGTTATCAGTAAGGCTTCTGATTAATAGCAGACCATTAGTAGTTAAGTTTCGGGGAGTCAAAAGTTATACATGGATTTTCCACAGCGTGGGAGGTCAGTGCGCCTAACCCCCACATTATTCAATGTGTACTGAGCCCAATTTAATTTGCTTGAATTTAACCAGGCTTTGGTTTTATACAGGTACCAGAGCTATAGTGGCAAGGTTGAATGGACCGTTATAATCAAACAATTGTAGTGTACACTGGGAGGGAAGGGGAAACTGTTTTCTTCTTTCGAAGGGACCCATACATTACAAAAGTCTGAAGAACAGAGGGGCGTCTGGGTGGCTCAGTCAAATCAACTCTTGATCTCAACTCAGGTCATGATCTCAGGGTGCGATGAGACTGAACCCCCCAGCAGACTCCCCGCTCAGCGGGGAGTCTTCTTCTCTCTCTCCCTCTCCCTCTGCTCCCCAACTCACATGCACAGGCACACTTGCACACTTTAATAAATAAATGAATCTTTAAACAAATCAGTAAAATAAAGAGCAGAGTTATCATGAATAGTTCTAAAGGATTATGACAAGTGATCCCTCCTTCGAGTGCTTCCCTCCCCTAGACTATGATTCTAGCAGATCCTAAAACCTTTCTGCCCTAGTGACACTGACTTCAGATCTTGTCCTAGCTCACCGCTCAGTTTCAACAGCTGCCCTGCTGTCACCACCTTTGGAAGAACAAACGTGGAATTTTCTAGTGTTTGCAGCATTTCCTAAACCGAAGAAATTTGGCCCAAGAGGGCGGGTAGGTTACCCTCTGCTGCTGGGTTCCTGCCGAGGTAGTTGATTTCTGCTCCCTGAAAGGACGAGGAAGTAAAAATCTCCTCTCTTTGCCTCCTGCCTTCCAGGGTAACTATATGACAAGCGCAATAAACATTCCCCCTCCCCCCAAGGCAATGGAGTGGAAAGTGACATCTATAGGGGCTGGGTAGTGGCGCAGGCATCAGTCTGTCTGGTGCTTGGAGATCCTTTGGGATGAGAGGTGCTATGTAACTGTAAGTTATGGAGACGCTTAATCAACTATTCTCCCACTGACTTGTGTTCTGCCCGTGATTTACTGGCACCTCTGTTTACCTACAGGATAATGGTCCTGGTGGAAGAGAGTATGAGGAAATAAATGACTCGGCGGGTGATTAATTGTCCTGGCGCGGTACACAGTCCAGTACCAAGATCATTATTTCTGTTGTATGACAAGAAAGAAAGAAGGAACAGTGAAGCAGTGTGCATAAATAACAGGAGAAAGATTTCCTCGTGGCTCGGGAAAGTTCTGCGATCCCATTCTTTTCAGACTACTGCCCGAAGGGGCTTATTCCACCGTCTGAATTCTCACCTCCTTCCCAAGTCTTCTTGGCTTGAAGTGGCTTCTTGGCTTAGAAGTGATATTCACTAACGCCTTGAGTAGGGAGCTGGGAAGTCTGGGCCGATGGTCACTCTGGGCCGACGGTCTCCATCCCGCTCACTGCCAAGCACAAGGGGAGCACGGCCCTGCAACTTTGCCCTTTCTGGAGCCTGACAACGCAGACTGTCTCTCAGGAGGCAGCTCTGAGCTTGGAGACTAAGAGGCAGCGGGGAGGATGATGAACTTGGATTGAATGAACGCCAAGAGCAAAGCCGGTGCAGTAGGCAGGAACGCTCAGGGCACACCAGGGCATTGGCTTTTGGCATCTTAATTAATGAAACTGAGCATTCAACCCACTGTCCAAAAGCCCACTACCAATTGGAAACATTTCACCTAGAAGCCTTAAAAGAATGCCAGTGCTAGGTCTCACCCTTGACCTGTGAAAGCAGAAACCCCGGGAGAGAGGCCTGGCACTGAACCTTTGTAAACCACTGATCTAATGGAAACAGGATTCTTGAGCCTTGGAGGTAACTGTTTGGGAGCCTTGGGGCATTGCTTTCATTAGGGAGTCCCTCATTAGCTTAAAGAGAACATCGGGGAAGAGCCGTGCGTAAGCTGCTGGAGGACTGGTCCAGCTCCAACATTACTGCTCCCAATTGGGGAAAATAAATCACAGAAGAAGGACAGCACCTCATTTTAACTAGTCTGGGTTTTAATGGCACAGTATCTCCGGTCTAAATGCTTTTTGATAGCACTGCACAGTTGACCTTAAGCAAAGCACTTGGAGTCAACCTTGACATTTCCCATAATTAAACAAAGAAGATTTTTCTCATTAAATATTATTTTTGTTTCTTGGACCGTGCACTGAATTGTGAATGAGATCGTGTTTCAGTCGAAGCGATGGCATGACCCTCGGTCCCGCACACCCCTTAGCAGCCACGAGCACCCGTGCACCCTCAGCTGAAGGCACAAGGGAGGCTGGCAGTCCCCGTGGGCTCTCTTGGCTTCTGTCAGCTACTGACAAATGTCACAGAGGCCAGCATCCTCCAAAGGGAGGATGATGAAGGTGGCAGGGAGAGGTAGACAGTTCCCCATCCCCCCAATCTCATAGATATGATCCTTGACTTCCTGGAACCCTCACTCACGGAAACAGGAAAGTGGGTCACTTCTGGCAATACCGGCCAGTTTCATGATGAAACCCTCTGCTCCCTCCTCATCCTCAGCAGGGAGAGTCTGATGCTTATTTTGTAAAGTATTATCTTAATTCCCTGCCATGCGTGATTGGACCAGAAGTGGGTAGCACAAGTTGGGCCCATCCCAAGCTGGGTCCACCAAAGTATTGGGAATTGGGAATAGGGAATTGGGAATAGAATCAAGAAAAGGGGAGTGTGATTTTGTTCAGATAACTAGGCTTGTGTGATGGACACGTCCCAGGTGCCACATGAGTCAAGAAACCGACGAAGCAAGACTCCAGCGAATAAGAATGGAACAGAGGAGATCAGAAGCAAGAGACCCAAGAAGACTCTGGCTTGTGCTCTGGTCCCTGATCCTAGACCTTTCCCAAGGCCCCGTTTTGTTCCTGTCTTTGGCTTCAAAAGACACTCCTGCGTCTTGATAATGATGCCGGTGGGGAAATATCCCTACCCCTTCCTTAACCTCATTTACCTTCCCTCTTTTCTTAATGCGGTGTTGGAGACCAAGTCAGCCACTTAAAACTGAAATCTGATATAATCCCTAACTCTCTGGAAACTTCACCTACTGAGAAGGGATTTTGGTAACATTTTCCCAGCTCAGGACGAAACCCATCGACTCCCTTGCGATGGTTTATTCAACTTGGCTTGTGTCCAGATATTTGGTTAAACATTATTCTGGATGTTCCTGTGAAGGTGTTTTTTGGGTGAAATTAACATTTAAATCAGTAGACTCTGAGTATAGCAGTTAACCTTCACAATGCAGGTGGGCCTCATCCAACTGTTTGAAGGTCTTAATAGATCGAAGACTGACTGCCCCAAGCAAAAAGGAATTCGGCCAGAAAACTACCTTTGGACTCAAACTGCAACTCCTCCCTGGGCCTCCAGCTTGCTGGGCTACCCATCAGATTTTGAACTCACCAAAGCTCCATATTCACATGAGCTAATTATTTAAAATCAATCAATCAGTCTTCTCTCTCTCCTTCTCTCCCCTTCATTCATTCATTCATTCATTCAGTCAGTCAGTCAGTCATCCACACACCCTGTTTCCTGTTGTTTCTGTATCTTCGGGAAAACCCTGACAAACACATCCCTCCTCACCCATAGAAGTGGGCCTCTGGCTATTATCGTTACTGCTTTCTCCCATATTTATTTGAAATGTCTTAGCTTTGATGTTAACTGGTTGATAGGACCTGGTGTGGCAAAGGAGGATGGACACTGGATCTAATTCAACAAACCAGTGTCTCTGGGGCTCCTCCTAGGTCATAGCAGAAGATCCCTGAGGGTCTAACAAGTTTCAAAATCCACAAAAGGTACCATAACATCTCCATAAAGCGTTGAGTCACTACCTATTCATGGGACCTATTAGAGTCAGAACCAAGTCTTAGGACACACAATTTTAGGCAGCAATCTTGCTTTTTGTCTGCATTTCCCATTGTTGGGAATCTTGTTTCTTTCCCTGTAGTCCTTCTGCCATTTTGGACCTGGAGAGGGAGAGAAAAAGCCAGACAAAAGGGAGGAAGAATGATAGGGAGATGGCTCCAGGCAGATGGGAGGGGAGACTAGAAGGTACTACCAGAGGAGGGAAGAGCTGAGAAGAGAGAGGGGGACAGGCAAGTGAGATGTGGAACCCTGACTACCCCAGCCAACCCCATCCAGGTCTAAAGCTCCAGGCTGGCATGGGTATGAGTGCTCACTGGGACATCAAGGGGGGATTGCAGAAATCGAGAAAGGTGATGGCTGGTACTCTGCTTCCCCAAGTACCGCCTGGGAGTCATAAGCCTACAAAGGAAAGGGGTGCTGTGCATTTCATGGGGTGGGTACAGGTCAGTGCCTGTGTAGACAGGCCTGGGACAGCCCTACTTCCACCCCACCCCAAGTCCCTTGGCTTCAGCAGCACATAGAGAAGATCTGGAGAGTTCTCAAGAGCCTGTGAAAGGCGTAGTAAAGGTAGCTAACGGTTAAGATCTGAGAAGCCTGCCTACAAGAACTTAATGAGACGCAGAAGGGAAAAGCCGCAGCAGAGGCTACTGGGAGGTCTGATCACGACTAGGGGCCCGAAGGAAGACATGACCAAGGCTCAGAGAACCAGCAGAGCCAGCAAACTCCCAGGTACACTGCAGACAGCAGGGGAAGCTGGCTGAGCTTGCCCTCCCGGGACTGCAAGACTATCCTCCAAGTCCACCAGCTTTGCTCTCCTGCAGGGACGCTGGGAGGCCTGAAGCCGAGGCCCGGAGCTCAGTGGCCCAGGCGACCACACACAGACCGGGGCCTCCTCCCCTCTCCCCAGCCCTCCACTTCAGACGCCATCTTGGAAAAGAGCAGAGACTCAGCTTCCTGGAAAGTGAAAACCAGACCTGATGGGAAACAGAACTTCAGAATATTTGTACCCAACAGGGACTATTTTTGAACTGGAAGAGCCTGAGAGGTCTTTCACGGATGTGTTTGTGTGTTTGTTTTCATTTGTGGTTTTTTACCCCGTGCTTATAACGGCTTCAGAGCAGAAGGAAATCAGTTCCTAAAACAAAGGACGTTTCTTCCTGGTTTTGCACCCCTGAGCTGTCGTGCAGAAAGACTGGCCCCGCTACAGCCGTAAGAGAGGACGGGGAGGAGACCAGTCTCTCTTGCCTCCATGTCTTGGAAGGAGAAGTACCCACCTCCCCACTCTCCTCCCACCACCTCCACCACCACACTGGGAGAGAGAAAGTAAGGAACAGTCCCAAGGACACCAGTCACTTTAGCATGTGATTCACTGTCCCTAAGGAGCCATCGTTACGATAACACAGCAGCCAGAAGCATGAGGGCTGATATTTAAAAAGATGGTTTGAGTCTCTCCCTCTATCAGCTACAGCAGGTTGCAGAAAACTCTGAGAGACGCCCCAGGAATGCAGTTTGTGAGTGACGGAGCTGAGCTAGGACGTGGTCTTTCCCAGCTGTTGAAAGACCGGCTGAAGGGGCTCAACCGGGAGAGCGTGCCTTTCCTCCTATTTCTGTCAGCTCCCTTACCTGTCACACTAGAACATTCCAAGGACTGCTCGAGCTGAGGTTTTCAGAAGAGAAACCAGCCTTGCCAAGACAAGGAAAAGAAAGACCAGAGAGTTGCCAGTGGGAACTCACGCTGTGTCTCTGTGATGGGTGTAGCAGAGCTCGAGAGCAACCCGGAGGGCTGACTGTCCACATGTGGCTCAGCTCTGCTCACTCCATGGTCAGCTTATCCTACACCAACCTCTCATCCCCTCAGCCCTGTTGGGTTGAGGCTTTTCAGACCAGGCCCATTCATTCCTTGAGAATTATCTCCAAGTGATATGTTAGTTGTAACACTGCCTCTGGCTATGTACTTGCTAAAAACGCAGTCCTTAAAACCTGGAGGCTTTTCGACCACATCACCACCACCCTAGCTATTTCTGTTCTTCCTAGCTACTGCACAGATCCATGCCACAGCTTAAATCCCAACTCCTGCCATCAGTTCTGCAAATCTGGTTTTCATATGGCGACCCTATTGCAAACCTGCAACGTGTGAGGCACAGCGGTAGACATTTTAAACGTGTTTCATTTCATCCTTACAACAGTTATGTGACTTGAGTATTATGAGTCCCATTTTACAGAAGAAACAGAAGTGGAGAAAGGTAAAATTACCTTCCCAAGGTGGCAAAGCAAGTAATTTGCAAGCCCATGATTTAAAAAAAAACCCAGTTTATATCTTTAATCAGAGCCTGTGCTCCCTCTCCTGTAGTGCACGGCTTCCAGATGTCTGCTCAAGCCTGTGGCCACTCACCAATACCTTTCCTCCCTCCTGCTGCAGCTGTTAGAGAAGGAGAGCCTCCCTGTCATTCAGACTTGCCGCCACCATTGTTGTGCAAAGAGAATGACTTCCAGACTCAGGGCTAACTGGATAAATCTCACCCGCCCTTGGAGACTCTTCATTTCTTGCATCCTGTTACCAGTTGCATCAAAACAATAGCGTTCCTGTGTCGGTAGCTATTCGATATACCCTCCTTTGGGTTGTTGATGAAAGAGATCAGCTAGATACTGAACGTGCACATGCCAGCGCGTGTTACACTCCACCACTGTCCCAGGAGACCTGTCCAAATATCAGCTATTATGCAAAGATGACTTAACCAGACTGTGAACGCGAAACCAGCAAAGGCTTTCCAGAATTCTGTCCGTGTTTTTTAAACATTGGAATTGTCGGACATTTTGTCGTGGGTTCACAAGGATGATGAAAGCCTCTTGTCTTGTGCATCCCACCTCTCGTTTATACTGGTAGTCCAAACCTTCTCTTTTAGAACAGGGGCCTGGCTTTGTCCTTACTGAACGTTCCCCTGCTTGCCGGGGGTTATGACTCTAGCTCCTTCAGGTGGTCACTGCTAAGTTCTTGAGGCACTCATGAATCGTGCCTTTGCCCTCTCCAGGTCCTGAAGAAATGGAGAAATACACGAGGGCATCAGAAAGCGGTCCTGAGAACACGTGTGCGGCTGGGTAGCGAGGCTGGTGCTTGGGGACCGACCCTGGGGCTTGGAGGAGTTTTGTACTCCTTCTCTCTGACTCACACCGAGACATCTCTTCAACATTCTCAACAGCTGGACAACCCAGGCCTCTCCCCTCCAGGGCAGAGCTGGCCCCAGCGGGCTCACCATGTGGAAGAGGCAGGAGCAGGAGGACAAATGCCAGCTTCGGGCTATCGAGCCGGAGAAAGGCAACCATAGAGAGTGTGGGAGTCTGAAACATATGGCTACCAGTTCCTCCCATCCCTGTACGCACGTACCCTTGCAATAGGAGGTCAGCCCTGCGCCCCTCAAGAAATAGACCTTCTTTCTCAACTCTCTGTTGAATCTGGGCTGCCCCTGTGACTCGCTTCGGCCAATGGAAAGTAGTGGAATGACATTATGCATCTTCTGAGCCCAGACCGAAAGAGACGTCTGCATTCTCCCTCTTGGAACCCAGCTGCCAAGTGAGGAAGCCTCAGCTAGCTTTCGCCAAGGACGAAAACCAGCATGCCCCAACCGTAACCTGTGAGTGACACCATTCAGGAGCAGCCAACACCCAACCAACATGCCAAATGACCACAAGCACACGAGCGAACCCAATAACACCATGGAGAACAGAGATGACAATTTCGACTGAGCTCCCGTTGCCAGCCCACCAAATCTTGACCAAATAAACTAATGCAGGAACAGAGAGCACCCTCAGTAATTACTAATTCAGCCCTACCGAACAGATAAGGCTCTCTGGTGTGAGAGTAGTGTGGCTCTTCCAGTCCCGTCCATGTTGATACAAAAGTTGGGTGTTCATGCTTTCTGATGGAGGCATAATACTCCATTGTATATACAGACCACATCTTCCTTATCCATTCGTCCGTTGAAGGGCATCTTGGCTCTTTCCACTGTTTGGCGACTGTGGCCATTGCTGCTATGAACAATGGGGTACAGATGGCCCTTCTTTTTACTGGAAGAGATTATGCTGAGTGGAATAAACCAAGCGGAGAAAGTCAATTATCATATGGTTTCGCTTGTTTGTGGAGCATAAGGAATAACACGGAGGACATGGGGAGATGGAGAAGAGAAGGGAGTCGGGGGAAATTGGAGGGGGAGATGAACCCTTAGAGACTGTGGACTCTGAGAAGCAAATTGAGGGTTTTGGAGGGGAGGAGGATGGGGGATTGGGTGAACCTGGTGGTGGGTATTAAGGAGGGTACATATTGCATGGAGCACGGGGTGTGGTGCATAAACAGTGAATTCTGGAACACCGAAAAGAAATTTAAAAAAAAAGAGTAGTGTGGCTCTATAATGGTTTTCTATGGAAACATGCTGGGTGGGGTAATTTTCGCACTGCAGTGATTAACCCTGTTCCTTCCACGTGTGGGGAAGTCCTCCAGAAACACAAGGAGGGGACTCTCTAGGAACTGACCTTTACTCAAGGGGCTAATGAAAAGTATTGTATTCATTTCCTATTGCTGCTATAATAGAGGAACACTAACTTGGTGGCTTAGAATGGCACAGAGGTATTAGTCTACATTTCTAGAGGTCAGGAATTTGGAATAGGTCTCACTAGGCTAAAATCAAGGTACCAGCTAGATTTTAGGGGCTACGTTCCTTCTGGATACTCAGGAAAGATTCTTCTGCTTATATTTTCCAGCTACTAGAGGATGCCCACCTATCTTGGCTTATGATCCCCTTGCATCTTCCAAGTCAACAGTGGCTGTTTGAATTTTTCCCAATGACTGACTCTTTGGCCTCCCTGTATCACACTGAAGGACCCTTTTGATTACATTGGGCCCACCAGGATGGCCCAGGGGACTCTTCCTATTTTAAAATCACATGAGGAGCAACCTTGAGTCCCCTCTGCCATGTAACAAACACATTCTCAGTTCCAGGAACTTGGACTTGGACATCCTTACGGTGTGGGGGGAGGGGTGGCATGATTCCATCTAACACAAATAACAATCACAGAGCAGCATCGCACTCCTCATTAAGGATTAACCCTCAGTTCTCAGCTGGCACCTCTCCTCACAGTCTCAAAGTGTCCTGAAAGTAGGGTAAGTAAGACACCATGTTGTTATGACATCTCAGAGTTGATCATGTAGGACACAAATGGAACCTTGTTGAAAGCAAAATACATTTTCTCTCTTGCTTCAATCCGATAGTCCTGTGAAGGCCAAGTTGACAAATGGCCCAGCTCCCCCTCTCAATCATGTTGCCAATAACAACACTGAAATGGTGCTTGGGGCCTTAAGGCTGGACCCCATCATCAAGACGGGCCTCACAGAGGAAGAGGCGATCTGTCTTGGTCTGGCAGATGCTACAAGATTTCTGATGGCAAAGATGGGGAGAGCACACTACTCCCCCTGTTTCCTGCAGTCTCCGAGTGGTGGGAGAGAAGTGACACAGCAGGCTTTCCTGCCAAAAGCCAGGGAAGGAGATGGGTGCAGTGAAAGTACAGAACTCTTTTGCCTGCTGGGCCATTGCCTTCGTTAACAGAATGCTAGAAGGATGATTATAAAGAGGACATCTGTAGATGAGGACTCATCTCATCCCCTGAATGGTGCAAAATACTAAAGATCATCTCTACCATGGCGATGGGCATGTATCCACCCAGGCCCCATAAAAAAAGTGAGAGGGGAAGTACCATGTTGGACCTTTAGAGAACGTGTACAAAGGGAGACTGTGGGCCAATCATGCTAGCACCACTCTTGAGTGTGTGTGCTTGTGCTTGTGTGTGTTTGGGAGGATGGCTGAGCGCAGACACACAGGAGACCAACAGGAGACCTGAGAATAAGTGTCTCAACGTGTTAATCAGGATAAATGGACAATGGACTTTGGAAAAGAAGTCAATGCCAAGGCCGGGTGCCAGAGGGAGTCAGAGAAAAGAGTGTGAGACCCAGCTACCCCCCACCCTTGCCAGACATGAGGGAAGACCTTGGGCAAGCTATTTAACTTGGTTTTCTCATCTATAAAGTGAGGATGACAATAAATACTCGCTTCCTAGCATCCTGTGGGAGACTGTTACACCACAGCCCCCAATGAATCCCCTCTCCCCGTATCCATGCCCTGGCCTATCTCCCTCCCCACTGATGCTAGACTTCACCATGTGATATGCTTTTGACCGATGGGGCACCATCGAACGGGACACCTACAGGGGCTGACATGTGTTTGCGCACTGGGGCATGCCCTCTCAGAAGACTGCCACCACCATCTAAGAAACCTAGGTTGTCTGGCTGGGAAGGCCCCATGGAGGAGACCTCAGACTTCCCCCTCTGCAGCCCCAGTTAATCACCAGATAGGTTGTGACCATCAGAGAGTCACCATCTGGGACCATTTTACCCTAGTGAACCTCGTGGGCAGATGACTGCAATGCCACGAGTGACCCCAAGCAAAACCAAAGCATAACCAACCCCCACCAAATTGTCGGATGCCCGTCACATTTGTAGAGATGATCCCTTGTCTGTTGCACCATCCAGCCAATGAGATGAGCCTGTGTCTCTGCCTGGTACACATGCCCTCTTTCTAATCACCCCGTTAGCATTCGATTACAAGGAGCAAATCGCTGAGCAGGTGGAAAAGTTCTGTGGGTGGATCTTTAAGCCATCCGTCTCCCTCTCCGGCTTCTGGCAAGGTGGCCTGCTGCATTGCTGCGTTAACTGCAGAATAAACTTGTAGCGTTAAACCACTAAGTTCTGGGATGGTTTGCTGTGTAGCAACAGCTCACTGATACCGGCTCTTGTTGGGATAAAATCAGATATTGCAAAACACACAACATAGCTCCCGACACAGAAAGTGCTCCATGCACCATAATGATCCCCGGGCCTCAAGTTCAAGTCTATCCAATCCCACATTTTACCTATTACCCACCCCATTGCACCCACCTTACTCCTTTCTCTAGACCCACTCCAACAAATAAAATAATCTCAGGTCATGAAAAATCATAGGTTTGAATCTTGGTTTCTATTTTTTTTTTTAGTGTCTTATAAAATTATTCGCACGTACTAAAGCAAAATCATTAAAAACCAGATAGTAGTAAGAATCTTCAAATGAAAATCAGTAGTCCCTTGTCCTATGCTCCCACCCCCCATCCAACCTCTCATTTTAGGAGGCCTGCATTCCATGCATACCAAAATCAGGTGAATACTGTACATGGCAAAAGTGAAAACTGTGAACACAAATGCAAAAATCCTTAACAAAACACTAGTACACTGAATCCACACTATACAAAAAAAATATATAATACATCATAGCCAAGAGGGTTTTATCCCAGGAAGGAAAGGTTAGTTTGACCCTTGGAGATCAGTTCATGGAGTTCACTGTGGCAGAAGCAAGCACGCGCCCCCCTCGACGGCCTGCACACCATTCTCCATCTCCAAGTCCACTTCTGAGAAATTCAACCTGAGAAAATATGCTAAGTACTGACGGCTTCATAAGGATGTGGCACAATTTGATGGAGGTTTAGAAGGGGTTTTGTCCTATCGACACAGGGAAGACCTTGAGGGCACAAAGACCAGTGAGGAGGCTGGGGCAGATAAGGGGTCTGAGAGACTGCTGCAGAGCAGGGCCAGGGAGGACACGGAGCAGGAGGAGGAGGGCAAGAGGCCAGGTGGGAGGGAGAACTGACAAGATCTGGACGCTCCGCAAACAAGGACAAGAGGGAGGACGGGAAGGAGGAACCCAGGCCATGCTGAGGTGCTGAGCCTGGAGAACTCTGCGAATGGTGATGTTTGTCCCAGGATAGAAAATCCAATGGAGAAATTGGGTTTGTGAGAGGGGGAAGATAGCCCTATGAAGTTTATTTGCGCTCCTTGACCTCTCTGAACCTTTGACTCTTCTTCTGAGAGTGGTTTCCCCCCAGGGCACACACCTGGTGCGGAGCCTCAGGTCCTCCATCATAGGGCCTCTGCTTCTCCCTCCCCACCCCTTCCCACACGCTCCTCCCTGCCCCCATCCACACTAAGCCTCTTTCTGGCCTCAAACCCGGCTGATGTTCCCATCTCAGGGCCTTTGCCCTTAGAAAGCCTCCTTCCGCGTTCTTCACATGACTGCCTCTTTCTCCTCACGAAGGCTTCTCCTCTCTGTCACTGGCCACGGAGGCCTTCTCTGACCTTCCCAGGCTAAGATGGCCCCTCCCGTCGGCAGTCAACCCGAATCAGGGTACCCGATGCTCTTCCTGGTGGCGCTTAGACGCACCTTCAATGACCTGATTCGCTTCTGCTAGTTCTGCCTGCTGCTACTGGGAGAGGCCCCGGAGCCCCAGGAATCAGCTGTGTTTGCCACTGTTCTCTCAGCAAGGGAACACTGCCTGCCACCCAATCGGCCCTCGAGAAGTCCAGACTGCCCGACTGACTTGCAGACGGCAAAACAGATGCTCAGACCGGGGCAGCCACCTGCCGCACGGATGCTGAGGAGTTTTTTGACGTGCAGGACCTCCAGGGCTCAAACTGGGGAACTCCAGGGCAAACCTGGAGAGCCGGTCCTGCGAACTCACACCCACATCTGCTAACTCTCTGTCCAGTCAGTGCTCCTTTGTCCGGCCTGCCCTTGGGATTCCAGAACATCTCAGGTGCAGTCAGAGACCTCCCACCTCGCATCAGTGTCTGACACAAAGGAGACCAACAAGAAGTATGTGTTGAGTGAATGAATGAATGAATCAATCAATCAGATAAATGAGTGGCTTGGGTCCCCTAAGTAGAAGATACATCGAATCACCCTGTGTTAGCTCCTTTGAACCCTACAGCCTCACTGCTCGGCAACATCACGCAATGGGTCAGCCCGTGCATCTTGGCATCCCATGCCATTAGTGGGAATAAAGTCCCAGGCTGTTGGTGCCTCCTGTTCCCTCCTCCAGCGGGCTGCAGAGTCTTAGCGATAAAGCAAAGGCAAGCTTTGCAGGAGCTCAGACAGGCTCACAAAGTGGGGCCGGGGAAGACCCAGACCCAGACCCAAACTGAGAGTCTGGACAAGTGGCTCCCATACTCTGAAAAGTATTTGCTCCTTGGGAAATTTTGTTCCTTCTCATTTGAGTATGAGGACAAATGCTACAGTCCTGCACAGACGGATGGAAATGGGCGAGAGGCACGAAGGTAGGTCGCGACGCCTCCTCTCCCCTTGGGCCTGGTGAGATGCTCCAAGAACGGGAGGAGGCAGGTGTGCGTGCCCAGGTGGCACAAGTCTTGGGCTTAACTGGAGAAAAACGGAGGAGCACGGAAAACAGACAGCTCCAGTAGTCAGGTCCTAAGCCAAGAGGCCATGGACAGCACCTTCCCATGTGGGACACAAAAATACACAGCCTCAGAGTTCTCTATAACCAAGAGACGGCGAGTGTTTGAGCCCAAATAACCTGAGTCTGAATCCCACCTCTGCCACGTAACACCTGTGCGACCTTGAGCCGATTCTAACCCCTCTAGACCTCAGTTTCCACATCTGGAAGCTGGGCTCTCTCCGATGACCAAGAGCATGGAAACACAGCACTTGGCACGGACCAGGCATTTGTAAGCGGGGGCTGTGGTTAGGGTCATTACGTTACAGGTGTACATCCAAGGGAAAGCTTCTCGGGCTAAGGATGATAGGTGGTTCTGTCCCTGAAGAAGGAGTGATTACTAATCCAGCCGTGCTTTACGAGCGGGCTGCAGCATCCTGGCGGCGGGCGGGGAGAAATGAGGCCGGTGGTTGGGGATGCTTCAACACAGACTGCCTGAGCCCTCCTCCACCCTCCCATAGGAATCCCTGACTCCCATTTAGACTTAATAGGCCTGGATTTAACAAGATAGCTATTATACTTTAAATACACACCAAACGGCCAGAAACGCAACGCTCACTGCGAATGAGGAACGAGAGAGGCCACCTCTGCGGCCGCGCTGGTGAATCTCGAGCCCAGCTTTGAATAATTAATTTGCCATTTTGATAATACACAATGACCGGCCTATTAAGCCAAGAGTCCTGCATTTATTAAATGCTAACTTAGTGGCAAGCAAACAAAACCTGAGTCAATAGTTGCCTTTGCCAGTTATTAAAAGCTCCTGTCCCTGAGGACTTGTGCGAGAGGCAGAGCACGTGGTGGGGCTGAGGCAGTGAGGAGGAAGGGCCGTGGGGATGCAGGAGGAGGCGGGTGGGGACTCAGAGGCTCACCCCGCTCAGCCGGCAGTGGCGGGGGGACACTACTTGGACGAGCCCGAAATTCTCCACCAGCGAGGAGCCACCCGGGTGGCAGCCAGCCGGAACATCTGCTTTTCTTTTGGGCTTTCTGGAAGCTAGTTATTGCCCAAAGATGGGGCTTAGAGGCAGGAAAGGTGTGTAGAACGTGATGAGGGTCCCAATATGAGGCCCTCTCATGCCACAAGCGAGGGAGAACTGAAGAACACGGCCCTGCGTTCTCTCTGGCAGCCTGGGACAGATGGGAACAGTATGGGTTTTGAAGAGGGACCAATTAGCATGTATCGACAGCACGTAAAAACAAGGCCAATGCCAGAAAGTTTAGATATTGAGGAATGTCATTCTCGCCCAATAGGAAATTCAGAAATAGCCAGGTTTCTCCGTTGGGATTAGACTCGGCTGCATACAAAATGCAAATACCAGCGGCTTATACACAATAGAGGTTTATATTTCTCTCAAAGGAAAGAAGTCCAGAGATAAACAGCCAAAAGCTGGTATGGCAGCTCCAGTCAGCAAGGACCCACTCTCTTCAGCCATCTTTCACACGTGTCTTCCATCCTCAAGTTAGCCTCATGGACACGGAATGGCTGTCACGGCTCCAACCATCATGTCCACAATCCAGGAAGTAGGAAAGTAAAGCGGGGCAGAGCAGAGGGCCCCTTACCACTTTCATTAGCCACCTGCATTGACCCAGGAGTCTGGAAAATGTGGTTTTGTATCTGTGTACGTTGCTACATCCATCAGTACAGATTCTCCGTTGCTAACGAGGAAGAGTAGAGTGGATACTGGAAAGGCAACTGGCAGTCTCTGCTGCTGGAGGTTTCTAGGATGGGCCATTTTGTGATTCACCCACCGCCAAGGACCCGGGCTCTATCTTGGCTCTGCCATCTTGGCCTTTGTCCTCAGATTGGTAGAAAGGGCTACCCAGCCATTTCAAATGTCCCGTGCAGATGGGATAACGTGGTGAGGCCAGGGGGTGGGGGGTGGGGCCAGCATGCGGAAGCTTGGCTCAGAGACCAGCCGGAGCATATTCGAGCTCCAGACGTTGGGCGGTGGACCGAAAACCTCTGAGCTGAGCTGCTGCTTCTCTGTCATGCCTGCCTTGTAGGGGGTAGTGAGGGTGCAGCGAGGCTCGAATGAGATCCCGTACGTCAAGCACGCGCGGGTGTAATTTTACAGTTCTGTAGCTACCCCCTGCTCCACACCTGTGAGACACAAGTAATGCCATAGGCCTTCGCTGCTCAAACAAATCGAATCCTGCCCAAGCTCCCATTCACCAGATTGGAAGGAACCGCAGTCATCACAGTCTTGAGGCCTCCCCTGCCCAGGGTTACCAGGTCCAGGAGGGACGTTCACGAAACCGCTGCTCCCAAGCAGGAAGGAGTCCCGAGTGGCTTGGTCTCCTGCTTCCATTGCTGCTGTACCTCTTACTGCCTCAAACGACTGAAAAATAAGACCGCTTCTGCAGGGACGGGGCAGGCCCGCCGCGCCGGACCCTCCAAGTGCTCTGCGTCAGTGAACTCGTTCAGTGTCACAGAGCTGCTCTGGGTCCACGGCCCTCCACACACTGTGCAGTGACACTGCTCCACGGGGCCCGGGGCTCCCCTCACCCGGTCCCCGCTCATGCCAACAGAGCTGCTGAAAGAGGCAGCTCCCTGGCTGGCTCACTCGCTCAGGGCCCAGGAGAGCCCTGGAGGCCCCTAGTCTAGCCCCCGTGACCTTGGTGCTTCATGCGCCGTCTTCCCAGCGCCTTGTAAGCATCCTCCCCCACAGCCCCCACCCATAGCCGCAGAGGCGCCGCTCTAGAGGAAACCCAACCATCCACCCCGAGCAGAGCTCACACTTACTGTCCTGCTTCTCAATTTGGGAAACCCACCACCCCCCTTTTGCCATTTTCCTCTTTCGACACCGTCCACCACGAACATGGACCACTCCTGCTCCGTCATCCCAAACTTGAACCCAACAGCTCTGTAAGGTCCCTTCCACCCCACCCCCATTGTGCAGCAGCCCTATGGGAGGGAGAAAAGAGGGGCTAACACCACCACCACCCTTAGAACCGTGACTGACTCAGACAGCCTAAGCCAATCAGCATTTTCTAGCCTATCAAGCAAAAGGAAGCTCGCCCACCCACCTCGGTGAGGGGGATCTTCCTAGACCGCAGATTCAAATGTTAGTCTCTTCTAGAAACACCCTCACAGACACACCCAAAAAGAAGGTCTCACCAGCTCTCTGGGCACCCCTTATTATCCCACCCCGGGCTCCCGCCTTTCCCTGATGCACAAGCCCCTCCCCCCTTCCTTTCCATCTCTACTGCACCAGCCAAGCTCACGCCCTTCCCATCTTCATTCTTGGCTCACCAGAGCGACTTCTGAACGGTCGCGCATGTAATCTGCCTTTTGACAATCCAGCACCATGAAGCATGAATCACTCCCTCTCAAGCACCCCCTTGGTCATTCCAGTCGCCTCAAAAATGCGTGCTGGGTAGAATGAATTTAAGCACACCAGGAATATCTAAAAACATTTTAAAAAGAAAAAGAGGAAAGTTCTCTTTCCCTTCAAATTCCCTTTCCCCAAGGTTACCGCCGGGAGGAGTTAGCTATGTATCCTCCCGGACTGTTTCCTAGGTATACATATATTTTAGATTTTTTTCCCCCCAACCAAGCACAGTGGAGCTTTGCTAACGTGACTACACTGCAAGAGGGACATGCCCTGAAATCACATGAAAAAACCATCCCTATGTGACTCCTCAGGGCCATGTTCACACGAAGTAATGGAAATTTAAATTCAACGGCCCTGCTGGGGGAGTGTTCTCAAGCCCACGACTCCCATTTCCGTTGCTGTTTGTATTTCGGTGGCTTCATTCTCTGCTGGTTTAATTAGCGCACGGTAGCATCTGAAGCAATGTCATTTCTATTCCAGTTATGGCCGGAGGCAGTGAGCGCAAAATTCACAATATTTTTAATTCCAATAAAACTATTCAGTCTAATGGTCCTGTTCCAGCAACCTTAGATGTTAGAACACCCAGCATTTGAAGCTGCAGACGGTGGTGGGGAGGGGTCTTAGAAGGAGGGCTCTCACAGCCCGGTAGGATCCCCGGCCGGTTCGTTGAGCCTTGGTCTCCCTACCGTCCCCCCAAAAAGTAGCCTCTGAGCCTTGGCTTAAAAATATGTTCTGATGGTGGTGGCTTGGGGAAAAGAGATTGTATCAGAATTCCCATTTTGTTGTAGTTAAGGCGTCTCAGCAGTCTCATGCTGTCGACCAGCCAGGGATGGGTGGCTGAGCTGTGGGTTTTCCAACGTGAAGAAGGGGGCAGGTCCCAGTGACCTGGTGACATGAAGGCCCAGGCTTCAATCTGGCTCTACGGTTTAAGAACGGGACCACTCGAGGGACATACTGAAGCTCTCCGAACCCTGGTTTCCTTGTTTATCAACAGGGGTTTAAAAAAACCACCAAAAAGGGTTTGTGGGGATATGGGAGTTGCCTGGCATGTAGCCAGATGCGGTAAATGGGACCCATTTCTTCGTCCGCCCAGGGTTTTCAGAGATGAGGCTTCTGCCTTCAAATGAGTAGTTTCTGATGATCTCCCCCCAACAACACCCACCCCTCGAAAAAACAAAAAGGCACCAGGAACAGGTGGGTGGCTGGGGAGGGATTTACAGACGCTGGGAAGGATGCTCAGGGGGCTCACAGGAGGCAGCCAAGCCAGGGCTCTGGTGCTGCTGTTGCCAGGAGGCATCGCAAGGACACAAAGCATCCCTCCGGCCCCTCCTGGACTGGCTGCCCTCCCTGCTTCTCACTTTTTCCTAAAGCTCTCAGGCCCTGGCTGGCCGCCGCTTTTCCCGGAAAACACAGATGGTCAGCATTGAAAATGCAGGCTGGATCTGAGCTCGCCTTACTTGACACGGGCTAAACCATCCCTCCCTAGCACGACGAAACGGTCTCTCTCTTCCTCTCTCCGTCTCACTGTCTCTCTTGCTCTCTCTCCCACACACAGAATATACCCTGCATACCTCCCGTGAGCTTCATCCTCCCCGCCTTCCAACCACCGTAAAATAACAGCTATTTGGAGAACAATCACAGATGTCCTATTCCCTTTCTTTACCCTGATAATAAAGGTCTCCAACTCCCAACTGAATCGGAGAGGCATCACTGCACAGACTCATGGAAATGGTGGATCTGTGGACTGTGGGAGTCGAAAAGGCAAGGACTGTTGTTGCGTGGGTGTGTTTGCCACCACAGTCAACGCTGATTCGGACCCAAAGCAGACGGCACCTGTGATGTGTCACTAGGCACGTGAATGACAAATCACGCTGTTTTGACTTTTATTGGCTCCAGATAAAAGATGCCTAAAATATGTCCTGGTGAGACTGTACAGCCAAACTCTGCTTCGTTAATTGTTGGAGTTTTCTCATCATTATTTGAAGAGTAAGCGTACCTGAGTGGCTCAGTCAGTCGAGCCCCCTACTCTTGGTTTCCGCTCAGGTTGTGGTCTCAGGACCCTGGGATGGAGCCCCTGCTCCGGCTCCACGCTTAGGGCTGAGTCTGCTTGTCCCTCTCCTTCTGCTCCTCCCACCCCCTCATTCTCCCTCTCTCGAATAAAAAAATCTTAAAAAAAAAAAAAAAAAGTCACGCAAGGTGATAATTTGTCAAAAGTCGAAAAACACGGAAGTGTTAAGGGGATGATGGTCCAGCCTGGAGGGGCTCCCTTGGAGACCACCTGCCCTGTCACGTGGTAGAAGCTGGTTGAGCCAGTGGGGAGACGCTGGTTCTGAACCAGACCCAAGAGGTTCACTGCCTCTGGACTGTATGGGCTTGAAAGGGCAGCGCCAGGGGCTGAGACCTCTTACACCTGCACCTCCGGGAGAAGGCCCTCCTGCTTACCTTACCTAGCCAGGGCTCCTTAGCTCTGATCCTTTCCAATCCCGAGTTTCCGGTTCGTCCATCGGTGACCTATTCCAACGTCCTTCCACCGGATCCCACTTTCGCTTCTTGACTTAGCCGGTTTCCATTGCTTGCCACCAAAGGACCCCAAATGGATTCAAGTGTAGCAGGTACACATTTTACAATCACCCAAAGACGGGGAGTACCAAGATGTCCCATTCAGTATTCTTCTCTATCTGATCCTAACTTTCAACCTGACCCTCCATGCACACCCATCCATACTTACGTGACATGCTTCCTCCAAGTACTCTAGGACACATAAAGTAAAAATGTATACAGGAAAAAGCCAACGTGCCTCTTCTCTCCACACCGCCCCCCAACACACACACACACATCATGAGGAGTAACACTATGGACAGTTAATACATACCCTCCCAGACATGTCTCTTTAAGGCTGGGTGTGTGTCCCATAATACTGACTGAATGCCTACGATGTGCCAGAAACCATATCAGGACTTTTCAACTACTGATTTACCTGCTCCCATCATCTCATTTAATTCTCACAGTACCCCCATGAGGGAAGCATTAACATCCCATTTTACAAATGAGAAAACCCAGGCGGGAGGACTTCCATGTAGTCTAGCTCCCTCACTGATCCTAAGGGGCATGCAGAGCTGCCAGCACCCCTAACTAAATGATCCTCTCGGTGGGAAAACATGGCAAGGTCAAGGACGCTCTTTTAGCCCGTTGGCTTGGTTTTGCCCTGGGTGAGCAAGGGTACCCGTGGGGGCAGAGAACGGAGAGAAAGCTTTTTGTTTTATATTATTGCTTCTTTGCCAGTTCTGGGTTGTTCTATGATTTCCCTTCCTACTTCAAAAAAGGCACTTAGAAAATAACCCAGTGATTGGGGATTACCCCCACTTTCACTCTTGACTCCCTTTGGTTAAAGCCCCTATTTATCCTCCGGTTATTTAACCAACAGAAAGATACAAGCAAAGTAAAAGATTTCAAAGCAATCTGTCTCTTCTCCCTCAACCCCTCTGATTGTTCCTTCCCTCCTCCTTTCTGTCACACATGCCAGCAGGAGAAATGGAAAGCATCGCTTAAGGGGAGAGGAGCTTTTAAATATTCTAGCTCTTTAGGAATCGTCCCTGGGTTCTCCTCTCTACCCTCCTTCCTGGAGTTGTAGTGGACGCTGTAACATACATGTAACATGAACAGGTAACCACGTGGAAAACCAGGATAGAGACAGAGTCTGCAGATGTGAATAGAACCGAGCAAAGACGGACCGCTATGGGAAAGCTCTGATGTGGAAGTCAGGTAAAGTGTGCTCAAGTTCCAGGTTTGCCAGGAACTAGTTGTTCACGTTGTGTTCATCCCACAACCCTCTGTAGTTCAACTTTCTCCTCCATCAAAGAAGAACAGTCACCCACGCCTCCCCCCCACCCCTCCCTCGCAGACTGTCGTAAAAATCCACCAGACTGGCATGGGAGAGCACTCAGCAAAGCGACAAGGAGCCATATAAATATATCACCATCATTAATCCTCAGTCTCTCTCCTGCTACTCCTTAGGCCCATATTGTACCTAAAATGCAGCCATTCTTTAAACTCAGGCAGGCAAGAAATGGTCTCTGAGGTTCTTGCTTCCTTCTTCCCTCAGTTGAAATGAATAGGAACCAGAGATATTCAAGAGCACATTTCGGTGTATGGTGTTTCTGGTCTGCGGCAGTCTCAGAGTTGGCTCCTGGGAGAGGAGAAATTATAGTGGACAATTCTCCCGTGCCGCACTCAGGAGATGCTGGTCCTGAGACAGCAATGGTACAGTCCGCGGGACCATTATGAGAGCCAGCTTCTCTTCTAGCCATTCTCGGCAGGCCGGGGTTGGAATTTGTCAGCTGTCACTCAGCAGAAGTCTCCTGAGCCAAGGGTTACTTGTCACAATGCTCCGGTTTTCTCGTCAGTGAAATGGGGGAATAACAACTCCGGGACAGGGGTGGGTCTTACAGCGTAAGTGCACAGAAAGGGCTCAGCACCCTGCCTTACGCATAGGAAGTACCCTGGAGATGTTACATCCACCAGAATCCCTTTCCCAGTTTGATCGCGAAAGGAAACCTTGACAGTCTGGAACCTGAGGTCCTGAGAAAACCTGAACGGCGAGAGTGGCCCTGGGCTACATGAAACTTGGGGGAAATCTGCCTGTTTCTCCACAAAGACACAGGAAAAGAGGCAGGAGGGGAAGGACAGCTTGATGTGACACCTTCTACCCCCAGTTTGGGGAGCCCTGCAGATCTTCAGCAAAGTCACTAAAACTCCTATGTTTGGTCCAAGTGCATTTGATGGAGGAAAGGTGATGAGGACACTGAACTTCGCAGCCACGTTCACATGCACCGGGGCCAAGGCAACGAATAGGGAAGCAGGAAGGAGATGCAGAAGGACAAGCTTGAGGATCAAAGCCCCAGGGAAATAGAAATAGAGGGAGAAATAGAAATAGAGGGAGAGCTTCTGCACCCTCCCAAACCACAGAAAGGACACCAGATAGAGATGAACTGAATGTTGGAAAAGCGGGGAAGTTTCAACCAACAAGAGGGTCACACCACGGCCATCATCCTCATCACCTCGATCGCTGCCACCACCACCAGACGTTATCAATCATCTGCTAATGGGACGCAGGGAACTGATTAGGCAATACCAGCTGGGGCCCAGGAAGCTGGCACATTCCTAACCAGGGCTGAGCTGCTAAAGAAACCCCATCTCCTTGTTGAAACGTGAACCTATGTCTCCGTTCTCTGGTCCCCACCAGCCACCAGCGAGCATCTGTTAGTTACCTCTTCCGGCCCTTTTTCAGTCCCCCAGCGATGACTTTTCTCCTTTTCCTAGGGCTGCAAGTCCCTCGCTCTCCTGCCCAGGCTGCTCCCCGTTCTGACGACACGCCCGTCTGCACTGCAGCGAGCCCCCAGTTATGAATGACTCACCTGCTGGCCATCATTTCAATGGAAATGGATTTTAAAAAGCGGCAAAGGAATATATTTTCATTTGGAGTTAAAGCATCCATTTTTTATTGGAGTTTGAGGCTGGTCTCGAAAAGATGGCAGAAGAATGGCTCCGAGGCTAATAGAGCTAATGATTATGATGGAGTTCCCAGGAGCGGGCGAGACCTCACTGGCGGCCACCTCCATCCGGGCTTCGCTGCCTGTGCTACGTTTTTCTTCCCTTTTTTTTTCCACAGCCCCTTCCATTAACACCCGCTGCCTTTGATGGAACCATTATGATAACATCTCCCCTCTCAGAAGCCTCGATTGGTCTTGACACATTATCAGCCTAAGAGCTCAGCTGCTGCGCACGAAGCCCTATTTATAATAACCTTTGGCAGAAGCCACCAAAATAAAACCTGGTGCTTATGGGCCACCTTTCATCTGAGGAAATCAGAAAGCTTTACAAGCTTAATTAAGCTTCAGCCTCTATCTGACGGAGGAGATATGCTGGGGCCCAAGGAAGCAGAGCCCGAGCCGCATGGCTAATTGTGCGCTGGGTAAAGCTCTGGGTGGCGAGGAACAAAGAAATCCACGAAGCCAGCCAGCCACACCTCCTTCCTTGGAAAGTGTTTGTTGAGTGAATGTGTTCAGGTGGGGCGGGGGGCGGGGGGACAGCCATAGGTGAGTGAGGAAGGGGCCCTACGGCATCTCTGACCTGGGGCTTCTCAGTAGAGGGAGGGGGCCAGCGAATTGTGTCTTGTATCCAAAGCGGATTAAGCTAATCCCACATATTCAAGTGCTTTTAAGGATGAGGAAATTGAGCTGCGGAAAGATAAGGTAATCTGTCCATGGGCTTGTGGCTCCTGGAGCTCCCCCAGGGATTCCCTTCTTCCCCAAAGCCTGACCTGCAAACCTCCCCCACCCCCTTTGCCCTTCAAGACTCAGCTTCACCTCTGCGTCCCTGGGGCAGCCTTCCTGGCTTTCCCGGGGGAATTCAACGCTCCGTCCTCTGCACTCTTGTGTAGTTCATGTTTCCGTAATAGCTAGAGCACCGACTAAAGGCTTCAGGTTTCATCCATACAATCACGTTATGAGGCCGGTACGGTGACCACCTCCCCTTTTCAGATGAATGAACAGGCCCAGAGAGGTTAAGTGACTTCCCTAAGACAGCACAGTTAGTCACCGCCCACCTTGGCCAGGCTGCACAGCATATATCCCTCGAGTCACCATGCCGCCCGCCCAGGAGCACCCCTGTGATGGGAGACATCTGCTTATGTGTTTGCCCCGCTCTGGTGTGTAAGCTCCTCTGTGAGAGCTTTTAGGAATCTTTTGGCTGCAGACGAAACCCCCAACTCAGAGTACGTTCAACCACGTGGCAAGTGAGAGTTGACTAATTTGAGGGCTTGGTGCCATTACCAAGAACCCACGCTCCTTCCACCTTTCTGCTCTGCCACTGTCCACACAGCTGCGTAGATCCCCTCACACCCCCCTATGCAGTGACCATCCCAAGTCCAAGCCCTCGAACCTGGATCTGAACCACGAAGAAAAGGGGCCATATCTTTTCTGTGTCTTTTGGCCAGAGTATGGATATCTTTTCCAGAAACCTCCCTGGGGACTCCAGGTCTCACTGGCCAGGATGGTGTCGTAAGCCTATGCCTAAACCTACCACGGGCAAAGGGACTAAAGGCCCCATGACTGGCTTAGCCTGATCCAGGTCCAGCCTCATTTCCAGCACAAGGCAGAGGAGGCAGGATGAAGAACTGCCAGAAAGAAGGAAGGGAAGAGGAGGATGAAGGGAAGACAACTGACCAAAACTCCCGACGTGGCGTTAAGGACGAGAGAAAAGCCAATGACCCACTTACTGTCTAGTTCTTGGCCTTCCGCATATGAACAAAAAATGGCAGTTGAATTAAATTACCAGCAGGGAAAGAAAACTTTCATCCCTAAGTGCCCAGCCCAGAATTTTTACCACCACACCCTGTAACTCGAGTGCGATGCTATGGGACTGAGATGCGTGTCGGCCTCAGCTTTCAAATTCACTAAATTAATTCACCTTGAATTTAATTAATGCTCTCACCTTTAGATTCTTGCTTCTAACACCAGTGGCTACAGGAACCTTTTCCAAAAGCAGGTCAGAAAGAAAGCTATGTGGGATAAAGAGGTTCATAAAAATGTTGGTCTCCCCATAAATTACACGTGTCTGTCAACCCTGACTTTCTTTCCAGAAACACAATGAAACACAGTGTGGTCTTAAACGTGGGACTCATTCAGGCTGGCAGACGAGTTGCAAAGGCGATCACACTTCCTGATCTCCTTCTAGCTATCCAGTAGGATTTACCTGGAACAAGGTGTGTGTGTATCCGCCTTTGATAGCGAGGAACATAAGGATGGGGTCAGTTAAGCATTCCTTGAGCTCATGATCTAATAGAGACATACCAAGGAAAACAATCTGGAAGCAGGAAAATAACGTACCCTAGGGGGACAAAGAGTGGAGAGGAGAGGGACCCAAATAATAAAACTTTGGACCAGAGATGTTAAAAAAGCTGCCTGGGGTCACAGAGCAAGTCATTTCACGCATAGAATTACACAAATACTATAAGTGTGACCTCTTTGTCCTTCAAGCACTGTCAATAAGGGGACTAATTACACCCTCAAATAAGCTACAAGGTTTGTTACTATTAATTAGTATCAATCATCAGGTGTTACATAATTGTCACTAACAGTATTAGTAACACCAATAAGATTATTATAATGGCATTTTCCAATTGAGTATACCGAGGCACAGAAAGGCTATGTGACTTACTCAAGGTTACACACCTGGGAAGTTTTAAACCCAGACAATGTGGTATGAGGGTCTGTACTCTTAACCGTTTCACTTAGCAGCAACCCCAGAGAACATTTCAAAGCAAAATTTAATCTGAGTTGAGTCTACTTTGATTAAATGCAATAATTTTTTATATCTGACATTCTCCCAGTGTTTTTTTGTTTTGTTTTGTTTTGTTTTTGGCTTTTTTTTTTTTTTAAAGGGGTTGCCCTCCATCATTCTGGAATCTCAGCCCTGCTGTTTACATGCTATATGACTTGGGGCCAGTCACTGGCTAAGCTTCAGTGTTCCCATCTGTAAAGTGGGGACATTCCTATTTGTTGGACACATGTGTGTGCCAGAAGAAGCAGATAAGGCCCTGGGCTAAGCCCATCCTAAGCTCTCGGTTGGCGTTTGCCGCCAGCATCGTAGTGATTATAAATGCCTCACTAGCCCTTCCTAACAATCATGTTAGGTAGGCAGGATTTATTAGCCTCGTTTCTCAGATGTGGTAAACCTAAACTCATAGAAGGGAAACAACCGGCCAGAAAGGAAATAGCCAGAACATGGACATGCCAGACTTGCGAAACGTTCCAACTCCGAGCCTCCTGCCCAGCTCCCAACCCTCAATGTCACCCCCACACTCTTTCCCAGGAGGCACTGTTAAACGAGCCAGACCATTCTTCCAACAGGACTATGGAAAAATTTGAAGCAATAGGAAGTCAAGGGGCACGGAGAAGCTCTGAGGAATATGAAGAAAGTTTTCAAGGTGAAAATAGGTTTCTAGGTAGGGACAGATGAGCAGCACCTTCCCTCCTTGCAAAGGCGCCTCCTTGCCAGAGGCGCCCAAGGGTCAGTGGTTGGTTGCACATGAACAGTGCTATCCCAAGGAGCCCCAGTGGCTTGGCCATGAGTGGGGGAGGGGAGTGTCCCCAGGCTGGGAGGTTAAGGCAGGTGGGAGCATGTTCATCATATAAGTAAAATAGAGGAGTGTGTTTAAAACGGCATTCCACTTGGGGTTTGTTTTCTGGTTTTGGTTTGGTTTTAGTCCTTTGGTGCTTTTCTGGATTTCCACGCACTTGCTCACGATTCTATTAGTGCATCCATTGTGGTACACAGTGCCTGCGATCTGCAGGCAAAAAGCTCCGATAAGGTCAGTCCATCTTCCAAGAGATAAGATCTTAGCCGACTTCTTTAAGACTCAGTTTCTTCATCAACACCAGGAACATGATGGAAAGATTCTGGGATTTGGAGGATCTGGGTGGGAGGCCAGCCCTCCTAGAATGAAAGTCACATGCTTCCTCTTCCTACCTTATGGGGCAACTTCACCGATATTTTTTCCTTTTAAAATGAAAGTTCTTTTTTTTTTTTTTTAAGATTTTTATTTATTTGCCAGAGAGAGAGAGAAAGCACAAGTCGGGGGCAGCTGGCAGAGGGAGAAGCAGGCTCCCCACTGTGCAAGGAGCCCAATGTGGGGCTCAATCCCAAGACTCTGGGATCATGATCCAAGCCGAAGGCAGGCACTTAACCGACCAAGCCACCCAGGCGTCCCTAAAATGAAAGTTCTTATTTTGTATCTTTTAGTAGTAAGTTGGTTCTTTTAAATCAATACATGCCACTTGCAGAAAATATCATTAGCATTCCAATGATTTATTCAGCAAATTGTTATTGAACACCCACTAAGTGCCAGGCACTGTGCCAGGCAGCGCTGAAAAAACAGACAGGAGGGACTCCTCTGACAATGACAAAGAACCATCCCTTGTAGTTCTTTACAGCTTTTGTTGACAGCTAAAGAGACAGAGACACCAACTACTCTGTATTTCCCCACAGCACCTAGGACAGGTCACGGGCTGTGAAAGCCACATCATCTGCTCAGAATCTAGCTGAAATAATGAATCATCCTCTTAAGCACGCGTACACATTTCTCTAATTAGACGATATTCTATTATGCCCACAAGGTGGCGATCTTGCTTACAGTTTACCCAAGTTAAAGCACTGCATTCAAAAAAAAAGATTCTCAGAAGTTAACCCAAAAGATAAAAAAATCAAATTCAATTTATTGAGCACCTATTTAGTGTAATATACTATGTTAAGTGACAAGAGAAATAAAAGGTTAAGAAATAGTAGTCCCTGTCCTCTAGGTTAACATAAAGGGTGAGGAGCTTACACAGAGCATGAACAGTACCTTTTAATGAATTACTGTGTTTTGATGCCTACATATGGGAGCTATAGTGACCACAGCATCAGATAAGATCTATAAAAGGCATGATATAGCTGTGCAGTGTGGAACAGATTCAACAAAGACTCCACACTTCAGCCAATATGGAAACACTTGAGGGTATATGGGGTCACCACTAGAAGGCTCCAGATGTGGTCTTTTGATGCCTCCATTCAGCCACAAACATTAGGGTGTCTGCCCTATAACTCTAAACATTCATTCTTTGGAGAATAAAATATAATCAGTGCCAGCTGATGAGCTAATAAAGTTGGAAACCCCCATGTGCACCTGATGGGGGAAAAAGAGAAAAGAAACACATGTAAGAAAGCAGATTTCTAACTCCTGCTTCCAGGAGGTGGAGTCCATCTCCGCCCCCCATCTTGCGTCTTACCTGGCAGTCTTGGTTTGGATCGGGGACACACTCCTGCAGAGAGGGAAGGGGGGAAGCCAATTCTTATCCAAGAGCCTTCTTCGTGCCTTGAACCGAGAGGGGGCTGGAAAACAGTGTGGTTTGTTCTGTCATTGTTTTTGTTTTTTCTCCTCCACCCTACCTACCCCCTCCCACCCCCACCCATTTATTTTTCCCTGAAACCGTTAAACCAGCAAGTCAAATGTCACATCGGGACTTTTTTTTCCCCCTTTGAATTGAAAATCACATTTGGAGAATAAAGTGACTAGCTAAATGACAGTGAGTTTTTTAAAAAATGAAAATGCTGGCAACTTGATAAAAAATAATGAGCTTTCCTGATGGAGGGAAAATCAGGTGGCGTGCTGCCAGAAGGTCCGAGTTTGAATTTTATTTAGTTTGTGCACTTGCTAAGTCCAGCGTATTGAACAAGTCTTTTCCGCCTTAGTTTCTTCCTGGGCAAAATTATGTCATTTCTTTGGAGAGAGAGTCGCTGACACCCCTCCCTCCTGCACTAGGTCGGATCCCGGGTTACAATGTTCTCATAGCAACCTGAACCTCTCCCTGGAACGTAAGCTCCAGGAGCACCGGGAGAGTCTGCGGGTTTTACCGCCCTGAGACCACGCTTGGTTGAATGGATGAACGAACGGCTGAGAGCTAGTCTAGGTGTTCTATTACTTGCACAGCGAGGTTTAATTCCCGGTTGAGTCCCTCGGGGAAGACGCAACGACCAACCTCAAAGCGCACACGCCCCCAGTGACCCGCGGGGGTAGGCGCGCTCGAAAAGGGGGTGTCGGTCCAAAGTTGTCGGCTACTGACGTTTCCCCCAACCGGGCTGGAGTCACATTCTCTGTGGCTCAGAGAGCTTCCCGTGGATTTACATAAGGCAGGGTGAATCACACCGTCAAGCGAGGAGGCGAAGGGACCCGCCCCAACCCTCGCCAGGCGGCGCCCAGAGCGCGGCCGGGGTCACTCCGAACTTCGCAGGAGGCCAGGCGCTGCCCCGGCGCGGGGGACCCGGCGACCACTCCGACCCCCGCCGAGGCCAGAGGCGCGTCCCCACCCCTTCCCCGGGCCACTCCAGCTCGGCACCGCCCCCTCCGACGCCCCCGCGCGGGCGCCGCCAGCCCGGCTTCCACCAGGCCCAGAAGTCCCCGACCGAAGTGGGGCCGCCTCTCCTGCGCGGAAGGAGCCATCGCCGCTTTAAGGCGAAGAGGAGGGGAAGGGGGCGGGAGAGTGGGGGGCGGGGAGCGGCGGCCGCGGAGGGGGAGGGGGATCCCCCTCGCTCCCACGTGGTCCGGGCGCCTGTGAATCGCGCCCGCCCGAGGGTCTCACAGCGAAATACAAAAGCAGCTGGGAAGCGGCGGCGAGGCGAGTTCCCAGCGCGGGGCAGAGCGCCGGGCAGAGCCCCGCGGCTGCGATGGGGCTGAGGCGCCCGGAGCCCCGGAGCCAGTACGCTGCGGGGTCCGCCTCGCCGCCGGGACCCGGGCGCCCGGGCGCGGCTTGAAGCGGCGGAGGTGCCCGGCACGGCCGGGGGAGCATGGGCAGGAGGATGCGGGACGCTGCCGCCGCCGCCGCGGGTCTCTGGCTGCTGGCGCTGGGCTCGCTGCTGGCGCTGTGGGGCGGGCTCCTGCCGCCGCGCGCCCAGCCGCCCGAAGACCGACTCCCCCGGCGCCCGGCCCGGAGCGGCGGCCCGGGGCCGGCGCCTCGCTTCCCCCTGCCCCCGCCCCTGGCGCGGGACGCCCGCGGCGGCTCCCTGAAAACTTTCCGGGCGCTGCTCACCTTGGCGGCCGGCGCGGACGGCCCGCCCCGGCGGCCCCCGGGCGAGCGCGGGCGGCACGTGCCAGCCGGGCGGCCCAGGCCCGAGGGGCGCGCCGCCGTGCACGGGGGCGTCTTCTGGAGCCGCGGCCTGGAGGAGCAGGTGCCCCGCGGCTTCTCCGAGTCGCAGGCTATGGCGTGGCTGGAGGCGGTGCGCGGCGCCCGGGTGGTGGCCCTGGAGCGCGGCGGCTGCGGGCGCAGCTCCAACCGACTGGCCCGCTTCTCCGACGGCACCCGCGCCTGCGTGCGCTACGGCATCAACCCGGAGCAGATCCAGGGCGAGGCCCTGTCCTACTACCTGGCGCGCCTGCTGGGCCTCCAGCGCCACGTGCCGCCGCTGGCACTGGCCCGGGTGGAGGCTCGCGGCGCGCAGTGGGCGCAGGTGCAGGAGGAGCTTCGCGCCGCGCACTGGACGGAGGGCAGCGTGGTGAGCCTGACGCGCTGGCTGCCCAACCTCACGGACGTGGTGGTGCCCGCGCCCTGGCGCTCCGAGGACGGCCGGCTGCGGCCCCTGCGCGCCGCCGGGGGCGAGCTGGCCAACCGCAGCCAGGCGGAGCTGGTGGACCTGGTGCAGTGGACCGACTTGATCCTTTTCGACTATCTGACGGCCAACTTCGACCGGCTCGTCAGCAACCTCTTCAGCCTGCAGTGGGACCCGCGCGTCATGCAGCGCGCCACCAGCAACCTGCACCGCGGCCCCGGCGGGGCGCTGGTCTTTCTGGACAACGAGGCGGGCTTGGTGCACGGCTACCGGGTGGCGGGCATGTGGGACAAGTATAACGAGCCGCTGCTGCAGTCGGTGTGCGTGTTCCGCGAGCGGACAGCGCGGCGCGTCCTGGAGCTGCACCGCGGCCAGGACGCGGCGGCCCGGCTGCTGCGCCTCTACCGGCACCACGAGCCTCGCTTCCCGGAGCTGGCCGCGCTCGCCGACCCCCATGCTCAGCTGCTGCAGCGCCGCCTCGACTTCCTCGCCAAGCACATTTTGCACTGTAAAGCCAAGTACGGCCGCCGACCCGGGACTTAGCGTCCCCCGGAGAAGAGAGGGAGAGACCCCGGCCTGGGGAATGGATGATGGGGGAAGGGCCGTCGCCTGGGCCACCGCTTGGGACCGGCCAACGCCCAGCCAGTGGCCCGAGCGCCATGGAGGCTAAAACTTCACGGCTTCGCCCACCTGCCCCTTTCTCTCGGTCTCCTGCTGTTTCATTTCGAAGTTCCGGGAGGACGAACTCACCGGGGCGAGAAGCTTAACAGCCCCTCCGCCCCGCCTATAAAAGGATTCTACCCTGGGCCAGCACGGAGTTTGGATCCGAAGAAAGTGGAGGCCGGAGTTTGGCCCCCGGGTGGCCGTCTCTGTGGGAGATGCATCCCGTTCCCCGGCCCCCTCATTCCCTTTCCGAAAAAGGAAAACTTCTATTTGAGCCGTTGAGCTAATTGTGCATTTCCTACCAAACGCAGCGCTGGTGGCCCGGGAGCAGGGCTGTGACATTGGCTGGTGGAGCCCCCTTCCTGTGTTCTGCCTTTGTTCCAGCACCGTGATGGTGAGATCACTGTTAGGAGCTGGGGGAAGGCTCCCGCTAGGACAAAGAGTGCAGGACCTTCAGAACCCTGGGGGGGGGGGGGGATCCTACAAACCCTGACAATTTGTCAGCCTTGCTCCTTACCACATGTCTTTTTGCCCTAAAGGCTACAAATACAGGACAGGCAGTATGCACTGAGTCAAGTAATGAGTTTCTTCTTCCTCCCCTCTCCCCTCCCACCAAAATTTTGACAGTGATGATGTCCACCAGAAGAAAATGAGTTTCATGCACTTTACTTTGTTTTTATTTTAGTTTTTTATTAAGAAAAATTTTTTATTTGACAAAATTTGCCTTCTGTGTATATATGTGCATAAAGCGTGTTGTAAATATACTAAACAAACTTATATTTCAATAAAAGGGAATTTAAAATTTAGAATTTAATTTCTGTGGTTTTAACTGTGGGAGATTTCTGATGCTACCTACCTGCTTTTAAAATAAGCTTTGGGGTTTCTCCCTTGTGGATGTGCTTTTTAAAACAAAGGATGCATATGTATCCCAGTTGTGATTACCGGAACTCACAGAACTGAACAAAGACAAGAGCAGTTTCTCTGTCCTGTTCACTCAAATGAACCCCTAGTGCAGGGAATTTCAGAGTTCAGTAGAGAATGTGGGGGAGGGAGAGGGAAGGAAAGTATTCTATTTCCGGGCAAATAAAACTGTGATATAAAAGGATTTCACTGTAATATATTTCTATATTAATCATTTGGCAAATATGATAGAACCAGATGTGCAGACTAAAATATGACAAATGCCCCCTTTTTAAACCTAACTACAATGGGCATGTGTTGCACATTTTTTTCAGCATCGTAATTACCATGCATCACGATATGTACATAATAAGCTGAGCACATATTGCAAACAGGTAGAGAAAGTCATAAATTAATTGTTCTCTTTATCTCCTGGCATTTAAAAAAAAAAATCTCCTGGCATAAATTCCATTGCATCCAGGAGATCATAATCTCCAACATCTGGACTCCTGCAGCCCTCTTAAGAGACTGCGTTGGGTTTTTCCCCTGGCGCTAATTGCATGATCCCCTCAGAACAGTCACGGTGAGACCAAGAAAGTGAGCAGTACTTTGTATGGGACCTTTGAATCCTCACATTTTGGGGACTGCAAACTTAGAAAATACTTTTGGATTGTCTTAAGCTCCTGTTCGACCCATGGGGGAAGAGGAGAAGGGTTTGGTTTGTGTTTTACAACCTACCTGTGTTTTATCTTGACGTTTTATTTGATATCTGGGTCCAAGTGATCTTGTCTATTATCTTATTTTTATTTAATGACTTCTAACTCAACTTTTGGTTACTGTAACCGTTATTTATTTGATGTGCATTTGTAAGCCTAGGGTTTTATAGACTCCTGAAGATAATTGAATCTTTGTGGGTTCCCCTTCCCAAAATCCCCTGTAATTTTTCACATTACAACATAGCCTGTATGATTTCAGCATTTAATACCATTCCTACGCTTTCAGTGCCTGATGCTAAGCCAAATCTTATTTCAACTGAAAAAAAAAAGTCCATAAACTTTGTGGGATAAGCCGAATTTTTTCATTAGCACAGCCACAGAATGTATTGATAGGGGCGGTATCTTTTTTTCCAAGGCATAATTCATGTGAGACCTCTGATAATTACACCTTTCAAAAAGAAACGTTTTCCATTTCTGATGATTAATAACTATATGAGAATTGCTGCCTGAGTCACCCCAAGCTGCTCCCAGAAAAGGATAAATATTTAGCAACCTGCATTTTTGCCCAACATGTTCATCAAGGATAACAATGAGCAAGAATACGTTTCACAGACTGCACAGGAAATACATGCCAACTCCCGAGTAGAATCAACACTGGTACGTTCTGGGCCAGCAACATTCCTACATTCCTCTTAAACTTCAGTTCCAAGCCCAGACTTGGCCATTAACCCAAAGCAAGAAACTAAGCATAATTTAAATGGCTCTTCTCGGATTCTTTAGTGAACCATAGCTGCCCGTTCGAGAAATAAGTTTAATTACATGGTGGAGTTGGTAAGGGAACCAAGACTTAATTACAGAACATAGGCTTTAACCGTTGCTATTCCTCTTGGAGACTCAGTAGGCTATGGCATGGAAAGATCAATTAAAGATTTGCCATGTCAGTGATTACTGCTAGGGCTAAATCATTTTTCAGATGAAAAAAAAAAAAACACCCAAAACTTTCAGGCTGCTGCATGATGTGAAGAGTAATGGATTCTGCAGGCAAACTATATTCTGAAGTCTGTCCCTTACCTATTTACTTTCAGCGAATCATTTAACCTAGTTCCCTCATCTATGAAATGGAAATTCGATCAGAGTATTGCGGGATTTAATGTTAACGTATAAACCATAAGGGGCACGTAATAGGTCCTTCAAAAAAAAAAAAAACCCACTTCCTCCTCGTCTTTCAAAAACCTCTTGCCCTTCTTACACTCAGTAAACCTCAACTAATTTTCATCATCAAAGCCAAACCTAGCAGTTTCCAAGGTCAGGTTCAGTGTTTGAAGGGTGGTAATAAATGAATTCAACAAAGTATGGAGGAACATCTCCCGCCACTATGCAAAGCACTGGATGAGGCCAAGGGCGCGGGGTTGATCTCTACATGGGCCTGAGAGTGTGGTTTCTTGCACCCGAGCAGATGCAGCTCTCCTACAGATACAGGAGGGTAATTTTTTTTAAGTAAATGACTTGTTACAGATTCATCACTCCTTCTAGAAAGCATCAAAAAGTGATGACTCTTTGCAAGAACAATCCTCCCAATTCCTCCTGCCAAGTAGGCAGTTGACCTTTTCTCCCTGGATTTGACTATTGATTAATTCCCTCCGTCAATGACGTAGTTTTACACTATTAAGAGTATTCGGGGTGCCTGGGTGGCTCAGTTGGTTGAGCAACTGCCTTCAACTCAGGTCATGATTCTGGAGTCCCAGGATCGAGTCCTGCAGGGGGCTCCCTGCTCAGCAGGGGGTCTGCTTCTCCCTCTGAACTTCCCCCTCTAATGCTTTCTCTCTCTCTCTCTCATTCCGGGGGAAAAAAAAAAAAAGTATTTGCCCTCCTGTCTTTGTATCAGGAAGAAAAACCCATTATTGTAACAAATCTCAACTTTTAACCTTCTGCCTATGGCTGCAGCTAGGAGAGTCCTCGAAGACCTAAAGGCTGATTACGTGTATTAAATGAGTAAATATTTGTAATATTCTCAGAACCATGCCTGGCTCATAGTAAATGCAATGTTAGCGTTTGTTTCTTGGTGAGGGAGATAGTTTTCTCCTCTAAGTCAAAATCAGAGGCAGTCTGAGTCCCAGGCAGGATCCTCTTTCATAATCCTGCTTTAGCTTTGCAGTCATAGAACACTTTCTGCAGGCTTCTATTTTGGCTCAGGAAGACCAGCCAGAGTGCATGAGTCTGGCAGGAATTACCTAAAGCCCACAGTTGTCAGCTGGTTGTCTCCTTTCTGAGAATGTCTTCTATGTGAGCGGTCACAGGCACCCCCTCTTTTTTCACAGGGAGGCTGTGATTCTGTTTCTCATGTGGCTCTTCAACTCCAGGCTGCAGTGAGCCAGGGAATTTTGCACCTTCTGAGCCATCCAGTATGTGGATCATCCAAGCCCAGGCATGGATTATTTGTCCTTCCACACACCTGCTCCATCTCACAGACCCACTGATGCCATATGGTGTAAAGTTGGCAGAATTAGGAGTGAAGGAGAAAGGGGAGTCCAGTCTACTTCTCACTCACATGTCACTTGAGAAAGTCATTTCCCCCCTCTGGTTCCAGGTGTCTTCCCTAGGACAGAAAGTGTTGGATTACATCGGTGACTTTCCCATTTTTTTGGACCAGAACTCACAGCAAGGCACACACTTTACATTGTGAACCAACATGCTCACACACAGACACACACACACAGACACACAGGCATACAACTGAAACAAAAGTTTCTCAAAACAGTAGATGCAAAATGCTTTTGATATTCAATTCAATATTTTCGAATCCTCCTCTCGCTTTACTTCCCTGTGTTAGCTGTGACCCTCTAAACAGATTTCGTAACTCATGAGTGGGGCATAGACTACCCACTCGAAAACATTGGATTAGATGATGATGGGTAAGCTCCTTTCCAGCTCTAAGATTCCAGAGAAATTCCATTTATAACCAATTTATCAATGACTACAATTTTCCCCCAAAGGGAATACAGACTTCAATTTTGCATGCTCTTTAAAAACAGAATACTGAAGCCCTTTATTTCAAAATATAATTGGGAGGACTACTCAAAATCTTCCCTAAGTTCTGCTTATAAACGCCTTTAAGATTCCCTTAACGTGGGAAGTAACTTGCAGTCTGTCCCAACCACATGTGAGCAAATAGTACTGTTATAGGGCTTTGGAGGGGGGGAAAAAAATCTTCGCATCTCTGCGAAGGCCCAAGGACGACTCAAGAGGACAGTTTCTTTTCTGTGTATTCATAAAGATCAGATGTAGGAGTCATAATTTTTTAATGTGACTGTTTTACCAATTTCTCTTTCTATGTCCTGCTGTGGGGGGAAACTACATTAATAAACTATGTCTCGATGCTGCCTAGCCGGAAGATTTTTTCTCTGCGGGACTCCACCAAATATAGCTAACGGAATGCTCATTTTATTTATCTTTTCAACTTTCTTTCCATTTAGGATATGTCTTCTTGACACTTTTGAAATTTTTCTCTTAATAGCACCTTAATGTGTTTGGGAGAATAGAGAACTAATTGTTCATTGAGTAATAACAAAAACAAGAAAGAACTCTTTCCCCCCTCCCCTTTCTTTGGTGCCATATGGTACCTTTTATGGTTTTCGCAGTTATTTTACACCCTATCCAGAAAAATTAAATAGCTTATGGACCTGGCATTTTTCCAGTGCCAGCTTAGAGCTTTTCCTTTGCTGAGAAATTGTGGGTTAATAATAGAGAAATGTCACTTTTAATTTGATGGTCCTACATCATGCATTATCTCCGCCTGTTTACACCCTCCCCTCAATGATTTTTTTTTAAATGCTCATTAAAGAATGTGTCCCCAGTCTATAAACGGCCTGGAGAAGCAAGGCAAGCAGGTTATAACCACAGCCATGATCTTTTTTTTTTCTTTTTTATTTAGTTGTGATAAAATATACATAACATCAAGTTTGCCATTTTAACATTTTTAAGCATGCAAGTCAGTGATATTCCATTATCAATGTCGTACAGCCAAACCGCAACGTATTTCCAAAACATGTTCATCACGCCAAAAAAAAAAAAAACTCCGTCATCATTAAGCAATAACTCCTCAATCCTCCCTTCCCAACCTCTGGTAACTTCTCATCTACTTTCTGTCTTTATGAAGTTACCTCATCTAGATATGTCATGTGAGTGGAACTGGGCATCACTTGTCTTTCTGTGCCTGGCTTCTTTCACTTAACGCAACCATGATCTTGGTCATGAAGGCAACAGGATACAATGTAAGCAGCAGTACCATTTGGGAACTGGCAAAGCTGGATTTGAGTCTGATTTCCACCATTTCATAAATAACCCTAGACTTTCAGACAAACTGATGAACTCCTCATTTTTCCCATCTGGAAAAGCAATGGGAAGACTTGGTGTTCTCTAGAATCCCTTTCAACTCTAGAAAAATACCATCTGTTTATGTACAGCAACTCTGTAAATGAACTCCATCCCTAAATCCCAATTTCTTTTCTATTGACATTGCAATAACTTTTTAATTGTCTCCTAAAAACTTCCAAGTCATGGGCTAAGGATTTGGCGGTGAGCAAGATAGGTAAGGGGCTTGCCTTCAAGTTGCCTGGAGTCTACGGAGGAAGCTGGAACGTAATGTAGCAGAGACAATATGTGATCAGTGCTGTGACGAAGGAAAGTACTACAGACCTTGTAACACGCCTTTGTGAGCTGCTCTGGAGGGAGGTCAAGGAAGGCTTACAAGCTGATCTTGGGTTGCTCTTTGAATTTAGGAAAGTCTCGAAGACAAGGAAAGCTACAAAAGGAGAGATTTTTATAGTAATTCTGAAGATGGCCTGCTGACAAGATATCAGGGAGGTTCGATCTCTAAAGCTTGTCTTGGAAGGTTGAGGGAGTCCCATGGTGGCGGTTTAAGCTTGGGTTTTTGGGGAAGGGGTTGTTTTGTTTGTTTGCTTTGTTTTGTTTTGGTGTTTTTGCAGCAGGGATGACACCTGCTCTCTGTAATATGACATACATTTAAGTATTATTCATCCTGAGGTTGGGTTCATGGGCAGGGTTAGGGTGTAGGAATTTCTATCATGGGGAAATGACTTCTGTCAATAGTAACTCCTTTTGGCTGAACACGTACTAACAAATGAGTCTTTGTGTTGGGCATTTTGCAGAGAATTAGCAACGATAAATTTGGATGGAATACTTATTTTACAGATGTGGAAAGTAAGGCTCAAAGAGGTTAAGGTCAAAGAGATGCGGCCAGTGCTCAAAAATAGATCTAACACCAAAGAGTAGGTTGTACATTTTCAGTTTTTCCCTTTTGTCTTCCTTTCTTTTTCTATTCCCCCCTTTTTTGTAATATTGGCCTTTTGTAATTGGTTTCTTTGAAGATCTTCTCTTTGGTTTTGGTGTCCTCTAATCTCATTATGATGTATTTAGATACAGATTTATTTTTGTTTTTCTCCCACAGGAACATGATATGTTTCTTAAATCTAATGAGGTGTGTTTTTTTTTTCAGTCTAGCAAGAATTTCAGTCATTATCTCTGCAAGTATTTTATCTCTCTTATTCTTTCTATTTTCTCCTTCTAGAAATATTATTGGACATAAGCGAGGTCATCTTTTTCTATCCTCCATAGCCCAAGTTCCATATATATTTTCCATCTCTTAATCTTTCTACCTGCCCTCCAGGTAATTTCCTCAGATCTGTCTATGAGTTCACCTATTCTCTCTCCAACAGTGTATAAGCAACAATTTTTTTTGTCTTTTTTAATTCAATGACTTTATTTTCATTTCCAAAGGTCCTTTCTAGTTCTTTTTTTTTTTTTTTAAGATTTTATTTTTAAGCGAACTCTACAACCAATGTGGGGCTCAAACCTACAATCCTGAGATCAAGAGTCACATGCTCCACAGACTGAGCCAGCCAGGTGCCCCATTTTTGGTTCTTTTTTTTTTTTTTAATTAGAGCAATCTTGGGTTCATAGCAAAATTAAGTCAAGGTACAGAGGTTTCCCATACTCCCTGCCCCTGACACATTCATAGCATCCTCATTATCACCATTTCCAAACCAGAGTTTCCCAGCAGACATTTCCTACCAGAGTTTTCATGTGTTACAAATGCTGGACCTATGTTAATATATCATTATCACCCAAAGTACATGTTTACATAAAGGTTCACTCCTGGTGTTCTACATTCTATGGACTTAAACAAATGTATAATGACAGGTATCCACCATTATAGTAACATACAAATATATAGTTTCACTGCCCTAAAAGTCCTCTGTTTGCTTATTACTTCTCCTTCTTTCTTTTTTTTAAGATTTTATTTATTTATTTGACAGAGAGAGATCACTTTCTTCTTCTCCTTCCCCTTCTCCTTCTTTTATTGCTTCTTCTCTCCTCTCTAGCCCCATTTTATTGTCTCCATAATTTTGCCTTTTCCAGAATATCATATAGTTGGAATCATACATATGTGGTCTTTTCAGATTGAATCCTTCTACTTAATAATATGCAATCAACATTCTTCCATGTCTTTCCATGGCTCTATAGCTCATTTTTTAAAAAGATTCTATTTATTTATTTGACAGAGAGATAGAGAGAGCACAAGTAGGCAGAGCAGCAGGCAGAGGGAGACGGAGAAGCAGACTCTCCCCTGAGCAGGGAATCCGATGCGGGGCTCAATCCCAGGAACCTGAGATCATGACCTGAGCCGAAGGCAGACATTTAACCAACTGAGCCATCCAGGCGCCCCAGCTCATTTCTTTTTAGTGTTGAGTAATATTCCATTCTCTGGATGTTCTCCAGCCTATTAATCCATTCACCCACTCAAGAAGGTCTTGGTTGCTTCCAAGTTTTTGGCAATCTTAAATAAAGCTGCTATGAACACCCACGTGAAGGTTTTTGTGTGGACACAAGTGCTTTTTTTTTTTTTTTAAGATTTCTATTTATTTATTTGAGAGAGAGTAAGAAACAGAACAGGAGTAGGGAGGAGGGGCAGAGAAAGTAGACTCCCCGCTGAGCAAAGAGCCCCATGTGGGACTGGATCCCAGGACCCCAGGATCATGACCCCAGCTGAAGGCAGACACCCAACCAACTGAGCCATCCAGGCGCCCTGGACACAAGCTTTTATCTCCTTTGGATAAACACCAAGGAATGCAATTACTAAGTCATGCGATAAGATCCTGTTTACCTTTATTAAAAAAACTGCCAACCTGTCTACCAAAGTAGCATCCAGTTCTTTTTCAAACCTTCCCATTTTTAAAGTGCTTTCTTTTTTTCTCATGTTTTCAAGATGTAGTAAATCCTTGAGTGTATTCAATCACTCGAAAGTGTAGCTCTGATTACTCGAGCATCTGGGGTTCTGGGGTGGTCTGTTCCTGCAATCTGCGTGTCTCCTGACTTTTGAACAGATAGGACTTCCATATAAAATTTAAACTTAACCTTAAATTTTAGAGAAATAATAAATAATTTTTTTTAGTATAAGTATGTCGCGTGCAATATTTGAGATATGCTTGTAGAGAAAATTATTTTTTGTTTCTCTAAAATTCAGTTACCTGGGGGTCTTGTTTTGTTTCCTAAATCTGACAACCTCATTCACAGAAGCTTTGTATTTTGTAATTTTGGAGGGTGAGCTCATGCTCATCCAGGCTTTTACCTGTGATCTCCCATTTTGTTTGGATTGAACCTATGTCCTTCCTAAGACATTTCATTTCCTTGGGTCAGGCAACCCAGGATAAAAGGCAAAACTACCTCACCTTTATATTAATTATTTTGCCTCAAAGTTGAGGTCCTGGATGACAGTGTAAATTTAAATACCAAATGCATATGACAATAGGAGGAGTCTTCCCAGAGACTATTCTCCCCAACCAGAGTTCAGAGTTCAGGCTAAGACAAGCGATCTTTTCTCGTACTGTCCTTTGCTGGAAAGATAGAATTTTTTTTTTTTTTGAGGGTCTTAGCATTATGCAGGTGTTGTTAAGATCCAAATTTCCCATCCCCAGCTGGAGCACATTAAACCCAAATCACCTGACTACAAAGATCACACACACACACACACACACACACACACACACAATCATGACAGCCCCAGTTTCAGTTCACACCTATCATTCTGATTTTGAGTCTTTCTTTGTTTTGGACCCCTGGGGATTTTCCTTACATTTTTATGAGCTCAGCAATGCATTTAAAAAGATGTTTGTTATATTTTATAAAACATTTATAAGAGTTTTATAGAGGGAAGGTTTTTAGGTCATGTAGTTCGCCATTATTGTTGGAAACAAAGCCCACCTGTGTTCTTTCTAGATCCTGCTATCAAATGCTGCTTGCGATAAGCTAGCCCTTACTTGAGGAGTAACTGCCCTATTTGGTTATTCGGAGAGATTTCCCCACAGTGGAGACATTTACTTTAATAGAATTTGACCTGAAATAATCCATGAAACAAGTGACCCAGGAGTCAATAACAAATTCGGTTCTGTTTGCCATGGGCAAGTTTGAGATATAAGCCAGGAAAAATGATTAAAAAAGAAGACGAAAGGCAAGGATTGGGAACAAGAAGACAGGGGGATGGGGAGGGATTGTTAAAAAGAATCCCATGTGGTAGAATGACCAGGGGGCAGCCTTTGCCTCTAGAACACCCTGCCCTCCAACTGACCTTCAATCAGCATCAGAGCAGGAAAAGCGATGCCACATTGAGGCAAAAGAGCTAGGGCCTCAGCCGGTTACATTCAGGATTAAAGGGAGGTCAAGCAACTTCAGGGAAAATGACTTTCCATCTTCAGTCAGCTTCCTGCCTCCACCATAGCTCCCAACCAGGCCCAGTCCAGCCCTTACCACTTGACCTCTGGCTGCTTGACCCTGAAGACCAAGCTCTGCCGTCACCGCAGCCGTCACACGTGCATCTCGACCTTGCCCTTCCAGGGGCAGCTCGTTCAGTTTCACCATTTAGTGAGACCATCTCCAGGGACACATTAGCAACATCAAAATGCTAATGAAGAAGAGGTTGAGCATCTCTGACTTCTCAAGGCATCTAGCTAATAAAAGATGTCCTCCAAAAAGTTGCTGAATGGCTCTGTTTTCCTCCCTGTGTTTGGAGTTGAGACCTATCTAAGGTTTCCCTTTAATCTATGTTCATGACCCAACTCCACAGAAAGTGTGTACCCTTTCCGATGCTATGATCCTGGGTGCATGACTCATACCGTACAAATTATCGTAATGCCTTTAAACTTAGCAACTCAGAAGTCAGAGCTCCGCGTGAAATCCCTGTTGGGTTATTTTCAAATGATTACTCATGGCTCGGGGATGTGCTGTATCTGTCAGTACACTTATGTCGGTTATCAGACTAATGAAATACTTCCAGGTCCATTGATAAATGCCTACGGACCTGAATCTCCTGAGAGCCTCTCCCACTTTCCCAAACACCCCAGCCCTTCTCCTGAACAATGCCCTACACCCATGATCCAGCCACTAACAGGTGAACACCGAGAGCAGCAGGAAGTCTCTCGGACCAGTGTCCCAGGACTAAGGCCAACAGTAAGTTCTGATTGCTCCTTACACAATTTGAATAACACCCCCTGGGTATAAAGTATAATGAAACAATGGAGTCATCATTCTAAGCCCAATCTTTGGTTGCCCTGCCTCATTCAAAGCCTTCATTTCTTTGGCAAGCCAACGCTGAGCATCTATTCATTCCATAAATATTTCCTGGCTGCTTCCTTTGGGTCAAGAATTGTGTTAGGGGGTGGGGACAGGTCAGCAAACGAGAGACATAGTTTCTAGTCTTCTGGAGTGTCGAGCCTGGTAGAGGAGACAGACATTAAGCAAATCATTACTGTAATAAATGGGATGACAGGAAAATACATGGCCCTATGAGAGTGTTAATAGGGATAACCTCACGCTGGAGGTTGAGGGATGTGGCATTTAAACAGAGACCAGAGCAATGAGTGGAAGTCAGCCAGCGTAGAGGGGAAAAGAGGGAGTGGAGAGCATTTCAATCAGAAGGAATTGCATGATGGAGGCTCTCGGAGAGAAGGAGCTTGCTGTTCAGAAATGAAAGAAGGTCAGTGTGATTGGAGAGTGTGGTCACAAAGGAGAGTTGCGGGATTTGAGGCTACAAAAGTAAGCAGGCACCCTGTGCCTGGGCACGGAGGGCAGGAAGTGTATCACATGACCCCTGCCCCTTAGGGAGACGCTACAGCTTAAAAGCAAAGGGCTGGACTCCAGAGAGACTCTAGGTTCTGACCCTGGTCCCTCCATTTTGTTGACTCTGTGACTTTGGGCACTTACGTATGCTCTTTGACCTTCAGTTTTCTCATCTGAAAATAAGGATAATAAGAAAACCTGCCTTTTGGGTGCCTGGGTGGCTCAGGTGGTTAAGCAACTGCCTTCGGCTCAGGTCATGATCCTGGAATCCCGGGATCGAGCCCCGCAAGGGGCTCCCAGCTCCACGGGAAGTCTGCTTCTCCCTCTGACCTTCTTTCCTCACTGTTCTCTCTCACTGTCTCTCTCTCAAATAAATTTTTAAAAATCTTTAAAAAAATTAAAAAAGACCTACCTTTTATAAGTTAACACACAGAAGGCACTTAGAAAAATACCTAGCATGTAGTAATGAAACAGGAAGTATTAGGGATCAGGAATTAGGACACAAGACACCGGCAGATTAAATGGCTTCTTCTCTACCCATTTCTACCCACTCATATAGTAAAATATTCGGTGTTGTATAATCGTGTTTGACACGTAACATTGGAGAGCCTCAGTGGCTTGGGTCGGTAGAGTTTCTGGCTCTTGCTTTGGGCTTGGGTCATGATCTCAGAGTGGAGAGAGTGAGCCCTGCTTCTGAGTCTGAGCTCAGTGCAGAAACTGTGATTCCGTCTCCCTCTGCCTCTGCCCCTCCTTCCGCTCACGTGCACTCTCTCTCTCAAATAAATAAATAAATAGATAAATAAAATCTTAAAAAAAAAAAGACACCTAACTTGTTTGTGTTACTGTCACATCAGTAGTCCACAAGAAGCGTGCTTGTCAACCCCTCCCTTCCCATGAGTCATCCTACGAAAAGCCAGTTTCCCACGTCTTGGGGGGTTCACTAGTTATTCTTCCCTGAACCAATCTCTAAGCACATGCCTTCAAAGACAAGCCACAGAAACCTGCTGATAAAGGGAGATCATCCGGACAGTGTGAAAGGAACAAGGCCACCATCCACAGACCTGCTAAACAACAAAACAACAACCAAAAAAGCACAAGTCAGAGAGGATAAAACCACCTTTCTGAAACCGATCACAATGAGGAAAAGAAGGAAAAGGAAGTTCAAACTAGAAACGGCACACCAAGGCCCCGAAGTACTTCTGACAGGTTTACAAAAGACGTTCCCGAGGGCTTTAGCTGGAGCCCATAGAAATGGTCAGGGTCCTGGGAGGAAACAAATAGCCTTAGGTTGCCATCCCAAGATTAGAGGTCCCTGGGGATTCTGTGGAGCTGTCATTAAATCCATCATGGTATTAGTCACCCTGGGCAGAAACGGGAGAAATTGGAGGTGGAAAGGGCGACTGAGTTCTTGAGTCCTTCCCCAGAGAATGCCGGAATGGAGATCACTGTGTGAAATGCGCTTTTGAGAAATCAATGAACGTTGGGACTATTCACGCTAAGGGCAAGCAGCTCTTCCCTTGAGGTAATGTTCTACAGTCTGGTGGGCCTCAGGGGTTTTTACGGCTGATCTATGCTGCCAGCACCTTCTGTGAAAGACCACACATGTTAAGGTCAGTTGGCATGACCCTCCTTTTTGCAGAGAGGGACCACAAAACATTCCCCACTGCCCGCCCGCCTCACCCCCCAAGGACTGGGTAGGTAGGAACATTTGTCGTGGTTGTGGCCACCTGGCATCCATTGCTTCAAGTGCATCTGGTTTACTTTGGGAAACTACCCTGTTGTGGGTGGTTTGATTGAGTCCTAAATCTAGACGCCCTCATAGCCAACAAGTGGGCACGTAGTCTCAGCTCAGTCAATTGGATTCTCCTTCCTGAGACTTTGCTTCTTAAGCAAGAAACAAAAACTTAAAGCCTATTTACTCTGGCTGGTGACAGAGCGGAGGGGTTCCCTACCAGAACTCTCTGCGGCTGCCTGGGACCTGTCTGTGTGAAACTGTCTACTTCAAGCCCCCTTTGAAGCTTGTGAGTGCATCATTTGTTACCATTTGGATATTTTTATAAAGATTTTATTTATTTACTTGACAGAGAGAGAGAGACAGAGACAGACACAGAGAGAGGGCACAAGCAGGGGGTCGGGAGAGAGAGGAGCAGACTCCCTGCTGAGCAGAGAGCCCCATGCAGGACTCCATCCCAGGACTCCGGGATCACGACCTGAGCTGAAGGTGGACGCTTAACCGACTGAGCCACACAGGTGCCCTGAACTTCTCTTTTTCTTATGTCTGTCAGAATTTGTTTCTGTGGCTTATAATTAAAGATCCCTGACTAAACACAATATTCAAAAAGTAGAGGGGTAGAAGGGATGTCTGGAAAGATAGCCTCTGACAACCTGCACCTGCCACATTGCCACAAGGATAGGTAGGGACGAAGACTAGAGAGTCAGAGGAGACGGAGTATCTGCCTCTCCCCACCAGCTTGATTGGAGAGCAGCCTTTGACCTGCCTGGCGCCCCTGTTCTTCCCTGGCCCAGGACCTGTGCAAAGGCAGGCTGAGTAACTCCAGGAGCTCCCTCGTGCCCAGCAGTGTGTTGGTAAACATCTAATGAGCCGCTTTGGGGAGGAAGAAGGGAGAGAGGCTGATTCGCAGTGTTCACCAATTTTCACCGTTGCCAATTTCAGGCTAGCAGTGTGCTGTCCCTGAAAGGAAAGTCAGGTAGAGTCAGGAAGAGATACGAACCATCTAGGCTCTGAAGTCAGCGGGCACTATCTACGCCTCTCTCCTCGGGCTGCAGCGGTTGCATAGAAAAGCTTCCGGGTAATGATCATGACTAACTTTTATTCAACATTTTCCATTGTTCCCTTCCGGGTACCATCCTAAGCCCTTCACAAGTATTAACTCTTCTTTCAGTTTAATCATGACCTCTGAGGCACGTACAATTCTTGTCCTGTTTTACAGATCAGGAGACTGACAAAACAAGAAAATAAGAAATTCTTTAAAATCAGAAGGATTGGAAGCTGAGGTGCCATGATCTGATCCCTGATTATTGGCTCCAGGGGCATCTCACTTAACCATAACACGGGGCTGTTAGAATCAGATTATGAAAGGCATCTGCCTTCTAGTGTGGGAGGTGGCCTCAGACCCAAATATCCTGGCAGAAATGGCAGTGATAGCATCCTCAGGTAAACTCGACACAGGTATTTTTTCTTTTTGGGTCCAAATTTTATTTTCGATATATACATTCTGATTATTTATGCCCCATCCACCATCAAAAGGATGAAAGGTAGCTCAAAACAGTCCTGTCTAATAATTATTGAGTACCTACGTGAACCACTGACTTGTCTTAAAATTTGCCTCATCTCACAACAATTCTTTAGAGACAGGAGTTAGTCTACCCATTAGCTCATTGAGAGTTGATCTACCCAAACCAATGTAGTTAATAAATGGCCAAGCAAGATAGATTTTTTTCATTCTCTTTATTTCATTGATGTGGAACCAGGCACAGAGAAGTAATTTACCCGTGTGACATAATTACACAATCCCCAGTCTTTCTGCTGCCAGAACCCATGAAGGTCATACAATCCTGGTGATAGTTCCCTCCAAGCAGACCCCAATAATGTTGCCAGAAGTAATTTTCCTAGAAAGCCATGTCTGGGTGGCTTAGGAAGTTGACTTTGTCAAATGCCCATTGAAGGACCAACTGTACTTCCATGACTCAGAGAGCTGGCTCCCTCCTAACCATTTCTTTAGATCTACTAACCTCCTGCCATTTGCTCAGACCCTAAGTCAACACTTCTTCCTCTGAAAAGCTCCTCTCTCTGCTAAGATCAGCAACAGGTTAAAGGAACATAAAAAAGTGTGCTGAGCTTGGTTTCTGAATAGCGGTGACTTCTGATCTCCCATAGCTTCCCTGTGGGTTGCGGGGCTGGATGGGTGAGCAGCATCATCAGAATGCAGGATTCTCCTCGTGTGTGATGTTAGAGCTGCCTTTTTGGGTACACACATGACCCAACCTGATGGCCTTGACAGGTGTGATATGGTTGGGGTTCTCCCGTGATTGGTGATAATGAGACTTTTTCAGCGACTGTCAATTATAGAACAATTGATGTCATCAAGTAACTGGCAGCTTCTCAGCTAACTCAGGGCTCAGAGTCAGGGCTGCTGAAACGTTGTATGCTTTGAGGAAGTCGCGGATGCTGGTTCAGGAAGGGTTACCACATCCTAGTGTGCCTGGCTTAGCTCTTCCAGCAGAGAGAGGAGGGGATGGGGTGTGGGTGGGCTATGTGTCACCTTCAGGCACGTATCTATAGCAAAACAGTCAAGAAACTGTTTTAAACCATACTGTTCCCTTTTCTGGTTTGTATACCATTATTTTTGGAATTGCTTTCCCTGCTCTGGCAATCTGTCACCTGTAACTGGGGGGAAAGACAGGCAACAGAGAAGGCAACAGAGAGCCCCGGCCACTGAGCAGCATGCCCTCTGCTTTTATGGAGCTGCCTTGCAGGTCCTTGAACTAGTCTGGGGACTTATGGTGGGGCAGTCCTTTGGGAACACCCGGGAACTGCCCAGGGTACCTCTCAACACCTCTCCTACTCCAAATAATGTCTACAAAAGACACCCAGGCTCAAAAAATTAAACATGGAGTTGCCGTATGACCTTGTGATCCCACGTCTGGGTATATACCCCACCAAAGAATTGAAAGCAGGGAATTTGTACCCCTATGTTTATAGCAGCATTATTCACCATAGCCCAAAGGTGGAAACAACCCAAATGTCTATTGCTAGATGGATGGATAAGCCAACTATTGTCTATGCCTGTAATGCAATATTTATTCAGTCTTCAAGAGGGATGGATGGAGTTCTGACTCATGCTACAACATGGATAAAGATGGCATGCAAAGCGAAGGAAGCCAGGCACAAAGAGACGAGCACAGTGTGATTTCACTTCTCCGAGGTCCCGAGAAGAGTCAAATTGATGGAGACAGGAAGTGGAACAGTGGTTGTCAGGGGCTGGAGGGAGGGGAAAATGGGGAGTTCATGGTCAATGGGACAGAGTTAGGGAGGGAAGGTGAAAAAGTTCTGGAGATGGACGGTGGTGCGGGTCACACAACCATGTGAATGTACTTCGTGCCACTGAACTGTACACTTCAAAATGGTTAAAGTGGTCAATTTTATGTTATATATGTTTTACCACAAATTTAAAAAGGGAGACACGCAGGATAGCACATGTAGTGTACTTACGAAGCACGAGCGAAGTGAAAGCAAGCATGGGCATTCATTGCTGTAATGTCTAAAGTATCCTAAAGCATTAGCTATATATGCGCACCTTTCTTACCCTACTTAATCTTCAGGGAGGTATCGTCAGCTTCTTTTGACAGAGCAGGAAATCAAAGCTCAAAGAGGTGTACTAAGTTGCCCAAGTTCCGCTACGGTGAGAGAGGGGAGAGTTTAACCTTGATCTGCCCATCATCAAATGCAGCAAGAATTACATACTCCTGAAATGCCTGGAAAAAAGCCCTATTCTTTCAGGGCATTCATATGCCAGACAGTCAGAGGAAGTCAAATTCACCTGTCCTCTGAAACACAGGGCACCCCAATTCAGAAATACTTCTGAATCCGTCAGTAGAAGTCAACTTATCATTCGCAGAACTTAAATATACAAACGCTCTGACAAAAGCTAAGTGGAAGGAGACCTGGAGAATTTCCCTAATAAGGATGCAGCTATCTGTCATGTGTGGCTTTGGTTGGCTTGTAGAAATGAAATCACAAGACTCAAAGCACTCCGCTGTAATCAAGGAGACCATGCCTGATCTGCATCGGTGATAACCACAAACCACCGGTTATTTTTCTAACCCCAGTTGGAATAACTTACTTATACCTTGCCAGGTCTCACTCTTGGTTTGAAATGATGTGTCCTCTGCGGTATGTTTTTCTTGTCAGTTTGAATATCTTGGGGATGGGTGCTTTTCCCAGGTACTGATGAAGCCACGCCCACTATTTCTGTCAGGATGTACATTACAATGTAACCATGTACATTACAATGTACATTACAATGTGGTTGAGACCACAGGCTCTTAGGGTCTTAACTGTCTGGGCACAGATCCTGGCTCTACTTCTTACTGGTTTTATGACCTTGGGCAAGTCACTTCTCTGTGCCTCGGTTTCTTTATCTGTGATATGGGGGTAATAATAACATGTACATCACCGGACGATTGTGACATTTAAATTCTTTGAATAAGTCAATGCATCTCAGTTCCCAAATGCCAGGGATACAGAAAAGGTCCAAGATCATTTATCATTAGAAGCGCACCCATTACTATTTCAGGAGAGGGAGAGGCAGGGAGTGGGAGTTGAAGAAAGGTAGCTTTGAACCAAGTGTAAGCATCACACATTCTCCTCTGGTACCAATTACTGTGATAAATTGAAGGTGACAAGTTATTTTATGACATAAATGCAAATCAGTATCCACTTCCCTGTTATTTTCCAATGCCCTGGCACTTTAATGGTCCCCATAAGTTTGCTCCACTTGCCGCAAGTATCGGTATGTTCACAGTCAGCCAGAGAATTTATTTTTAGGTGGGGAGTGCAATGAACTGAGCCCACCGGCTGACTTAGAAAAATGATCACATTCCCATCCACAAATTATTCACAAAGCTAGTTAGCATTTGAGCTTTTGTTGGTGGAATAACACAATAAATAGAGATTTGTCAACAGGGCTCATTTCCACCTGCCAGATTTGACTCTAAATATTAAGCACTCACGCATTTGTGGGTGCGTGTGTGTTTATGCGTGTTTATTACGAAAACAAAAACCTGTCTCAGAATGTAACATTCCCCACAAATGCCAAGGCGCTGAGATCTTTGACCCCTAAACCCAGGGCCAGGGAGAAAAGAGGAGGGCTTCCTGTCCATGGGGCCAGTGGCTCTTTTCCTGTGCCTGAAACACTATTGGGAGGATTTCAACATGAAAGGAGACAAGAAGGAGAGAACCACTATTTGTTTACTTTTCACCATTGAGGCTGATTTCCTTCCTTGCTAGTTCTACCAGCCTGTCATGTCATCCCTTCTCTTTTGATGTTGATGGGAGGGGGGGTGCCAAGAACAAAAAGTAAAGAAAAAAAAGAAAGAAAACAAAACCCAAGAGATAGGCAGGCTTGTCACTATCAAAAACACTGCACCACCCCACCTGCTGCTCTCAAGCGTGTTGGCATTAACAGACAGTGCAGGCTCTTAAATACACTGCTTAATTAATCTAAAATACAACTTCAGAGAGCCAGCCCCTAATTGTTAAAAGCCCTTTTATTAGGGCATAAAGATAATCACAGAATTAAGTCATTAAGAGTCGTAATAAGGAAACTGGTGTACAAAATGAAAGGCGGGTTCCAATGTCACCCGACTGCTGGAGAGCTGGTGGCTGCATTCATTCATTTACCTCTTAACCAAATATTTAGTGAGCACCTACTACCCAACTCTGGCCAGTAAGCCACCAGAATGTCCCATGTTCTGAAGATCAGTAGCTTTTTCTTTTTTCTTTTTTTCATCAAGATTTTACTTATTTGAGAGAGAGAGAGAGAGCAAGGGAGAGAGCAGGAGCAGAGGGGATGGGGGGAGGGAGAGGGAGAAGCAGACTCCCTGCTGAGCGGGGAGCCCACTCCATCGCAGGACCCTGGGATCCTGACCTGAGCCAAAGGCAGACGCTTAACCCACTGAGCCACCCAGGCACCCCGGTAGCTTTTTCTTTTTAATTTTTCTGCTTCATCCTGAAAATGGTTACTTGACTGTGCATGAGTGTGTGTGTGTGTGTGTGTGTGTGTGTGCAGTTTACGTTCTGGGATGCAATCGGCAAGCAAGAGCGGGGCAAGCTGAGGGAAGCAGGCAGTGAGACCTATTTTTCTTGCACGCCACGGAGAAAGGAGGCTTTGTATCAACAGCTTTCCTTAAGTGCATTGCATTGGGCATTCCGTCTGACAAGATGCCACTCGGAGACGCAGTCTTACCCCCTCTCCCATCCCCTCACCTGAAACCTGCCATTGCTTCATACCAAGTGTTTAATTTCCCATTGTTTGAAAGAAAACGGTATGTAAAGCATGCGTTGCCATGGACGCAAAATCCAGCGATGCATAGAAAAGCTCCGGAAGCCTGTTAACTTTGCATCCGCCCAGGTAGCAAGGTGTCAGGCAGAGGTGTGACCCACCCTCCCCAAAGACACTTTCAGAAGGAAGTTCTTTACCGGCAGCCATGCCCTGGTATATTCACCAGCCTCAAACTCTTCCTCCTGCCCAGAGACGATGTGCCTGCTCTGGGCTTTCCCTGTCTGGGGTCAAGAAAGGCATTTTCTTCTCTGTGGAATGCTTCCAGGGTTCAAGTCCTTGGCTGGAGAAAGCTTGTCTGGAAAAGTTCTGGAGCAGAGCTGTTGTCACTCCTGAGGGATGAAAGCAAGGAAGTGTAGTCTGCACATGACACTTAAGAGCGGGTAGTATCCACTAACGCCCAACAGAATCTTGATAGCGCCACTAAGCTCAACAGCCCCAATCGCAAAATGGCCCCAGTAGGGAAATGGCCCCAATACCCAACAAGACAATGAAAGGCTCATCCTTGGACCACCCAACAGCAATGCATACAACAGGGTGAAACTCACAAATGACAATAGGGTAGAGAGGCCAGACCCAAGGAGGACCTGCTGTGTGATTCTATTTATACACAACTTCAAAGCAGGCAAAACTGCTGGGAGGAGGGGGGTGCCTGGGTAGCTCAGTGGGTTAAGCCTCTGCCTTTGGCTCAGGTCATGATCTCAGGGTCCTGGGATGGAGCCCCGCATCAGGCTCTCTGCTTCCCTTCCTCTCTCTCTCTGCCTATCTCTGTCTGTGAAATAAATAAATAAAATCTTTAAAAATTTAAAAAAAAAACAGCTCTGGGGGGATGGCAGGCAGGGTAGTGACTAGTGACTGCCATCAAGAGAGAAGGAAGGAGAGGATCCAACAAGGGCTCTTTCGGGGGTGCCAGTGACGTTCCATTTCTTGACTGGGTGTAGGTTTTGTGCACTTTTGTGTGTGTGTAATAGATTTCACAAAAAATAAAAAGTTAAGAAGGAAAAAACCCTTAAGATTGGCCTCGAGGCAAGCAAGGACAATCAGCTCTCTCAGCTCCGCGGGAATGTGCAGTTTCCTTGCGGCCACTTGAGGGAAGGCTGAGAGGCACATCAGGACAGCCTGCTCAGGGCCAGAGGGAGGCAGGCCTTTCTGCTCCCACCCGGAGGCTCAGGGGTCCTGACAGTGATGCGGGCTGGGTCACGGCCTCAGTTTCTCAAAGGTGCACATTCTTTTGGAGATAGGAATTCACAACAGCCCATGGTTTTTCACTTTTTCTTCTGTTTAAAATCAATGATCAGAGGCACTTCCCCGTGGCACACACATGCACATGCATGTTCACATCTTTGAAATGGGCATGTGCCTCAGTGTTGAGGAAGGGAAAGCCTCGTGTTGGTGTGACTGGCCCCATTTTTCCTGTTGCAGTGGTGCATGAAATAATAGTGTGTCTTAGATTTCCCACAGCGGAGAAGTACTCTGCTTCCGCCCTCTTTGCTTCTCTAGAAGTCAGCCCTAGATCTCTCGCCCCCTTTCCTGGCCTGGCTTCTGCTTCAGAACGGCCACTCAGAAGCCCCTAAGGAGATATTTGGAAGGCAGGAGAGGAGAGGCCATTTTGCTTCTGAGGTAGTTGCTGGCAGACTCACGGTGAGATTTGAGATCTGCGGTGGCTTCTGGGCAGACCTTTGAGGGTCCCCTGCCCTGGGATAGCCAGACCAGATGGTCAGAGGCTGTGTAGGGGAGGAAAAAGTTTGGCTGGACCTCTTACAGTGCCTGGCTGGGTCTGAAAATTCAACTGACAGAGATTAACAGAAGAAAAACATACAAATTTTATTGAAGGTTTACATGTACCTGGGCACCTTCAAAGAGAAGGAGGACTCCAAGAAACAGTACATCTGTGAAGAACTGACAAAACAGAGGGGTCTGGGCTAGCGGAAGTCCAAGGTAAAGAAGTCGCTAGAAGATGAGGGTAAGTTTAACAAGGTTTATCTGGAGAGATTTCTCACCCCCCCCCCCCGTTCCCCATCTCTGGGGATCAGAGGGTCTCCCTTCCTGCCTGGACAGGGACGGCACTTTTCATTCTGGAGTTTCACAATCTGTTTGAGGAAAGAGATGGGGGGGTGGGGCGGGGAACTGCGTGATGTTCCTGCTTTGCTGGTTTCTCACATTCCTTCAGCTTAGTCTGCCAAGGTGCCCTATCCGGGGTAGTGTGTCCTAATCCCATCAGTCGCTTCTCTGACCTTTGTTCTACCATCCCCTCTTGCCCCCCCTCAGTTCTATAAAACTTTAATTCCCTGGACCATAACCTTCACTCATGGAGAATAATGAGTGGCCTTTGTTTTCCCCACTGTTCACCCTTTCTAGAATAATAGAAAGATACACACACACACACACACACACACACACACAGAGGATTCTGCCATTCTGGGGCCTAATGTCTAGACTTTGAACAGTGCCTGATCTCTGCAGCTCGCCCGAGGAGCTGGCTTCCACAACTGAGCTGTAAAACCTCTATAATCCCACCTCCGGCTCCTCCTGTGACCTCATTCACCTAACACCCGCCATCCCTTGCTCTCTGAGCTCCGGCCAAATGGGATCGCTTTTGGTTTTCAGTTCTTTGACTTGCCTCCTCCGGCACTGGCACTGACTCGGAGACACCACTCTCTCTTCTCCTTATCTGGAGCCTCTTACCTCAGGGCCCTCCCCCTCAGCCATCTAACAGTCACCCTTAAGCATTAATTAGTCACTTCCTCAGGGAAGCTTACAGTCTGAGGGGAGTCAGGCATTGCAAATAATAAGTAGGAAGGAGGCAGTATAGGGTATCATCTGAATATGGAGTGGGAAACCTAATGTAGTCTCAGACTCACAAAATGTCTCTTGGTTTTTTGGTAAAAACCCAGTCCCAAAGAGAGCATTCCCTGGCATTCCAGAGATAATGCCAGCATTATCTCTGGCATCCAACACCCTCCCTGGGACATGGAGGATACTCAGTAAATATTTGTTGTGGTGTTTAGACCCCCCCTCTTCATGCGTAAATAATGCATTTCCCTCCCAACAGATGGGACTCCATGTTACAGCAGGTGGGATTGACGGCAGAGCAGAAGAAATTCACATATTCATATATTGGGCCCTTCCCGTGCACTCTGCATGGTGCCAAGCACTTTGCCTACATTACCATCAGTTAAGCCTTCTGAGAACGCTAAGAAGTGGATGCTATTAACATCTCCATTTTACAAATGAGGGAACTGAGGCTTACAGAGGCTAAGTAACTTGGCCAAGGTCAGGGAGCTCTGCCCCAAGTCTCCCTCCCGCCTCCCCCAGTTCATAAGTAATTGTTTATGATGTCATATGTCCCTCACGTGGCTGGCAAAAATGTCTCAGAAATTGCAACAGTTAATTTCCATAATAATTGTGTGAGGTTGTTTTGAATGTGTCCTGATATTCTATTTTGTCACTTTAGCAATGACAGGCTTGCATTTCTACATCGCTTAGCTACGGCGGCTTAGTCTTGACCTCTCACCTCCCCGGGCTCTTTGAAATTGCTTCATTTCTCCCCCCTTCAAAGGGAGCCAGCGCTGCCTGGGTTAGGAGGCCACAACAATTTCCCTCCAAATCCCTCTTTTCTCAGGCTGCCTTGAGGTTACTGGTTCCCTGAGAGGCTGCCCCACCCCCATTCCTCAGTGCCCTCCAGGGAGCAGGGCGGGCTGGCAGAAGCAGGTGGGGAATTAGCAGCGTAGTGTCATGGCCATGTGAGGTACAGGCTCTGAAGCCTGTACAGGTGCAGGTACAGTGCAGGTACAGGCTCTGAAGTTGAATTACCGGTTCAAATCCTGGCTCCAACCACTTAACGCATGAAGCTGTGTTAAGTTACTCTGGGCCTCAGTTTCCTCCCCTGTAAAATGCAAATGAGACTGGTATCCACCTGATGGGGCTGTTGAGGGGACTAAAGGATGAAACCAAATGCTGAGGGAATTAAACAGTGTAACAAAATGCACAAGGTGCTTAGAGCGATACCTGGCCCACAGCAAATGCTTCACTAATGTGAGCATTTCTCAGTGTCCGTGTCTCACACCTGAGAACTTGAAACAGAACATCAGCACCTTCACCTGTGTTCCACCTGCAACCCCAGACCTCGTCTCTACTTTGTGTTGTTCTCTTTCTCCCAATGATCCAGAAGCCAATACCCCCTGGGCTGTTTCACGGTGAATTCAGGGAAGCTTGGCTCCCAGGAAAACAGATCCCTGCACCCCCCGTAAGCCCCTGCCACCCACCTTTTCTGGGTGGAAGTTTGTCTTCCACACATAGCAGAGCTAGCCTCTTCTCTCACTTCTCACCAGGGCTCCCGTGGCAGAGAAATTCATTCCCCCTTCTAACAGAATCACAGCTTTAATAAAGCTATTGTATTTGACCACAGGCTTAGGAAACAGTAATATAACATAATAAGAGAAGATCATTAAAGTTCTATAAAGCGAGTTTTCAGCTCCTTCATTTCCAGTGTCCCGGAGCCTTAGATAAGGGATAAACATTTTTTAATCAAAATCTAAATAACAGTAAACCTCACTTTTCATTTCATTTCAAGTATTTTTCCAGTTAAGTATGGGGTGTTTTCTAATTTCCTGTGTAGATCAGATGAACTATAAAAGTTGGTTGTTGATTTTTTTTTTTTTTTTTTTTTTACGTTTTCGGGGCACTTTCCTGACTGCAATTTCAGCACATGTCTTTGGCAAGGTTGTCAGAGAAATGAGCCGAGAGTGATTACAATTCTGGAGACTGATCTGTAGGAGAATAAGAACAAATCAGCACTGGGAGGAAAAATACTTATTGGAAAAATAACTGGGTATGTAGCTCAGGAAGACTGAGGAGAAGCAGACCTTTTATGGTTGCAGAATTTTTTTTTTAAGATTTTATTTATTTATTTGACAGATAGAGATCACATCACAAGTAGGCAGAGAGACAGGCAGAGAGGGGGGGAAGCAGGCTCCCCACCGAGCAGAGAGCCCAAAGCGGGGCTCGATCCCAGGACCCCAAGATCACGACCTGAGCCGAAGGCAGAGGCCCAACCCACTGAGCCACCCAGGCACCCCAATGGTTGCAGAATTTTTTATAAAGGAAAATAGATGCGCCCAGCTCTACCACATTCTTGCTTATATGAAAGACAGTGGTCACGGGCACAAGTCCAGAAGTCCTAGGCAGAGACTCAAGTCTTGTCTATGCCATTTGCTTGCTGGGGGGTCTTGGACAAGGAACTCAGGTTCTGTGAGCCTCAACCGTCTATGTGAAAATGGCAGTAATAAAAGCCTAATCATTCATAAGAAGATCTTGAGAAGTCAAGATGGACAGTGCATTTATGTACTGGACACGGTGTCCAGCACACCAGAAATCGTGTATTTCATTATCAGTGTTTGTGGAGATAATTCTTCATTTCTCCCCCTCGTTCACTAGTACCGTATATTTTGAACAATGAAAAATTTCCAGCAGAGTTGTTCAAAGGGAACTTACTTGAGACATTTTTAAACAGTCTAGGTTAAAAACAAAGACTGTATTATTTCATTCATATGTGAAATTTAAGAAACAAATTGAACAAAGGAAAAAAGACACAAACAAACAAATCAGACTCTTAATTACAGAGAACAAACTCGTGGTTGCCAGAGGGGAGGTGGGTAGGGGATGGGTGAAGCAGGCGGAGGGAACTGAGAGTACACACACCGTGATCAGCACCGAATAATGTATAGAACTGTTGAATGATTATATTTTACGCCTGAAACTAATGCAACACCATGTATGAATTATATTTCCATAAAAAAAAAACAGATTGAGTCAAAACATAAGAAACCTAAATCATGGGTAAGCCCAGGAGTAGACTAGCAAAAGGGAATTTGACACTTCATCAACATCATCATTTAAAAAAATTTTTTTTCTTTTACTGTATTTTATGGACTCCAAGATGCATATTTTTCCATGTTTGGCACCTCTCAAATTGAAAAGTCTTACAATCCTGACCATGTTTTCTCTCCTTGTACCATGTGGAACGAGTAGGGCATATTCCAGCTGATGGTAACTAAGAACTGCTGAGATAGGGTTTTAAGTATTACACTTCCTGCTGTACTGTTCTGAGTAAATAAGCCCAGACGGTCTGGCCCCCTAAATAATTTACAAGGTGAGATGGACAGTGTCTAAAGAGCACTGAACAACTAAGGCAACATTCCATGGAAACAGGGAGAATTTGCAGTTCTTTCTTAGAAAAAAAAAAAAAAAGAATTAATTTCTTAAAATTCCATTTCGCCATTTACTTACTGTATACATATGATGAAGCTACTTGATTTCTATGAACTTGATTTTATCCGCTAGGAAAAGGGCCTAAGAACATCTCTTGAAAGGTCGTGGTGAGGGGCAAATAGAAAGTGTGTTTTTGGGGCGCCTGGGTGGCTCAGTTGGTTAAGCAACTGCCTTCGGCTCAGGTCATGATCCTGGAGTCCTGGGATCGAGTCCCACATCGGGCTCCCAGCTCCATGGGGAGCCTGCTTCTCCCTCTGATCTCCCCTCTCATGCTTTCTTTTTTTTTTTTTTTAAAGATTTTATTTATTTATTTATTTGACAGATCACAAGTAGAGAGGCAGGTAGAGAGAGAGGAGGAAGCAGGCTCCCCGCTGAGCAGAGAGCCTGATGCAGGGCTCGATCCCAGGACCCCAGGACCACGACCTGAGCCGAAGGCAGAGGCTCTAACCCACTGAGCCACCCAGGCGCCCCTCATGCTTTCTCACTCTGTCTCTCTCTCTCTCTCAAATAAACAAAATCTTAAAAAAAAAAAAAAAAAAAGTGTGTTTTTCATGCCGCCTGTCCCCTTCTCACAGCCCCCTGGTGTCCAACCTGTCTCTCTCCTCCCTGATCCCCCCCCCACACACAGAGGAGCCAGACCAGTGTGCCCTTAAGACTTCCGTCTTAGATGGAGCCCCCAACGTCTACTGCCTCAGCTCTTGCTCCAGGTAACAACTCATAGTCCCCCGCGGACTCCTTTCCCTCTTCGTGGGTTTCTGCCCCACATCTCTGCCCTCTAGCTGCCTGGACTTACACCTCTCATTCTCATTGGCAACTCCCACACTTATTGCCAAATTGGATTTCATGAGACCCTGTGTGCTACAGAATACATACCTAATAAACTCCACGAGGGGAGGGCCCTGACTTTCTCATTCATCGCTGAGTCTGTGGTAGCAGTTACAGAAAGATGTGGAGGAGGGGCTCCGTAGTGCGCCCCCGCCCCGGGGCTACAGTCCACTTGTCGACACAGCTGCATTCTTTCCTGCAGGCTCTAGGGGAGAATTTGCTTCTCTGTCTTTTGCAGCTGCTGGAGGCTGCCCACATTCCTTGGCCTGTGGCCCCTTTTCTCCATCTTCAAAGCTAGAAACAGACTCCGTCCTTTTTGCAACATATCATTCCAGTTCCCTCCTCTGCCTCTCTCCTCCATTTTTAAGGACCCCTGTGATTACCTTAGACCCAGTTGGATAATCCAGGATTACCTTCCCATTATAAGACCAGCTGATTGCCAACCTTAATTCCATCTGCGATCTTAATTCCCCTTTGCAGTGAAACATAATATAGTCATAGGTTCTGAGGATTGAGACATGGACATCTCTGTGAGGGTCATTACTCTGCTTATCACCTTAGGTTAGGTTTTCATTTAAAAGACCAAACATTTGGGGCGCCTGGGTGGCTCAGTGGGTTAAGCCTCTGCCTTCAGCTCAGGTCATGATCTCAGGGTCCTGGGATGGCTCTCTGCTCAGCAGGGAGCCTGCTTCCCTCTCTCTCTCTGCCTGCCTCTCTGCCTACTTGTGATCTCTCTCTGTGTGTCAAATAAATAAATAAGGAAAGAAAGAACAAACATTTGGGAGAGCCTTATGGGTCATATATAAGGATGGCTAAGCGCTTTGCCTCCATTTCCTGCTTTTAACTTCACAATAACCCTACGAGGCAGGAACCATTATTATTCTGATTTTAAACACATCTGAGCTAAAGATCACAGGGATTTAAAAGATCTGTCCAAGATAACAGAGTTAATCAGTAGTAGAGCTGGGATTTGAACCCAGGGCCAAGCCTAGTTCCAAGGCCTTACTCTTCCTTAATGGCTAGACCATATAATTACAGGTGGTGGCAAGAACATATATAGGAGTAGATGATTTGGATGAGGAACAGAGGTTCAAGATTTAAGTTCCAGAGAGTACCCTAAAATCAAAGTGGTAGTTTGGTGGATGGTCTCATAATAAGCGCCATACGTCATAGTTAGGAGCCTTTTCCTTTTGACAGAAAGTCCCACCAGGAAAGCTTATTCTAAAAGGGGAGGTCAAATAAAATTTTTAAAAAATTTAAAAAAATTTTTTTTAAATTTTTAAAAAGTTCTGGATCCATGGCTAGATCCAGAACTTGAGACAGCTTATCAAGAATCAGTTTTCTTGGGGCACATGGGTGGCTCAGTCATTGGGCGTCTGCCTTTGGCTTGGGTCATGGTCCCGGAGTCTTGGGATTAAGCCCCACATTGGGCTCCTTGCTCCGAGGGAAACCTGCTTCTCCTTCTCCCACTCCTCCTGTCTGTATTCTTATATTCCCTTCCTCTCTCTATCTTCCTCTGTCAAATAAGCAAATAAAATCTTCAAAAAAAAAAAAAAAGAATCAGTTTTCTCAGGGTGTCTGGGTGGCTCAGTCAGTCTTGGTTTTGCCTCAGGTCATGATCTCAGGGTCATGAGAATGAGCACTCCATCGGGCTCCATGCTCAGCACAGAATCTGCTTGGGATTCTCTCCCTTTTCTTCTCCCTCCCCCACTGCCCCTCCCCCCTGCTCAGGCTCTCTCTAAAATAAATAAATAAAATCTTACATTAAAAAAAAAAGTCATTTTTCTTTTCTTTTTTTTTTTTCTTGAGTCTGCCTTCTTCAGCATTGACTCTTCAAGTCCATGAGATGGTAGAAAAACAAGTCACTGTGGCCCTAGCTGCTATATCCTACCAGCTTTTAGGGGTAGCAGGAAGGAAAAGTGAATGTCTTTTTCCAAAAGTCCCAAGATAGATTGCCTTGCCCCTCACTGGCTCTGCCAGAGTCCCTGGTCCATCTTTGAAGTAACTACTGCCCTCAGGTGATTGCACGTGCTAATTGCTTAGTTATGTCACTTCTTGGACTGACGGGTGGAGTCAGCATCATTAGAACCATATACAGTAGGAGGAGTAGGGGAGGGATAGTTCTGACTGTAGATAACAGACTCACCTATTTATTATCTCAGAACAAGAAGTCCAGTGGCGGGTAGTTGCAGATCAGATAAATCCAAAGCTTAACAATGGCAGGGGGCCGGGCACTTCTCTGCGATCCTTTAGGTTTACACTCATGATTGCAAGGAGCCTTGATGTCTCACTGGCCAGCTCTGGGTCACTTGTTTAGCTTTGGGAAGGTTCATGCCCCATATCTGAGGATGATAACATCTAACTATCTGGGAAAATCAGGTCTCTGTTAGGCAGAGTGGTGGGGTGGCGGTGGTATTTTGGGTAACCAGCTGCGTCTGCACCAGGTCCCAGGAGGGAAATTGGGGATTTTGGTCACCAGGAGGAGGCTGAGAGGATACTGGTTGACAAAAACAATCGATTTCTACTTGGGCTAAAGTGAGAGCAGAGAGGGTTTCAAACCCCAGAACCCCCTAGGTGCTCACTGGGGAATTTACAGAGCTCATAAACCAAACTGAGAAGTGGCATTGCCCCAAAACTTTAGGTTTATATATGGGCTGTCAGAGCCAGTATGTATCATAGGGATTTCGGGGATTGTTTGGAAAAGTAGTCCCAATGATCCGTGCCACCTTGCACACTCTATTGTAACGTGGCTTTGAGCGTCTTCAGGAGGTGGAGTCTCTTCCTTCCCCCCTGGGAATCTTGGCTGGCCTCCCACACAATATTTGTCCTGCTTTGACAATTATTCTACAAAGTAACACCGTGTGACATCTGGCTTTGAAGCTTCCATTTTTGCCCTCTTGGAAGCCAGCTGCCATGTCATGAGTCTGTTATCCAGCTGGAGGGCCCTGCAGAAAGAGAGGGGCCCTAGAGGATGACAGCTCATGCTGAGAACCGGAGCTGACCCATACAGCCGCCAACCAGGTGAGTGACACCATTCTGGATGTTCTAGAATGGTGCCTGAGTGTTCTGCCTGAGTGACCCCCGCCAACACCTTACAGAGCAGAAGAACTGCCCAGCCGAGCCCAGACAATTCACGAGATCCTGAGACATAAAGGATCATTACTGGCTTAAGCCACTGAGTTTTGAGGTGGTGTGTGGCATAGCAATGGGAAACAGAAACAAAAATTGCTTCCATTTCACCCATTTTGCAGAGGAGGCTAAAAAAACCAAAGAAGGGGAATAACTTGGTAAGAGCCACACAGCTCGGTGGTAGCAGGGGCACGGCCAGCTTCCAGGATATCTGCTTTCTCGGTTCACTGCTCTGATCGTTAAACCTGGTGTAACTATTTTCATACAGACGAAATGAGCGTATTTGCAAACCTTGCTGATGTGCATATACTGGAGTAGCTCACACCGAGCTGGTGTTTATTATGTGCTGGCAGAGTGCTAAATGCATTATCTCATTTAATTGGCACAATGAGCCTGCAAAGTAGGTCTGATGCAACCTTCCATTTAAAAAATAAGAGAACTAAGGCTAAAGAAGATTTAAAAAAAAAAAGAAAGAAAAGAAAAGAAAAGAAGCAACTTCTCACAATTGCTTGGCTAGGTAGGTGGTGGAGTCAGAATTCAAATCTAGATCTAGCAAGTTCCGAAGTGCTTCCCTCTATAACCATCCTGGAACACAGCTTCCACTGACCCACATAAGCATTTTTCTCAACAAACTCAGTTTTTCTTTCTTGCACAATGTCCGGCTCTGCATTTCACATCTTAAATGTGCTTCCAGGTCATGCCGGATTTCAGGACGAAGACAAAGTATATATGTTTGCATCATTCTAAGAGTTTCTACTTCCTGGGCATTGGCTCGGGGTCACTAAGATTCCTGTTGAGGTGACAAACCAAAAAAGTCTTGAGTTTTGATCTTTGCCAAGAGCTATAATCACGGCACTTGCCACCCTACCCCCACGCACCATCCACCCTGCATCAGGATTCAATGGCCTCTTCTCGCCCTTAAATTACCTTGTGAAGTGAAGGATGGAAATTGTAGTATTGTGGTTTAGCAAGTTTGTATGAGTCTTGCTGTGTAGGCAGAGAGAAAATAAAAAAGGGAAGAGGGGTGGAAAAGAGGGGATATGCATGAAAGAAGTTGGACAGGTGAAAGGTAAAATATTGGTCTGTTATTTGGGGCTGAGAAACCTATGGCTTCCTTCCCTCCTCACCTTATTTGGATGACTGCATGACCCAGTGCACCCGGGACAGTTTTGGTCCATGCCTAGTGTCCTGCTATGACTGTCCATAGTGCTTACTACACTCTCAAGGTATTGCAATTTGGATGATAAATCCTATGGTGGCCCTTTCAAACATGTTCTAGTCTCAGCCCAATCAGGTTTCATGGAAGAGAAGTAGATACAAGATACTATGAAGGATGCCAAGGTCAACAGGGTCAAAAGAAACGGGCCTCCTGACCTCAAGGAGTCCATTGCACAGTAGGGGGGGGGGTCATGTAACAGCTTTTCAATGTGTAAAGCCCAGTAACAATGTCGCAATTTGGCACACGGGTAGGGGGCAGCTGGGGGAAGAGCTGGAGCAGTGCATTATGGGCAAAGGGAATACTTGACAAAGACATGGACTCTTGGAAAGGTGTGGTGTGGTTTAGGGAACCATAGAAAGCAATCGCTCCTAATGGCCAACAGTGAGGCAAGATTCTCCTCCTAAGTATTTTTCGGGAAAAGGTCATCTTATATTTGATTTCTTCCCAAGTCTCTCATTTTATGAGGTCATCTCCTGGTTACTTTATTTTATTTTATATTTTTATTTATTTTATTTTATTTAAAGATTTTATTTATTTATTCGACAGACAGAAATCACAAGCAGGCAGAGAGGCGGGCAGAGAGAGAGAGGAGGAAGCAGGCTCCCTGCTAAGCAGAGAGTCCGATGCAGGGCTCAATCCCAGGACCCTGGGATCATGACCTGAGCTGAAGGCAGAGGCTTTAACCCACTGAGCCACCTAGGCACCCTTGGTTACTTTATTTTAGATAAAATAAGTTACAGTTTGGGGAAGAAGAGGAAACTGGTTGAAAGAGAGAGAGAGAGAGATGTAAAGATGTAATGTGTATATAGTGTTATTCCTTGCCTGGGATATGTCCTCAAAATTGTGAGTGGTATATGTCATTATAAAGTGGCCTTTTTTTTTTTTTTAAGATTTTATTTATCAGATAGAGATCACAAGTAGGCAGAGAGGCAGGCAGAGAGAGAGAGAATGAAAGGGAAGCAGGCTCCCTGCTCAGGGAGCCCAATGCGGGACTCGATCCCCAGACCCTGAGATCATGATCTGAGCCAAAAGCAGAGGCTTTAACCCACTGAGCCACCCAGGCGCCCCATAAAGTGGCCTTTTAAAAGACCACCAATGAAAATAGCACATGGCCACATCATGGATAATACTTATGTATACACCTGTAGGAGACCTTTAAAAAATGCTATATAGTTATATAAAAGGGCACAGGTACATGGGGCTTGTGATAAAAATTCTAAAAAAAAATTTTTTTTTCAGGGGCAGCATCATTCACAGTTTCAAAAAAGTTCTGTGTTAGAAACAACATCCAAAGCCTGTGAAGAGAATATGCTTTGAAAAGCTGCATTCCTGTGACTCAAAAAGTGGCTCCAGTGATCACAGAAACACCGTTGTCAGAGCTGCCGATGGAGTTAGTACATGACTATTTCATGAAATTGGGGAGACGAAAGCAATAGATCTCTAAATGAATATTTCATGTAATATTCAACTTAAAACATTTTTAAGTTAATACGTTAAATATTACTAGATGTTTAACATTTTCAGCTATATCCCCAAACACTGATACATTCAAGTTGGCTGTTAGAGCTTTTAGGGATGGTCCTCATGAGAAGATGGGGGGATTGCCTTACATTGGGGTCACCTAAGGTTTAGCATATGCAATGGCTTGTTCTATTGGGGACCAGCCTGTAGAGTGGGGAGAGTAACAAGAGATGAAGTTGGGGAGGTGGGCCAGTGGTCAGATCAGGGATGATCTTGTGTGGCATGCTGCATCTGCAGTAGGCAATGGAACTCTGATGAAATTTCAAGAGATCAGTGTGTCTTAATCAAATTTGCATTTTGGAAGAATTATGTTGGTGGTAATGCAGAAGGGTAAGAATATCAACTTCTGGTGGAAATACAAGCTCACCATCAGCGGCAGTCCCACTCATCTTGTTTTGTGGTGGCATCCTCAGGGCCTGGAAGAGTGCCTGGCTCATGGAAAGCCATCAAACCTTGGGAAATGAAGAAACAAGTGAATGAACCAGTGACACACTCTGAAGTTCCTGTTCTTACCGCTCATCTCACCCTCATCAGCAGAAGTAGGTTCAAGAGTTTTCAGGATGGTTTTCCTACTTTTGACTCGGTGTCCCCTCTGGTTTAACGTCTTTCTCAAGTGGAGCCCCTTCTTCTAACCAATTCCACTCTTCTGATGTCTCACCAGTATAGTCTGAATGACTACTCTGGCAATCTACCACCTTAAAACTCTTGTGCTGGGACACCTGGGTGGCTCAGCTGGCTGAACGTCGGACTCTTGGTTTCAGCTCGGGTCATGATCTTAGGATCGTGAGATTGAGTCCCCGTGTCAGGCTCTGTGCTAAGCGTGGAGCCTCTTACGATTTTCTCTCTCCTTCTCCCTTTGCCTTCTCCTCGTTCACACTCTTTCTCTCGAGGGGAAAAAAAATAAGTAAAAATTTTAAAGAAATTAAAAAGAACTTTTTAATAGTTTTTTTTTTTTGGTATAATATAGTATAGTAGAAATACAAAAAAAAATTTGTAGAAGGTTTTAGGGAGCATATTTAGGGAGAATAAGTCAACCGCTACCTGCCCAGAACCCTCTACTCTTAGTCACTTCATTGTGGCATCTCTCGTAATACAAATTCCTTCATTCCTGTTTGGGGTTAGAAACTGAATCAGGATATTGAGAAAATTGTCTCACCCTACGGACTAAAATAAAGTTGGATCATTATCCCAAACCGTATACAAAGGTGCCCTCCAGGTGGACCTCGCTGTGAAAAGTGAAAACATGGAAAGATGAAGGAAGAAGTTGTATGATCTTGAGGCAGAGCAGGACTTCTTAAACAAGACGGATCTGAGTCCATCAAAACATCAGATTTCCACTCAAAAAGGACACTGCTATAGATAATGTTAATAGGCGGGTGACAAATCAGAAGATACTTATAATGTCTAAACAGACTGGAGTTAATATCTGGACAGTACAAGAACATCCCGCAAAACAATAAGAAAACGGCAGATAATTTAAAAAAAAGACAAAAGCTAAACATAGATTATTTATTGTAGAAGTAAGTTTTTAGGCCCCACATGGGGCCACTCTGCCCTCAGCCAATCCGCAAACACCAATCCAACTGTGGGTTCTCTACTGGTCTCCTTGTTCCTTGATTTTTCTAAATAAGGCCAGACATGTAAGGCAAGCCAGTCATGCCATGTTTCTGCAGTATTGCTTCTAACGCTCTAACTTCCTGTTGCCCAAAATCCCTCGGGAAGGGGGTTCCACTGCCTATGGGGCAATGTACTCACCCAATCCATGGATTGTTTTCCCTGGAATAAAGTTTTTGTTTTGTCATTTGACATCACATAACAAGAGTATGAAGAGCTATTCATCTTGACTAGCGACCCCCCCAAAATGCACGTATAATACCACTGTGAGTTATCACTTTATTCCCATTAGGTAGCAAAACATTAGAAATTCAGGTAATATCAAATGTCAAAGACTGGATATCCAAGGTTTTAACAGTCATAGCATTTGGAGAAGAAAGGAAGGAAAGAAGGAAGGAAGGAGAGAAGGAAGGAAAGAAAGAAAGAAAAAGAAAGAGGGAGAGAGAAAGAAAAAGAGAAAGAGGGAGAGAAGAAGAGAGAAAGAGGAAGAGAGAAAGAGAGAAAGAACAAAGAAAAGAAAGAAAGAAGGAAAGAAAGAGAAAGAAGAAAGAATTCTTGAGTGTCCTATTTATGTAAAGTTTAACACATACATAAACAAAACAATGGACGACTTTTTAAAGATATCTACATCTTCAAGGACATTAATCGAACACGCCAGAGAGAATTTCTGTTAGAAGAAGTTGAGGGAATGGGAGATAAAGGGAAAATAAGATGAAGTTAAAACAAAGTGAAATGAAGTAAGAAAGTAAGAAAGCTCTCCTGCACGGACTGAAGGTCCTACACAGGCCTTGCACCTGTGTAGCGTGATTAACTAGTCCATCTGCACCTGAGTTCCAAAATAAATATATAAATGGAGAGAACAAGCCTCGGGGAGATTTCCCCCTCATAATCCCTGATTTACAAGGGTATTGCACTAACTGCTGGAACGCAAAGTCCTTAATTAGTTCCTGTCCATAGGTGACTGCTTTTCCAACTGGAGTCAATGCAAGGCAAATTTCAGGATTTTTCTCACTCCTGAAGAGTATTGCCCTTACAGATGATGAAGTGTTTGCCCTCCCTCCCTGAAGCCCCCTCAGGTAAAAGCCAAGACCACCCCTACGAAAACATTTCCAAAGAAAGAAGTTAGAAAACATGATTTTGCCAATAAAAGAATTAGCATCACCCGGGGATTAGGGAGCTGGCTTGAAGACCGGGGAGGAAGTCAGAGATTAACTCACAACTGACTGGATGTTCTGGGTTTTTTTGTTTTGTTTTGTTTTTTAGTTTTCACTTTTTATTGCTTTAAGCAGCATACTCCCTATGTACACCTTTAAAAAAATTGTTTTGTTTTGTTTCTTATGACTGGGAGTTCTTTCAAGTAACTCTCTCTTCCCGTATGTTAAAATGGGGGTGTCCACTAACAGGGACTTTGTAGGAAGTATCTGAAGAAAACTGAAACAAATACCGGACGGAATCTTGAATTCCGGGGCTGAATGAAATGGTGATTATGAAAATGAGGTATTTTTGTTATTTGTTGTGGCTATAGGAGTTATTTAACGCTATTAAGCAAGTAAAATACGAAATGTGTTTTATGTATTAAGCAAGTAAAATACTAATTAAAATAGCTCCATCAGATCTAATCTGGGGTTGTCCTTACATATACCTTTTTTTTTTTTTTTTGAGGGTTGGGATGTTGAGGGCATTATAATATTAACAAGAAGTGAACCATTCAGGGTGCCTGGGTGGCTCAGTGGGTTAAAGCCTCTGCCTTCGGCTCAGGTCATGATCCCAGGGTCTTGGGATCGAGGCCCGCACTGGGCTCTCTGCTCAGCAGGGAGCCTGCTTCCTCCTCTCTCTCTGCCTGTGTCTCTGCCTACTTGTGATCTCTGTCTGTCAAATAGATAAATAAAATCTTAAAAAAAAAAAAAGTGAACCATTCACTTGTCAGAACTGGATGAAATGAAAGTCTCCAGAAGAGTGTTGGGCCAAGGCATCATTTCAACATTCAGCTTCAATGGGCTTTTGAGGAACAGAGAGAGGCCCAGCTTTAGAAGCTTTCTTGTTTATATTTCGGCCGGGCTGGGATTGGCTAGGGGATATGATATTCCAATGCACTGACTTTAATAGGATAAGATGTTGGCTAATGTGATCAGCATGAGATGAGATTGAAGTGATCTCAGGGCTTGGGGTGGGGGTGGAGGGGGAATAAAACCAGTCACTAAAGTGACAGTCTAATTATGTAAGAATGGGACCAGCTGAGGGAGTGCAAATGCCTTCCCTGAAGCAGTGAACTTGGAAATTCCACACTGTTCTCTTCCAACTTCTAGATGTTTTTTTCTGAAATTAAATGTACTGTGTTATGAATCTTCTAAACCCAGCTCATCTCTTTGGA